>NC_069730.1:8436561-9138228 GCF_027358585.1 Pangasianodon hypophthalmus | reverse complement strand
ACAGCTTCTTTCAGTTGTTATTTGTTTTGGGTTTTTTTTTTTTCCTTCAGTCTCCTCTTCAGGAGGTGAAATGCAAGCTCAGTAAGGTCAGGTGATTGACTTGGACAGTCTAAAACCTTCCACTTTTTTCCCATCTGTTGTGTTGGCAGTATGTTTTGGATAATTGCCTTGCTGCATGATGAGGTTCCTCCCAATTAGATTGGATGCATTTGTCTGTAAATTGGCTGACAGAATGTTTCTGTAGACTTCTGAATTCATTCTGCTGCTACCATCATGAGTTACATCATCAATAAAGATTAGTGAGCCCATTCCAGAAGCCGACACTACCTCCACCATTTTTGACCAATGAGTTTGTATGTTTTGGATCATGAGCAGATCCTTTCTCCACACTGGCAGAGGTTAATCTTGGTTCCAAATCTTTTGGGGCTCATCTCTGTATTTTTTTGCAAATTCCAATCTTGTATTCCAATTCTTACTGCTGATGAGTGGTTTGCATCTTGTGGTATAGCTATATTATAGCTCTATATTTCTGCTCTCTACATCTTCTTCGAACAGTGGATTATGATACCTTCACCACTGCCCTGTGGTTTTTGTTGATGGTGCTGACTGTTATTTTGGGGTTTTTCTTTACAGCTCTCCAATGTTTCTGTCATCAACTGCTGTTCTTTTCCTTGTCTGATTTGTTTAATGTCTAGTTGTCAGCACACCAGTGGTTTCTTTCTTTTTCATGACTATTAAAGGCTCAAACCAAGAGTAGACACTCAGAGCTATTAGTTGTTTAAGCAGTCAATCTAACAAGGCACACTTAGGCAAGAAGAAACACTTGTCAGTCACATGTTCCAGTACATTTGCTCACCTAAAAATTGGGTGGTCTGGCATCAAAAATTGGGTGGTCTGGTGCCATGTTCTAATTTGTTTAACACATCTAGTTGTAAATATCAGGAAATTAAAGCTGAAGTTCTGTTCTATCGTCTCATATTAATCTTTTAGTCTTAAACCCAAATGTCTTTAGTGTATAAGATGAGGTGGTATACTCCAGATCATGAATAGTTCCCTGCCTTCTGCATACTTTTCTCTTCTTATCATTTGGGGACAAGTTCTTGATCTTTCTCATTTGTCCATAGGATGTTCCAGAACTGTCGAGGATTTTTTTAGATGTTTTTTTTTTTTTTTTTGGCAAACTCTAATCTGGTCTTCCTGTTTTTGAGGCATACCAGTGGTTTACATCTTGTGGTAAACCTTCTCTTGATTGCTGACTTTGACAACAAATCTAGTGCAATCTATTGCAACAACTTCCCAGAAGAGTGGCTATTATAACAGCAAAGGGGGGACCAACTCGATGTTAATGCTTGGAAAAAGACCAGGTGATTTTTTTTCTAATCTTCAACTTCCCAGTTTTGATGAGGCTATGCCCATCATAGCCTCAGATTCCTGTTCTTGGCTGACAGGAGTGGAACCTGATGTGGTCTTATGCTGTTGTAGCCCATCCACCTCAAGGTTCGATGTTTTGTGCATGCTGAGATGCTTTTCTTCTCACCACAGTTGTAAAGGATGATTATTTGAGTCACAATATCCTTCCCTGTAGCTCAAACCATTCTGGCCATTTTCCTCTGACCTCTCTTATCAACAAGGCATTTCCACGCACAGAGCTCACTCAGTGTTTTTGTTTTTTGCACCATTCTGTGTAAACTCCAGAGACTGTTGTGTGAAATTCCCAGCAGTTTCTGAAATGCTGAAACCGGTCCTTCTGGTACCAATATCCATGCCAAGAGTCCAAGTCACAGAGATCACACTTTTTCTACATTCTGATGTTTGATGTTAACATTAACTGAAGCTCTTGACCTGTATCTACATGATTTTTTTTGCATTGCACTGCTGCCACGTGACCAGTTGATAAGATAACGGCATGAATAAGCATGTGCAGACCTAATAAAGTGGACGGTGAGTGTGTCTATCTGCTCAGATTCAGGCAAAATGCTTTAGAACTCATCGGACAATACTGGACAATAACATGAAGTATACGTCAAAAGACTTTTTTAAGGCAAAAAAAGGAATGTCAATGGCCAAGTCAATCTGACCTGACCTGAATCCAGTTGAGCAGGCATTTCACTTGCTGCAGGCAAAACTGAAGGCAAAACACCCCAAGAACAAGCAGGAACTGAAGACAGCTGCAGTAAAGGCCTGGCAGAGCAAGGATTTGCAACCAAGTATTAAAAATGACAATTTATGATTGTTAGTTAGTACTTTTGGTCCTTTAAAAAAAAGGGGGGGGGGGCACACATAAATAGTGCTGTAATTCCTATGCTATTGACCAGATATTGATTTAAATATCCTCAAATTGTATCTTTATGTCTTACTAGTATATTGCATCCTGCTGGAACCATGATGGAGACCCAGTGCAGTTGCTGAAGATTAGTGAGAATGTCTCCAGATTCAGACAGTGTCTGCAGGACAACCCTCGCTACCTACAGGACAAAGTGAAGCACTATTTTAAGGTAATCAACAAATTAGACAATCTAGCAATTAATGATAACATTCAATAACCACATGAAAAAGAGACCCCCCCCTCCCCCCCCCCCAAAAAAAAAGCCTCCCAGCACAGCTAGATCATTCATTTTTATTTTGTTTGTTGTATGGATTTTAGAGACCTTCAGCTGCTCTACTTAACTGTGTAGCTGACTCTGATGTGCAGTTTATGCATGACGAATCTGCACTGGTGTGAGGGGGCACATGGTCAAAATAACATCATGCAGGTTGTGACCAGGCATTTTGCCACTGCCATGTGTCTCTTAATCACAACGTTGTGTTCATGGAAAATTTTTTATCATGGTCATTCATATCAAGGTTCACGGTTCATTTATTTGTCATTCAACATGTTAAAAACATGAAAGAATGAAAACTGTTTCCCAGGTCAAGTGTTAAAAAAAGATAATAATAAATAAATAATAAATACATAATAAATAACCTAAGACCAATGATAAAAACCTAAAATTATAATATATAAAACACATTATTAAAAAACAAGCTGCATATTGAGATAAAGTGCAGTAAAAGGTTCAGAGGACAGCTTATGGCAGAGTTAATGAGCCTCACAGCCTCAGGGAAGAAGCGCCTTGTTGTGCGAGCACTGAGGCTGCGCAGCCTTCTACCTGAGGGGAGGAGGGTGAACAGTTCATGGGCTAGGTGGGTGGGTCCATCATGATATTCGTTGCTCTGATTCTGCATCTACTGATATAGATGTCCTCTAAAGAAGGGAGGCTGCTATTGGTCATTTTTTGAACAGATTTAACCACTCTTTGCAGCACCTTCTTATCAGCCACAGAGCAGTTGCCGTACCAGACAGTTATAGAGAATGTCAGGACGCTCTCCACCACACACCGGTAAAAGGAAGTCAGCACAGCAGCACTGAGGCCGGCCTGCTTCAGCCTCCTCATAAAATACAGGCGTTGGTGAGCCTTCTTAATGATGCTGGATGCTCCAGAAAGAGCAGCCTGACGAACCTGGTTCTGTGGGAGGAGTTGGATGACTCAAAGTGGGCATAGAAGGTATTCAGAGCATCAGGCAGTGATGGATTTCGAGGGCAATCAACATCCCTCCTTTTGTACTCTGTGATGCTCTTTATACCTTTCCACATGCTTCAGGGATCGTTGGTGGCAAAATGACCCTGGATCCTTTGGGCATAGGTTGCCTTTGCCCTTTTGATGGCAGCATCTAGTTTCATCCTTGCTGCTCTCAGTGCCACTGGATCTCCAGACTGGAAGGCTGAGTCCCGTACCTTTAGGAAAGACTGCACCTCTCCATTTAGCCAGGGTTTCTGGTTAGGACAGTTGGTTATCTCCTTTGAGATGGTGACATCATCAATACACTTGCTGATGTATCCACACACAGTGGAAGCATAGTCCTCCAGGTCCACCCTGCCATCATGAGTTGCTGCTTCTCCGAATACCTGCCAGTTGGTGCACTCAAAACAGTCCTGGAGCATAGAGATGGCTCCACTAGGCATGTGTCTTCCATGTGGGCTTGTTGTCTTTGAGCACAGGATGATGTGTGGGAACCAGCAGGACGGAGGTGTGGTCGGAGAAGCCGAGGTGGGGGCGTGACACCGCCGTGTATGCCTCCCATCTATTGGTGTAGACGTGGTCCAGCGAGTTGTTGCCCGTGGTCGCTATGGGGACATGGTGGTAAAACCGTGGCAAAAAGTCCGTCAGTTTAGCCTGGTTGAAGTCCCCTGCTACCAGGATGAAAGCCTCCGGGTGCTTGGTCTGGAGCTCACAGATGTGGTCATGTAGCTCCCTGAGTGCTATGTTAACGTTAGCGATCGGGGGGTGTAAACAGCTACCATATACACAACTGTGAACTCCCGGGGCAGGTAAAACGGATGGCATTTCAGCGATAAATATTCCACTGACTCAGAACAATGGCTGCTCACCAGATTACAGTTTGTGCACCAGCACCTGTTGATGTAGATACAGAGACCTCCTCCACGAGTTTTTCCCCGACAGGTAGTTTTGGTTGGTTCGGAAGAAGAGTAGCCACTCGATCTGGTAAGCTGATTCCGGCATGTTGTTGTATAGCCATGTCTCCGTCAGGAAAAATACACAGCAGTTCCGCATCTCTCTGTAGCTGCTCAGTCGGAGCCGCACTAGCTCCATCTTATTGTCCAATGATCAGACATTTGCCAGAAAGAGTGTCACCAGAGCAGGTCTGTTGTTAACCTTTAGCCTAGTTAGCAAACTGGCCCGTTTGCCTCTCTTCTGTTTACGAGCACAACGCTTCCTGAGTCCTCTGAATCGAACGGTACCTCACTACACTAGGTCCTGAGTTAGTAAATATGCTTATCCCCGGTAGCTGAGAAGCCGCTGCACTGCTGTGCGCCACCATGTTGCACATTTATAAAAACATAAAGCGTCCACATCAGCATGTGCAGTAATTTGCTGTACTTTAAGGCAGTTTCACCAGTTGTCTCTTTTATTTTTGCAGAACTCGGCTAGAAATATTAGCAAGAATTAAACAAATACACTCCTGAGACCTCCTATACCACTGCCACACCTGATGCAGCCCATCAAGGGCCTGATAACAAACTCATAAATGGAACCAGGACTGATAGAGCAGGGAGAGATCTAGAGTATTTGTTTAATTCTTGCTAATTCCCTGACCTGTGATTTGTTGTTTAGACCATTAAAAGCTTAATATTTTGCCATTTTGGGCTTGGCACTTTTTTCCCCAGGTGTGTGTGTGTGTGTGTGTGTGTGTGTGTGTGTGTGTGCGTGTGTGTGTGTGTGTGTATATATATACACACACATACACACACACACACACACACACACACACTGGATACAAAAAGTCTACACACCCCTGTTAAAACAGCAGGTTCTTTGTGATGTAAAAATGAAACAAAGTTAAAAATTACAACCTGTACAATGCCATTGAAAACCAAACTACACATTGATAGAAAAAGATAAAAATAAAAAACTTAGAATAACCTAATTGCATAAGTGTGCACACGCTTGAACTAATAATTAGTTGAAGCACCCTTTGATTTTATTACAGCATTCAGTCTGTTTGGATAGAGTCTATCAGCTTGGCACATCTTGACTTGGGAATATTTTCCTACTCTTCTTTGCAAAAATGTTCCAGATTGGTCAAATTGCGAGGTCATCTCCTTTGCACGGCCCTCTTCAGGTCCCCCCACATTTTCTGGGCCATGATCTTTAATCTTTTTTTTTTTTTTTTTTTTTGCTGAAGCCATTCTTTTGTTGATTTGGATGTGTGCTTTGGATCGTTTGTCATGCTGCAAGTCCTCTTCATCTTCCGCTTTCTACCAGATGCCAGAAGGTTCTGCACCAGTACACTGACTAGTACTTGGAGCTATTCATGATTCCCTCCACCTTCATTAAAACCCCAATTTCAGCTGAAGAAAAGCAGCCCCAAAGAATGTTGCTGCCACCACCGTGTTTCACCATGGATATGGTGTTCTTTTGCTGATGTCCTGTGTTGTTCTTGCACCAAATATACCTTACACAATTATGGCCAAAAAGTTAAAACTTGCTCTCATCAGACCAAATATAATTTTGAGAGACAGGATATATGTTTTTGGATGTTTTGTTTTTGTTTTTTGTCGTCACAAAAGGCTTGCGTGTTGCTGCCCTGGCCCATAGCCCAGACAGATGAAGAATACGAGAGATAGTTGTCACATGTAAGGAGTGACCAGTACTTGCCAGAAAGAACTGCAGCTCCTTTAATGTTGCTGTAGGCCTCTTGACCAGTTTTCTCTTTGTCTTCTCATCACTTTTGGAGGAATGTCCTGTTCTTGGCACTGTCACTGTTGTGCCATATTTTCTCCACTTGTTGATGACTGTCTTCACTGTGTTCCATGGTATATCTAATGCCTTGGAAATTGTTTTATAGCCCTCTCCTGAGCAATACCTTTGAACAGTGAGATCCCGTTGATGCTTTGTAAGCTCTTTGTGGCCCATGGCTCTTACAGTAGGATGCAACCAAAAGGATGTCACAAAAATCCTACAAGAACAGCTGCGATTTGTTTGGAGTTAATCAGAGTCACTTCAGCTGAAGACAGGTGTGTACTAACTACTATTTCACATGAGCTTGATGATTGGTAGATTCTGAACACAGCCACATATCCAATACAAGGGTGCACACACTTATGCAATTAGATTATTTGTTTTTTTATTTTTATCTTTTTTCTCTGAAATGTGTCTCTTTGGTTTTCAGTGGCATTGTATAGTTTGTCATTTTTATATTAAAAGTGGAAATGTTTTGATATGATTTATCTTTGTTTCATTGTTTTTACATCACAAATACGTACTGTATGTGTGCTTGTGTTTTTTTATATTTATATATATATATATATATATATATATATATATATATATATATATATATATATATATATATATATATATATATATATATATATTTGTGGGGAGTGAGTGACTGTGACTGATTACAGTTGGTGTTTCAGCACAACACACACAGGCTGACATTGTCCATGACCCCAGATGAACAGTATCTGGTGAAACGGAACAAAGCAGAGCAAGAAAAACTCCAGCAGAAAGTACAGGCTCTCACTGATGTTGACTACAAAGACATCTATGAAAAAGGTACGAACCAGAAGACATTTTTAAACAGAGCCACATAATCATCTACAGTGTCGTCCATTATTATTAGCACCCTTAGCAGCCTGCATTCAGAGTTAGCAACTTAAGTCCAAATGTTCTGTCAACATTTTCACAGGGAAAGTGTTCATGAGTGCAGTTACGCATGTTAATGCACTCAATTTTGTCTGTGCCTTATTCCAATTATGCAAATTACCTGCATGTAGCTCACGCCTCTGAAGTTGCCCAATTTTTCTTGAGTAGAAGCTGACAGGACGGGATTTTTCAATAGTGTCTAGACCAACTTCTTTGAACGTAAGCACTTTTCTTTAAAGCCAAAAAAATCAGGAATAGAAAATATGGCCTGAAGATGAACATAATGTTTATCTTTGAAATGCGACATATATGCAAGAGACAATTTAGAAATAAAAATAAAAAGACTAATAAGATATATGAATGTGAAGATGGCAAGCATTGAAATAAACGTAATAGGAGTGTAGTAGTTAGGAATTAATGTTGGGAGGTAATACACAAAATTAAGTCACTGTGTGATCTATGTAAATATATTGAGAAATGCTATGTGCTCATGCATAAACCGATTAAACAAACTAAGGGATGGTTCCTTTTATGTTTAATAAGTTCAGTATGGAATCTTAATGATGAATTCTTGACATTTATGAACATCATTATTGCACAAAATATTATCTGACATATGATGAGCTGTGCTGTATGTGTGTTATGTTGACCATCCACATATAAACATTTAGAACTGTCCTTAAATATTTCAGGGGGGTTAAAACCAGAAATCCCCTTAATACTGCTCCTCACTCAAGCCAACATGGGCTTAAGTGCAAGGTCAGAATCGTGCGTAACTGAGACAATGTAGGGGTTATGAGTGAATTATTACTATTATTTAATATATTAGAAATTAGTATTATTGATAATAATAATTGGGGCACCAGTCCAAAAAAACATACATGATGGTTAACACTAAGGAGAGTAAATAACAATATTAATAGTAATAATTTGTCAGTATCTGAAGGAAATTTGATTAACTCAAATTTCTCGAGAACCGTTCATAGCTATTAGAACTCCTGTGACAAGAGATACACACACTGATTCACACAGCATGTCACCAAATGTTTATGAATGCCCTGTGAAATTTCAATATGAAAAATGGTCCTTTTGTGAAATGCCTGTATCTGTTTAGTATTCAAAATATTTGTATCTGTTTTCGTATTTGGATTTAAACCAGAAGTGGGCATGGTCTATACCAGAAGGTTTTTATTTTTAATGTGAACCCTATCACTATGCCCTGGAAACTCTGGAAACAGTGAAAAATAAATAGGGCTGCTGGGAAAAGAAGTCATTTTCATTCACAAAGTATAACAACTTTATTTTATTTTTATTTATTAATTTATTTCTTTTTGTTGGTTAGAGTTATCTAACATTATCAAACTCCTAAACCAATGTCCTGTGGAAATTTCTGGCAAGCTTTCTATTTTCTGTGACTGTGACTGAGTAGGCAAGCTAGCTGTGTTTTCAAAGCAACAGTGTTTTTCCCAAATTAAGAAATTCAGTTGACAACAATAGCATCTAATCTTATAAAAAATTTTTAAAAGATCTGAAAGATTTACTTCAAGTTTTGGGTTTGTTACATTCCAGAAAGATCAGAAAAGTTCACTGGACACACAATCAGAATCTATTATAAAGTTAGATGCACTCTGAGTGCTTCTGGGATCATTTGTGTAGTATTGTAAATTGATTCATTTAAATGATTCGTATAATACAGTTTAGAGATTTTTGATCAGTTGAGTTGATTAGTGACCATTGAACTTGCTTAAACTTAGACTAATATTTCAGGTTTACAGTTGCTCTCTGAACACAGCAAAACTCAGGACGCTTCCTGCTTACCTGCCCTAAAGGTGTCTGACATCGAACCCACCATACCACACACATCTTTGCAGATGGGTGCTGCAGGTAAACGAGGCCATACACATGCACAGTACATTCTACATCAAACCCTTCAATAAATGTACCTTTTAGTTGTACAAAAACATCTATTTTCCTCTTCAGTTCAATTTCTTTTTTATAATTGTATTAATTTAATTAGGGCCCAAGCCTCAAGGGTGCAAAGGGTAGTATCTTTGGTTCCCTTAAGATGGACAAATTTCACAATCACAAACGCTTATAAAAACTCCTCCTACAAGGTTCATCAGATTCAAACCAAATTTGGTCAGCATGATAATAGGGCATAGTCACGTGCACATGCCAGTACTGGCTCATGAAGGAGTTTTGGCAATTGCAGCATGCTTGGGCCCACCAAGTGCTCCGTGCAGCTATTTTTTCATTGCATTTATTGCATTTTAATTACAATAAGGCTGTAAACATTTTAATTTGTTATTGCTGTAAAGCAGACAGAAGTATCTTGTTCTATTTCTGTTTTTCAGGAGGAGTACCCATTCAGTACTGTGAACAGCCCACTAATGGCATGGTGTATTTCAGGGCCATGTGTAACCTCAACACCCTCTCAGAGGACCTCAAGATCTATGTCCCCCTCTTCTGCAATATTATCACTAAGTAAGTCCTAAAAGAAGCCCTTGAAGAAGTTTCACTGTTGGAGGTCTGTTACCACTAGGAAGTTAAATGTGACATTGCATAGACCCTGTCATAGAGGGGTAGAACTGAAGGCAAGTGATGGGATTGTTTGTAGCAGTAAAGCTTTCAAATATATTATGTAGTTATATAATACAGAGTATATAATATATACTGGCTGTCCTTGATTATAGAACCATTGGTTAGACTTTTGTTATTAGAATTTGTTATTAGAATATCTTGTTCAGTCCATAATACATTCAGTTTTGTTTTAGTATTTAAGATTACATAATGTGAGTAAATATAGTAAATCAAGGTTTGGGTATGGGAGTTATATAGAAGTTATAGTTCAGTTACAGTTCTTGTGTTTTTTGTAATCCCAGGTTGGGCTGTGGGAAACTGGATTATCGGCAGCAGGCCCAGCGTATGGAGTTAAAGACTGGTGGCATGTCTGTGACTCCACAGGTCATACCAGGCACAGCTGACCTCGACATGTATGAACAGGTAAACACAAAAAAGTAGTATGACTATGAAGGTTATTTTGAGTGTCTAGAACAGAGCTATTCAACTTCATTTGAATACAGAGTACCTTGGTAAATTTTGGGTTGGAGGAAGGGACAACTGATTTAAATAATATTTACATTATTTATCAATTTAAAGACTGCTCTATCTATGTAATTTCAGTTTCCTTCTACTTTTCCTTGCTAAGAAGTTGGCCCACATGTCTCTATCCCTGGCCCCAGATTCCAAATCCTGCTCCAGGCATTTTCAAACAAACTGCGAGGTATAATCTGTCCAGTAGGCTCTGGGTCTTGGGTTCTGAATCTGTCCTTAGGTCTGACATATAACCAGAAAGCTTTGTCTAAAAGTTTTCTTAAAAATAGGGACCACAATCCAACTTTGCCAGCCCAAAGGTGCTGCCCCAGATTTCCATGCAACATTGAAGAGGTGTATTTACCACACAACCGCAAAAATATCTAGTGCCATCTTTGGCACATCTCATCTACCTCTGCAGCCTTGCCATTATAAAGATGTATAGTGGCAAGGTAATCTCAGCTACAGGCACCAGGGACTTCTGACACCCCCTCCTAAAGGGAGGGCATGTCCACTAGACTAAGGAGTTCTTCAAAGTGTTTCCATCCTTTGATAATATCCCAGTAGTAGTCAAAACTCCTGTGCACTTGCTCAGCAGAACTTGTGCATGGTCTTGTCCTCCCCTCTTAAGCCACCAACTGCTTTGCCCAAACATTTCTGAGGACATCTGAAAATGAGCAAAAGCTCACTGAAACTGTACAGACTGGAAAAAAAAGGTTGCCTGGTCTGGTGAATCTTGATCAGCGATGTGCAGATGGTGGGGTCAGAATTTGGGGTCATCGGCATGAATTCAAGGACCCAATTTGCTTTGTCTCAGCAGTTCAGTCTGGTGGCTTTCACCAGGTCTTTTTCCAATCGTGAACTGTCCAGTTTAGGTGAACCTGTGCCCACTGTAGCCTCTGATTCCTGTTCTTGACGTGAATGGAATCTGACGTGGTCTTCTGCTGTATATATACTCCTGTATACATACAAAAACCGCTGTCTACTCCTGTCTGTGTTTACATTAATTTATGTTAATCAAATACACCTATTCCACTACAGTGCATTAGAACAAAAGACAGTAAAGCAACGCAAAAAATGAAAATGCTGCAACTTGTTAATTATTTCATTTGGTCATCTCCCGTAACTGTTTCACTTGCATTAGAGACTGTATAGAGGCTATTATAAACAGGAAACTTGTTTTTTTTAATATGAAAGACATTTCTCCAATAATCTCTTTTAATAGCATAATAATTAGTGACATCATTTTATATTTGAATGTAGTAGAGTGGTAGAATTGAGGGCAAGTGATACTTAATTGGTCAGTATAAACACGAAGCATGTTGTTTCTCCAATAATCTAAATGAATTTTATTTTTTAATAGTATACAGTAGAAATTAAAGTGACATTATTTTGTAAAGTGACATTATCTGAATCTAGTAGAATGGTAGAGTTGAGGGCAAGTGGTAAAACTATTTGAGAACCTAAAGGTGTAAAATAAACCACTGTAATAATCTCATCAGATAATTGGTGAAACACCTTTGAAATTATCAGCCAAAACCATCAGCTTTCTTACTATTACTAGACAAATCATGAAGTATTTCAGACAGAACACATTACTGAATACGAGTGAATGAAAGCTAGTGTGCTCTCCATACTGTTATGCAAATTAAATCATGGTGGTTTCCTAATTCATTTGTTCCTTTATGGCACACTCTATTATAAACAACCAAGATCTATCTATTATCTATAAACTGTTTTATGACTGTTTATGTCCTACAGGGCATTCTCCTTACTTCCTCCTGTCTGGAGAAGAACTTGCCTGATATGTTTCACCTGTGGAGTGACATATTTAACTGGTGGGTATCTACAGACAGCGGGTGAATATAAACATGAGGGCATGTTGATACTAATGAGATAATCATGAAAAATGAGATACTCATGAAAAAATGATTTGTTAAATGCATTGGTTTGTTTTATGTTTCAATTTGCCATTATAAAAGAGCTTTTTGTGGTCTAGTCCTCATTTTGATGATGAAGAGAGGCTGAGAGTGTTGGTGATGATGTCAGCCCAAGAGTTGTCCAGTGGGATTTCATATTCGGGTCACATTTATGCCATGACACGGGCAGGGCGATCGCTCACGCCTACCGCTGATCTGTATGAGACCTTCACTGGTATGGACCAGGTAAGTTACTTGATATCACCTCATGTATTCTCCATGACATAGGTTATTTGACAAAAGGTTTACATTATAGGTTTACATTATTTAACAAGGGTTAAATTGCAGTTACACAGGATTATCTTTATAAAATCTTTCAATATGAACACACTTAAAAACCAACATAGAATTCTATCAGATGTGTGTGTTTGATATTTGTTTGCATTGTAACACTTCTTCTGTGTTTTCTCTAAGGTGAGGTTCATGAAGAGAATAGCTGAGATGCCCGATCTGACATCAGTTTTAAGGAAGCTACCCAGAATAAAGAGACACCTCCTGAATCCAGATAATATGAGGTGCCAGTTATCTAAATTACATACATCTCCTTAATTAGCTTAACCTCAGTACATCTGCCAGCATCCTAAAGATCATTTATATGTATGTCTCTTTGCTCCAAAGCACAATATTTTATTCAACATTATAAATGCCAGTGCTACCTCCTATTGGCTTAGCACCCTTATACATAGCAGAACTCTAGACACAGTTTCACCTCCTAATGCTCTGAACACCTTATCTGAATATCTTATTGTCTCAAACATGACAATTCCACTTTTCCCCTTGCCTTAAATACAAACCAGTTATGCTTCCCAGTGCTGCAAATCACATTTATACTTCCCAGTAATAATGCTTACTCTGAATCATTCAAACCATCCAAGCAAAATAAAACAATTTCCTGAATCACGTGACCTGTTGTTAGTAGATTTGTGTGATCCAGTTATGTAGGTCTACCAAGTGATCCTATTAAGCTTTGTCAGTCATGTCATTCAACTGCTGCTGAGATTTTGTCCTAAAAATTAAACCTCATTATGCTTGATATATACAAAAGTAAAGAATTTTTAAATGTTTTGTCAGTTATCCACAGGAATAAAAATGATTGTAGTCATTACTGCTAGTTATTTTATCCAATAGTATCAGAGATGCAAACAACTGTGATTGGGCCATTAACAGCAAACTGATTCCAACAAACTGTGAACACATTATGACGTAGAGAACATATCCTTGAAATTATTTTGATGCAACTGCATTGAATAAAAAAGTTTCAAATACAGTTGAAACATTCAGGGCTTTCTTCCCAATGCACTAAACACTACTACACCTCCCTAAGTCTGCACCTATAGTACACCTCAGTGTACACCTACTGTATACATCATTTTACACCCAAAACTATGGTACCTGGTACCAATGATAATCTTCCTTTTCCCCTAACTGCTTTATACTATTCTAAATCTCAGTAACCCCCACTGAACCTCCTAAAGTGATCACAAGGTTCCAGTATTCTAAACATTACGCAACTCAGTCTGACAACAGGGAAAAGAGGCCCTGGTTAAACTTAAAACAATCTTTCTCGAATTGCAGCACGATGCAAATGATGCAATAATGCAATTTTTTCCTTCATTTAACCTTGTTAGGTGTGCAATTAATGCTACTCCTCAGAAAATGGCAGACGCTGCAGTTGAGCTGGAGAAGTTTGTGTGTAGTATAGCATCTAACAAGAAGGAGCGGAAGTCTGTCAGAGCAGTTATTGTTGAGGTAATTAACCAGACCTGCTTATTTGAATTAATGTTCTTATTTTAAAATGTATTTTATTCACTGCTACTGCCTTGACTTTTGAGTGTATGCACTTATATCCAGAGACCATTGGATCCACAGGCTCCTGCTGGATCAGTTGCTGGTCGTAACCTTGTCTCTGTATGTACATTTATACTACATTGCTTTATTCAGCATTTATTACACTTCACTTTTTTATGTAGCTTTTGTATTCTAATTTGCATGCCTGCTTGGTTTTTTTAGGAGGCTCATTTTAAGCCATGTCAGTTGAAGACTTATTTCGAATTTCCATTTCCTGTGAACTTTGTTAGTGAGTGTGTGCGCACTGTTCCCTTGACACATGAGGATTATGCCAGGTAAAACATGCATGCATAGTGTGCTGTTACCACATTTAAACAAATGTCTTTTTGTTTAATAGTTTGTTTACACATTGCTTGTTGTCTCCTAGTCTGTGTATTTTAGGAAGGATGATGACTGCAAAGTTTCTACATGGAGAAATCCGAGAGAAAGGTGGAGCCTATGGAGGAGGAGCAAAAATAGGAGGAGAAGGCCTGTTTACCTTTTACTCATATAGGTAAGAAAATGAAACAGCTGCTATATGCATGATTTGGGAATTGAACTGCAGTCTTCATGTGCAGATTAATCTGACAGCTGCAAACATAATAAAAATAAGCAATTTAAACTCAACAGTATATTCCATATATAAAAGTACAGAAACCTATGCGTTACAGTCACCTTCCACTTTAATAGGAACACGTGCACCTGCTCATTTATGCAGTTATCCAATCATTCTCATCAACTCAAATAAACATCAAATCTTGCACTGTACAACAGCAGAAGACCCCATCAGGTTCCACCCCTGTTAACCAAGCTCACAAATCATGGGCACAGACACACCCGAACTGGACCGTTGAAGATTAGAAAAAAATCACCTGGTCTTTTTCCAGTCTTCAGCTGTCTATTTTCTGTGAGCCTGTTGCTATGATTCTTGTGATTGGCTGAAAGGAGTAGAACCTGAAAACCTGTGGTCTTCTGCTGTTGTAGTGCATTCTGAGATGCTGTGATGCTCATGATTATAGAGTGCTTATTTGAGTTACTATAGATTTTCTGTCAGTTCAAACCAGTCTGGTCATTCTCCTCTGATCTCTGTCATCAGCAAGGTGTTTCAGCCTGCAGACCCTCCAAACACAGGATGTTTTTTGTTTTTCGCAACATTCTGTATAAACTCTCCAGACTCTTGTGTGTGAAAATCCCAGGAGATCAGCAGTTTCTGAAATACCCAAACCAGCCCATCTGGCACCAACAACCATGGTTAAAGTCACAGAGATCACACTTTTCCCCATTCTGATGTTTTCTTGTGAATATTAACTGAAGCCCTTGACCTGTATCTGCATGATTTTATACATTGTGCTGCTGCCACGTGATTGGCTGATTGGATAAGTGAGCAGGTATACAGGTGTTCCTGTTAAAGTGACTGGTGAGTGTATATGCCTGTGTACGTCTTACATAAAAGCAACATCCAAACATCTGGTTTCCAAATCAAACTTTTGTTTAGCGATTTCATTTAAAACTTTCTGCTATCATTGTAATTGTTGTCGAACTACTTCTGAATTAGAAAACACTAACCTTACATTCAAATGTATTTACTAATCTAGAAAATCGCACCAAGAGGACATGTAGCATTAATTTCTGAGTACACTCCAAATGACACGACAGCCATTTTGCGTATAAGTACACACAGTTACAGTCATGTATAATTCAGCCTTAATAGCCGTCTCATGTTATATACAGACAGGTGACTGGTAAAAGGCAGTTTCTCATGGCCCAAGTATAACCTCTGCATGAGAAACAATGCACAAGCTACCCACCAAATTATCTGCTGTCACCCTCTCACTTTCTCACTCCTCTGATGGGCTGTCAGGTCTTACCTCTCATCATGTAGTCAGACTTCTGTCTAGCCTACATTTGGGGTGCAGTGAAGTTTGACTTATCTGCGTATATGATGTATGCATACTAAACCCCCATCAAATCTGACAGAAAACACCTGAAAGAGGTTTGACTGTTTGCAGGTGGGACTTGCAGGAACTCAGAAATGCAGTGATTTATGAGTTGGTTTTTTTTCCCCTCCTCAATTTTTCCCCCATTTTCTTTAAAACATCACCAGGAAATACCTGTTTCCCAACTGGTAATATTTTAGTTTTAGGGAAGAGGCACCTGAGGCCTTTATGTCTTACAATATAATCATATATAAACTGTTGTAAATAGAGCTGTACCACACCGAGACCTGAAAACTTGGGGAAAAGAAAAAAAAAAAAAAAGCCTTGTATATGTACTTTAAATTGTTTTGAAAACTAATGCATATGCTTAATTCCATATTGACTGTCTTAACAGAGACCCTAACTGCTTTCAGACCCTGGAAGTGTTTCGCAGTGGTGTGGAGTGGGCTCAAGATGGTAGGTTCACACAGCAGGATGTGGATGAGGCTAAACTGTCCATCTTCTCCACTGTAGATGCTCCGGTTGCCCCATCGGACAAAGGTCAGCCATTTCACACAGCTTTTTTGTTGTTGTTGTTGGTTGGTTGTAACCATTACCTCTGGATTATTGATTGTTTATAAGAAATGCTTATTGATTGTTTATAAGAAATGCTTTTCAAACTCTTTTTAATTTTTTTATGTTTTTAACTTTAAATGATAATAGCTATGCTGTCAACATGTTATTACAATGTCTAAACATCTCCCTTTGATGTGTTGCAGGTTTGGGGCTTTTTTTGAATGGGATTACTGATGAAATGAAACAGGCTCACAGAGAAAGACTCTTTGCTGTCACACACAAAAGCCTTATAGATGTGGCTAACCGGTAAGGCCATGTTGAACAGAAAAATGCATATAATATATGAAACTCCCCTATTTTCGTGTGCACTTTCCAAAGACCCTTGTGTCTGTGCAGCTTTCCCTTTTATGAATGACTGTAAAAAAAAAAAAATTATATCTACACTATAAATCATTCAATATTCCTGTACATTGTGTTAAAGTTAAAATGCATAAAGAGTTTTGCAATTTTGTAAAAAATGTTTCAACATGTATGAATACATTTTGTCTGCAGGTATCTTGGTATCGGTCAGAGGACATGGGGAGCTGCCGTTTTGGGACCCGAAAATGAGAAAATTAAAAAGGACCCATCCTGGATTGTCAAATAGGCACAACAAATTTGTGCTTTGGTACAAGATTTACTTACAAGATCAGCACATGTTCCCGAATGCTATATTTGCATATACATCAACATGTTGATGTGAATTATAATTCTTGTTTACTTGTAGTTTGTTGTTACTCTCATATATATATGTTGTTACTCTCATATATATATATATATATATATATATATATATATATATATATATATATATATATATATATATATATATATATATTTTTTTTTTTATTAATACACATTAATACACATTATGTGACTAAAGATCACACGTAAGCCCTAAAATAGACTAAAATGTGTTATTTGTATATGCAATAGATTTATTAGTTGATATGACTCCCTAAGAGATGTATATCCTTTCATTATCCTTTCAAACATCATCCTTTTCAACTTGGCAAGCACATTCAGATATTAAAGTAAAATACTGACAGAGTGTTGGCTGTAGATTCTTATATTGTGTGCTGAAATTAATTTTGCTTACTTATGCTGTGCCCTGGTTTTTATTTTTACATTTTAAATGTAATATACAGTGAGTGCACAGTACTAGACAATGATCTACCAGAAGCAGTGTCGCAGTTCTGAGAATGCCATACATTTCTTATTTTTGTTTAGGTTTTCTTGCTCCTCAGCTACTGCATATGTTAAGGCCTTCATGAGTGGGAGTGTAATACTGTTGGGACTTGCAGTCATTATGAAAGAAACTAAATGTTTTGCATATTGAATTCCTCTTGGAAATACACCTACCAAAGGGGTACTGCATATGTATAGAAGCAAGTTAGCAAATTTAGGACGTCCCTAAATACGACTGCTGAAATAAGCAGAATGTAGGAGGTTTGTAAATATCTTTTAGCACCAATATATTTGGTTGTGTTAGGTCACAGCATGACACATTTTCTGCCGCCAATGCAGGGACTACATGCTGGCTACATGCTACATGCTAGCAGTTATTAAACCCCTGATTAAAAAAACCTGACTTCGACCCCTGTCAGTTGTCCAACTATAGGCCAATATGAAACCTCCCCTTTATCTCCAAGATTCTAGAAAAGGTTGTAGCACAGCAGTTATGCTCATACCTACATAGGAATAACATTCATGAAATGTATCAGTCAGGATTTAGGCCTCATTATGTATGCATACAGCGCTGGTTAATGTGGTAAATGACCTACCACTGATCTCTGTTCAGGGTTGTGTCTCTTTGCTTGTGTTGCTTGACCTTAGTGTAGCTTTTGATACCATTTATCATATTATTCTCCTTGATAGACTACTAAATTTTGTTGGTGCTAAGGGAACAGCCCTCTCCTGGCTACAACCTTTTCTAGAATCTTAGAGATAAAGGTGGGTTTGACATTGGCCTATAGTTGGACCACTGATGAGTTGAAGTCAAGTTTTTTTAATCAGGAGTTTGATAACTCCTAGTTTAAAAGATTTAGGTACATAGCTAAAGCTAAGGGAAGAATGGATTATTTTTAGAAGAGGTTTTCTCGGTTCTGGAATTATCTGTTTGAAGAAACATGCAGGTAAGGGATATAGTATACAAGTTGATTTTAATGAGGAAATTTGTTAAATTCATTTGGTCTCTTGAAGGGGAGTAGAACATTCTAATCGCTGATCTGATATGGTTATATTATTCTCTACGTACTTTTAATGGTTAATGGTTTTAAAATTACAGTCTGATTTTTTTCCTGATATTTTCAATTTTGTCATTAAAAGAATTCATGAAGTCATCACTGCTACATATTGATGGTGTTTCTGTAGTGGTCTTATTCCTAGTCAATTTTGCTACAGCATTATATAATCTAGGATCTTCTATTAGGGTGGATCTAGCATTGATCTAGCAGGACTAAGAATTTTCTATAGCTCAGGTGGTTCTCCTTCCATGCTGTTTCAAATACTACCAATTTTTTTTTACGCCATTTACATTCTAATTTTCGAGTGGTCTGGTTTAAGGTGTGTGTGATCGTTATACCAGGGTGCTAGTTTTTTCTCTCTAATTATTTTTTGTTTAAGTGGATCTACATTATCTAGCATGTAGCAGAACACTGACTGTAAGCATTCAGTCACCTGATCAAGTTCTGTGGGGTCAGATGGTGATCCAATCGTAGTTGATAACTCTGGGAGATAAAACTGTGTTCAGACATTTTATACGAGATGAGGTAATGATCTGAGATAGCTTCAGACTGTGGAAATGTGACTATATTTTCTATATTTAATCCAAATGTTAGTATTAGATCAAGAGTGTGACCACCATTATGAGGGGATCCTATTATGTTCTGATTAACCCCTACTGAATCTAGAATGGAGACAACTGCTGTTCTCAGAGGGTCTACCGGGATATCAAAATGAATATTAAAGTCTCCAACAAATAATGCTTTGTCTAAAGAAACAACCAGGTTAGAGATGAAATCCTCAAATTCACAAAGGAATTCAGAATATGGCCCTGGGGGTCTGTAAATAATAAGTGGTGCCATTGGCATTGGACAGGGGTCAGCATGCGCACTCTGACTCTCTGACACTCTGACACTCTGACACTCTGCGACTACGCATCCCCATATGTAGCAAGCTGCAATGCACTGTGTGTTCTGACACCTTTCTATCAAAACCAGCATTAACTTTTTCAGCATTTCAGCTACAGTAGCTCTTCTGTGGGATAGGACCAGACAGGCTAGCCTTGGTTCCCCACGTGCATCACTGAGCCTTGGGAGCCATGACCCTGTCACCAGTTCACCAGTTTCCGTCCTTGGACCACTTTTGGTAGGTAATAACCACTGCATATGGGGAACACCCAAAAAGACCTGCCATTTGGGAGATGCTCTGACCCAGTCATTTAGCCATCACAATTTGGACTTTGAGAACTGACTGTTCACTTGCTGCCACCCCTTGCCAAGTGCCATTGTAATGAGATAATCAATGTTATTTACTTCGCCCATCAGTCATTTTAATATTATGGCTGATCAGTGTACTTATTGTTGTTACACTACCAAATAGTTTACTGTTTACTGCCCACTGTTACGGTGTATATCTGTAGCAGTAATAAGTATAGTGTTCCATAAAGTCTTTGATGAAGCTTTGTAAATTGCTGTGTCATACTGGGTTAAGTGTTTGATTAGTGAGTATTGAGAGGCAGCAGGGTGTTGAGTAATCTGACTATGTGATGGAAGAAACTGTTGCGGAGTGTGCTGGTGGTGGCACGGATGCTCCTGAACCTTCTGCCAGATGGCAGGAGGGTGAAGAGTCCATGGGAATGGGTGTCAGGGGTTGTGCACTCCAAGAAACTTTGAGCTTTTGACTTTCCACACTCATGACATCTTAGGGAGTTTTTCCTTGCTGCTTTCACTTCTGGCTTGCCCATTAGGAGTTTAAATCTAAATCTACATCCAGATTTCTGTTGCATTGTGACAGAGTCTGGCTAAACAAATAAAATTTAATTGAATTTGAATTGAACAAGCCCTGAATCCATAGGATAGGTTTAAAAAAACTCTATTGCAGCATGCATTGTGCCAAACATACCTGGCACATCCTCAAACCAGTTTGGCAGAGAGCCACCCTGAAACCGGGCCTGAAACTTGGAGATTGGAATGATTGTTCTAAGACAATTGGCAAAATGGTTTCGGGTTACCGCCATTTTGAGGGTGGCTGTTTATGGCCTGACAGTAGTGTGTCCAAACTGGTAGAGGCCAATTCAGATTCATTTCTGGATGCTTCTGAAAGCAGAGTTGAATATGTCAGTTCAACTGTTGGTTTACTGTCTGATTTTGCCACAGACATAGGTCCCTGATCTTCTTGGAAAAGGGGTGGGGAGGAAGAATTGGTGCTTGAGGAGGATTTAGCTAAAGGGCATGAATTTCTTATGTCTAATGCCAGGTTGTCCCCAAATCTAGAAAGAGACTATAATGGCTTTCTCAGCTTCTTACTTTGCTTATTAGTTATCATCAAACACGGATGTTTACGAATAGCAGGTTCAGCAATTCACTTCAACCTAACTGTAAAGGAACTATGATGATGGAAAACCAGTGGAATTTGGTAAAGACCTTAAGTCATGCTGAACCCCCAAGAAAAGGCTCTCCACATTTTTTCTTTTTTGCTTTTATTGTCACTGTTGTCTTTTTAAAATAGAGATGACTGTTTTTCAAACTGATACATTGATATAAAACATCAAAAAATAATGTCAACAAACAAATAGAAAGCTGTGTGTGTGTCAATTACTCTAGTGCTCTGTATTGTACAATTGCATAGCTTGCTTTCCACTCTTGAGCATTTATAATCACAAAATTGTACCACTGGCTTCTGTAACACTGTTTATTTACATTTCAGCAGTGCAGTTAGTGTGTCAGTCCCCATATTCAACACCCCTGACACCTTGATATTTACAGCACACATCCACATTTTACAAAATTACATTTACAAAATGTAAAATGTTTCCCTAGTTTTGACTTCTCTATGCAACCAAACCATACACTTCATTCAGCAGAAAAAATTGTTGTTTATCTGGGCCGATTAGCTGCTGGTTGCTTGTTGACATGCATTGTTGGAGGTTAGTCTGCATACCTTGGAAATTGACAACAGTATTTGAATATGAATTCACATATTATATTTTTTTTATATAAAAAATATACACATATTTTTAAATCTTTTTTTCTGTGGTGTATTTAGTACATTTACATTTTTACCTATGTTTTTTCCTTTGTTTTTAAATTGCTGGGGTAAGATTTCAGATTTTTTTAAAAATCAGAACCCAGATTTTAAATATTCTGAACCCTACATACAAATCCCAAAAATGAAAAAAATCAAATATGCAGATTTTATGTAAATTAGGTCGAAGGTGAATCATCCTCGATTCCAAGGGAAAAATAGGTTCTGGGCATTTAGTCAGTCACAGTTGTCTGCCACACTCACGCCATGACCAAGAATTTAAGCGAACAGAAGCGAAGTTAGTAGTAGTTAGTAGTATAACACTCCGCCCAGAGTGTTAGCCCAGGGGTGTCAAACTCAGGCCTGGAGGGCCACACAACTCTACAGAGGGTTGGTTTTACTCTTTTCTAACAGACCAAATTCAGCCCACAAATGTGCTTGGAATTAGCTGATGAATGGAATCAGGTGTGTTAAATGAGATGGAAAGCTGAACTCAGTTCTGTGGCCTTGCATGACTGGAGTTTAGCCTGCCAACGATTGCCAACAGGCTAACATTAGCATAGCCTAACTAGCTAGATCATTACCTGAATAGTTACACTGGGCATATATATTAAGCATTGAGTACACAACATAACAAAACGAGTTATTTGAGAACATTAAAGCTTTAAATGCACTTACCTCATTCCTGGTCATCTGTTTCTCTTCCACTTCTGTTTCACATTCCCTGATCTGACCTGACGAGACGAAACAAGACTTAATTGACCTGATTGACCTAATTTTCTAAAAAAAAAAAAAAAAAAAAATCTTAAAAAAAAAACAAAACAAAAAGGGTCGGCTTTTCCATAATCTTGGGGCTGCAACAGAAAAAGCCTGGTCACCTTTAAACCTCATTTGAGTATGAGTAATAGTTAAAAGAATTGATGTGAATGCTAGAGCTAGAATAAGCACAGAGGATATAGATATGGTGCTATAGATATAGATACAGCTTGGTACTATGCTTTGAAAACATATAATAAAACGTTGAACTATATTCTGTATATGAATGATAACCAGTGAAGGATGACCAAAACAGAGACCTTTTTCTGGTGCTGGTGTGGGGATCTGTGTTTTCGTGTTGGTGGTTACCTGCACTGATAATCAGTGTGGGGATCATGTGATCTGCATTGTGTGGCTGCTTGTCCTGGGTCACATGAGGCATGTCACATGACACATTAGGAGATTATAAAGTTTGGCTTGTGGAGTTCACACTCTCTTGCTGCTGCCATTTGCCACTGCAACTAGACTCCCGTCATACAGGTAATGGAGTGACTAGACTGTGTTTTAATCGATATAGGAACTGAATTCTCATGTTCTGTTTTAACTTTATCAGGGTGACTGCTAGAATAATGTGTTCCACTCTTCATGAAGGACACAGGTGACTGCGTGGCATTTGAAGGACTTGTGACCTCCTATTGAGTTGCTGGGCTGCAGACACTCTGGTAGTTTGTCTTATGTGATTTAATTTTTTTTAAATTGTTTTATATTGGTATTTAAAATGTGTTGATTATGTACTTGTATTTGTAGCACTGGAGTGCCCCATTTTATCTTCCTGGGTTATTGTGCTGCGGGGAGTATTGAATACTCTTGCAAAGTAGGCCAATACTTCTTGTATATGTTGGTTTTATGTGTGCTGGTGAATGAAATTGGGGATTAATGTGTATTATTTCTTTTTAAAGGGACCAGGCCAGCCACTGTTCTATTGTCAGTGTACAAGTCTTTTTTTAGTTTGTTTGTTGGTTGTTTTGTTTGCCTTTGGCTTTGTCCTTTTTTTTTTTTTTTTTTTTTTTTTTTGTCCTTGGTCTAGTGTAACCCTGCCTTGACCAAGCCAGCGCGGTGGTCATTGTGTTGGGAGCTGGCTGTTCTCCTCTTTTTGTCTCTGTATAGGTTCTCTGTACAAGGCCGGATCTGCACCTCATTACTGCTCCTTTCAGTTGGGGGCTGCACTGAGGGGACACTATTTTGGTGTGTACTGGTAACATGCAACACGGTGTGGTATTTTGTAGTGGTAATTACTGACCTTGTGTGTGCAGTGTTTGCTATGTTGCATGCTTGTATGGTGTTGGGTTTGTTGTGTCTGTCTCTCTCATCAGGGCCTCCTAGGAGAGGAGCTGTGGGTGCCGTGCCGACCCGACCTTATTAGTTTGAGAAGCTCCAGCCAGTTTCCCTTCGTCTCTTTTTCACATTAGCAATTGTACCTATTCAAAATTGTAATAAATTTGAGCTTGTGTACATGCCTTGTGTAAACTGTTTCTTTGCGGGCAGGGTCTACAATCAGCCACACTACAGAGAGAAAAGGGGTTTCCCCCGCCCATTTTAGGGGGTGGCGTAGTCAGACAGTAAAGTACATGTAGGTATTCTGCGTGTCGGGTACCACACTGGTCTGGAAACTAACAGTGGCATTTCGGACCAGATGAAAACACATGACAATGTGGACTAACAGAGTCCCATATTATGGGGAAGTACAATAATAAATATAGCTGCAAGCAACGATGATGGGCCCAAGCACTACAGTGCCATTGCCACCAGGTGGGTGTATGAAAACAGTGCATAGTGAAGCGAGTGCTGTAGAGTAACTTGTTTTGGGCTGATGTGTTAGGTTAAGCCCAGGTTTTACAACGGTTTCCATGTCCAAATTTGTTGCTTCGCTAGGGCGATACCGTTCAAGATATCAAAAATCCGTTTGCAATTTAGCATCCTCAATATCTTGGCATAATGTTGACAAAGATTGGTGACAATCACATGAATCCCTCAGGAGGAGTATTTAAAAATTCAGAGCCTGCAATTTTCAAAAAATGCACATTAAATCCAAAATGACCTACTTCCTATTGGGTGGAGCTAATGACTGTCATTTTGAAAGTTGTCCAACCTACTTTAGTCAAAAGGAGGCACTACAGAGCCCCCCCTCCACGCCCATAGCTTAGGTTTTGTCCACGCCTAACAGCCAACAATTCTGATGTGTGTGCTGAATTTTATGAAATTTTAAGCATGCTAAGAGCCTCAAAAACATATGAGATACGAGACACTTCCTGTTTCCCGTTTTTCGCCAAAAATTTATTGCCTCGCCATTGCAAAACTGTTTAAGATATCAAAAATCCGTTTGCAATTTAGCAATTTGCTACCCTTTGTCTGGGCCTAATGGCCACAACTCTGACGTGTGTGTGAGTTTTTGAGCATATTAAGGGCTCCAAAAGCCCCCGAAACCTTGAAAAAT
The DNA here is from genome assembly GCF_027358585.1 of Pangasianodon hypophthalmus. NCBI lineage: Eukaryota > Metazoa > Chordata > Actinopteri > Siluriformes > Pangasiidae > Pangasianodon > Pangasianodon hypophthalmus. The sequence goes on along the minus strand of NC_069730.1, from coordinate 9,113,090 downwards.
TTATATATATACGGTGCCATTGCCACCCGATGGGTGTATGAAAATAATGCATAGTGAAGCAAGTGCTGTTGAGTAACTTGTTTTGAGCTGATCTGTTTGGTTAAGCCCAGGTCTAAGGCTTTACAACAGCTTCCTTGTCCAAACATACAGCTCATATTTGGTGATATAATGCATGAAGAAGATAAGAGATATATGTTGTTATCCTTATTAGCCATTAATTAATTGTAGTGAAGTAATGTGTAGTGGGCACATGCATTTAGGGGGTTGCACCATAGCCCCCATGACCAAACATGCAACGCTAATTGGATCTAAATCAGACAATGCACTTAGAAGATATGAGACTCTTCCTGTTTCCCTTATTTGTCATAAATTTAATCCCTCGCCATGGCCACACTGTTCAAGATATCAAAAATCCGTTCACATTTTAGCATCATCAATGTCTTGTTTGGTGACTGTAGGTAAAACTCACCCCACCACCTTAGTCAAAAGGGGTTGCTACAGAGCCCCCCTCCACACCCATGTTTTAGATTTTGCCTACACCTATCAGTCAACAACTCCGACGTGTGTGCAGACTTTCATGAAATTTTAAGCATACTAAGAGCCTCAAAAAAGAGTATTAATGTTTGATGTGTTACCATGGCAACACTATTTAAGATATCAAAAATCCTTTCGCAATTTTACATCAGACATTACTCTGACCAAGTTTGAAGCGATTCAGGTAAATATAAGAAGACTATTTAAAAGCCTGTTTTAAGTGACACACTGCCAGTAGGTGGCACTATGACTGTGACTCACAATAGCCACATCCATTTGATCAGCCCCCAGTACCAAACATACAGCTCAAGTTTGATCTAAATTATTCAGTGCTCTCAGAAGATATGAGACACTTCCTGTTTCCCTTTTTTGCCATAAATTTATTGCCATGCCATGGCGAAACCACTCGAGATATCAAAAATCCCTGCACAATTTTAGCGTCCTCAATGTCTTGGCATAATGTTGACCAAGTTTGGGGAGAATCACGTGAATCCCCTAGGAGGAGTATTTAAAAGTTCACTGCATGCACTTTTCACAAAATCCAAAATGGGCAACTTTCTGTTGGGTCGGCACTAAGGATCATCAGTGCGAAAGTTGTTCAGGTCGATAAGAAAAATATGTGTACTGACACCCATGTGCTACCCTTTGCCCGGGCCTAATGGCTGACGACTCTGACGTGCATGCCGAATTTTATGAGTTTTTGAGCATGTTAAGGGCCCCAAAAGACCCTGAAACCTTGAAAAAAATTTAAAAAATAATAATCCTTAGGAAAACAGTAGGGCCCTGTGCACTTTCAGTGCTTGGGCCCTAATAATCCTTAGGAAAACAATAGGGCCTTTCACACTTTCAGTGCTTGGGCCCTAAATACAGTGATGACAGGTCCAATCACTACGGTGCCATCACACAATGCATAGTGAAGCGATTGCTGTAGAGTAACTTGTTTTGCTTTGCTGTGTTAGGTTAAGCCCAGGTCTAAGGCTTTACAACCGCTTCCATGTCCAAACATACAGCTAATATTTGGTGAGATAATGCATGAAGAAAATAAGAGATACACTATATTGCCAAAAGTATTGGGACAGCCCTCCAAATCATTGACTTCAGGTGTTCCAATCACTTCCATGGCCACAGGTGTATAACATCAAGCACCTAGGCATGCAGACTGTTTCTACAAACATTTGCGAAAGAATGGGTCGCTCTCAGGAGCTCAGTGAATTCAAGCGTGGTACCGTGATAGGTTGCCACCTGTGCAATAAGTCCATTTGTGAAATTTCCTCACTACTAAATATTCCACGGGCAACTGTTAGTGGTATTATAACAAAGTGGAAGCAATTGGGAACAACAGCAACTCAGCCACGTAGTGGTAGGCCACGTAAAATCACAGAGCAGGGTCTCCAAACTTCGTGTGGCCTTCAGATTAGCTCAAGAACAGTGCGTAGAGAGCTTCATGGAATGGGTTTCCATGGCCAAGCAGCTGCATCCAAGCCTTACTTCACCAAGTGCAATGCAAAGCGTCGGATGCAGTGGTGTAAAGCACGCCGCCACTGGACTCTAGAGTGACGAATCACACTTTTCTGTCTGGCAATCCGATGGATGAGTCTGGGTTTGGTGGTTGCTAATAGAACAGTACTTGCCTGACTGCATTGTGCCAAGTGTAAAGTTTGGTGGAGGGGGATTATGGTGTGGAGTTGTTTTTCAGGGGTTGGGCTTGGCCCCTTAGTTCCAGTGAAAGGAACTCATAATGCTTCAGCATACCAAGACATTTTGGGCAATTTCATGCTCCCAACTTTGTGGGAACAGTTTAGGGATGGCCCCTTCCTGTTCCAACATGATTGCGCACCAGTGCACAAAGCAAGGTCCATAAAGACATGGATGACAGAGTCTGGTGTGGATGAACTTGACTGGCCTGCACAGAGTCCTGACCTGAACCCGATAGAACACCTTTGGGATGAATTAGAGCGGAGACTGAGAGCCAGGCCTTCTCGACCAACATCAGTGCCTGACTTCACAAATGTGCTTCTAGAAGAATGGTCAAAAATTCCCATAAACACACTCCTAAACCTTGTGGAAAGCCTTCCCAGAAGAGTTGAAGCTGTTATAGCTGCAAAGGGTGGGCCAACTCCATATTAAACCCTACGGATTAAGAATGGGATGTCATTAAAGTTCATGTGCATGTAAAGGTAGACGTCCCAAAACTTTTGGCAATATAGTGTATATGTTATCCTTAGTAGCCATTAATTAATTGTAGTGAAGTAATGTGTAGTGGGCACATGCATTTAAGGAGGTGCAACATAGCTCTGTTTATGGGCCTTTCTCCTAGTTTGTGATTTGATTCATAAATTAAGACAAATAAGACCAGTCATTCAATTAAGAAGAAATGCTATTGTATAAAAGAATGAAGGGCAATGGTTTAGCATATAAATTAGTTCTGTTTGCCACATCATCTTTTAATGCTATGCAACAATTTATTACAGCCAGCACAAAGTGTCTGATGTGTGTCCAGTTTGGTGTGTCTCAAGCTGCAATGTGCCGTATACTCGCCTAGTGTGCTGCGGACCATCCTCTTCCTGCTTTTTCAACACAGCTCCATGGAGCATTCGAGAGATTTCTGGCCGAGAGTTGCCCAAAGTGGCCAAGACATTTTGTTGTGAAGAGAGAGAGAGAGAGAGAGAGAGAGAGAGAGAGAGAGAGAGAACAGTTTCTCTGTGTGATATGCTTGGTGTCCATGATCACCTGGGTACAGCAGATCTATATTTTCTTTTCTCCTCACATCTAATTCACCTTTTCTGTAATTTGGCTCCAGATTAGAACATTTTTAGGTGCTGTTACACTGATACATACTGTATATTTTTTTATTGGCACAAACATCAGGCAAAATAATTTTCCCTTCTACTGAGCAAGTCTTTTTTTTTGCCGTTCGCTTGTCCTTTCAGTTCTGTGAGCTTTGCCTTTTATGGAGTTTTGTGGGCATCACAACAGACAAATCAGCTGTGCAAAATTCTTTGTCCGGTTCGGGTTACACAAATATTTACACATGACTTTACTAAAAGATGAAAATATATTCCATGTCGTTTATTTTTATATGTAAAATGTGACTAAAGGCCTCCGAATCCTTTACTCCACTGTTCATCCCCCTCACTCTGTCTTTAGGGTCATTTCAAGCAACAGTTACTTAAATCTGTTTAATTTCTTTCCTTACCCAAACATTAACAAAGCTATGTTTAACTAAGTAACTTTTAACAAATAATAGAAACAATTTCACTGGTTTTAATAATGCTTTAAACTACAGTATTTTTTTTTTTTTACAACAGATCCATGCAGCAGGCATGTGGTTAAGATGACCAAGCTTCTTCCCCATTACTTCCACATAACTTTTCACCTCCCTCTCCCTCTCCATATTCCCTCCTTCCCTATGCGTCTTCGGACTTCTTCCAACATTATGCCTTTATTTTCTTTTTTTGGAAAGGCCAAAGGTATCTCAAGGTAATATGTATTTATTAATAATAAGTTTCCTGTAAATAAAATAATCTTGAGGCTGTTGGTCACTGTACATTACATGACATGCCACTGAGCTGTAGCACCTGCCTACTATCCTGCATTTCTGCCATTATCCTGCATTTATGCTCCAGAAGGCACACAACTAAGCAACAATTGTGGAGTTGTATGTAATATGTATACACTTCCAAGGGAAATCGTGCAGCATTAAGCAATCCAACACAAGATTACATTAATTTATGAGTTTTCCTATAGAAATTTTAAAGAAACCTTATTGATGACTTACTGTAAGAAAACACACTGATAAAGCATGGATTAAGGTTTTTTAAAATAATAAAGATTTTCAGGGAACATTTATATCAGCTGATTTTATGCCAAATGATATATCAATTGGCTCTACTCTAATTTGCAAGATGAATCATCACCAACTCATGATACAAATCCACCCACAATTAGTCAATGAGTCCATATACAGTTCACTTTTGTTTCCAAAGAAAAAGACAGAAGTCTCAGACTTGGGGGAAAAGCTAAAATGTAGAAAAAGCCAAAGCATAGTTAAACATGTCAAGAAAACAATTAAATGGCTTCAATTATTTTACCTTCCAAAATTTCTAATTTTATTCCAAATTTGTTAATCTTATTTCAAGTTAATACCAAAATATCCTTTATCATTTGCCTGTAAGTTGTGGCTAGACATGTCCCCCAAGCATGGATTTAAGTATACAAATATATACAAACCTACTAAACCAGTTTAAACACACACAGTTATTAACATGGATGATTATCTTCAATTTCCTCTCTTCAAATGACCTCATCTTCACTTACTGATATGGTTATGCATGTAATGGATTCTACCAATATTCTTAAATTCAAAGTCACATACAGTTGTAGTCTTTCTACATGGTTCTTTACAAAACCCTTTTTAGCTCCAAGGTCTTGCAAAGTATTTATGATTTCAAATTAACTTGGATTAGTCCACAGCAGACAGAATGTCTTCACAAATTTCCATGATGGGTGTTCTTGACGGCTTCTGGGAGTTCTTTCTCCCTCTTGTTATCAGCTGGGCATGCGTCAGGAGTAGCTGAGGCACCTTGGCTCCACTCCAGATCTCGGGAAGGTACAAGGACAATAGCTTCAGACCTGCTTCTACAAAAAAAAAAACAAAACAAAAAAAAAAAACACAAAAAGAAATTACAGTGGAGTATCAATCATAAAGGGAAAAAAATGAGAAAAAGGTATGAGTGAAAGTTACCTCTTTTAACTAGATCATTGGTAGGTGAGTGCAAGCATGCTTTTATCACATTTGTGTGAAGAGTTTTCTCAACCTCTAACAAGTGCACCATAATTGTGCTGAAAAGCTGAAGAGTGTCCAGTCTGAAAGTGCTTTGATCCTGCACTTTGAACACACATGTCTGGTGGTACAGTCTTAAGAAGTCAACTCTCACAGCTTCATCAGTTTTCAAAGACTTGGCAAAGGCTTCATGGGGCACTATAACTTTTTCCAACCATTTCAAGGTTGCAAAGGTGCGGTATTCATCAAAAGGCATCTCAGATAAAGTCCTGAGGGTCCATCTGATGAGTATGTGAGCAGTTGCAGTTATGAGACTGGGCATTTTATCAGAATGAAGGTAAGAGCTGTTGGATGGTGATACAGTTGCTGGGTTAAGGTTTTGGTCAGACTGATTAGGTAGGATAGCCCATGGCTCCCAGTGTGTGAGAACACTCAGCAAGAGGGGTTTGCATTTCATCAAAGACTGCACATATTTCTCTGTATGTCTATCCTTGCAATGGACTGTTACTTGCACTCCCTCTTGCGATGTTCCTGAGAAAACATTTAATTTTAGTTACATACAAAGCCAAGAATATTACAGTTGATACTTACAGAATAGTACCCATAACAATAGCATTATTAATATTATTATTGTTATTGTTATTATTAATAATAATAATATATAGCATGTTCAAATTGGAAAATCATTCATGGTAAAGCATGTGATAAAACAATTTACAGATGATCTAAAATAATTAAAAGTAAATGAACTATTAACCTGTGAATTTTAATATAAATCATAAAAAGAGACAAAGGATATAGCAACAAGCAGCTATCTGTGGGGCCAGTCCAAAAGTAGACCCCTCAAATCACCACCCCCATAACCACAGATGAACATTCTGTTCAAGTTTGGTGATTGTTCAGAGTATTGTGACACCACTTTTGTGAAAATGCTCCAAAAATCCTGGGACAAAAGTAGGTTTCACATATTATGCAATTTAACCTAAATGTGAATATGCAGGGCTAAATGGTCAAAATGCAACTTTTTATGGAATGCAAACTGATGTCAAGGAATTAGTTGCACCTCCAAGTGGCCAATTCAAGTGACATTAAATAGGGAACTACAGGGTTCCTAGAAGAACATACAATTCAAATTTTGTTACAATAGCTTGATGTCCACCCTATCAAATGCCTATTCAAGGCTGACTGGCCAATGGCGCCATGTTTTCTTAAGCAATCAGGTCATTATGAGGTCATTGACCACTTACAGATTAGAACAAAGGTTCAGTATTAAAATTTTCAGCTTGAAAAATTTTCAGCTTGTTCCTGAAAAACATTTCATTTAAATTTAACCCTGCCCCCTATGAATGATCATACCACAAACATTGTTCACCTGCTCACCTTGTTCTGAAAATGGCTTTTAAGTTTCATGTGAATCCATGCAGCTATTAGATAAACCACACTCCTACCCATTAGGATGGGCTGGTATGTGTTGTTGATGACATTTGTAATTAGCCAAGGAATCAGAGGAAAAATAATTTTGTCTCTACACCTCATGGTTCTTAAGATAAAGGTCAAAGGTCAGCAAATTAATAACACACTGGCCAGGTTTCGTGCCTTTATGACTTGCAGTCTTTTTAGTGCATAATAATAATACTGCTACTACTACTACTACTAATAATAATAAATATATCTGTGATCTGCAGGGGCCAAGCACCATGGGCAGATCGCACCACAGGTAGCTAGTTCTCACCAAGTTGCATAGAACACTAAAGCAAACATTGATAAACACACCATTAAAATTTGGTGACAGTAGTTTAATGCTAAAACTGTGAAGTGTGTGCTGCAATGTGATTGGCTGAGAAAAGTCTGAGAAACAGTTATTTGACTCTCATCTCACCCCTACTGAAATCTGTAAGACGAACTATGAGCACTGTATTGAAAGAGCACATCATGACTCAAACACTTACGCATGTTCAATTACTTTACAATCAAAATCGGTATCTGTGTTCTGTGCAGGAACATTTGGGTCATGATGAGTTCCATTTGTGAAAAAATGCTGATTTGCAGCATTTTTACTTGCAGTTAATTTAACTGTGAGATTGGACTGATAATGCGATGGGCATCAGACAGACATTTCGAGTCAGATACAGACTGTGATCAGCATTTTCGTCAGACATTTACCTAGGACGTAAAAATGGTTAAAATCTGGAAACTTATATTAAGACTTTATTTTGCATGCAGTTGTGTACATTTTGTCATATTTTCTTCAACCACAGCATCCTTATGTCTCAGGTTCAGGCAAATATGAATTAATGAACTAAATGATCTCTATAACATTCTCTGTAATAAGCACTGCATTCCAAGTGGGTGAATACAGATTGTTCTCAGACATGAGGTCCTGACCCAGTGCACATGCACTAGCTATGAACTGCCCAGCTCTATATTAATTAAACATAAACTACAATATCACAAGCCATAAAAATACATCCATTTATATTCTTTAAGTCAACACTACAATTTAAATAGGAAGTAATGGCTTAATTCACCGTAACAACCATACTAATGCCAGAAGCATAACCAAATACATCACCCCAACATCAGCATATTATGCATTCGGCTTAATTTCAGAATTTCACGCCGAACAGTTGGCAGCAAAGTCTCGTAGCTCCTCAAAGTTTTTTTCTTTTGACATATTTTTGACAACTACTGTTATATTTGCTTATTGACCTATGGATATTGCTATGGGAAGAAGAATCTACACAAGGAATGACCTCCTTTTACTACAACGGAGTAAATCTGGAGTGCATCACCCTATTCCAGCTGAGCTGAAGAGGTCTCACTGTGGATGTCGAGCTAGTGCTAAAGTAAAGGCTAGGAGATGGAGATACAAACCTTTCCTACCATCCATCATCATGGGGAATGTCAACTCTATAGTGAACAAAAGCGAGGAGCTGGAAGCACTGGATAGGACCCAGAGAGAATTTCGTGAGTGTAGCCTGATGTGTTTTACTGAGACCTGGTTGAATCAAAACATTGAAGACTCCTGTGTGAATGTGCCTAACTTCACCCTGGTACGTGCAGACAGACATGCTCAGGCAAGTGGCAAGACAAAGGGTGGAGGACTTGCTTTATTTGTAAACAAGAGATGGTGTAACCCTGGTCATATTACTGTCAAGGAGAGGATATGCTGTCAGGACATTGAGCTTTTGGCAGTTGGTCTCAGACCATATTATGTTCCCAGGGAATTCAGTCATACAGTATCATCGCAATACTTGTTTACATTCAACCAAGAGCAAATGCTAATGTCTCTTGTGAAGTCATCCATGAGACTGTTGCCAGGATACAAATTCAACATTGAGGCCCTCATTATAATATCAGGAGATTTTAACCATGTGACTCTCACCTCACACCTGACTGGATTTTACCAGTTTGTCACCTGTCCTACTAGAGAAGGTAAAACACTGGATCTACTATATGCAAGTGTCAAGGAGGCCTATACCTCTACTGCCTTACCACCACTTGGCAGGTCAGATCACAGCCTGGTCTTACTGCGGACCTGTTATAAACCCTGTGTACTGAAGCAACCTGCAACCACCATCTCATTCAGGAAATGGACACCTGAGGCTGTTGAGTCTCTAAGGGACTGCTTTGAATGTACAGACTGGAACGTATTGCTGGGAGTAGAAGGGAACAGCATGGACATTGACAGACAGGTTGACTGCTTCACGGATTACATCAACTTCTGTAGAGACACTATTATACCTACAAAGTCTGTGCAATGTTTCCCAAATAACAAACCCTGGATCAGTGGTGACATCAAGGCTATCCTTAACCAGAAAAAGGAGGCATTTAAAGATGGAGACAAAGAAAGACTCAAACATGTCCAATATGAGCTGAAGAGGAAATTGAAGCAGGCTAAGGAGGACTACAAAAACAAAATAGAGAAAGACCTACAGCAGAATAACATCAGAGAAGTGTAGAGGGGAATTGACAATTTCACTGGCTACAAAAAAAAGAACAACCAGGCACCAGTGGGTGATGTGGACAGAGCCAATGAACTCAACAAGTTCTTCAATAGGTTTGATTTTACTGTTACAAATAACTCCTCTGTAACTCCTTTGCCTACACCTGTGTGCATCTCCACCCCTGCAGCTTTGCCTCCTCCTTCACCTGAGCATGCTCCACCATCTGTCACAGTAACAGGGGTGAGGCTGCAGTTACAAAGACTGTGCCGTGGGAAGGTAGCTGGCCCAGATGGTGTTTGTCCTAGACTGCTTATGGACTGTGCTGCTCAACCGTGTGAGCCTCTGCAGAGGATCTTCAACCTGAGTCTAAAATTGGGGAGGGTCCCGGCTATGTGGAAAACATCTTGTATAGTTCCAGTACCTAAAGTAAAGTGTCCAGCTGAACTAAATGACTATAGGCCGGTGGCTCTCACATCCCACATTATGAAGGTTCTGGAGAGGATGATTCTGCGCCTACTAAGACTCAAGGTTAAATACGCAATGGATCCCCTGCAGTTTGCTTACAGAGAGCACATTGGTGTGGATGATGCTGTCCTGTACATGTGTCACTGTGTTTTGTCTCATCTGGAAGAACCCGCAAGTTACGTGAGGATTATGTTCTTTGATTTTTCGAGTGCATTCAATACCATCCAACCAATCATCCTTAGAGACAAACTGAAAGGGTTGGGGGTTGACCTCTCATTTGTTTCCTGGATCACTGATTACCTGACAGAAAGGCCACAGTTTGTCAGGCTGGGGAACTGCATCTCTGGTAGAGTTCTAAGCAGCACAGGGGCTCCACAGGGGACTTCACCTACAATTCTGAGTATTGCCACATTCAGAAGTATTCTGATGATACTGCGATTGTTGCATGTAACAGGAATGGTCAGGAAGAGGAGTACAGAGCCCTGATAAAATCCTTCAGAGTCACAAAAACTGCCTCCTAGTAAACACCTCTAAAACCAAGGAGATGGTAGTGGATTTTCGAAGGGCTAAACCCCCTCCTTATCCAGTCAGCATCTATGGTGCGGACATTGAAGTGGTGCCAGCCTACAGATATCTAGATGTGCACCTGGACAATAAGTTGGACTGGTCACTTCACACAGATGTACAATATAAAAAAGGGCAGAGACGGCTTTTCCTCCTAAGACGGCTTAGGTCCTTCGACATCTGCAGGAAGATGCTACATATGTTTTACAAAACTACAGTAGCAAGTGTGCTGTTTTACACTGCAGTCTGCTGTGGAGGCAGCATAAAGCAGAAGGATGCAAGGCGGGTGGACAAACTGGTGCAAAAAGCTTCTTCAGTGACTGGAATGAGGTTTGAATCACTGGAGGCCGTGGTGGAGAGATGCACACAGAAAAATCTAGAGGACATTCTGGAATATCCTGACCATCCCCTACACAACACCACGATGGACCAGAGAAGCAGCTGCAGTGGACGACTCACCTCAGTGCGCTGCAGGACTGAACGATACAGGAGATCCTTCATCCCCACTGCCATCAGGCTCTACAACACCTTAGCCAATGGCAGATGACTAATCACTACTCTCATTACTTTACTACTTCGCTACTTTACTACTCTCACTAATTTCTATTACTCTCACTACTTTTTACTACTCTTACTACTTTCTTTCTTACTTATCTACAAGACCACCTGAATTTCCCTTCGGGGATTAATAAAGTTTTTATCTTATCTTATCTTAATTAAAGTGAAACAACAATGAAAATAGCGCAGTCATACTTAATTAATACGTATGCACACAATGCACAATGCACCTGTCTGAAGGTAAGTAAACTAACCAACCATTAAGTAAACTAAATAAACTCAACACTCAGTGGTTCCTGAAAGGAACAAACACACACGCGCATGCACAAGTGCACACACCAATTGTTATGTTGCCAGAGTGTCCTACTGACCATGCATTGAAAAAATACAGCTATTTTAGTGCATACATGCCATGGCCCAAAATTTCAATGACCTGTAGTGGCCAAACAGTCTGGCCAATCAAACTTGTTTCAGTATGTTTTTGTTAGCAACCTATCTACATGATAGATTTCATATTTTATGTTGATTAGATAAATCGCCTAGGAATAGTTTGAGAATGAAGTTGCTTTAAAAAATAAAACAAAAAAAGAAAGAAAATTAAAGATGGCAGAAAGTTCATCAGTGAAAGGTAATTAAACACCAATCAGCCATAACATTAAAACCACTGACAGGTGAAGTGAATAATATTGATAATCTCATTACGGTGGCACCTGTCAAAGAGTGGGATACATTAGGCAGCAAGTGAACAGTCAGTTCTCGAAGTTGATGTGTTGGAAGCTGGAAAAATGGGCAAGCATAAGTATCTGAGCGCTAAATTGTGAAGGCTAGAAGGGTCAGAGCATCTCCAAAACGGCAGGTCTTGTGTGGTATTCCCGGTATGCAGTGGTTAGTACCTACCAAAAGTTGTCCAAGGAAGGACAACCGGAGACAGGGTCATGGGCGCCCAAGGCTCATTGATGAGCATTGGGAGCGAAGGCTAGCCTGCCTGGTCTGATCCCACAGAAGAGCTACTGTAGCACAAATTTGCTGAAAAAATTAATGCTGGCTATGATAGAAAGGTGTCAGAACACAGTAAATCGCAGTGTGAGGCTGCATAGCTGGAGATCAGGCAGAGTGCCCATTGGCAGGGATGAGCACCAGGACCACGGAGCAATTTTTTTTAAACATCATGTAGATGGGGGGTAGGGGGGTGGGGCATGTGCATCAATTACCTGGGGAAGGAAACCTTGGGTCATGGCATTCATGCAGATCTTACTTTGACGCGTACAACCTACCTAAACATTGTTGTAGACCAAGTACACCCCTTCATGGCAATGGTATTCTCTAATGGCAGTGGCAGGATAATGTGCCCTACCACGCTGCAAAAACTGTTCAGGAATGATTTGAGGAACAAGACAAAGAGTTCAAGGTGTTGAATTGGCCTTCCAGTTCTCAAGATCTCAATCCAATCAAGCATCTGTGGGATGTGCTGGAGAAAGACCGATCCATGGAGGCGCTAACTCAAATCGCAACTTACAGGACTTAAATGATCTCCTGCTATCGTCTTGGTGCCAGATACCACAGCACACCTTCAGAGGTCTTGTGGAGTCCATGCCTCGATGGGTCAGAGCTGTTTTGGCAGCACAGTGGGGACCTGCAGGTGATTTTAATGTTATGGCTGATCAGTGTACACACACACACACACATTATATATACTGTATATATATATATATATATATACTGTATATATATATATATATATATATATATATATATATATATATATATATATATATATATATATATATATATATATACACACACACACACACATATATATATACATACATATATCAGTTAGGGCCGGAAGTATTTGGACCTAACTTTAGTTGTCAAGAATACTCTGGAGAAGGTAGGCGTATCATTGTCAAAATCGACAATGAAGAGATGCCTTTAAGAATGTAAATACAGAGGGTTTACAACAAGGTGGTGCAAACCACTGGTAACATTCAAGAACAGGAAAGCCAGATTAGACTTTGCCAGAAAACATCTAAAAAAGCCTCCCATGTTCTGGAATAAGATTCTTTAGACTGATGAAACCAAGATTAACTTGTACCAGAATGATAGAAAGAGAAAAGTATGGCGAAAGAAAGGAACAGCTCATGATCCAAAGTATACCACATCATGTGTCAAACATGGTGGAGGCAGTGTTATGGCATGGGCATGTATGGCTGCCAATGGAATGGGCTCACTGGTGTTTATTGATGATGTGACTGCTGACAGAAGTAGCAAGATGAATTCTGAGGTGTATAGGGCTATACTCTCTGCTCACATTCAGCCAAATGCTACAAAACTGATAGGATTCCGCTTCACAGGGCAGGTGGATAATGACCCTAAACATACTGTGAAAGCAACTCAAGACTTTCTGAAGGCAAAGAAATGGAATATTCTTCAACGGCCAAGTCAGTCGCGTGATCTCACCCCAATAGAGCATGCTTTTCACTTACTGAAGACAAGACTGAAGGCAGAAAGACCCACAAACAAGCAGCAACTGAAGGTGGCTGCAGTGAAGGCCTGGCAAAGCATCTCCAGGGAGGAAACTCAGAATTTGAGTTTTGAGTACATGGGCTTCAGACTTCAGGCAGTCATTGACTGCAAAGGATTTTCATCCAAGTATTAAAATTATGGTTATATTTACAATTGTCACTTTGCCCAAATACCTTTGAGCCCCTGAAAATGGAGGTACTTTGTTGAAAATGGCTGTAATTCCTAAATGGTAAATGCCATATTTTTGTGGAACCTGAAAGCTGAAAGTCTACATTTCGATCACATCTTGATTGTTTTATTTCAAATCCATTGTGGTGGTGTATAAAGGCAAAATCAAGTTTACAGCTATGGAGGAGTAATGATTTATAATCCCACTACAGTGTCACCCAGAAGAGGATGGGTTCCCTTTTGAGTCTGGTTTCTCTCAAGGTTTCTTCCTCATGTCATCTTGGAGTTTTTCCTTGCCACTGTCACCTCTGGCTTGCTCGATTGCGATCTAAATCTACATACGAATTCAAAAACAGAACTGCTGAATTCAATTCTATCTTGGCACCACTTATCACTTATGTCAGTGACTACCTACATACTACACAATATCAAGAACAGCCAATTACAGGAAGACTGTAGCCCTTTTTTTTGGCTTACATCTGTTGTACTTCTTAGTGTTGTTTTTTTGTTTTCATAGTTATATTTATTGAGTCTCATTACTTTCTGAAGGGTCTTTAAATACAAAGTCTCAATGGTCCGTCCAAATGATTCAATTAGTGAGTCCATGAAAATTGTGCAATCTGCCTTTTTCTTAAAAAATACCTGAAAATACAGAATATAGTTGAAAAAAGATCAAAGTAGGAGACTTCTGAGCTACTCTTTTGTAAGTTTAATGATGAATTGCTGGTGAACGTACAGGTTTTAAGTGCCTGTACGCAGTCGTAGAATGTCCATAGGAACAGATGTCAACTTTCTTTTGGCTCTTTTCACACACTGTATATTTCCTTCAGGACATGCAAACCTAGTTCTGTTTAAGGCTATGTTGTTATTAATGTCATTCTACAAAATCTATGACCATGAGCCACTAATGATGCACTGTAGAGTATAATATTGCTTTCCAAGCAACGCGTGTGCATGCATGGAAAGAAAATAGTTTGTGACTCTTAACAAGAGGCTGTGCTGGCCAAGTGCAAAACAATCACCATAAATTCTGATAAAGCTCAGACTGTAATTGCAAAATTGAAAAAAACAAGGGTGCATGGTAAACACTTACCATGCAGTACTTTAATGCTGTGCATGCTGAAAAGGTCTTGAAGGCAACTGAGTAGTGTGGTATCAGAGGCCAGTGTTCCCCAGCAGTGAAGCAGGGTGAGTGCAGCTGAGCAGGACATTGTCTGGGGATGCAGCCAGTTTGTATCTCTGTTACCTTTCAGTGCTGTGCCATGATGCTTCAACACAGAATCCAGCATCTGCAGAAAACTTTCCACGTCAGATGGCTCCACTCCAGTTCTGATTAAAACAAATGATAGCTCTCAGTTGTACAGAATAACTACAAACTACAAACTTCATATATAGCTGCAAGCACCGATGACGGGCCCAAGCACTATGGTGCCATCGCCACCCGATAGGTGTATGAAAACAATGCATAGTGAAGCAAGTGCCTTGTTTTGCATTGATCTGTTAGGTTAAGCCCATGGTGAGAATGGCATGAATCCCCTTGGAAGTGTATTTAAATATTCAGAGCCTGCAATTTTCAAAAAAATCCACATTTAATCCAAAATGACCAACTTTCTTTTGGGCGGAGCTAATGACTGCCATTTTGAAAGTTGTCTGGCTTGATGAGAACAATATATTTACCGAGTTTGGTGACTGTAGGTGAAACTGACTCCACCACTTTAGTCAAAAGGGGGCACTACATGACCCCCCTAGACGCCCCCTGTCTTAGCTTTTGCCTTACGGCCAACAATTCTGATGTGTGTGCCAACTTTCATTAAATTTTAAGCATACTAAAAACACCCTAAAAGAGTATTAACGTTTGAGGAATTACCATGGCAACACTACAATATCAAGAATCCTTTCGCAATTTTACATCAGCCATGTCTCGACATTACTCTGACCAAGTTTGAAGCGATTCGAGGCCCTAAAAAGCTGGTCCCAAGCCCAGATAAAACTGGGAAGTGTTGCATCAGGAAAGGGGGGGAGTGCCATATCAAATATGTGGACCAATGATCCACTGTGGCAACCCCATACGGAGCAGCCAAAAGAAGAACAACATTAGCAATGTAAGGTCTTGAAGTGAGTGCACTTAAGGTTGATAACATTCTCTTCATTTGTGCTCATTCAGCTAATCTTTTTCTATGGAGAAATTCAGTAAAATCCCAGAGTGTTCCATATATTACTGATTTTAACAACTAACAGCACAATCCAATGCTTTAATGCTCATCAACATACAGCCCTTCTAGTACAGGGTTATTCACAGACATTATGCAGCTTATAATCTCAGAAGAAATAAGTCTAGCCTTTTGTCAAATTGTCAGATGCATATTTTTGCAAAACAGGCAGCCAAAACACACCTACTTTCACAAAAACAGGCCATTTCTTTGGTGGTCAGTTTGTGTGCATGAAAGTGTGAATAACCAATGAAATTCAACACTCAAGATTCTGGAACTTGTGGCCACCAAGGCCATCTGTGCACCAAGGATCAAACTGAGAATAAACACCTGCATGTCTTGCAGTTTATATTGCTTAAAACCTGTGTTTTCCATGTTCTCACCTTCACATTTATATACACTCAAATGTGCAACTGAGTAACACATCCATAACACCAAAATATATACCACCATTTATATATCAATGCCAAGTACAACAACTCATGTCTTCTTATATATTAATACATATAACATTTTTTCCCTCCCTGTTGTGCTTATTCCATTTGTTGATTTTCAAATGTAAGTATATACATTACAAAGTATGTGGACACCCCTTAATAACTGGGTCCCGCTATTTCAGCCACACCCATGGCTAACGTATAAAATCAAGCATACAGTTATGCAATCTAGATAGACAAACACTGGCAGGAGAATGGCTCATACAGAAGAGCTCAGTGACTTCAACGTGGCACTGTCATAGGATGCAACCACCACAAGAATTCACTTTGTCAAAATTTCTGCCTTGTTAGTGCTATGAAAATGGAAGTGCTAGGAGCAGCTCTGCCACGAAGTGGTAGACCATACAAGCTCACAGAACAGAACCATGGAGTGCTGAAGCATGTGGCATGTAAAAATGATCTGTTCTTGGTTGCAACACTAACTTCACAGTTCTGGAAGCAATGTAAGCAGCATAACTGTTTATGTTCTGTTGAAGTAGTCAACATTTGGTTGACGGAATGTAGTTACCTGAGGTGTCTAATGACTGAGAGCAGGGCACACAGGAAGTCATTGATAAGTGAAAAAGGAAGGCATTTGCCTAAACTGTTTAGTTGCATGTCTGCTCTACTGCCCCACTGCACCCTACTGTTGGTCTTGCCAAGGTTAGAGAACCACAGAGTATGGAGCAGGCCTATTACAATGGTCAGCATCCTTCTGTCAACATTCCTGCCAGAAACAGAATGTCATATATCATGAGTCAGACAACTATTATTCCATTTTTTAAATAGAATTTTGCTAAGTGGATGGGAATATGAGCTGAAAGTGGAAAAAACTTGGTTCATTAAAAAAATCACAAGGAAAATATAAAAAAGTAGAAGTCATACTCACCTCCTTTCTATGAGTTGTAATATCCATGTTAGGATTCCATGAGCCTTGCTAAAGTCATAGGATGCTTTGGGGAGATGAGCAGTCTCCCAGAGAACATTCACAATCTGAATCTGCAACAAATTCAGTTTTATAATAAAGATAACAACACCTAGATGATGTATATTACATACAAAGTCCCTTGCATAAGTATTCATTCCACTTGCAATTTTCAACCTGAAACTGAAATATCAGTATTCATAACACATAATCCTCCCATGAGCTAACAGTGTGTCATGCGCGTATATAGTGTTATGAGTCAGCTGGCTTTCTGGCCAATGCTGATGTTGCTGGGATGTTGTGATCAGACATGGTGACATTTCTTTTGTTGGTCTTTATCAAGAGTTTCCAAGTAATTCTGAAGCATAAACAATAAAATTTTAAACATTAAGGTGTAAACAAAATTTCCCTTACTGCATCTAGGTCCTTCCATCTTCTATTTTTTTTTTTTTTTTTTTTTTTTTTTTTTTTTTTTTTTTAAAGTGCAGTCCATTAAAAATAAGTTTAAGACAGAAATGGATGAAAAATGCTTTGTAAAAAAAATGTCAGTTTCACACTATTAGTGATCAAGGTGGTGTCTTTAACCTTCACTATGATAAAAATCTCAGACTGAACAGCTAGTGTAAATTAACAGCATGAGCGAGTATATCAAGAATTTTCTCCTGTGTTTCATGTTTGCTTCACACATAGTGATATGATCACATTAATGTATAATGGATTTATTTACAGTAAACTAGAATTATGATATTGTGCTTATGTGCACAAATAAAGTGTGAGGTTTTATACCAGCTCATTATAATGGTCAATTTAAACAGCCTGCCAGATAGCTCACTTTACTTTCTTTTTCTTCTAGACTCCCAATAAAGTCAAAATGCAGGTGACGTAAACCATATCAACCAAAGCGTCCATCATTTTGTGATTGATAGAAATGTAGATTTAAATACTAGGTAAACTGAAGTGGTTTGATACATGAGCCACTTGATTCTTCCAAAGCAAAACAAAAGTAACCAATACCAAAACTAAATGCACATCTTTCATGTTCCATATCCATTTCCCTTCAGTGAACTAGGTTTCCCACTGACCAAATTTTACTTGCATTTTGTCTGACCCATGCTTTTGCTGAAAAAAGAAATAAAGCTTACTTTAGTTTTCAGCCAATATATCTGATTTGGCACCTCTGCTTATGTAGGCAGAATCTAGTGCCAGAATTTGTATCATCATTTATCTGAACTTCAAATCACACTTGGTCATGATTAACTTTGAAGACTAAAACACAAAATGACATTGTGAAATGACCTGTCGTAGGTTTCCGTAATCATGGACGAAAATGTGGGATCAGTGCAGAGCAGTAAAGTGTTTGTACTATGCATATGAAATTCTATCTACAACAGGTAAAACTGTTTCATGATTTTTACCCCACCCGCAGCCTTGATGACAGCAGGTATATCCTAATAAAACTGGCTGCAAGTTGCATCATTTTGAAAACATATACATTGTAGAACTAATGCACAAATGATCAAAATATTAATAGCCTATTTTCTAATAACCAATTTGCTGTTGTTTAAATATGCAGGTGCTTGGGTAGGATCTCTCAAATAATACAGTAGTTACCAGGAAAAGGCTGATCATAATGCATGTCAATTTTATGAGGAAACATGCTATAAACATGCATTTATTTTTAAGTGAATATCAATCTTCCAGACATAAGGTGACTTCAGGCTGCAGGGTTGTTGAAAGTGACCGTTAATTAAATAGAGGCATTAAGTTATAGATAGACAGATAGATAGATAGATGACTTTTTGGACCTTCCCAAAATCAACTTGGCCTGTGAGCAAGTTGTTGGCCTGGAGAGCAGGAGCAAAATCGCAAAGTGCCAAGGAAGTTTGTTCTTGAATGTCTGATTGCACCCTGGTAAAATCTAGGCTTGCCTTCAACTTGCTTCACACCACTGACCTCAATATTTTACACAGTGAGGCACACTGCCACACTAACCAGAAAATGATCCAAATATTATACAGACAACCTAATATATGCATACTTTTTGAAAGGGTGCTCCATTTAAAGCCAGTGCAGAGGTGAAGTGTACCTGGACAGGCTGGTCACACAGTGGGCTGCTACAGAAACCCATGAGTGTTTGGAAGATGCCCTGCTGTTCACATAGCTCATAGCAGAGTCCATCTCTCATACCTTCTTCCAGCACTTTTAACAGCCACTCCCTCTCCAGTTTATGCTGAAATAAACAATAAAGGAGACAAAAACATGACAATGGCTTCAAACTATTTTTTTTGATAATTAAGTAAAGTAAGTAATGACAGCAGAAGAAAGAAAATAAAGAATAAAAATAAACAAAGAGATAATGCATTACCTCTAAATCAAAGCTATAGAAAAGTCTGAAGAAGTCTGGAACCCTTTTGAGATCCACATACTGGGTTCCCAAAAGAAACCTACTGATCACCAGGTACATGTGCTCCTCTATAAGTAAGTAGACAGTTTTGAGGGTAAGCAAATAAATCAAATCTATATAACAATGCCTGTATGTAAACTAATAATATAAGATTGCTCCAGAAATAAAACAGACCAGGTCTCAGAATCTGCTGAGCCACTTTTGCGATGTACGTAGCATGCATAAAAGAGATTCTGAGATTCTCCTTTTGAATCGCGTTCCTGAGAGTATCCAACAAA
The DNA here is from genome assembly GCF_027358585.1 of Pangasianodon hypophthalmus. Classification (NCBI taxonomy): domain Eukaryota; kingdom Metazoa; phylum Chordata; class Actinopteri; order Siluriformes; family Pangasiidae; genus Pangasianodon; species Pangasianodon hypophthalmus. The sequence goes on along the minus strand of NC_069730.1, from coordinate 9,093,252 downwards.
TAAAGCAGCTGGGGAAAGGAGACAGCAATGCGCTTACCATTCAGCTGTAATAACTGAAACAAACAAATATTTGGTACAATGGTACAAATGGAGTTTTACAATTGGGCTGAGCTGAGTACCTGTTTTCTCTCTTTGAAATGAACAGATTCCAAATGTTGGTAGAAGGAACCTAGGACGTGGTAGGCCGCAGCCCTCATTTTGTGATCATAGCTGCTTAGGGCCACTACTGTAAGGCCCAGAGCATGACTGCATACAAACTTTCGGCAATCTAACACAGACTCTGTGAGGAAAGGTGACATGTTAGAAACACAACAAAGACCACTGCGTTTGGGAGGTAATATATATATATATATATATATATATATATATATATATATATATATATATATATATATATATATATATATATATATAAGAAACAATTATAAATATAGCTGTAATTTCTGATTTTTAATCTACAAACATTCCAAATGTCCAAATAGGACATAGTCTTATCTTTAGATTGAAAAACAAATAGCACAATCTAGTGCCCAATTCTTATGAGGTTACATAGAACACTAGAGTGTAGCTAGATGGACATATCGTTTAAGTTTTGTTATGATCGGCTGACGCTAACCCCAACAAATGTCAGCGGCAGCCATGGTTTTTTTTTTGTTGTTTTTTTAAACCAAGCACAGTAAACAACAAACTAGCATACAGAATTTCACCTCAATCAGACAAGCATTTCCACACAAATTTGTATGTTATAACGCCCCCTATTGAGAGACATGCATCAAAATTGGAATGAACCTAAATACTATGTAGTGTATGTTTATTAAATTTGGTGTCAGTAGGAAGAAGCAACACTTCACAGTCAAATTTGGAACTGAACAGCATCCATTTGATAATTTTTGTTATGCTCAGTCTGAATATCATCTCAGGCAAAAAAATTTTGGGAGTAGCAAAAAAGACTCACATAAAAATCTTAGCTCAAATTCTACGTGGGTAGAGTTTAATGCTCCTTGAAGCTTTCTGTTTGTATTCAGTGAAAAACATGAGCTGAAAAAAGAATACATAATTTTTTCTCTATGGCACATGGTTCATGAGATATGACCCAAAGCTACTGTGCTTATCTCACTTGTTTGAGTAGCAGGAGGGAGTACTACGTGTAACACGTTTCATGTCTCTATGACTTACAGTTTGGTCTCCACAAGCATCCTGAAGTATTTTCCAAATGGCAAAAAATGCTAAAGAGGCCACAGATGAACAAACCGTTCAAACATTCTTGATGATCTGCCCTGCATCACTGGGCAGCATAACACTCGTTAGAAAATACTACCTTCCCTATTCCGCATATGAGCTCACAGATGTCCACAATTGGCTGGTGTCATTCTAACTGACGGGGTAGAGAGTATGCCATCCCTTCCACTGAGAGAGCATGTCAAATATTGTTCACATGGCTCTCAGCCACAGATGGATGTGGTATTGTGGGGATTCGTACACACTATCTCACAACGATATGCAAACACTTCTGTTGTGCCATTTAATAATTAAGTTATTAAATCATTATTCCACACATGTTTGAACAAACTGATAAGTAAAATATAAGTAACTTTTGGATTGTCCTAAGACTTTATACTGTATGGAGATGTTCAGTTGATGTTTACCTGGGCGGACAACATAGCTGAACAAGGGTATAAGGAAGGAAGGATCGTAAAGAGACATCTTATCTGGAGAGCCCTCTTTCTCTTCCATGGAAATCAACTCTTCATTCTGAGAAAAAAATTAACATCTGACTAATAATAATTCTGTCTCATGATTGTTCAGTTATTAGTATAGTCTTTGGAATAACATCTTCACTTCAAATAACGAATGGCAAACAAAAGCTTAATTGATATTAAGAGGACAAATTTTTGTCCTCTTAATTGTATGTGTATGTATTAGAGTGAGGTCGGTTGATTGTGCACATTAAATGGAGATGCTGAGAAATTTAGTCAGGCTATTTAAATATGAGTAAGTATAGTATTGCTAAAGGTTGGTTAAGTGAATTATGCACCTTTGTGTGTATCTTTGTGTTGGCTATAAGTGATATTTGAAAATAATTCTGGTGTAAGTGTATCTTTTGCCTAGGGGTATTTGACAGCAAAAATATAACTTTGAAGGGGTGTTCAAATGTTTAGGAGTAACAAAAATAGAGGCATTCTACTAACTGTCATATAGAATCAAGAGTCAGACAGGTTTAAATATGGGTAACTATGACTTGGTATTTGGGAGTATCCAGGCTAAATGGATACGTTTGTTCTGAGTGTGTGTGTATTGGTGCTACCTGTAGTTAAAATTATTATTATTTTTTTTTAAAAAGTAGTAAAAAGCATGCTGTTTATGTGGAATAAGGTGCTGGTGCTGGACAGTGTGATACCTGTGGGATAAGATGCTGGTGTAACGGAAAGTGTGCAACAGTATTTAACATTCTGTCAACAACCAGTTGGTCCAAAAGTGACTCAGAGCTGAGCTGATGCCATAGCGATGGACCCAGGCTTTTCCGTGCTTTATGGTACTCCACTGCTGCATGACCCCATAGCAAGTACCTGAACATACATACATTAATACATATAAATTCAAAGTAAACTTAGTCAATGGCTACTTCCAGCATGATAATGCACCATGTCACAAAGCAAAAGGCATCTCAAACTGGTTTCATGAACATGACAATGAGTTCTATGTTCTTCAGTGGCCTTCTGAGTCACCAGATCTGAGACCCTACTCAGAATTAGTATAGTGTTCCTAGTAAAGTGCCCAGTGAGTGTATATTTGATACCTGATGGTTCTGCATTGTAGGAATAATAACAATACCTACGCACATGACCTAAAGACAAAAACCGACTTACTGAAATTCCATCAAACTCATGTTGTTCTTCTCATATTCTTTAAGCATCAGTAAAATTTTCTGGTCTGTAAACATAAAAGCGAAACAAATAACCATTAGTCAACATTTACCCAAGCTTCAGAACCCAAGTTTAACTCTACACAAGAAACTTTATATTGCATTATCAAGGCACTCTCTATTTCAGAAAGAGTGCCAAAATTTCTATCAACTATATGGCCAAGTGTGTGGACCTGATCACACTCATATGTGGACCTTACCCAAACTGTTGCCACAAAGCTGTAAGCACACAATTGTCTAAAATGCCTTTGTTTGTTGTAGCATTAAGATTTCATTTGACTGGGGGCTCAAAAGGGCTCAAACCTATTTCATCATGACGATGCCTCTGTGCACAAAGTGAAGTCCATAAAGACAAAGAATGTACCAAATTGTTGATTTGGCCACTCCTAAAGTTTTTGCTATCTCTCTGAAAAGTCTTTATTTTTTCAGCCTAATGATGGCCTCCTTCACTTGCATCAACAATGTCTCTGAATTGCATATTGAGAGTTCCAATGAACAGCTACCAAATGCAACTTCAACACTTGGAATCAACTGCAATCCTCTTATCTCCTTAATTTGTACTGAAATAATGAGGAAACAGGCCACACCTGGCCATGAAACTGCTTAACAGTCAAGTGTCCAGTTACTTTTGAGCCTGTGAAAATGGAAGGACTATGTAAAAAAATGACTGTAATACCTAAATGGTTAATGCAATATTTTTGATAAACCCCTTGAATTAAAGCTGAAAATCTACATTTCAATCATATCTTGATTGCCTCCTTTCAAATCCATTGTGGTGGTGTACAGAGGCAAAATTATGAAAACTGTGTCACTGTTCAAATACTTATGGACCCGACTATATCACCGGTCTATTGTAGAATTTGTCAAAGGTATCTGCAAATGTTCAAAATTACAGGTCATAGGCACTGAGTACTTTACAGCTATTCATAAAATGTGTATGAAGCTCACTCACATGTTTGAGTTTTACTGAAACCGAATATGTGCTGAAAATGACACCATTCATTTTCTGGTACTCTTTTTGAAAAGCTGAAAATTTTGCACAAATGTCAGACCAAGTCACAACCAAAAAAGGTCCTTTATCCCAATAGACACTATATTACCAAAAGTATTCGGTCACCTGCCTTGACTCACACATGAACTTAAGTGCCATCCCATTCCTAACCCATAGGGTTCAATATGATGTCGGTCCACCTTTTGCAGCTATTACAGCTTCAACTCTTCTGGGAAGGCTGTCCACAAGGTTGAGGAGTGTGTTTATAGGAATTTTTGACCATTCTTCCAAAAGCGCATTGGTGAGGTCACACACTGATGTTGGTCGAGAAGGCCTGGCTCTGGATCGGGTTCAGGTCAGGACTCTGTGCAGGCCAGTCAAGTTCATCCACACCAGACTCTGTCATCCATGTCTTTATGGACCTTGCTTTGTGCACTGGTGCACAGTCATGTTGGAAGAGGAAGGGGCCCACTCCAAAATGTTCCCACAAGGTTGGGAGCATGGAATTGTCCAAAATGTTTTGGTATCCTGAAGCATTCAAAGTTCCTTTCACTGGAACTAAGGGGCCAAGCCCAACTCCTGAAAAACAACCCCACACCATAATTCCTCCTCCACCAAATTTCACACTCGGCACAATGCAGTCCGAAATGATTCATCACTCCAGAGAACGCGTCTCCACTGCTCTAGAGTCCAGTGGCGGCGTGCTTTACACCACTGCATCTGACGCTTTGCATTGCACTTGGTGATGTGTGGCTTGGATGCAGCTGCTCGGCCATGGAAACTCATTCCATGAAGCTCTCTGCGTACTGTACTTGGGCTAATCTGAAGGTCACATGAAGTTTGGAGCTCTGTAGCAATTGACTTTGAAGAAAGTCGACGACCTCTTTGCACTATGCGCTTCAGCATCCGCTGACCCCTCTCCGTCAGTTTAGGTGGCCTACCACTTCGTGGCTGAGTTGCTGTTGTTCCCAAACTCTTCCATTTTGTTATGATAAAGCTGACAGTTGACTGTGGAATATTTAGGAGTGAGGAAATTTCACGACTGGATTTGTTGCACAGGTGGCATCCTATGACAGTTCCACGCTGGAATTCACTGAGCTGCTGAGAGCGGCCCATTCTTTCACAAATGTTTGTAAAAACAGTCTGCATGCCTAAGTGCTTGATTTTATACACCTGTGGCCAGGCCAAGTGATTAGGACACCTGATTCTGATCATTTGGATGGGTGACCAAATACTTTTGGTAATATAGTGTATGTATGTATATACATACATACACACACCACCTGCCTAATATTGTGTTGGTCCCCCTTGTGCCACCAAAACAGCTTTGATCCATAAAGGCAACGACACTCCACAAGACCTCTGAAGGTGTGCTGTGGTATGCCAGGACACAAAGATTCTCAGCAGAACATTGCTCAGAGCATCACACTGCCTCTGCCAGCTTGCATGGGTGCACTGACCAGTCTGCGGCTACACAGCCAGCTGCGATGCACTGTGTGGTCTGACACCTTTCTGTCATAGCCAGCATTAACTTTTTCAGCAATTTGTGCTACAGTAGCTCTTCTGTGGGATCGGACCAGATGGACTAGCCTTGCATTAATGAGCCTTGGGCGCCCATGACCCTGTTGCCGGTTCACCGGTTCAGCTGTCGTTCGTTGGACCACCTACTACTAACCACTGCACACCAGGAACACCCCACAAGACCTGCTGTTTTGGCCTTGTGTCCCTATCACTCAGATATCGTTGCTTTGGCCTTGTGCCAGTATTGCTCAGATCCTTACGCTTGCCCATTTTTCCTGCTTCCAACACATCAACTTCAAGAACTAATTGTTCACTTGCTGCCTAATATATCCCACCCTTTGACAGGTGCCATTGTAACAAGACAATCCATGTTCTTCACATCACCTGTCAGTGGTTTTAATGTTATGGCTGAACAGTGTACATATACATACATACAGACAAACAAACAAATGTACAATTCTGAAAGCAGTGGTGAACTATGCAGAGAGAACGATTCCTTGGTTTGCGTCTTGTTCCAATCTCATTTTAACCAAACGCCAATGAATTAACAACACTACAGTGGATATAAAAAGTCTACACACCCCTGTTAAAATGCCAGGTTTCTGGCGATGTAAAAAAATGAGACCAAGATAAATCATTTCAGAACTTTTTCCACCTTTAATGTGACCTATAACCTGTACAACTCATCTGAAAAACAAACTGAAATCTTTTAGGGCGGGCGAGTAAAAATAAAAAAACAAAATAATATGGTTGCATAAGTGTGCACACCCTCTTATAACTGGGGATGTGGCTGTGTTCAGAATTAAGCAATCACATTCAAATTCATGTTAAACAGGAGTCAGTACACACCTGCCACCATTTAAAGTGCCTCTGATTAACCCCAAATAAAGTTCAGCTGTTCTAGTAGGCTTTTCCTACTTAGTCGCATCTTAAAGCAAAAGCCATGGTCCACAGAGAGCTTCCACAGCATCAGAGGGATCTGATTATTAAAAGGTATCAGCCAGGAGAAGGGTACAAAAGAATTTCCAAGGCATTAGATATACCATGGAACACAGTGAAGATCATCATCATCAAGTGGAGAAAATGTGGCGCAACAGCGACATTACCAAGAACTGGACTTCCCTCCAAAATTGGTGAAAAGAAGAGAAGAAAATTGGTCAGGGAGGCTGCCAAGAGGCCTACAGCAACATTAAAGGAGCTGCAGGAATTTCTGGCAAGTACTGGCTGTGTAGTACATGTGACAACAATCCCTCTTCATATGTCTGGGCTATGGGGTAGGGTGGCAAGACGGAAGCCTTTTCTTACAAAGAAAAACAGCCAAGCCCCGCTAAATTTTGCAAAAACACATTTGAAGTCTCCCAAAAGCATGTGGGAAAATGTGTTATGGTCTGATGAAACCAAGGTTGAACTTTTTGGCCATAATTCCAAAAAGTATGTTTGGCACAAAAAGAACACTGCACATCAGCAGAACACCACACCCACAGTGAAGCATGGTGGCGGCAGCATCATGCTTTGGGGCTGTTTTTCTTCAGCTGGAACTGGGGCCTTAGTCATGGTGGAGGAAATTATGAACAGTTCCAAATACCAGTCAATATTGGCACAAAACCTACAGGCTTCTGCTAGAAAGCTGAAGATGAAGAAGAACTTCAACAACCCAAAGCATACATCCAAATCAACAAAAGAATGGCTTCAGCAGAAGAAGATTAAAGTTTTGGAATGGCCCAGCCAGAGCCCAGAACTGAATCCGATTGAAAATCTGTGGGGTGATCTGAAGAGGGCCGTGCACAGGAGATGCCCTCGCAATCTGACAGATTTGGAGCGTTTTTGCAATGAAGAGTGGGCAAATATTGCCGGGTCAAGATGTGCCATGCTGATAGACTCATACCCAAAAAGACTGAGTGCTGTAATAATATCAAAAGGTGCTTCAACAAAGTATTAGTTTAAGGGTGTGCACACTTATGCAAACACATTATTAACCTAAAAGATTTCAGTTTGTTTTTCAACTGAGTTGTACAGGTTATAGGTCACATTAAAGGTGGAAAAATTTCTGAAATGATTTATCTTGGTCTCATTTTTTTTACATCACAGAAGCCTGGCATTTTAACAGGGGTGTGTAGACTTTTTATATCCACTGTATATAGCCAATTGTATGTGGATGCCTGACCATCACGCCCATATGTGCCCAAAACCATGGGCAATAACACAGAGTTAGTCCCTCCCTTTGCTGCTGTAACAGCCTCCACTCTTCGGGGGCGGCTTTCCACTAGATTTTGGAATGTGGTTGCAGGGATTTGTGTTAAGTGAAAAGGCCTGGTGCACAGCCGGTGTTCCAAATCATCCCAAAGGTATTCAGCGGGGTTGAGGTCGGGCCACTCGAGTTCTTCCACATCAACCTTGGTAAACCATGTCACTTTGTGGGCATTGTCACAGTGAAACAGATTTGGACACTTTAGCTCCAGTGAAAGGACAATCATAATGCTATAGTTTATAAAGACATCCTAGACAATTTTGTGCTTTTAGCTTTGTGGCAACAGTTTGGGGAAGGTCCACATGATAGTCAGGTCAGATGTCCACAAACTTTTCGCCATATAGTGTATTTTAGAGGGGTCCCAGAATTCCCAAAAGTTACATTCTGGTGGTTTAAAAGTAAAGTTACTGTACCTGTTTTATAAGTCATTCAAGAGTAAGATCTTCTGATATACAAACAGTTTGTTTTATAATTTTGTACGGACTATATCCATTATCAGTAACACAACACATATACACACAAAACATTTACCTGTATAGCTCAATGAAGCTCCATAAGCACCAAGCAGAACATGAAAATGATTGCTTTTGCAGAGCTCAGGACATTTTTTTACCAAGGTGAGCAGAAGGGTTACCAGTGCCTCTGAAAAAAAAAGTGAAATCCAAGGGAGACCATAAAATATTATATGATTCTATACAACAATTACATAACTCTACAGGCACAGGGCCTCCAGGACTGGAGCTGAGGACTGTAATACACTCCATGTAGTATTGCAGCAATTCTTACCCTTAGAGTACTGTCTACTGTCTGTGTCATCCTGGGGCGCCAGCATTGTGGGCAAGAAGAGAGAGTGACTAGTGACCATCATGTGGAGGGTTTCTATGGGTAACAATCCTTTAGGTGTTAGCACACTTCTATACATTGGCTCCAACAAAGAGTTCAGGGTGCACAGGAACATTCTGTCCTTGTAGCGATATCTGTAAACATTTATTTAAAAAAATAAAAAAAAAAAAATAAAAAAAAAACCACAAGTGATTTTCAACGAGTTAATATTCCAGGTTAGCGGATCTATTAGTTTTAATGGTAAAAGCTTCAGAAAATCACGCACTTTAAACCTGATTTAACAAAGATGTTCCAGTCCAAATCTGTAATATACTCTGGAGAGATCTGGAAGTATGCAAATAAAAAAAAAAAAAAAAAAAAACACATTTGCATTATACTCAAAATAAACAAATCAACACCGTGTTTTGCAAAATAAATGTTTTTGATATTATGAATAGTGAATCTTACACAAAGTTGTATAGTATAGTTACAGTTTTTTAAAAGGTTCAATTCTTAATTCAATGATTAATCTGCAGAAACTGACAGCCATAAAGGAATAGGATCAGGATTGTTCTGGACTGTTGTACTGGAAAAAGGAACTTGGTAAAAAGAACTGGGTATTTGGCATTTGCCAACTGTGTCAATAACATGGAACATGCAAAGAAACATGTTCTGTACACACCAGCAGTGTCTTCAGTCTCTGCAACATGGTCTCCTCAGTTTTAACAAGTGGCTTCTTGTGCTCCTTATAAGTTGCTGTCAACCAACGGAGGGCAGAAGTGAGCAAAGATTTCCTCCACTGAATTTGCTCTGGTGTACAGGCCAGCTTCTCAGTGATTAAGTCTGCCAACCGCCACCTGAAGCAAAATCATTCACTAGACATAAAGCTAGATAACTGGCAAAACCAGCTGCATGAGGCAGGGATACATTTTATAGTACGGGTTGCAATGATCATGCTACAACATCGTTACAAAAACATTTGCATGAAAATGTGCATCATCGACATATCCTGATCATGCTCTTTTAGAATTACTACTTTGCCCAGTAGTTTGCTTGACAGTGACTTATGTGTTTAATTGGAAATGGTTCCCTCAATGACAAGCCCAATAAAAGGATCCAGACTATAAAATCCACTACATAATATAGCCTTCATATGTGCATGAATCTGGAAAGGACAGTCTAGTAAGCACAACTATTTCATTTCATCAATTTAAAAAGGTAAAATCAACTATTATTAAGAAATCAGTTTTTAAATAAATCAATCATTAATAAATTATTAATAGATTATCAAAAAAGACAAGCATCTGGGGTGTAAAATAATACATATATTTTTAAACTGATGTTTAAATCATTTAATGGGCTAGCAAGGTAATTTGCCTCTACAATAAGCGTACATGAGATCCGGTGAATTTGCAAGTTGGTCCCAATATCCCAGTCACGCACAGATTTGGCACTATAAAGTTTTGGCTCCCACAACTGTCATCCTGGAATGTACGACTTGCTCAATTCAACCATTCCCAGTCAATATACACTGATCAGCCATAACATTAAAACCACTGATAATCAATGTTATTCACTTCACCTATCTCATTACAATGGCACCTATCTCATTACAATGGCACCTGTCAAAGGGTGGGATATATTAGGCAGCAAGTGAGCAGTCAGTTCTCGAAGTCGATATGTTGGAAGCAGGAAAAATGGGCAAGCGTAAGGATCTGAGTGACTTTGACAAGGGCCAAATTGTGGCTAGAAGACTGGGTCAGACAGGTCTTGTGTGGTGTTCCCAGTAAGCAGTGGTTAGTACCTACCAAAAGTTGTCCAAGGAAGGAAAACTGGTGAACTGGCGACAGGGTCAGGGGCGTCCAAGGTTCATGGATGCGTGTGGGGAGTGAAGGCTAGCCCATCTGGTCTCATCCCACAGAAGAGCTACTATAGCACAAATTGCTGAAAAAGATCATGTTGGCTATGATAGAAAGGTTTCAGTACACATAGTGCATAGCAGGTATGGGTGCCCACGCTGAACTGATGAATCACATTTTCTTTTACATCATGTGGACAGCGGGGTGCCTCTCTGTCACTTACATGGGGAAGAGATGGCACTAAGATGCACTATGGGAAGAAGGCAAGCCATTGGAGGCAGTGTGATGCTCTGGGCAATGTTCCGCTGGGAGACCATGGGTCATGGCATTCATGTGGATGTTACTTTGACACGTACCTACCTAAACATTGTTGTAGACCAAGTACACACCTTCATGGCAAAGGTATTCCCTAATGGCAGTGGCCTCATTCAGCAGGATAACGCACCCTGCCACACTGCAAAAATTGCTCAGGAATGGTTTGAGGAACAAGACAACCAGATCTCAATCTGATCAAGCAGCTGTGGGACGCGCTGAACAAACAAGTCCAATCTGTGGAGGCCTCACTTTGCAACTTACAGGACTTAAAGAATCTGCTGCTAATATCTTGGTGCCAGATACCACAGCACAACTTCAGAGGTCTTGTGGAGTCCATGCCTCAACGGGTCAGAGCAGTTTTGGCACCACAACGAGGACCTACACAATATTAGGCAGGGGGTTTTAATGTTATGGCTGATCGGTGTAAAAGTAGAGTCTCTGGTTTAAACAAGCTTACCTTTGGTCACTGGTTTCTGGTTTCTCAAGGAGGACAGGCAAATCACGTATTAGTTTAGTGAGATCAGAAGCCATAGCTCCCAGTGGGATGAGGCCGGAGAGGAGCTCCACACACAGTTCCAAAGGCACATCAGCATCCACCTGTAGCACTGAGCTTGACAACTCAGCCAACAAAGCTTTGGTCAGCATCTGCAGGACTGCCTTTTGAACTGCTCATGACAGGACAAAGTGACATAATTAGAAATAATAAAGATTGCTCTATACAAATGAAACTTTTGTTCTGGGCACACATTTCTAAATAGCATGAATGCAGAAAAGCATTGCAGTAAGCCAGAATTATCAGTTGACATTGTACAGTGATGTCAGGGGAGGGCTCTGCTGTTCCACTTGTCCATGGCACTCATAGTTTATTCACTGATGATTTATAAATTAAAATGGTTTAACACAGTTAACTCTTAAAAATGAGGCTCCTGAACTTAATATAACTGAAATATATTCTTATAATAATTCCTATAATACTTAATGTATTCTGAATATTCACACATCAATGAAAAAAATTTATTAAAATGTAAGCATTTGTTCTGTTAATTTATCTGACAATGAGTGGTAGTACTGACTGTCTTTAGGTCTGCAGGGGTCTTCAGTGGTAACTTGCTGAAGGTAGCTGCTCAGCAGAGAAAGGAAGCTACTGTTCTGTGCTGTGATGTGTGCAAGGTCAGTCTGTTCTAGGCACCAGAGCTCAAATGTTAGACAGTGAGTGGAGCAGTTCTGCACCAGCAGGGCTGCAAGTTCTAGAGAAGAATGGCACTGGAGGCAGTGGAGAAGAATATCAGTGGGGATCAATTTTGCACAGCCAGGCTCTCTGTGCAGCACCTATAAAAAACAAATTCACCACATGCTTTTAGTAACAATTATTTAAAATAAATACTTTTATTTTACATTTTAAATGTATTATTTATAGAAAGTAGCTCTCAAAAGTGCAGTGTTTAAGATCAGTCAGTTTTTACTAGGGGTTTCACGATTACAAATTTTTACTAGTCTAGTAATTTAAGTAGATTCAAGTAGATTTCTTCTGCATCATTATATTTAGGCTTTTCTTTCTCTAAACTACCTGAGTGGGATCTCACATGGTCTCTCACACACCCCTCCATTTCATGCAAAATGATTAAGTGTTCATTAACACAAAAGAAAATTAAAAAAAAAAGACTAGTAGTTGATTAACAATGTACATTTAGCTGCTTTCTTTACCGTCTCTCCAGAGATATATAAATTCAGGATATAAATTTTAAACTTGTAAGTTTATAAATTTATCCCTAATGAGCAAGCCAGAGGTGAGGGTGGCAAGGAAAATCTCGGAGACTATATGAGGAAGAAACCTTGAGAGGAACCAGACTCAAACCCATCCTCATCTGTGTGACAATGAATAGTGCAATTATACAGAAAATAATTCCTTTCTATAGCTGTGTACCCGTCCAGTGCATTTGTGTAAACAGGAAATTCATTATTGTTTTCAAATGAAGTCTATTTTGTTGAAGTTATCAACTGTTTACTGACAGTCTTGACTGCAAAACTCGTGTCAGTTGCAGCCCTAAAGCTATCATAGCAATTGTTGTTCTAAGCCATCGTAGCAAGACTGCTCATATCAACTGCATTACACTTACCTGCAAAAAAACATCTTCCAGTTGAATGCTGTAGCAGGAACTGTGGAGGGCAGCCAAACTGTGCAAGTGCACCCGAGATAGACAGTGGGTAATGTTTCCAGAGCGGCCATGAGATATGTTCTTGGTGAGGATTGTCAGGACAGCATGGCCATACAAACTCATCTTGTCACCACCAGCCAACAGGCTGCTCTGGGGCAGCAGCAGCAGGGCTGATAGCACCTCACTCACACTGGACGGATCCATGTACTCGTACAATTCCAGGAAGGCTTCAACAGTCTGAGATTCTTCTACCAGACACCTAGTAATGACACCAGTTCAAGGTTTAGAGTTAGTCCCAATCAGGATGTTGTTAGCAAACTGTACACAATATTTGCTACTTTACAGTAGTAGTATATTTTAGTTTGTAGTTTTAAGGCCTATTTTAAGTTAGCTCAACTGTTGGCTCAAGGACTTCTCTGTATTTGGCTGTATTCAATTCTAACTAGTCTCCCCATCCCTGTCACTGAGAAGCACACCATAGCAAGATCACCTCCCTGACCAAGGCCATGCATGCCTAGTTACTGAGTGTGGCTGGATGGCCATCTTTAGCAATGGAGTCCTGGTGGTTCCAAACTTCTTCCATTTCACAGTGATGTTTTTGCTTTGTCATTATGGATTAATGGCCAAAAAAAATCCATTTTAAATTGAATTTTAAAGTGTGAAAAAGTCAAGTGGCCTGAATGTTTTCCATCCCACTGTATATGAATATCTGCTCAAAAGCAGTAACTGAAATTTAATTCCATAGGAGCCTCTCTCTTAACCTCCTCAGTTTATTCTCTGAGTATTGCCTGCACTGTATTTACTGAACTAGCAGCTCCCACCTCTCAGTAAGCACAGTTTTGTCTTATCTTTAATCTACACAACCCTGACAGCAAACATGTTTGGGATAGAGGACCATGGGAGTCACAAAATATTCCTGACAATCACATCCCCAATAAGAACTTGTGCCAAGCATAAAGCTATAAATTTCTGTTCAGACATTTTTTTCATGTGTCTCCAAAGCATCTTCAGTGACCACTTGTGATTACATTTTGTGCCCAGAAGGGTTGCAGATCTGCCAAAATCCCAGTATCACTTAAAACAGCTCCTGTAAACTAGCCCAATATCAAAACTTGAGTGCCTATTCTGGCATATTCTACGGCATTTCTTAATTAGCAGTCAGGAGCTCCGTCAATAAAAGCTTTACTAAGGCCATCAGTGGCAGAGTGCACAGCATTCATTCCCCTTCAGCAAGCTTTTTTCTTAGTCAGGGTCAGAGCCAGAGCCTATGCCGGAAAAACGCTGCGAGCGAGGTGGGAAAGCATTTACATTTATGGCATTTGGCAGTCGCCCTTATCCAGAGAGACTTACAGAATTGCTTTGAAGTCTCTATCAATAAATACATCCTGTTACTGGTTCACTAGGTCACGGACTAAGCATACAATCTCTGTTGGGGAGGTAATATAGTAAGAGAATCAAGCGACAACTGACGGCAACTTCACTGACTTGGAGGAATACGCGACATCAGTGACTAGCTATATCAGCAAGTGCATTGATGACGTCACTGTCTCCAAGACCATCACCACACGCTCCAACCAGAAGCCGTGGATGACTGCAGAGGTGTGTACGCTGCTGAGGACCCGAGACTCCGCCTTCAGAGCAGGCGACAAGGCGGCCCTAAGAACAGCGAGGGCCAAACTGTCCCGGGCCATCAGAGAGGCAAAGCGCACACACGCTCAGACAATCCACAACCACTTCAAGGCCAGCAGAGACACGCGGCGCATGTGGCAGGGCATCCAGGCCATCACCAACTAGAGGACAGTGACAGTGATGCCTCCCTCCCAGATGCGCTGTACGACTTCTACGCTCGGTTTGAGGCACAGAATGGCGTGACGGCGAGGAAGACCACCCCTCCTCCCAACGACCAGGTGCTGTGTCTAACCACAGCCGATGTGAGGAAGGCTCTACACAGAGTCAACTCGCGGAAGGCTGCTGGACCAGACAACATTCCTGGCAGGGTGCTCAGAGGATGTGCAGACCAGCTGGCAGATGTTTTCACTGACATCTTCAACACCTCCCTGAGCAGCACCGTTGTTCCGACGTGCTTCAAGGGCACCACCATCGTTCCCATGCCAAAGAAGTCTCCAGTGTCCTGCTTCAATGACTACCGTCCCATTGCACTTACACCCATCATCATGAAGTGCTTCGAGAGGCTCGTCATGAGGCACATTAAGACCCTGCTGCCCCCCTCACTGGACCCCCTGCAATTCGCTTACCGCCCCAACCGCTCAACAGATGACGCCATTACCACCACCCTCCATCTGGCCCTCACCCACCTGGACAATAAAGACACCTATGTTCAAATGCTGTTCATAGACTTCAGTTCAGCATTCAACACATTCCTCAGCACCTGATTGGAAAGCTGAACCTTCTGGGCCTGAACACCTCCCTCTGCAACTGGATCCCGGACTTCCTGACTGGGAGACCTCAGTCAGTCCGGATCGGGAACAGCATCTCCAACACCACCACGCTGAGCACTGGGGCCCCACAGGGCTGTGTGCTCAGTCCACTGCTGTTCACTCTGCTGACTCACGACTGTGTAGCAATGCACAGCTCGAACCATATCATCAAGTTCGCCGATGACACAGTCTCATCAGCAAGAACGACGAGTCAGCATACAGAGAGGAGGTGCAGCGGCTAACGGACTGGTGCAGAGCCAACAACTTGTCTCTGAACATGGACAAAACTAAAGAGATGGTTGTTGACTTCAGAAGAGCACAGAGAGACCACTCTCCGCAGAACATCGGCGGCTCCTCTGTGGAGATCGTCAAGAGCATCAAGTTTCTTGGTGTTCACCTGGCAGAGAACCTCACCTAGTCACTCAACACCAGTTCCACAACTAAAAAAGCCCAGCAGCATCTCTACTTTCTGCGAAGGCTGAGGAAAGCACATCTCCCACCCCGCTTTCTCACCATGTTCTACAGAGGGACTATCGAGAGCACTATCGAGAGCATCCTGAGCAGCTGCATCACTGCCTGGTTTGGGAACTGCACCGTTTCGGATCGCAAGACCCTGCAGCGGATAGTGAGGAGAGCTGAGAAGATCATCAGGTCTCTCTTCCCACCATCATGGACATTTACACCTCACGCTGCATCAGCAAAGCCGCCAGCATTGTGGATGACC
Organism: Pangasianodon hypophthalmus; assembly: GCF_027358585.1. Lineage (NCBI taxonomy): Eukaryota > Metazoa > Chordata > Actinopteri > Siluriformes > Pangasiidae > Pangasianodon > Pangasianodon hypophthalmus. Next base: position 9,077,255 of record NC_069730.1, on the reverse strand, counting down.
CCCCACACACCCCTCTCACACACTCTTCACCCTCCTGCCGTCTGGTAAGAGGTACCGAAGCGTTCGGGCCCTCACAACCAAATTGTGCAATAGTTTCTTCCCCCATGCAATCAGACTCCTCAATACTCAGTAACTGAACTGAAGGAACACACACATACCTCCAATACTCGGAAACTGGACTGAAGGAATACACACACACATACCAATATACACACACAACTGAGCAAGTTTTGCAAGTTTTTGCACATGTTTATGCTGCTACATAACTCATTATATTATACTGTTCATAGGCTGCTACTCTTACGTTTACACTTATGTTTACACTATTTCAGCTACTTGTTTTGTACTCTTGTACTATTTGCTCTATTGTCACTAGGTTCACTTTAAACAGAACTGTGTACTGGTCGGCACTGCACTGGGACTTACTATGCTCACTGTCTGTCCCAGTAGTCACTGTACTGTCTTGTACTGTTTTGTACTGTCTTATGCTGTCTGTACATGTTTGCACTTGTGCACTTTATTGTATAATTTATGTAGTCCCTTGTAGTTCTGTGTTGTTCTGTGTTTGTCTTATGTAGCACCTTGGTCCTGGAGAAATGTTGTTTCGTTTCACTATGTACTTGTATATGGCTGAAATGACAAACTCCACTTGACTTGACTTGAACCTCACCAAGAGATTGAGTATAGTGGGAGAATAGAAGACCAAGTACTGAGCCTTGTGGGACACCAGTGGAGAGTCTGCGTGGAGCAGATATGGATCCCCTCCACGTCACGTGATATGACTTCCAGGTAGGAAGCAAACCACTACAATGTTGTGCCACGAATTCCAAGGCCCGTGAGGGTGGACAAGAGAGTCTTGCGGTTGTGGTGTCAAATGCTGTTGAAAGGTCTTGGAGAATGGACTGATGAAAGTTTGGCTGATCTAGCAGCATGTAGCTTCTCAATGATGGCCAAAAGGGCAACGTGCCACTTTGAAGGCACACTGGTTACAATCTTGGAGGTTGTTCTGTGAGAGACAGAGAGACATCTGATTGTAGACAGTGCATTTGAGGATTTTAAAAAGAAGAGAGAGAAATGATACTGGTTGGTAGTTGCTGATGTCTGAGGGATCCAGAGTGGGGTTCTTCAGGATGGGAATAACTCTTGCTCTCTTCAATACAGTTGATACATGACCAGGTATTATGGAGCCATTGATGATAGTAGTGATGAAGGGAAGGATGCCTTGTGAGATGGTCTGGAGCATTGTGGAAGGGATTGGATCCAAAGGGCAGGTGGTAGGGTTGCAAGGCAAGATGACTTGCAGGATCTCTTCTGTTGCTAGATTAGAAAACTGTGCCAGTGAAAGACAAGGGAAATCCTGAGTGTGTAGTGCAGGAGTTGGGGTAGGAGTAGGAGTGAAGGTCTGGCAGATTTTTTCAATCTTCCCATCATAAAAGGTGGCAAAGTCTTCAGCAGTCAGGGAGGACAGAGCAGGAGGAGCCAGGGAGTTAAGTAGTGAAAAAAATATGTTGTGGAGCTTGTGAGGATCTTGTGCAGAAGTTTCCAGCTTTTCTTTGTGGAAGGCAGTCTTAGCAGAAGTCACTTCAGATGAGAATTTGGACAGGAGTGCGCAGTAAGAGGTAGGATCGGCATCAAGTTATAATTTCTTCCACTTTCTCTCTGCTGTTCTTAATTCTCTCTGACTGCTGCGTAACACATCTGAAAGCCAAGGAACAGGGCAAGAAACCTTCCTGGGTTAAGAAAAAAGAGGGCAGAGGAGGCCCATGGATGAGGAAAGTGAGGAAAGGAAAGTGTTTGTGGCTAACTCCAATGGTAGGGAGTAAAAGAAGTCAGGATCTGGAAGGGATGATAGGGTGCATGAAGCTACAGAGGAAGGGGAGATCGAGTAGAAATTTTGAATAGTGGGAGAGAAATATTGATAGCTGGTTTTAGGCAGTAAAGGGAGGGTGATGGCGAAGAATACCAAGTGATGATCAGAGATGTGGAGTGGGACAGCATTGATGTCTCTAGCTGGAGTCAGCTTGAGTGTGGAAGGGCAACTGTTGAATATCAAGGAGAAGGAATGCAGAAGGGGGAGAAGGCAAGAGGACTGGAGCTTGTTGGAGGGGAGGCTGAAGTCTCTGAGGACAGTAACAGGTGTGCTGTCAGTAGAGAAAAGACAGAGGAGCGTGTCCATTTCTTCAAAAAAAAAGTCTCCTAGGGGACCAAGAGGGCGGTAGATGAAGATGAGAAGGCTGGTCGGGAAGGTAACTGTAACAGCGAAGGATGAGATGTTGAGATGAGACAGGGAGAGAAGTGTGAAACACCATCTCCAAGACAACAACAGACCTATACCATAACCCCTGCCAGTTTCTTGTAGCATTGGAATGCACCATGGATGGGACAACACTCCATCACAGGACATCATACACAGGTTTTCTCTCACCTCCCAGAAACATGCACATAGATGGATTGGCTACACTAAGCAATTAGTGTAGCCAATCCATCTATGTGCATGTTTCTGGGAGGTGAGAGAAAACCTGAAGAACCTGGAGGAATCCTACACAGACACAGAAACAACATTCAAAACTCTTCAGACAGTAATCCGAGCTCAGGATCAAACCAGAGCCCCTGGAGCTTTGAGGTATCAATGCTACCCACTGTGCCACCATGCTACTCTATCAACTTAGCTAAATACACTTTATTTTTTTTAAATGTTGTTACGGTCGGTGGTTTGATCTGTCTTATTTGTTTTTTTTTTTTTGCCCTCCTTTGTTTTTCTTGGCGTCGTGCTCTCTCTACGAGCATGTACGCTCTTTCTCTCCCTTTCTGTTTCTCTTAGGTGGACGCACCTGTTTGTGAAGACATGTCTCATTTAGCTGTGCAGATGATGTCGTTTCATATGATCTATAGCTTAGATTATCCTTCTTAAATCTGGTCAACATATATTGATAACAGGGTCCCTATAACTATACACTTGGTCTTTCTAAAACATGTCCAATGGACAGGAGTTTCCAAACTCATGTCTAAAGAGTTATTTGTCGCATGTTTATGACTATACAGCTCCACAGTATAATGTTTCTTTTAACAATGCAAAAATATTCCCTTCCAAACCCTGTACAATATTTTAAAAGTCAAACATCAAGACCATTATTGCAAAATGCTGTAATATTCAAAAGTAACAGTATTTCTTAAAGAAGCATGCAATAAATAAATCCTAAATAAAGAACTGCTATGCAAATTAGTAGGCCAATTTACTGACACAAATAGATTTATATAGTGTCAAGCTGAATTTATGTTGAGAAGACAAAGTTTATGTATGAAAGGACTTCACATGGCCAATACTGCACATTTTAAAATATTGCACATTTAATTATAGTTGCATAGCAGGCAAATAGGCTTAACCACCAGAAAAAAAGGAATGAAAACCTACTTCCTATTGATGTTCGCAGGTACATTAGATGCATGAGAACTTTACAACTTCAGAGCAATATTCACTAAAGAATTGAGCATATTTTCTCATAAGGCTTTCTCCACTATCTCTTGACAAGCTGACTCAACTGAGGCTACAGCTGGAATGTTAGCATGATTCCCACTGATATCTGTCCACACCATACGGTGTGTGTGTGTGTGTGTGTGTGTGTAAGAGGCAAAATTTCTATGCATTTTACTTGTGTGTCTGTCTTAAACAAGTTGTACAAACTATAAATGTATTCACTTAATTCACTTAATTGTATAACCATCATGAATTACCTCATTTGGAGATTATTTTGTCCATTAGACTAGTGCCCTATTTAATAGAATTATTAGTAAAATTAAGAATAATTTCTAATATTTAATTTCTACTCGCTGCACCTTCCTGTTAAGCTTAGCTTATAAGCTTAATAAGTCGTGTAGTGTGCACCATCCAACGACTCGATTTCCATAGTCTGCGAGCAATCTCAGTCTAAGTATATTTGATTTTACTGGCATTGCGCAGTGTGAAACCCCCTGCAGTTGGCTGCAAATACTTCGGGGAGAAACAGCCATTGAGAGCCCGAGAGGAAATCAAATTAATCTGCGCCACAGATCCCTGAGATGAGTTTATCATCTGTCTATTTGTGTGGGAGAGCGATGACAAAATCAGCACAGTAATATTGCTTCTATAAAAAACTCTGGCATGTCATAACCAAATGGTTGTTAAGAACAGCAAAAATAAACACAAACTAAACTGTGTTTCTTTTCACTCCTCCAGAAAATTTCTCTTATATCTCTTTTTCACTTATTTCCACACAAAGAAGTGACAGTCACATAATAGACAGCTCTCATATATATTTTTCTGAGAAAATGGGATTTGGAGATTGGGCACGCTCCGTCAAGGATCTCAATGTGAAAGACTGTGTAGCGCAAACGCCTCTTCTATGAGCGATTATGTAGTGGGCATGAGAATGGAGCTTTTACTTTCTCTGTGGCCTAGCTAATGATTTTATTATTTGACCATCCTTGTATGGTATGCAAAATGGTCAAGCAGAGGTCAAAACAAGTAATTGACCCATGTATCAGACCCAACTGAGTGAATTAACATTTTAATAGCAGCTTGGAATTGATTCAAAATTTCTAACATTTTAGTTTCAAAAATTTAATTACTATCAAAAATTAGTCTTGAGTTTGAACCACTTATGAATTTAATCTTTATTTAAATAACAGTTGGACCTGCACCAGTGTAACAATATTCATGGTTAACATGGGCTGGTTCTAAATCTGTTTTGGCACAGATCAAACTGGTTTGCAGAGTTGGAATGGATGCAGCACTATGCATGGCCTTAATCCTGTACAGAGTACATTTGTTGTCTGGTATGTATACCTAATTTACTCACTATTATTAAGAGAAAACATATGGAAACTGAGGATTATGATGGCATACCTGTTGCTCTGTTGTAGCTCACTGAGCAAGGCTCGCTGTATGGCTGACAAGTAAGGGCTGATGACCTCCAGGGCATGGAGGGCTCGAAGGGTCTCAACACAGGACATCAGCAGGTTGAGCACACCCTGCGTCAGTTGACCACAGAGCTGACTCGCTGTCTCTGGGTCCAGGGAGTGTGACGGCAACACTCCCAGCTCCAATGCCAAGAACCACTGGTGCAAAACCGGGTGCTTGAACACCAACCTGAACACAACAAGTAAAACCTGCAGAAAGGTAGAAAACAGTAATGGTCATGAAGCTTTTAAATAAGGCATAATACAAAAGAAACTAAACATACTGAACAAACTAAATGATGATGGAAAACCCTCGCTTCAAGCATGATTTAATATGAGCACTCTTGCAAATACTTCTCAGTCAAAGTTAGTTTTACGGCTAGTTTATTAAGCAGATTTCTGCTAATGAATATTCTTAGTTACTGTCCATAAAGAATACTTTACCAGCAATATCATGTGAAAAGCAAATTATATACTTTTTAATAAAACTGATAGTTGTCAAAGAATTGGCAAAAAACTTTGTACCTGCTCCTTGTTGACTTCTTGAATAGTTGTACAGTTCATATCCAGAAAAAAATCTTCCTCCTTCTGAGGTTCTGACCGGGTGGGTGGAGTTTCAGCTTTGCTGAATAGTTTGAGAAACAGAGCATGTAGCACCTCCAGCAAACAGCCCACCATCTTGACTGCCTGGTCTCTAGGGAGCTACATCAATATAGGTAAGGGGGAAAAAAACTGCATTAAAAGGGATTTCCTATACAAAGAAATTACCTGCATTAGTAATCTACTTTCTAATGACTCAAAATGAGTTCAATGAATGTAAAATTGAACTGAAGGGTTTAGTAAAGACTATTAAAATTGTAGTTGGATACTAGGGTTAATTGGCCCCCAAAGCTGGATTTAACCTTAGGCATGAGATTATTTTTGGAGAAAAATAGAAGTTACCGAGCAGAATGTCTCCACAAAAGATTTGAGATAGATCAGGGTTTGACTGACAGCCCCAATAAACTTGGATAACTTTAAGGTGGACAAAGTTTGCTCTAGGCCTTTCCAGAAGGAGTCCTGGAGGAAAGCGCCAGGTCCTTCACAGAAGCACGCCTTCAAGTAGGCGGAAAAATCCAAAACAGGTAGAGAAGTAGTGGAATGCACCAGGCTGAACTGTAGGAGGTGTAAATAGTTTGAATTTTGAGTTAGTAAGTATTTTGAGTTTTGGATTAACAAAGACCAACATATGTAAAACTTCATTAAGAATGTGTGACAGCAAAGTGATCTAAACCAAATGGTTAGGTGGGAAGCACAATCTGAAACACTACGTTTATATACAGTCCCCTCCAAAAGAATTGGAATGGCAAGGCCAATTCTTTAGTTTTTGCTATTCACAAGACATTTGGTTTTGACATCAAACGATGAATCAGACAATAGATCAGAATTTCAGCTTTCATTTCCTGATATTTACATCTAGATGTGTTAAACAAAATAAAACAGACCCTTTTGTATCAGACCACCCAATTTCTATGTGAGCAAAAGTATAGGAACAGATAAGTCTTTTAAGTTAGATAAGTAAATTAAAATAAATAACACTTTGCATATCTCTTGCCCAAACCCAAAAGTCTTCAGTATATAAGCAAAAACAATCTTAAAAAAAATACTTTCGGGGGGTACTGTACAGTGGACTACCTGTAATATGCGTAACATTCAAATAATATTTAACAGTGCAAAGAAACCTTACCTGCGTTTCCTGATGCAGTTGGGAGAGCCATTTAAAGTAATACATGCAGAAGACAGAAATAGAGGAATGAGGTGGGGAAAGGTTCTCAGAAGAGAGAAGCTCTGTATCATAGTTTCGCAGAGTCAAACACAGAGCTAGTGGATCCCTCTGTGAGTGAAGGATATCACACAGTACTGCACATATGTACTCACACAGCACACCTGTAAAACAACAGCCCACCTTAAAGCACCATTTCCAGTTGCAGTACTGCACATAAATGTAACATTTTGGTTTAAATTAAATGTCTGGATAAATCAACAATTAAAATGTGTCTTACTGACAGCATTAAAATAAGAATCAGCATGCCTGATGTTTCGGAGAGACTATAGGATCTTTCACATCTACATAATATTCCAAACAATCCCAATCGATTAAAAGAATAACAAGCCCTACCTCAAAGCATGCCTCTAATCTTAAATGTAATAAGATATATCAGACACAGGGCAAGTACTGTTTCAATTGTAAAATAACTACAAGTTCACAAGTACAACTACAATTCTCCAGATTACGTTTTTCATCTATAAAGGCAGCCCGTTGTTTGTTCCGGGCCTCCAGCACAGCAGGCACAGCAGCACTGAAAGGGAATATTTGGAGGATGATGTCATCAGTAAGAGACAGCCCAATGTTGTCAGCATCCTTTTCACTGGCCTCTATGACGACATCTATTACACCAGGCACATCTGTTAGGCAGTAAAAGTACAACACTTCTGAACTTTCCTGATGAAAGCACGCATGATGACTGATTAGATTAGGTGAAAAAGTCAAATTACAAGACCAAGTATTGACAGTACAACCTGCACATAGTACAGTTAAAGTACAGTTCAGTTCAAAACACTTATTTGAACCTTTGCCTGATCCACAATGTGTGTGAAACTGTATGACAGCTCACCGTCAATGTGTGATATGGGAACACAGCTAGTGTTCCCATCTTGTCCTCTAATTTTAGCCTGAAGACACACAGCTTCCTGCACCATAACTGCAACTTTATCCATGTAAATGTAAGGGTTAAATACCACCCTCATCAGAACCTGCATCTCCCCCACACACACAAACACACATACAGACACCAAAACTGGTTAACATTGGTATGCATTCAGGTCCATAAATATTTAGCATTTACAAAGTTATTGTTATTTTAGCTGTCTACCACAGTGTGTCCGAGTTTAAATGTAACTTAATTAATCTTTAATGTAAGTCTATTTACATCCAAATTGGGTGAAAGGTGAAGAAACACTTTTTATACGTACAGTGGTATATATGTATATTTTTTTAAGGCACCAAAAGTATACTTAGCTGCAAATACTTTGAAATCAATGACAACACATCACCAGATGCTGGCTTTCTTCCCAGGTGAAGCTCTGCCAGGCCTTTACTGCAGCTGTCTTCAGTTGCTTCTTGTTCTTAGCACGTTTTGCTTTCAGTTTTGCTTCAGTAAATGAAATACATGCTCAGTTGGATTCAGGTCAAGTGAGTGACTTGGCCATTTCAGAACATTCCACTTCTATGCCTTAAAAAAAGTCTTGGGTTGCTTTCGAAGTATGCTTTGGGTCACTGTATATCTGCACTACAAAGCACCATTTGAGGAAACATTCAGCTGAATCTGAGTGGATAATATAGCCTTATATATTTCAGGATTCATCCTGCTTCTTTTGTCAGCAATAACACCATCAATAAATACAAGGGAACCAGTTCCATTGGCAACCATACATGCCCACGCCATAAGATGAGGTGGTATGCTTCAGATAACAAGCAGTTCCCTCACTTGTCCATACTCTTCTTTTCCCATCATTCTGGTACAAGCTCATCTTTGTCTCATCTATCCATTGGATGCTGTTCCATAACTGCATGGGCTTTTTAAAAAATATGTTTTTGGCAAACACTACCATGGTCTTCCTGTTCTTGAGGTACACCCTCTGTATTTACTCTGGTGAAGTCTTCTATTGATTGTTGACTTTGACACCGATACCTACCTTTTGGAGAGTGTTCTTGATCTGGTCACCTGTTCTGAATGGGTGTTTCTTCAGCAGGGGAAGAATTCTCTCATCATCCCCCACAGCTGTTTTCCGTGGTCTTCCAGGCCTTTTCATGTTCTTGAGATTACCAGCGTGTTCTTTCTTTTTAAGTATGTACCAAATAATTGATTTGGCCAAACCTATGTTTGTGATAACTTTTTTTATTTTTCAGCCTAATGATGGCTTGCTTCACTGGCAGTTGCCACTTTTTGGACCTCCTATTGAAAGTCAACAGCAACAGATTCGAAATGCAAATTTCACACTTGAAATCAACTCTAGACCTTTTATCTACTTATTTGTAAGTGAAAAAGTGAGGGAACAACACACACCTGGCAATGGAACAGCCAAGCATCCAAAAGTCCAATCACTTTTGGTCTCTTAAAAAGGGGGGGCCACATATAAAAAGTGCTGCAACACCTATGATCACCCGACTTGGATACACTCAAATTAAAGCTGAAATTCTGCACTTTGAGCTCATCTTCATTATTTAATTTTAACGCCAATATACTGTGGCAGTAAATAACTTTGTCAATGTCCAAATATTTATGGCCCTGACTATAATATCTTTGGAGTGAGCGTGACAAATATGACACGGTGATTGAGATGCAGGAGTATATTGTGGTACCAAGTCTAAAAACTGGATGACTGTCTCTTGTTGAGAAGGTTCCAAATGGAGCAGATGGTCCAGCCAAAGTTCCAACTCTTTCCAGTTGTGCTCAAATGGACCACTTTCTCTCAGGATCTGACAACAGAATAGCAACAATTATTTATTATGAAATAACCACCCTTAGTGTCTTCTCCCTCTCTCACCACAGTGAATACATTACAATAAGGCAGAAACCTATTTAACGACCTTTCCAAACTCTAACTCTAAAAGTAACCCAAGGTCCCATATACTGACCTTAAGCACGAGCATCCTAGTTGTGGTCCTCAGATGAGTGTTGCTACAGTTGACAAACATCTTTAGCAGCACATATAATACAGACTGCTCCCGTCCCTCCCACTCTGGAGCCACTACATCCTATGGTAACAATTAAAGATCATGACTGACACAAGCAGGAACAGAAAAAAAAAAACTCAGGCAAAAACAATGGCAAAGTCTTCTAAGACATGATGTTGATAGGTTAGCTGTATTTTGAAAAAAATCATGCCTAAATCCCCAATAGCTACTGCCACAGTACAGTGGTCTTGTTTCTCCATCCTTGCAACATAGCATGTGGAGATGGTGATCTGTGGTTTTCAAAGTGACATTATTAAGGATCCAAATACAACCCCTACTGATTTAGTTAGGATATTTCTTCTTTAGAGGAACCCTACTGTTTTGTTCTTAGGAATGTTAGGACTCCAGGCAAACAGCAATAGGATAGTTTGCTCCCCAAGGCTTGATCCCCAAAAAGGCAACTAAGCAACACCAGGGGTCCTGCTTATGTGACATTTTATGTACATAAAAAGCTAATATGCAAATGAATAGCTCATGTTTTTCCCATGGTGATTACCAGTCTCTAGGAATAACAGAACTGTTGAAGACAATTTAAAACTGCAAAGCCCTCAGTTATAGATAAATCTTCCAATTAGTGCACAGGACTCAGGCACACAGTCACTATGACTATTTGTTTAGTCAAGCATTTTGTTAAATAGCTCTTTGCTTGGGTAAAGGTGCAGATCTAACGGTTCACGGGCATAGAGAATTTTGGTATACTGGGATGTATAGGTGCTGTGCCATACATTTATATTTACAGCATTTAGCAAATGCCATTATCAAGAGCCTCTTAAGGATGTGCTTTGCAGTTGTGACAACAAGCTTGGCCCCTGCTGTGCCCCCCTGAATGAGGAGTAAGTCAACTCTGAGCTAATTATTATAACCTGACCACTTTTGTACGAAGCCCCAAAGTGGCACACTAAAGTAAAAATACATTTTACTAGTCAGACCATTTAAGGTGATAATATGAGAAAAACATTTCTGAGAAAAATATTTTTGTCTTGCCTGTCTATATAAGCATGCTACTGTAGATGTATACATTCATGTAAGCTAGCGTTATTGAGAATATGTCACATTCTCAATTGTTTGCATATATGTGTAATGTTAGCTAGCTAACGCAAAAAAACCACTGTGTTGGTGGTATGACAATTTTGTTCTATAGTTCCTCTTCATCTTCCAAAATGAAGAGGAAAAGTGAAATATCATACTTCTTTCAAGAACAGAAAGACAATCATTCAGAAAGTCAGATAGAGCCAGATCATTCAGGTGGGGAGAGAGCCCAGGCAACTGGGCAGAATGAGCAGGAAGAATGGTCAGTTGGAGAGCCTGGCTTGAACAGCAAGGACACAGCAGAACAGGTAGAGACAGACTGAGACACAGACAGCAGAGCCATTTGTGTCCACCAGCACAGCACCATCAGGTTTATGATGTTGAACAGCTCTGTTAGTCAGTTTACATGGCATGTGTAGAAAAGTGTAGGTCTGGGGTTGAAGATAATCAAACATTTGTGAAAGAATGGGCCGCTCTCAGGAGCTCAGTGAATTCCAGCGTGGAACTGTCATAGGATGCCACTTGTGCAACAAATCCAGTCGTGAAATTTCCTCGCTCCTAAATATTCCACAGTCAACTGTCAGCTTTATCATAACAAAATGGAAAAGTTTGGGAACAACAGCAACTCAGCCACGAAGTGGTAGGCCACCTAAACTGACGGAGAGGGGTCAGCGGATGCTGAAGCGCATAGTGCAAAGAGGTCGTCGACTTTCTTCACAGTCAATTGCTACAGAGCTCCAAACTTCATGTGACCTTCAGATTAGCCCAAGTACAGTACGCAGAGAGCTTCATGGAATGGGTTTCCATGGCCAAGCAGCTGCATCCAAGCCACACATCACCAAGTGCAATGCAAAGCGTCGGATGCAGTGGTGTAAAGCACGCCGCCACTGGACTCTAGAGCAGTGGAGACGCGTTCTCTGGAGTGATGAATCACGCTTTTCCATCTGGCAATCTGATGGACGAGTCTGGGTTTGGAGGTTGCCAGGAGAACGGTACATTTCGGACTGCATTGTGCCGAGTGTGAAATTTGGTTGGATGAACTTGACTGGCCTGCACAGAGTCCTGACCTGAACCCGATAGAACACCTTTGGGACATAAACATAAACATATATCCGAAGACACTGATGGGAAACAGAAGGATGAGTTTCAAGACAGCCTGGTACAATATCCACCACTGGCTTGAATATTCAAAAAATGTAGACTCTGCGTGGTGCTTTCCCGGTACTAATTTTAGGCCTCCCAAAAGCTCAGAGACAGTATTTGACTCAGCAGGATTCAGCAACTGGAAGAGAGCGACTTACAAAGAGGGTAGATTTGCAATTCATGCGAGATCTGAGCGGCACAAACAAACAATGACTGCATGGAGGGACTATCAGACAGCTGTAAAAAAAAAAAATAAATTATGCAACACTCTTAAATACCCTAAACAAGGAACACAGCAAACAGGTTAAAGACGACCAGGACTACATTAAAAACTATATTATTAGATGAAGTTCTATATTTACAGCCATGCAAAACATTCCACAAAGAGGATACAATGAGTGCAGATTCAGATAATAAAGGAAACTTCATGCAACTTGAGGCAGAGCAGTTCTTCTCCTTACTAGAAAGACAGTATGTCTTCACATCTAGATCACATGTCCATCAAAAATGGCTCAGTGTACAAAACCAGATGTATGAAGGTGTACCCAGAAAGCTCCAGAGATTAAATGATACTTGCTGGGCATGTCGGTAGATGGTTCTATGTAGCATTACGAATAGATTGTCATTAAGCAAGTCCTTATGAGATAGCTCAAGAACACAATGGCGAGAAATCTGTTGAAGCACGCTTGCACTGTGTAAGCAATTTTACATTCTGTATAGTCTTTGCAGAAACAAAACTTCTGTCTGATATGCTACAGTCTTTAGTTCACTTGACCTCTCAAACCCTGTTGATTTAGTTGAAGCTTTAGTCAAACTTTGAATAACTTGAGGGACAGGTAAGTCTTTTTCTTTTTTTGATAGCCTGTGGAATAAATTGTTGAATATTGTAAGCAATGTGATACTGCAATACAGCCGGCTGCAAAACAACAAAAACGGCTAAGCTCTCGACTGGCTGGGTACTGTGTGCTCACTACTGTAGATTAGAAAAGGTCAGATTTAGAACTAGACAAAGATAGTATTCATATAGCCATTTTCTACCCTGTTTTAGACAAGATGCTCACTGAGTTTAACAGGTGGTTCTCTGGCAGAAACATAATGAATGGTGTCCGAACCCTAAACCCCACAAGTGATGTGTTTTTTCTTTTAAGTTTGGTTCCTCTCAAGGTTTCTTCATGTTGACTTGTGAGTTTTTCCTTGCTACTGTCGTCTTTGTCTTACTCATTAGTGATCTAGATCTACATCCAAAGTTCTTAAATGAACACTTACACCACTCATAGCTGCAGCAGTCATACATAATCTACCAGGAAATCAAGTGATCTAAGCAAGAAAGAAAGAATTTAATTTTGCAATAGATCTAAGTTGGAACAAGCAACTCTTTACAACAGCATTAATTTGCTTATCAACTTGGAGCAAAACAAACACCAAGTTCTTTGCATAACTATGCAAATTGTAACTGATTTTTAAGTGAATTGTTGGATACATGAGAGCCTAGCAAGAGAACCTCAGTTTTGTTTTCATTTAACTGTAGGAAGTTATTTCCCATCCAAGTCTTGATTTCAGCTAGACATGGTAAAAGATGGTCAAATAAACAAGTATTGGATGGTTTGATCGGAAGGTAAAGTTGGAAATCCTCAGCATAACAATGCTACAAGAAATGGACTTGTCGAAAGGGTTTGTCGACGGTGGAGTGGCTGGCTGCCTTATGTCCCAGGGTGCCCTCATGTCTGTGTTAACTAAAAGGGAGAGCCAGAAGCTATGTTGTCATAGCTAGTCTTGCCAGAGCTGCTTGCACTCTGCAAAGTACATTGTCCTTAACCATTAGAGGACAAAAGCTTACCTAACAATCTCTACCTCTCTCTCCATCTCTCTCTCCCTCACTCAGCTACACATGCTACTTCTGAGATGCCAGTGATCCTGACCCCTTCTGCTCCCCGGACCCACCTGACCCATCCTGATGCCCTACTTCTGATTGGAGTTCTCATCGGTTGAGTTTGCTCACTGCTGCTGGGGGTGGCCCCATATGGATGGCCTGAAGAACCATTTGGATTGCTGGGGATAGTGCCACCTGGGGGCTGTGGAGATGGCTTGGGGATCATATATGGGGAGCTGTAATGTAATGGCTTGGGACTGCGATTGCTGTAGTGGCTTTGGGGCTGCAGTTGCCACGAGCAGCTTCGTACTCAGGACTCCATCAGTGGAAGGATTTTAACCAACTGGACTTCTTGCAAAAACTGATGAATTTACTGGTTGCACAATTGCACTATTTGTCCATATAATACAAAATAATAGAAGGGATTTATTTATAACTGCACTATTCGATGCACCCAGATGAGGATGGGTTCCCTTTTGAGCCTGGTTCCTCTCAAGGTTTCTTCCTCATATTGTCTCAGGTAGTTTTTCCTTGCCACTGTCGCCTCTGGCTTGCTCATTAGGGATAAATTCACATATTTACAATATTTATTTTTGTGAATCCAATTATTTCTGTAAAGCTGCTTTGTGACAATGTCCATTGTTAAAAGCGCTATACAAATAAAACTGAATTGAATTTAATACAAATATGATATAAGTGACATATCACCAAATATGTTTAATCTTTACACTGGTGTTAGCAAGCTATTATACCATCCATGGGAATGGTAGGCAGGAAAGAGAACCTAATTTGCATATAAAGGACAAATTTTCCCGATATAGCATTAAAAAAAAAAACATCTGCTTAATAAAGTCCTTGGCAACATCAAATGGTAAAAAAATTCTGATACTGAAGATCTGTTACTTAATAAACATGTACCAGTAAAGTAGCAAAATAGAGGTTTGTATATGCTTGAGTGCTGTTTCACCACTTCCAGCTAGCATTTGCCTGCACAGGTTAAAAGGCAAGTAACTCTCTTAAATATAGCAATGATGTGTGGCTTACAACTTGCATTTGATTGGCACACAATGGGTATACCCAACATACCTGAAAGCGGAACCAAGAAAACTTGCTAGCAGGAAGCTCCAGCGCCAGCTGCAGTACTTGGTACTGCAGGATGGGAGGGACAGCACCTTTCATTCCTTTCTCTGATACAATGCCTGCAAATGATTAAGACTGACATTCAATATGCTAAGATTGGTTACAGGGCAAACTATTCACATAGAGAACTGCAAAGACATCTTCTGCTTATTAATCATTAGAATCTAATTTTAAATTGAACGAATACAAACATTAAGGCCTTTGAGAAAATGCATTAAACCTTTTACAGTGCACAGGAAAAATACTTTTTAAAAAAAAAATGTATTTGGATAAACTCACTACAACAAAGCTGTAGTAGCATTATTGTTGTATTTGGTTATGTATAATCAGCTAAACTTGCCAATTATTATTCAAATTGAATGTCATTTCAATAAAGAGGGTGGAAAGATGGCAAAGATGGTGAAATGCACTGATCAACATATCATACACTGAATAAAGTGCTCAAAACACAACAGGAGAGCAAAACAGAATGTAGAAATGACTGTGCCATCTGTTGAGTGGCTTTATACATACATATATACATACATACATACATATGCGCACACACACACCTTTTCCTGATATTTACATCCAGATGTGTTAACAGCTTAGTTCTACATGGCATCTTTGATTGCAGACCACCCAATTTTTAGGTGAGCAAAATATTGGAACAGATAATCCTAAAGTAAACTAAATTTAATATTTGGCAATAACTGCATCAAGACAGCGACCCACTGACATCACCAAACTGTTGCATTCTTTTGTGATGCTTTTCCAGGCTTGTACTGCAGCTTCTTTCAGTTGTTCTTTGTTGTTGTTTTTTTTTGTTTTTTTTTTTTTTTTTTGGGGGGGGGGGGGGGGGGGGGGGGGGGTTCCTCCCTCAGGAGGTGAAATGCATGCTCAATTGGGTTATGGTCTGGTGATTTACTTTTTAAATTGGCAGACAGACAGAATGTTTCTGCAGACAGATATAATGTTTCTGTAGACTTCTGAATTCATTCTGCTGCTAGCATCATGAGTTACATCATCAATAAAGATTACTGAGACCATTCTAGACGCACCCAAGCCATAACACTACCTCCACTGTGTTCGACTGATGAGCTTGTACATGTTGGATGGCCATGTATGGCCTCTCTATTTCTGTTCTCAAAGTCTTCTTTGAATGGTGAATTGTGATACCTTCAGCCTTGCCCTGTGGATACTGATGGTGATGACACTGACTGTTGTTTTTGTTTTATCATCTTCACAGCTTTCACAATGATCATCATGGTTTTTATTATTCCAGTAGTTTCTTTCTTTTGTATTGGCTATGCTTGTGCAATGGCTCTGATCAATTTTCACTCTTTTCTCAGCTTCAAAATGGCATGCTTTTGTCCCATATACAGCTCTCTGGAATTCATGTTGGTTTATCCTTTTTACCAACAAATGCAGTCTTCACAGGCAAAATCCAGGGGCTCAAAGAGTAGATATTCAGTGCTATTAAAAGTTTAACTAATCAGTCTAACAGAGCACACCTAGGCAACAAGAAACACCTGTCAGTCACATGTTTCAATATTTTTGATCACTTGAAAAATGGGTGGGTTCAAACAAAAGATGCCATGTTTTAAGTTGTTTAACACATCTAGATGTAAATACCAGCTGAAATTCCGATCCATCCTCTCACTTTTCTTTTGATCTCAATCCCAAATGTCTTCAGAGTATAGCAAAAACAAAAGAATTGGCCTTGTTGTTCCAATACTTTCAAGGTGGGGGGACTGCAAGCGCCCACACACACACACAATATGTCCAAAACTATGTGGACACCCCTCCTATTTATTGAGTTCAGGAGGTCACACCCACTGCTAACAGGTGCAAAAATGTAATGTAAGTGCATAGCCATGTAATCTCCCTAGACAAAAACTGGCAGTAGAACAGGTTATACTGAAGAGCTCAGTGACTTTAAACATGGCACTGTCATAGAACGTTACCTTTGCCACAAGTAATTCGTGAAATTTCTGCCCTGCCCCGGTCATCTGTGTGATTATTGTGAAATTTTGCAAGTGTCTAGGAGCAAATGTAATTTCTATATAAATAAATGGGTACCATGAGAGGGATATGCACCAACATTGTCACATCCTATTATGAAGTGATATCTGATTGGACTATTCTCTAATGAAAAGAAAATGTATATTTTGAACACAAAAACGTTCAAAATATACATTTTCTTTTCATTAGAGAATAGTTGAATATATTGCTGCAGAATGCTATATGTAAGGTCCTTTTCCTAATTTTGTTTACCTTTAAGTCCAAACCAAGAAGAAAACTTGAGCATTGGAGAGAACTCACCTTTTAACAGTTTGCTGAAGTCAAACTTGCTTTCGGTAACAAGGTGAGGAACAACATTCTGATATAAGCATATCACGTGCAGTAGAAGAGCCTTAAACAAGATTAGCTTTTGATTTCGATCACCTGCAGTACACAAGATAGTTATTTCAATAAAATCAACACAAGCACAGTAAATAAAACAACAAATGCACAGTGTTTTACCATGTTCTTGAATTTTAACCTCCTCTGCTTTTAGTTTTGACAAGCCCATCTGTACCTCATCCCGTTTTCTCTCATTCTTTGAGAGTGACTGCCACTTTGAAACAATGGACATGATGTCCGGTAAAACCTGTGAAAAAAATAGAATAATGCCTTCAGTGTGTCATCATTGTGTTTACTTACATTGTATTACATGTCTCTTTCTTTGCTTTATATCCTTTTTGAGATTGTTCACACCTTACTCAGTGCTTCCCTGTAAAGCTGGACAAACTCTTCCTTGGCATTGAGACTGTGTGCATCAAAACTATCCAACACTGGTCTCTTCAGACTGTGCTCTATATTCTTCTGAGCTCTTCTTAGGATAAAAGCTATCAGAGTGAGTGTAGCATGCTGGCCCTCCACACTGTGCAACTGTTGAAAATTAACATTATTAGTAAATTAGTTACACCTTAGAACACCTCTACTCTGCTCATTCTTGTAATTACCCAATCAGCCAATCATGTTGCAGATGGCAACTCAAACTCATGGTACAGGCCAAAAGCTTGGGTTAGTTTTCAGGGGAAGGGATCTTTCTTCTACTGTGCAAAGTTTAATGCTGAAAGTCTGCACTTTGAGCTCATACATTATTTAAATCCAAATATAGTGTGGTAGACATATAAAAATAAAATGTGGTGCAATGTCCAAATACTATGGATCTGACTGAGTCCAATATTTATTTTGTAATGAAATTACAAGTTGATTTGATTAGTTTAAACTTTTCATTGACATGTTGGTCTATTTTTACATTGGTTAGCAGTTTCTTAAATTATCCACAATTTCATGCTTACAGTCTGGTACATAAGTATTAGGACAGTGACACAATTTTCGTAATTTTGCCTCTGTACACCACCACAATGGATCTGAAATGACGCAATCAAGATGTAATTGAAGTGTAGACTTTCAGCTTTAATTCAAGGTTAACAAAAATATTGCATTACCTTACAGCCATTTTTCGCATACTCCCTCCATTTTCTCAGGCTCAAAAGAAATTAGACAAACTAACAATTATAAATATAAGGATTATTTTAATACTTGGATGCAAATCCTTTGCAGTCAATAACTGCCTGAAGTCTGGAACCCATGGACATCACCAAATGCTGAGTTTCCTCAGCAGGTTTTTTTTTTTTTTTAGATGTTTTCTAGCAAATTCTAATCTTGCCTGTTCTTGAGTGCTACTTGTGGTTTGCATCTTGAGGTAAACCCTCTGTATTTACATTCATGAAGGCGTCTCTTGATTGCAGACTCTGACAATGATATGCCTATCTCCTCAAACATGGTCTTGACATAGCTAGATGTTGTCAATTGTTTTTTTCTTAACCAAGGAAAGAATGCTGAAATCATCCACTATAGTTGTCTTCTGTGGTCTTCCAGGCCCTTTGGAGTAAGCTTGCCAGCGCAGTCCTTTTTAAAAAAAATGCACCAAATTGTTGATTTGGCCACTTCTAAAGTTTCTTCTATCTCTCTGATAGGTCTGTTTTGTTTTTTCAGCCTAATAATGGCCTTCTTCACTTGCATCAACACCACTTCGGACCGCATATTGAGAGTTCCCATGAACAGCTACCAAATGCATATTGAACACTTGAAATCAACTCCAGACCTTTTATCTCCTTAACTTGTCATGAAAAAGAGAGAAAACATGGATGGACTATGTAACAATTGGCTGTAATTCCTAAACGGTTAATGCAATATTTTTTGTTAAACCCATTGAATTAAAGCTGAAAGTCTACACTTCAACCACATCTTGATTACTTCATTTCAAATCCATTGTGGTGTACAGAGGAAAATTACAATAATCGTTTCACTGTCCAAACACTTATGGACCTGACTGCATACTGCCATCAAAACCATTTTGCTTGTCATCTCATAGATTGCTAATTAGCCAAGCGGAGTTTCCACTCATATCTGCATTATATAGCTGCATAGAATTCTAGAAATTTTAGTCCAACATTTGCTGTTTACAATATTTCTACTCTGGATTTCTAAGTAATATGAATGCCCCTGAAAAATGGCAAGCATGAAACCTGACTATTATCCTTTATGTTTGAGATTGTTAAAAAAAAAAAAAAACATTTTTCCTATTAAACACCATTGTAACTGCACTAACCTCTCACAGGAATAATGAAATTACAGCACCACGAAATAAGCAATAGAATCATTGGTCACAACACAAATATTGCAATATAAACATAGTTAATGTGTTTTAGGATAGGAGTTTCCGATAACCGCGACTCACATTGAGCCCCTGAGTGAAAAAGGCCTTGTTGCAGACTGGAGGGAGGGAGGTAACTAGAACCATGCTGAGGAAACGGGGGACAGGAACCACCTCTTGCAGCTGGAATGCCTGGGACACCTCAGGCAGGGACTGATAGATCTATGTGAAAAAAGACAAACATGGATAGAGTTAAATATGTCAGTCATGCAGCACAATTAGCGTATAATTTAAGTCTCCCTCCCATATGGCAGAGAACTCACTTTCTTGAGCAGTGCAATGCTGTCCAACCAGGCTCCTTTCATGCGCGGAGTAAAGCAGAGTTGTGTTTCAATAAAGTAACGGTGCAGAATATCAGGGTTGCACTTCAGAATGCTGACAAGCAGCTCAGCCACTTTTTCATCCTCGATGACCTGCTTAAGGCTCACCACAAACTGTAGCAGGACAATATTCCCAGCTCTGAAAAAACAACGGGTGGCTGAGGCTTTTAGAAAGGGAAAAGATGAATTTAATGGCAATGACTTAAACTGCCAAGTTATGGCGATGATGGAGGAGTTTCCTGGAAAAGGTACAGGTACAGTGACTTGGTAGCAGTACATTCCATGCTAAATTTAAATCTAAACTAAGGCAGAGAACTGAGCTTGCCTCAGTTTTATAAGGAACCTCTCTCCCAAGCTGTAAGGCCGATAATCAGTTACTGCAAGTGCCCCAATCACCGTTGTCACAAAAAAGTTCCCTAGACTTTCATCACATTTACACCTAGTCAAACAAGTTATGCAAATTATAGTATGAGAACAGAAGGAGAATAAAAAGATCCATCTCAGTCAAAAGGTTATCAAATGTTTTGAATATGGGTGTTAGCTTTTGTCTAAGATATAAATATTATAAAAGTTGCCATCAGAATTCACAATTAGTTTAAGACCACCTGTGCCACCTGTGTGCAATTAAAGTTTCATATGACTCTGACAGCAGAAGATCTCAAAGCTTTTTTGTTGTTCTTTCCAGGCTTGAAAAGTTAGCCATCGCACTCTTTCAAGAAACCTTAAGGGCCGTAGCTCTCATGGACACTTTAACTTCCCATCAGTGCAAATGCAGGCAGAGGACTGTGACCACTCACACTTTATGGCACAGTCAAGAGTTCCAGTACTGCCTGAGCATATTCATGTATGACTTGGTAGTATTTTAAGTTTTATTTTTTATCAGTGTCAAAAAAAAGTATAGTTATATATTACTTTTTGGGTTTCTTTGCATGGGACAAAGGAATTTTCTTTGTTTGAACTCTGTACCTCACGACCCCTCACCATGTGGGGTGAAGAAGGCATTGGCCAGCTCAGGTAATAAAAGTTTTCTGCCACCATGATTGGACAAACCTCTGCCAGCCCTGTCTCTCCATAAAAAGTATGGGGTCACTTACTGCTCTTTTATTTTCTTTCCTCCTTTCCTCATGGCCACAGACATCTTTGTGTAAGAAAAATTCTTAATCAATTAATCAACCAAACAATCAATTAATTAATATTAACTAATATCAACCTAGTCAGGTGTGGTACCCCATCCATGCTTGTTGTCAACCTCAACTGAGTCAAATTCTTCTTCTGAGCCCACATGGTGTGCAGCCACAGGGCTGTCATCTGCCTTGCCCAGCAATGGGAAAAGAGCAAAAATCTGGTCACCACAGCTTGCTTACGGGGTTCTCTAGGGAATAGCATGTTCCTGAGTGCAGCCCAATGAGTAGGAGAGTGGTTACACCAACCATGGGATTTTGTTGGGCCAGTTGCTTGGCAAGCAAGTTACAGGGCAGGGAAAGATGGCTGTACGACAATGGTATTTTTTTGCAAATACCGCATCTTTCGCACCTCAGTATTTTGTTGGAGGTTCTCTGCATAAGGCTACACGTGCACAAGAAGGTATCCAGGTCATTATCACCACCCCTGGTGGTTATGAGTTTCCCAGAACCAGTTACATAGGTAATGAAAAATGTAAAGAAAAAGAAATGTAAAGAAAAATGTTTCATCAGAGGATTAATGTGATAAGTCAAACTTCGCATTCATTTGCAGTGACCATTTCCACTTAAGCAGGCAAGTGATTAACAGAGCCATTCATGACTGTATGATTCTCTTGGTGTACATCTCACATCCACTCGTCCACTTGAGAATATGGTGAAGGATGACTCCTCTAACCATATGGTGTTTTCCACATCTCTGTAGACCAATATCTAGAGTTTAAACACCACTGAACTGTCAAATGTGCGTTCGTCTTTGTAATGAGGGATTAATGAACAGCAAGCCTACCGGAATATCCTTGTACAGCACTGACATTCAACCATGTATATATGGCCAGTTTAGAACCAACACTGGGTGCAAAAGCAAAACTATACAAAATCCAGCAGCAAGAGATCAGCAACACCAGGGCAAGGTGCCATTATTTAACTAAAATAGCTGAGGAAATAGTGTTTGTTAACAAGAGCATTAGGTCATTGTGTAAAATGGATTTAGTGCATTAGTAGTGATGCTGGGTCCCACGCACCTTCCAGCTGTCCCCAGGCTTGGGTCATGAAAACTGATACCATGTTTGCGAGAGCAACAGAGGTCAAGAAGGAAACAATGAACAGACTCTCGCACAACAAGCCTTCCTCCTTCCTGTTCATTCATAGTCTAAGAAACAAAATGAAGCAGTATTACAAATTGGAGATAGAAAGAAAGAAAACAAACATACACAGAAAGAGAGATGGAGAGAGAGAGAACATGACTTCATACGATCCCATTCCTACCACACTTTGATCAGTGGATATATCCACAGTCCCATTCCATCTGTACAGAGAAGCAATCTGAGCCAAAGTGGAAGCAGTGAAGAAACGTAACTTCTGAGTTTTGCTCACAGCAGTATTTTGAACAATCTGCAAAGATCAACATAAAAAAATTTAGATTAAAACGATTAAAAGGTGATACATGACATACAAAATGCTTCAGAAAATTAAAATGTAAAAGCCTTGCCTTAGACTGAAAGGTAGATAGTATCACACTGATTGTTGATATTCTGTCTTCTTTTAGCCCTGTATTTAAGATTTCTGACAGAAAATCTAAACAATAAAAATCAAAAAAGGTTAGTACCATGCCACTATACATTGTAACCTTCCACACTTACATGAAGTAAATAATACCTTTGGTCTCCAGTACATGTACTATTGTTGCAGTGTCTCCATACATCAAAAAAGAGAGGGCAAACTGAATGTAGGACATGCGAACATCTGGTCGGCCCTTTGAATCAAAACATTAACAAAAATCCTGCAATTAATACTTCTACACTATGTGGTTAAAATGTATCTGGACACCTGACCATCACACCCATATGTGGGTCTTCCTCAAACTGTTGCCACATATCTGAAAGCACACAATTAGCTAGAATGTCTTTGTATGCTGTACCTTTAAGATTTTCCTTCAGTGGAATTAAAGGGCCTAGCGCAAATAAAGACATGGTTTGCCAAGGTTGGCGTGGAAAAACTCGAGTGGTCTGCACAGAGCCCTGACCTCAGCCCCTTTGAAGACCTTTGGGATGAACTAGAACGCCGACTGTGCACCAGGCCTTCTCGCTCGACATCAGTTTCTGACCTCACTAATGTTCTTGTAGCTGAATAGGCAAAGCCTCACAGCCACGCTGCAAAATCTTGTGGAAAGCCTTCCAAAAAGAGTGGAGGCTTTTATAGCAGAAAAGGAGGACCAACTTTGGAATCAGATGTTCAACAAGCAAATATGGATGTGATGGTCAGGAGTCCACATACTTTTGTCCATACAGTGTAATCTCTGACCTGGTGGAATGTGTTAAATATATTAACAAAAATGACCCTATACTGCCCATACCATTCAGCACTAGTATATGTGGAGGAAAAAAAAAAGTTTATAATAATGTCTATAATTAAAATCTATATGAGCAGAAAATATAGAATTAATCTAAATGAAGAGCTCACAGTTCTGTCTCTCATGCGAGCAAGGCTGCTGAGAGTTTTGTTGAAAACCAAACTGCTGAAAATTTCACATGCTGCCTCAGTGCCCTGAGACACCATCGCTGTCATCAAACAAAGGCACTGTCGGACAAACCTGAACACACCGGAAAAAAAAAAAAAAAAGTTCATACGACCGTCAGTGTTGGATATTTCTGAACACACATATTAGCATTAATAGATAAGTTACTTGTCTCAAGTTTAACCATCCACAGGTCCATAATGAGAACTGGTTAGGGATTACTTATCCATGGGTGTGTTTAAGCCTTATTAGTGACTGTCAGATTTCAATTATGAAATTAAAATCACCAAAAAATATAACACTGTCCACAGTTTAGTTAAATGTGTACTGGAAAATTCAACTCAACATTCTTGTGGGCAGGCCATTTAAAATAAAATACTACTATAACAGCTGTGCAGATGGGCTGGAGTACTGAAACTTACTGACGATTGCCTGAACACAAAGAGGACTGCAGCAACTTCATGTGTGACGAGACAGTCTTCTTCACAATGCTGGAGCCCATAAGGTTGAAATGAGAAAGGTCACTTGCTGTCCGCAGCAAAATCAACTCTAAGCTCTGAAATATCAGCATCAGCTGAACAGAGAAAAAGATACATTATATAAAGGCCTGAATTCCTGAGCAGTCACTTAGTAGCTCAAGTAGACAAATATTTCGCAATAATTAGCCCTAATCTTGGGCTAAACTTAGCCTGAACTTATTCTAGTAATTACATTGACCTTAGCCAAGACAAATTTTCTTATCTATTAGCTAGACATTTTTGGTGTATTATCTTACCTCAGTCTCAGAATGGGTATCCCCCTTTAATAAGGCCAATATTTCTGCACATTCTGCTGAGATTTTTATGTAACCCTCAACTACATCATACAGGTTGGCACATGGAAGTTGTTTTGCAGTTTGTATGAAGATTTCCAAGGCTAGAAGGTAAGAGATAACAACAAGAAGCTATTTGTAAATGATAGCTATAAGGTTCAAATGCAAGGTTTGTTTTTGTCCAAAAGTTGTTCATATTACAGAAATTTATAAAGCATAAATAAATTATCATTCCATTGTACTCTCTGTTTAACATGTTTAAATAAAAATTACATATTAAGGATGAAATACAGTGCAAATCATTCAGAATAATGTTTCATTACAGTTAGAACATCAAAAAAATACAAATTTAATTTGTGGCATATTCTCAAGAATATGGGGAGTGCTATAATAAACATTAAACTAGGGGGTAATATTAAACTAGGCAGTAAGACTAAAGGGTTACTGTTACAGCTGCAGTTAACAGTTCAAGCATGGCAGCAAAAGCAGGAACCACCACAGAAACCTACCCAAGCCTGTAAGCGTGCAAATATACTTCACTTTCACCACACGTACACGTGCACACGCAGCTGCTATGTGAGTGTCATTGTTCACATACTCACTTGCGTATCTTATGCTGGAGTATTAAAAGTGGCATCCGCTGGATGGCACTTTTCTCTTTAAAACTTTCTACCGTAGGCGTGAATGTTGTCATGAACTGCATCTCAAATCAAAAACCCTCACCATGGACAAGTGACGTGCCAAATGATTGCAGGATATGGCTGACATCTTGCATATGAGTATGCATAGTTAACAGCCAGTGTAAATCAGCCTTAAGGTGCAGTAATGTCTGACACAAATTGGGACGATAAGGTGGCTAGCACCCTCCACAATGAATCATATGACGTATGGGATAGGGATCTTCCTGTTCACTGTGAGACTGAGCGCCGTAATGTGCGCGAGGAACGCGGGACATCCCAGATGGTCTGCTTCTTTGTGGGAGCCCATCAGAACACATTAGATTAGATTAGATTATTGTCATTGTGCAGAGTACAAGTACAGAGCCAGTGAAATGCAGTTTAGCATCTAACCAGAAGTGCAAATAGCAATATGTCTATAAATATATATATATTTATGAATATACATGTGCAAGGTATGAGGGAGAGGAAGTAGAAACCAGCTCAGTGCAAATGACAAGGTGTACAAACATACAAGGTGCATCATACATTCTAAAATCTGGTAGAAGAGACCAGCTCAGTACAAACATAGAAGGTGCATGTAGTAATTAGTCATTAATGTGCAAGGAGGCAAGTTCTGAATGAGGTGTAAGGGCAAGTTACCATGGTAGTGCAAATGACAAGATACAGATGGTATTTAGGAGTGCACACAGCATTAATATTGTACAGTACAGTGGGTTTTTTTAATAACATGGGTTAGAATAGGGGTGTACACCTCAGCGCCTGAGTTCAGAAGGCTGACAGCTGACGGGAAGAAACTGTTCCTGAGTCTGCTAGTGCGACAGCATAGACTTCTGTAGCGTTTCCCAGATGGTAGAGGAGTAAACAGACCATGGTTGGGGTGAGAGGTGTCTTTGATTATACTTCTCAGCCTCCGTAAGCAGAGTTTGTGAAGACTGTCTTTAATGTAAGGTAGCTGGACACCAGAGATGTATTGGGTAGTTTTCATCACTCGCTGGAAGGCCTTCTGATCTGAGACAGTGCAATTGCCGTACCACACTATGATGCAGTTTGTTAAGATGCTCTCAATAGTGCAGCGGTAAAAGTTCCATAGTACCTGAGGGATAAGTGAGCCTTCCTTGGTTTCCTAAGGAGGCGCTTTTGCACCTTTTTGATCAGTGTGGATGTGTTGAGTGCCCAGGAAAGTTCCTCAGAGATATGGACACCCGAGAACTTGAAGCTGGTCACATGCTCCACCCCGACCCCATCAATGTGGATGGGTGTGTGTTTGTGAGTGTGTTTGTATGGTCTCTTCTTGTCCTCCGGTGGTCCACAATAAGCTCTTTGGTCTTCTGAGTGTTGAGTGCAAGATCGTTGTTGGCACGCCACTTTGCCAGGTGCTGAACCTCTTCCCTGTAGGCTGTCGCCACTGACCAGGCCTACCACCGTGGTGTCATCTGCAAACTTGGAGTTAGTGCCATGCACAGGCATGCAGTCATGGGTGAAGAGAGAGTAGAGGATTGGGCTCAGCACACAGCCCTGTGGTACGCCAGTGTTCAGAATGAGGGTGGAGGAGTTGTGGTTGTCAAGCCTAACAGATTGGACTTTCTGACTAACAGACCACAAGGTCCAACTGCAGATGGAGGTGCTGATGCCAAGATCAATGAGCTTGGAGATCAGCTTGGATGGGGTGAGAGTATTGAAGGCAAAACTGAAATCAACAAACAATATCCTGACATAGGGGTTGCTATTGTCTAGGTGGGTCAGGGCAGAGTGGAGAGCTGAGGTGATGGCATCCTCAGATGACCTGTTGGGTCTGTAGGTGAACCGATATGGGTTCAGTGCTGGGGGCAGGCATGTTTTCAGGTGAGAGAGGACCAGTCCCCCAAAACACTTGGCAATGATGGGAGTGAGAGCGACAGGACAGAAGTCATTGAGGGTCATTGCAGCAGCATGTTTAGGTACTTGTACAATGGTGGCTGTCTTGAAGCAGGTGGGAACAACTGCCTGGGCCAAGGACAAGTTGAAAATATCAGTGATGAACTACTCTGCAAAGGCCCTGAGCACATGGCCTGGGATGCCATCGGGGCCAGCAGCTTTATGTGCATTTACCCTGCTCAGGGTGGAGCACACATCACTGGTGGAGAATGTGAGTGGCAGGTCATCAGGTGGGAGATCAGCTTTGTTTGGTGGTTCTGTGTTTCCACGATCAAAGCAAGCATAGAAGGTGTTAAGATCATCTGGAAGGGCGACATCACTGGTTGAGGAACTGTTGCTGGTTGGTTTATATACCATGAGGGCATGGATTCCTGCCCACACGCGTCAAGGGTCATGGTTGTTGAAGTTATCCTCTATCTCAAGTCAAGTCAAGTGGCTTTATTGTCATTTCAACCATATACAGCTAGTTAGTACACAGTGAAACAAAACAACGTTCCTCCAGGACCAAGTTGCTACATAAAACAAAACATAGAACTACAGTAGACATTACATATATTTACATAAAGTGCACAGTGCAAACATGTGCAGGCGGCACAAGACAGTACAAAAACTATCAAAATAAGACAAGGGGCCTGGTGAGTTTCAGTGCAGCACCAACAAGTACACAGTACTAATTAAAAAAGTGACTTTTACGACAGTAGTGCAAAAAATTGACCAAATAAGTTGCTGAATGTAAACATAGCAGCCAGGTGGAGAGTATAAATATACGTATATATAAAGTATATAAAATATAAGTATATAAAATATTTATAGCACCAGAAATTGAATGCAGGTGTGTGCAGATATTGCAAAGAGGATGGAGTGATGCTCAGTTGAGTGTGTGTGTTTTCAGTCCAGTCCCTGAGTGTCGAGGAGTTTATAACTGAAGTTTATAGTTGTGTTTAGCTGCTTTTATTCCCTTCTTCAGATTGGCCCTGGATAAGTTGTAAGCTTCCCAATCGCAGATCTGAAAGCAATGTCACATGCCTTCAGCAGGAGTCAGACATCCTTATCCATCCAAGTCTTCTGGTTCGGGTATGTTTTAATTATTTTTTGGGTGGTTACTGTGTTGACACACTTGATGTGATCCTGAACAGAACTGGTGTAAATATTAATGTATGTGTGGAAATCCAGTGTGGCCTAAGAAGCAAAGGCATTCCAGTCTGTGTCCTGGAACTGTTGCTGTAGTGAAGAGTCTGCTCCTTCTAGCCAGACTTTTACAGTCCTCACTGTGGGTTTCACACATTTGATGATGGGTGTGTATTTGGGGAGCGGGAACAGGGTTACACGATCTGGTTGTCCAACGTGGGGGAGGGGAGTAGCTTTGTAGGCCTCAGTAATGTTTGTATAATCATGATCAAGAACGTTGTCTCCTCTTGTAGACATTTTGATAGAATATACTGTCCTCAAATTAGTGTGATTAAAATCCCCAGCAATGATAATAGCTCAATTCGAATGCGTTGTTTGTAGCTTACTAATAACAGCACCTTTCACGGCTAAGTTCTTTCATGGCTATCTTACCATTAGCATTCGGGGGTACATATACTGCAGCAATTATGATGCATGTAAATTCACGGGGCAGATAAAAAGGTCTGCACTTGATAAAGAGGTACTCTATATCAGCAGAACAGTGGGACTTATATCAGCATCAGTGCACATCATATGAATATGGCTGTACTCTAATGCCTCAGTGCTGTTTGTCTACACCCTACAGGCTCACACAATGGTCAAGACTGTACGGCTTGTGACTTATGAGCATGAAATTACGAGGGCAAAAACACTACACCATGCTTGCAGGCTTCTCACACGCTGCGATTCCCCGGGGGCCTGGCACACAGAGGGACTCAACCTCAGGCTATAATTGCAAGGTGAGTGCCGTGTAAATAATCCAATAACTTATAGCCGACTGCAAATCTTTATGACACTAGTGACTTTACTAGAAATCTTACCAATAGTTACATAGGTGAGGACAAGGTCAGGTTGACCAGGCAAGGACCTTTCCTCTGCTCTGTTTTGTACTTTAGTATTTTATTCTGTGGAAAACCCAGTAACTCTGCTTTCAAATCTCTTTCATAGTCCTCCAGTTTGAAGTGAACACTCAAATATCCATAATTCTTCAATGTTGTACAGAACTCTTTAGTGTTCGTAAACAAAGAGATGCGCATGCAACCTGGTTGGAAAAAGACCTGACTAGCCTAGCAATGTGAGCTACTCTCTGACTGAAAAATCTATTGAGCACTGTCAGTGGCTAAATGATTAAGTGGTGACTTAGCCTGCAATAGCCGGACATATATACATACTGTATCTCATAGAAACTCCGAGCATTTATACGGCTGCACTGAAAGCCGAGGTGCTGCCCAGCCAGATGCTATAAATTCTTTTTTTAAGCTGAACAAATTTAGTTAGCTAAACATTTCCGTTATAGGCTAGGCATGTTGAAGTCTTAGTTAGCTCGCCCATCTTACTGATATAATTCTTAGTTAGCTTTGGGCACTGCAAAGGAACTACTCCGGCCAGAATTATCCTTCGAGATAATGCCTCTAACCACAACTGTCTTCTGTTGGCTTGGAATGGTGTCCAATTTGATAGTATGCACAACGCAACATTTTAGAAAGCAAATTCTGGCTTACTTTAATAATAAAAATAAAAAAATAAAAAATTAAAGACCAGTTACAGTCCCCTCCAGAGGTATTGGAACAGCAAAGGCAATTTTTACATCTAGATGTGTTAAACAACAAAAATATTGAAATATGTGTTCCTGGCAGGCCCAGATGTGCCCTGTTAAACTGATTGTTTAAAAATTAACAGCTCTGATTGTCTATTCTTGGTTTGCGCCCTGGGTTTTGCCTGTGAAGCCTGCATTTGTTGATAAAAAGGATAAACTGTTTAAGTGTTTAAGTTACTTTAAGACAAACAGTTCCTATACCTTTGCTCTCCTAACAAATTGGGTTATCTGGCACAAAAAGTTGCGATTCTCTAGGTTGTTTAACACATCTAGAGGTAAATATCAGTAAATGAAAGCTCGAATTCTAATCTATCATCTCATATTCATCTTTTGATCTAAAATCCAAATGTTTTCAGTGTATAGCTGTAACAAAATAATTGGCCTTGCCATTCAAATACTTTCAGAGGGGATTCACAATACCACTGTGGTTTTTTTCCCCCAGAAATGCGTACCAATGGGAGATGTCAGAGTGCTTCAGACTAGCCAGTAGGGATTCTCATAGTCTGAATATTGATGCATGATCCGTATTGCATGCTAGGTATTGTAGTTTTGCGACTTAAATGGGTGAAAACAGGAAGAGGAAAAAAAAAAAAAAAATCTTGAATGCTGTTAAAGTGCCAACTCAAAGTGACACAATCCTGTGCAACAGAATACTACATACCATGACAAGTAATGTATTAAACTCTATTTTTATGCTAGAATTCTGCTTTATCATGTTATTCACTGTACAGTTGAGGCTAATCAATCTCCGTTTTTCACAACTCTACACATTTCAAGATACCATACATTTTGTTTCAAGGGTTTATTGAATCAACTGCACATTCATAGCAGGCACAAAGGTGCAGTTGTGCTCTGTGGTGTTTTGCTGGAAAGGAGAATGGTGCAAAAAAATTGATGGCATCATGAGGAAGAAGGATTTTCTAAAAATACTGATGCAAAACCTCAAAACATAATAAAATAATGAATAAAATGATAATAATGGAGTGGCCATCACAAACCCTGACCTGAATACCATAGAAAATTTGTGACTGAAATGGAATAACATGTCTGAGCAAGGAGGCCCACAAACTTAACTGTCTTACTTGTCTGTTGGGAGGAACGAAATCTGATTGAAGTATTGTACCAAAGAAGCTTGTAGTAGTCTACTCCAAGTGTTTGATTCAAGTTCAAGCAATTAAAAGGCAATACCACCAAATACTAACAAAGTGTACATAAACTTTGACCCAGTGAAAATCTGACCCACAAAAAAGCTGAAATAAATGTGTTTTTATTTTCTTTCATATGGAAATAAAATGCATGCCTTAATTGGCTTAACACATAAAATGTAAGTTTACATGAACTGTGTGGAGTTGTGAAAAACTGAGTTTGAATATCTTTAGTCTAGATGTATCTTAACCTTTGGGCTCAACTGTAGAAATGTTTATGTTAAGTAAAATAGGAAAGTTTTGCTCATTTTAGCAATTCATTTATTGTATTCATTTATACATTAGGCTTGTGTGATATTGTCCCTAGTCAGTATTACATTGCCACAACACCCAGTGACATTTATCGCTGATTATAAATCATTAAGTATTTTCCATGCAAGCTCTGCAAAAAACATTGGCATACCCCAGTACGAGTTATCACTCAAACATGCCAAAAAGGCAGTCTTTTTCTCCCCAATAAAATGGCATATGAGCCAAATGACAGTGGATCTGAAACAATCTGCGCATGTGTTTTGAATAAGTGTGCTCCGATTGATCGGTCGCTGATCATAATCGGCCGATAATCGCTTTGGGAATTTTGATCGTCGGTCTCTATAAAAGCCGATCCAGAGTGGCTGAGCAGATGACGCAAAACTCGCGAGACAAATTTTTACGCGCTGCTAAAATGGCTTCACTGGCCTGGCAGTTCTACAAGGTGTGTGAAAAAGACAATACATTAGTAATCTGTAACGTGTGTACCAAGCAAATCCCAGAAGGCGAGAAGCACCCAAAACCAACCAACCTTATCAGACATTTAAAGGTTAGTCACGTAAAAGAATATGAGCAGTTTTCAAAATTGACTAGCACTAAGAGAGAGCGGGACAGCAACTCAAACGCCACTCACTCAGCTGTTGGTAACAGAGACGTTTCAACGACAGCAACCCTACTGCAAGGACAGTAAGAAGCATAAAGAAATATCACACAAAATAATGGAATTCATATGCCTTGATCATCGGCCGGTGTCTATTGTGGAAGACAAAGGGTTCCGGCGACTCATGTCCTACTTGGATTCACGTTACATTATGCCAGGGCGTAAATATTTCACTGATGTGTGCCTGCCGCAGTTATACCAAACAGTGTTTACACATGTCAACAGCCTTATGAAGGACAACATAACATCAATTAGTTTCACGAGTGACATTTGGAGTGCAAGTGTATGTCCCATGTCCATGCTGAGCCTCACTGTACAGTTTATTAATCAAAACTTCGAACTACAAAAAGCTGTTCTTCATTCTCAAGAGTTTTCAGGGTCACACACTGCGGAGGCTCTTGCTGCTGCATTCAGCGACATGTTTCGTGCATGGGGAATCCCAAAGGAAAAAGTGCACATTATTCTAAGGGATAATGTAAAGAACATGGAAAAGGCGATGAGGGACGCCAATCTACCCAGCCTGCCATGCATGGCGCATTCACTGCAGCTTGCTGTGGCTGAGGGAGTTATGTCACAACGCAGCATCGCTGATATAATTGCCTCTGGAAGACGCATCGTCGGTCATTTCAAACACTCCCTGCTTGCCTACTCCCGACTTCAAAGTATTCAGAAAGTGTTATCAAGAGACTACAGCAAGATGTACCTACCAGGTGGAACAGTACTGTATACATGCTGCAGAGTCTGCTGGAACAGAAACGTGCCCTGTGTGCTTATGGAGCCGACTATGACTTACCCTCCATGTTCACCGGGAAGCCAGTGGAAATTAGTGGAAAATATGATTTCGCTACTCGCCCCATTTGAAGAGCTCACGCAATAGATCAGCTCATCAACTGCATCGGCTGCAGATGTTATACCATCCATCAGAGCTTTAACTTGTCTTCTTGAGAAGAACACAGAGACTGTCCATGGTGTAAAAACTTCGAAAGCCACATTGTTGGAAGCGGTCCAGAAAAGATTCCGTGACACTGAATCTGAGCGCCTGTATAGCATCGCTACAATCCTCGATCCGAGGTGAGAGAACTTAATTTACACATTCTTCACATTCGTGTGTGGAGCTGTTTCGCTGTCAGAGCGCATTAACGGGCAGGCAAATTTGAAAATGTTTGAAAATGTATTGAAAACGTTTAAATTCAGAATCGATATAAACTGGAACATATATATTATTTGACCATTCTATTAGGCTCCTTAATTCAAATTGCAAGAATCTTGCACAAATTCATCTTTGCTCGAAATGATTAATAGAAGGAGCTATTACTGAAATGAACACTGTGTTATTGTGTTATTCCTTTGTGTAGGCTGGCATTTCCTTCAAATTTGGCTAAATTTGCTGTAAAAATAAGCACTTGGAAGAATTAATAATAAGACTACAGTTAAAAAGCATATTTTTTAGAGTATGCTAGGCTGACAAATCAAGAGCCAAGCATAACCTCAAAATGCATTAAATAATAGAACATTTCTTATTTTATATTTTCTTTTTTTTTTCTTATTTCTCTGTGCTGTCACATATTTCTTGTCTAAAATGGAACAACTGTAACCCAGTCACTAAAGTATTTCCGATTATGATTTTTGATAAATTCATATTCAATTCAAATAAATTAATCAATGTTTTGTTTTCTTGTTAATAAAAAAGTATAAAGACAGATATTTCCCTGACGCACTCAAGCCCCAGATACGTGGGCTGCTTTCTGATGTCCTGGCCACTGGACTGGAGCAGCAGGATGGTGAGGCCAGTTTGGCTGCAAGTGGGTCCGAACCCCCAGAGAAAGTACCACAAACTGGCTCCTTGCATGCTATGTAGTGCTTTAAGTTCTATCTTGAATTTATTCTCTACTGGTAAGGTAAGTCTCTGACTTTGTGTACTATCTACTTGACTCAGTTGGATCTAGATTCTTGCCACTAGAATTGTTGTATTGTTGATTCTATTGTATTGTTGATTCTGTTGTGGTGTTTGGAAGTGTGTTAGTCTATGCTAATTAGTTCTCTCAGGTGACTAATCAAGAGTAGTTTCAGTCTTCCTTAAGGTGTGAATTGTGGGCAGGGCCTACTAAGATATATTGAAGGTATTCTAGCGTCTGTAGCGGTCAGTAACATAATTTGCAACAGTTAGACACACACTTTTATAAACTATAATATAAATTTATCAACTCTAATGGTGTATGTTTTGCTTAGTTAAGTACTACACATTCCCCCTCAATCTTTATTTTTATCTTCACTAAGCCACAGACATGTGCCTCAAACCAATCTCTGTTGTTGCCTCTCACAGACCCAGAAGCTTTCATGCACAAGCCAGAGGCCGCAGTACCAGTAACCTCATCTACCCTCCTCTGTTGTCTCAATCTCAAACAGTGGTGGTAGGTGGGCTCTGGAACTGCCAGTCTGCTGTAAAGAAAGCTGATTTCATCTCAGCTTTCGCTTCCCATTACTCTTTTGACTTTTTGGCACTAACTGAGACCTGGATCTCTCCACAGAACTCAGCTACACCAGCTGCCTTATCCTCTGCTTATGCTTTCTCGCACACTCCACGAGAAGCTGGCAGGGGTGGTGGTACAGGTTTGCTGTTGTCTCGGAGATGGTGCTTCACACCAGTCTCCCTTTCTCATCTCAACATCTCATCCTTTGAATTCCATGTAGTTACAGTTACGTCTCCAGTCAACCTTCTCATCGTTGTCATCTACCGACCTCCTGGTCCCCTCGGGGGCTTTCTTGAAGAAATGGACATGCTTCTCAGTCTTTTCTCTACTCACACCCCTCTTACTGTCCTTGGAGACTTCAACCTCCCTGCTGACAAGCTCCAGTCCTCTTGCCTTCTCCCTCTTCTCCATTCCTTTTCCTTAACTTTCAACAGCTGTCCTCCTACACATAAAGGAGGTAACACCCTGGACCTTGTCTTCAGTCGTCCCTTTCCTACTTCAGACATCTATGCTACCCCTCTCCACATCTATGACCATCTCTTGGTCTCCTTCACCATCACCCTCCCTGTCCTGCCTAAAACCATCAGCCATCTATATTTCTCTCCCACTCGTAAAAACCCTCACTCTATCTCCCCTTCCTCCTTAGCTTCCTGCACCCTATCATCCCTTCCTGTCCCTGACTCCTTTTCCTCCCTACCATTAGAGCTTGCCACTGACACTTTCCTCTCCTCACTTTCCTCATCCTTGGACCTCCTCTGTCCTCTAACCTCAAAACCCAGGAAGATTTCCAGCCCTGCTCCTTGGCTATCTGATGTGCTGCGCAGTAATCGGAGAGAATTAAGAACAGCAGAGAGGAAGTGGAAGAAATCGCAACTCGACACAGATCTGGTCTCCTATCGTGCTCTCCTGTTCAAATTTTCATCTGAAGTGACTTCTGCTAAGACTGCCTTCTACAAAGAGAAGCTGGAATCCTCTGCACAAGATCCTCGCAAGCTCCACAACATCTTTTCTTCACTGCTCAACCCTCCGGCTCCTCCTGCTCCATCCTCTTTGACTGCTGAAGACTTTGCCACTTTTTATGATGAGAAGATTGGAAAAATCTGTCAGACATTCACTTCTACTCCTGCTCCTACACTGCACACTGAGGATCCTCCTTCTCATTCGCTGACACAGTTTTCTAAACTAACAACAGAAGAGATCCTGCAAATCATCTTATCCTGCAATCCTACCACCTGCCCATTGGATCCAATCCCTTCCACAATGCTCCAGACCATCTCTCAAGACCTCCTCCCCTTCATCACCACTATCATCAATGGCTCCATAACATCTGGTCATGTACCAACTTCATTCAAAAGAGCAAGAGTTATTCCCATCCTGAAGAAACCCACTCTAGATCCCTCTGTCATCAGCAACTACCGACCGGTATCACTTCTCTCTTTTCTTTCTAAAACCCTTGAACGGACTGTCTATAATCAGCTGTCTTGCTATCTCTCACAGAACAACCTCCGAGATCCCAATCAGTCTGGCTTTAAACCGGCACACTCCACAGAGACTGCACTTTTGGCCGTCACTGAGAAGCTACATGCCGCTAGATCAGCCAAACTGTCTTCAGTTCTCATCCTCCTTGACCTTTCAGCAGCGTTTGACACGGTGAACCACAAGACTCTCCTATCCACCCTCATGAGTCTTGGAATTCGTGGTGCAGCATGGCAATGGTTTGCTTCCTACCTGGAAGATCGGTCATATCAGGTGACATGGAGGGGATCCACATCTGCTCCTCGCAGACTCTCCACTGGTGTTCCACAAGGCTCAGTACTTGGTCCTCTCCTGTTCTCCCTCTATACCCGATCTCTTGGTGCGGTCATATCCTCACATGGGTTTTCATACCACTGCTATGCAGATGACACTCAACTCATCCTCTCCTTCCCTCCCTCAGACTCTCATGTTTCTGCTCGGATATCAGCTTGTCTGGCTGACATCTCATCATGGATGACAACTCACCAGCTGAAACATAATCCCACCAAAACTGAACTGCTGTTCATCCCATGTGATTCATCCCCATCTCAGGATCTTGCAATCTCGCCTTCGGTTACTGCACGCAACCTTGGGGTAACCATGGACAATCAACTGTCCTTCTCCTCTCACATTGCTAATCTAACACGCTCATGTCGATTTCTCCTTTATAACATCAGAAGAATTCGTCCATTTCTTTCCTCACAGGCCACACAGGTGCTTGTTCAGTCCCTTGTCATTTCGAGACTGGACTACTGCAACTCACTCCTGGCAGGTCTGCCTCTGAGCGCCATTCGTCCTCTGCAACTGATCCAGAATGCAGCTGCACGACTGGTTTTCAACCTTCCTAAATTTTCCCACACCACCCCATTGCTGCGCTCCCCCCACTGGCTTCCTGTAGCTGCCCGCATCAGATTTAAAACACTGATGCTCGCCTACAAAGCCAAAAACGGACCAGCACCCACTTATCTCAAAGCACTTATCACACCTCGAGCGCCACCACGCTCCCTCCGATCCTCTAGCACTGCTCGACTGGTCCCTCCATCTCTCAGGGTACAAGGAAGGCCTGCATCGAGACTCTTCTCTGTTCTGGCACCAAGGTGGTGGAATGAACTTCCCCTAGTAAGTCGCTCTGGATAAGGGTGTCTGCCAAATGCCATAAATGTAAATGTAAATGTATGCTGAGTTGTTGGATGGAGATCGGGAACATGGTGGCAGTGACATCAGCAGCTCAGTATCATTGCAGTTGAACCTCTACCTATCAGAGCCAGTTATCCCACAAAGTGGACAGCCACTTGTTTTTTGGCAGAACAATAAAAGCCGCTTTCCAGCTCTTGCACAAGCAGCACGGACCTACCTCTGTGCCCCGTGCACAAGTGTTGATAGCAAGCAACTTTTTAGCACAGCAGGAAATATTATAGATGAGAAGAGGAACAAGCTGTCAGCCAAAAATACGGAGATGCTTATATTTATAAAGAAAAATCTGCCATTGATGCTTAAGAAGTAAGCTTTGGGCGATATTAATCTACTAATTTGTACCCATCCTCTCTCTCTACCTCACTCTCCCTCTCTCTACAAGCCCACAAAATCTGACTGAGCTTCCCAGAAAAAAAACAACTACTCCAGAATTTATCATTGATTCATGATACAAAAGCCATCGTGATAATGCAGCTGTGGTTCTGTTAGTGTCAACTGCATTTCTTCTTGACATCCCAAGAGATGTGAGGGCTGACTGACTTGAAACAGTATTTTGGCTATAGCCCTTTTTTTGTTGCAGTTTTTAGTCTAATGTTTAAACAGTCTAAAGCTAAAGACTCTATTCTGTCTTTAATTTAATTTTATTTATTTTTTATATATTGTACAGGAAAGTTGTATTTGTCAAGCTCTAAGCTGTTCCCAATTACTAACCAAGCACAGGCTGCAATGTTTTGTTGATATTTTGCACATGTTGCTTGCCAATAAATACACAGTTGTCAAATCATGATCTCTTAATTTTAATACTTAATAAACTATATTTAACAAATAAATAATGTTACATGATAAATAGAAGGCTTCTAATAGACCCTGTAGTCGGTGATTGGTATCAGTATCAGACGATTCAGCTTCCAGTGATCGGGGATCGGTGATCGGCCCCAAAAATCCCGATCGGAGCACCCCTAGTTTTGAACTCCCCAATATTAACGACCACTTATTGGAAGCCACAGAATGGTAAAGGGACTATATAATAAATCAGCTTTTATGAGCTTTTTTATTTTAAACTGTTTACTGCGCATTACTATAGAATCACATAAAAATCCACCATCCAGCTGAGTTTTTGTGATTGCCACAATTCCTGACTGCACAACCGATTATTATGGCCTCTTGTGCTCTCCTTGAACTTGAAATGGTAGAAATGCTTGTTTTCCTGTCTTTTTTTCCAGGCTAAAGTGATGTGAAACAGCCATGAGAGTCTGCAAGGAAATCACCTGTTGTATTCACAGTAGATCCCTGAACCCAGTTCTATCGTCCACCTTTTTGTATGGGCGAGGACAAAATGTAAACACAATAATAATTAAAGCTGCAAGCAGCATTTTCGGGAACCAAGCACCCAGACTCGGTGAGCCACACATTCACAGACATGCTACAATTGTTACCTAAGTAATCACAGGAACACAGAGCCATAACTTTAGACAAAGGAATCCAAGAGTGATTTGTAGTTTCACTCATGATGTGTATGTTTTGACCAAAATCAGTGGTGGAATTCTCTGACTGTAGGAGGGAAGGTCTAGATGAACAAATGGGCAGCAGGGTGGCATTGCTGCAGCATTGTTTAGACAGGTCTCAAGATGATATAAGCCAAATTTGGTGAAGAATGGACAAAATTTGGCAGTTAGATATAAGCATTTTTGGCATGTTATTGTAACTTTTGATCAGTAAGTGGCTCTGGCACAAAATTTGTTGCCTAGCCTCAGGTCATGGTCCTGAAGATGCCTACCAAGTTTTGTGTCAGTGCGCAAAGTCATTGCTGAGATACAGCCTCAATTCCTGTTTGGCAGCTTTCATTGGCCCATTATGGACAAACCATTTGGAATATTCAAAATTCTTTTGATAACTTTTGTTAGGCTTACTCTGAAGATGACGTGTGCCAAATTTGGTGAAGATTGGAGAAAATTTGTAGGAGTAGAGAAAAAAACAGTTTTTAACAAAATCCAAGATGGTCAACAGGAAGTACACTTGAATTACAGATGTTGGTGTGCGTTCACTTCTGCATACGCCAGGGAATTACAGGAAAAATGTGTGAATCTATCAAAACTTCTTGGGTACATTCGGGCATGGTCCTGAAGATCAAGTTTCGTGATGATACGTAGATGCATTGCTGAGATACACCCTGACATCCTTTTTTTTTTGCATTTGCCAGCGCATTACAGGAGAACAGGTTTGAATATAAAAATTCCTTTTGATAACTTTTGTTCAGACAGGTCTCAAGATGATGTGAGCCAAATATGGTGAAGACTGGACAAAATTTGGAGAAGGAGTAGCAAAAATGGCAGTTAGATATAAGCATTTTTGACATGTTATTGTAACTTTTGACCAATAGGTGGTGCCATCACGAAAATGTCGCATAGCCTCAGGTCATGGTCCTAAAGATGCCTACCAAGTTTTGTGTCAGTGCGCAAAGTCGTTGATGAGATACAGCCTCAATTCCCGTTTGCCATCAGATTCGTTGGCCCATTACGGGCAAACCCTTTGGACTATTCAAGATTCTTTTGACAACTTTTGTGAGGCTTACTCTGAAGATGATGTGTGTCAAATTTGGTGATGATTGGACAAAATTTGTAGGAGGAGTAGCAAAAAAACCTGTTTTTGACAAAATCCAAGATGGCTGAAAATATAATTGACGTAATAGGGTGCATTGAACTCGGCTCAACCCAGGAATATAGTGATGTCTGGCTTTTACATTTTGGACACATGGTTCAAAAATTATGACCATAAATGTACTTCCAAATTAAGCCCAAATTTGACCAGATGATGGCGCTAGAGCATTGCCAACATTTGGCCCAAATTTGGTCAGAATGTTCCTTAGACCCTCCCCAATCAGTGTGCCAAATTTCACAACTTTTTGCCAGATGGTTCTAAGGGCTGCCATAGACACCCTAGCTTGAAGAAGAAGAAGAAGAAGAAGAAGACATAAAATAACAATCAAGTGCCTATGCACCTTTGGTACTTGGTCTCCTAATAATAGTGCTTCTACAAGAAGTCATTTGGTGTATCATAACCAAATGGTTGTTAGCAATAACCAAAATAACAAACAATACAATTCTTGGTGCCATACAATATAAAACTGCACTGTATCTCCGGTTATCGTTGCAGAACAATCACTGCCTGTTTAATGAAACTGGACACTTGCAGTTTGGAAAAAAGACCAGGTAACTGTCCAGTTTCTGTCAGTCTGTGCCTGTTGTAGCCTCAGACTACTGCTCTTGGCTGACATGAGTGGAACCCAATGGGGTCCTTTGTAGGGCCATAACAATATGATGTATCATATCACATATTCCATTTCATACAAGGCTCTCAATTTGAAATGTCAACACATCGATCAACAGATACAACAGACTGCGTAATAAAATAGCCTATTCATCATCAAATAGTGTTTGCATTGCATGAGGTGTAAAACATTAAAACTTAATCAAGTCATCACTCATTCCCCTGAATAGGTAACTTCTTTATCTTGAACCAGGAGGCACTACAGGGATTTAAAACACCTACACCCATACGCTAAAATACTAGTTTACTAGCTTACTAACTCCCACATTCAGCATCAAGCAAGAGCTGGAAGCAGGAGCTAGCTGGTTTCCTCCTAGTCTTCAAGGTCTGGTGTGAGGGAGCACTTTGGCTTCCCAGGACATTACTGACGAACAGTAAGTGGTGGACCGAAACATTACAGTGCAGCTAATATGACAATCTATAATGACAAAGCAAAAACATGCTTTTAAAGATTTTTGCAAATTTATTAAAAATCAAAAACTGAAATCTCTCGTTTAGATAAGTATTCAGAACCTTTGTTTAGTGCTTTGTAGAAGAACCTTTGGCAGCAATTACAGCTTGGGTAAGTCTCTACAAGCTTTGTACATCTGGATTTTGGAAGTTTCTCCCATTCTTCCTGGTAGAACCTCTCAAGTTCAATCATACTGGATGGAAGCGTCTATGAACTGCCATCTTTAGGTCTCTTTGCAGATGTTCTATGTTCAAATCTGGCATTTGGCTGGGCCAAGCACACATTCACAGACTTGTCCTGAAGCCACTCCACTACTGTCTTGGCTGTATGTTTCATGTTGTTGTCATTCTGAAATATGAACCTTCACCCCAGTCTGAGGCTATGTGCACTCTTGAGCAGGGTTTCATAAAGGACCACTCTGTGTTTGGCTGCATTCATCCTTCCATCAATTCAGACCAGTCTCCCCATCCCTGCCACCCCATAACATGACACTGCCATCTGGTTTTCACCAGACACAGTGCTTGGAGTTCAGCCCAAAAATTTCAGTTAAATATAAGGTAGTGTCCTGATACAATACATTTTCAAAAATCAAAAATAAACATGAGCCTTTTCAACTGATTTAAAAATACTGAACATTATCATAAAAGTGCAATAACTGAAACTAACTGAAACTGAAATTAATTAGGTAAATAATGGCAATGCTAGAGTTTGTATGCTCCATTCAAGCAAGCAACAAATAAGCTGTGCATTAGAATGTCACAATATATGTTATGAGATATGCTATGAAAGTCACACAGCTTCTGTGACTCAAATGTAGTTTTGAACTACATTTGCATTCTCCAAATTCCACATATGAACTTCCCAATCACAGCAGTGATTTCTTTAAACCAGATTGAATCAGCTGGGAAATGCTGTCTTAAAGCAGCATTTGAAGAGAGTGACGCATGCGTGGGTGTATAGTATAGTACCGTATTAGCTCATGAAAAGCAACGTGATTAGGAGAAGCATATTTTTTTAAACCCCTGTAGCCTCTCCTGATTCAAGATAAGGTGTAGGAAATGTGAGCTTGATTACTGTAAATTTAAATATTTATTACACCTCAAGTAATAAGTGGTATTTTATGACCGACAACCTACTATATTATGCAGTCTCTTGAATATATTGCTCAGTACGCAGATGTATTGAATCAAGAGTTTTGTATGTAATCATTATAACTCATAAAATTATATTACTGTATTCATACTCTAAAACTTATGTAATACTACATTTGTAGGGAGTCATAAAACCCATTCTGGGACTTCTAGGAAGAGAAGAAATGGAATAGACATGTCTGCATCTCACTCCCGCAACAACTGTACCTGTTGAAGCCACACTATGCAATTGCAGTTTGACATTAACTAGAAAAATCTTTTTAAAAATCAACATTTTGCCCAAAAGTTGACTAAACAAAGCAAAAAGGAACTGACCACCACAGCTGACAGCATCAAATTTACTAGTAAAAGGTTGAACATGGAGCTGGTGATCAATCCTGCACAAACGTTTGGAGGAATTTTGGCCCATTCCACCTTGCAAAACTGCACCAAATCATTGATATTGGCTTCCTTCCATGAACTGCTCTTTTTAGATCTTTCCCCAACTTTTCTATTAGGTTAAGGTCTGGACTTTGACTTGCCCAGTCCAAAATGTTAAATGTTTTCTTCTGCTTTACTAATTTCTTCGTAGTTGCAGTTACTTGTGTGCTTCGAGACATTGTCTTGCAGCATTACCTACTTATGGTTAAGTTTCAGTTCACAAACAGATACCCTGACATTCTCCTGTAGAATTTGCTGGTACAATCCAGAATTCATAGGTCTATCAATGGACCCAAGGTGGGAAAACAGCCCCAAACCATGGTACTGCCACTCCCATACTTCAGAGTTGGGATGAGGTTCTTATGTTGGAATGCAGCATTTGGTTTAAACCACAAAGTTCTATTTTGAGTCATCTGTCCACAGAACATTCCTCCAAGGTTTCTGACTTATCCACATGGTCTTGAGCAAACTTCAGACAGCAAGCAGTGTTCATTTTTGGAGAGTGGCTTCCTCCTTGCTATCCTGCAGACCATTCTTGTTCAGTGTTTAGCTGATGGTGGACTCATGAATACTGACACTATTCAATGCAAGAGTGGCCTGTAGGTCCTTAGATGTTACCTTGGGGTTCTTTATGATTTCCCAAAATAATATTCA
Organism: Pangasianodon hypophthalmus; assembly: GCF_027358585.1. Lineage (NCBI taxonomy): Eukaryota > Metazoa > Chordata > Actinopteri > Siluriformes > Pangasiidae > Pangasianodon > Pangasianodon hypophthalmus. The sequence continues at coordinate 9,034,128 of NC_069730.1, read as the reverse complement.
CTGCGCCCTTGGAATGATTTTTGCTGGATGACCACTCCTTGAGAGAGGAACAGCAGTGTTGAATTTCCTCCATTTGTGTATCATCTGCCTCACAGTGGATTGGTGGAGGCCAAACTCACGTGTACGTGAGAGCAACAGAGCATCTCAGTTTACCATAATCACAATATACAAATGTTCAGTTTAGGTACTGAGGACAAGACAATTTAGTGCTTTATAGGTTACTACCAGCATTTTTAATCAATACAGCCAATGTAGTGTGGAATAAATAGTGCTAACAGGTGAAACCTTTCAGTTATAGTTAGGACTCTAGTGCTACTAGCTTTACTGTGTTGTCTGCATTATAAATAAAGCTATTTTTGAGACATGTCAGTGTTTACTGGATGCATTACTGAATTTAAAATGGATCTTGGGACTTCAACCAGCATTGTTAGGAGTTTCCATTTCTATATTTGTTATTTTTAGATTTGTATACATCTGTATATAAAGCAAAAACAATACACATGCCATTTTCTACTAAATTTTTATATCGTAAAAATCTTTTTTTTATTCAAATGTTATTTTATTTTAATTAATTAATATATTTATTTATTATGCTAGATGAAACATGCACACACACTTTATGGTCTGTTATTGTCTTCAGTGGGTATAAATAACAAGGCTTATTGAAAAGTGTGGGGTCTGGATGTGATTTACCTTTCTTAGCTACTTTTTCTATTCTGCAACATCTAAGTGGTTGTGTTGCTTTGAGCCAGTCACTCATGAGTACATGTGGAAATGCACCTGTCAATGTCTGACATGTCAACTGTAATATTCTGCTGTCACAAAATGCAAAAAAAGATACAAACAAACACCACTGTACTGTATCCGTATTCTAATGTTACATTACGTCAGATATCCTACAAGGTAGACGACTATATTCTAGACCGAATTCTGGGTAATTTTTAGACGGTCCCTTAGTGACTCCATCATCTAGATCAGCGCTAATGATCCACGGTTTCAGGGAGCTTTAGCCGCAGGAGGTTTTAAAAATATTTTCGATTGCCGTTGGTTCTCTGTCCACTCCAGAGATAATATACAATTTATCATTTTGTACTTTTATTTCTTGAGAAAAAAAAAAACTTGAATATGCATCGAATGTCCAATATAAAACTGACCAATTTGTTAGATTACACATTTCCAAGAAGACTAACATAACACATATAGCTACATCACCGGTGACATGTTTAAAGAAAACGGCGCGATAAATTCTATAACACTATATGAGTTAACTTGGTAGATCTCGAACACATTTCCACTTACCCTTAAATGCTTTACTGGGATCCTTTAGCATGGATTTAAAAACAGTCCCATTAAACTCGCTATTATTTTCTTTAGCTTTCTTCTCTGGTATGAGGAACTTTAAGTCCGTGCCTTGACGTTTATTTGCCATATTTTAACTCAGACTGCACCTAAGCTGGAGAGACAGTAATACACGTGGTTTTCTTCTTCGTTTGTCTTTTATTTGGCAAGCCAGGTTAAGATACATTACTGCCACCTACTGATGAAGGTGCAGTAATGTATCTTTTCTGCTGTACAGGCAAATCAGTTTTACTTCATAGAGAAAATAGGTAGGATTTTGTCAAAATAAGAGTCATTTATTATAAAGCATTTGCCCGGTGCAAAATGAAAAGCACAAGTAATGTCGTTAAAGATTTATATATACATTTATATATATATATATACACATTTATATATATATATATATATATATATATATGTGTGTGTGTGTGTATGTGTGTGTGTGTGTGTGTGTGTGTGTGTGTGTGTATCCCTCTTTGTTGGTGTGCTCCCCCAAATGTCTCTGCGTTGTGTTGAATGTAAGGAGTGAATGAGGAGGACACCAAGATCGCCGTTGAGTCAAAGCAGAGTAGCTTTCTTTTAATTAGGCTATTTATCCACATCAGCCACTATGCACCAAACAGCATCGGCTTTCACATACATCACCGAACTGCAGCATCTTCCCATAGGGAAACAGAACTGTGCCAGAACTGTAACATCAAAATAACAATATATATCAAATTATGAAAAGGAAATAATATAGTTGTGACTGCAGTAAAATAAAAACTAGTCAAACAGTTCACAAATTTAGTCAAACACAGGAAAAATGAACTTCAACATGTCACAAATAAAGATAAATGTTAGAAATATCCAGATTACAAAGAGTAAAACCCGAAACATTCAAATAAAGCTCAAACACAATACAACATATCGAAAAAATATGCTCTGCCACATGAAATTTACAAAACACAAAATAATATTACAAATAAGAAATCATCCATCAAAAATAATCACACATATGCTTTAATTAACATCTTAACAACAATATTTCTTTAAAGTCAAAGTCAAAGTCAAAGTCAACTTTATTGTCAATTCTGCCACATGTTCAGCACATACAGAGAATTGAAATTATGTTACTCTCAGACCCTAGGTGCATACAGATAACACACAAAAAAAAAAGGATGTAAAAATACAAATGGAAATGCAAATGGATACATATAAATAGAGTATAAATGTAGATCTACAAGGCACAACAGATAGAGTGCAAACAGTGTAAATGTAAAGTGAGTAGTGCAAAGAGCTTATCAGACTGTTAAAGTGACAAAGTTAAAGTGACAAAGTTAAAGTGACAAAGTAAACTGTCAGAAAAGGGTGGGGGTGGGTTGGTGGTGTCAGAGGGTCAAAGTTTGGGAGAGAGTTGAGCTTCCTGACAGCCTGGTGGATGAAGCTGCCCTTCAGTCTACTGGTCCCGGCCTGAAGACTCCGCAGTCTTCTCCCTGATGGCAGCAGACTGAAGAAGCTGTGTGTCGGGTGGGTGGGATCACCCGCAATGCAAAGGGCTTTTCGGGTGAGACGGTGCTGTAGATGTCTTGGAGGGAGGGGACAGAGACACCAACAATCTTCTCAGCTGCTCTCACTATGCGTTGGAGGGTCTTTCGGCAGGATGCGTTGCAGGCGCCATACCACACAGTGATGCAGCTCGTCAGAATGCTCTCGATGGTGCCTCTGTAGAAGGTGCACATGATGGGGGCCGGGGCTCTGGCTCGCTTCAGTTTGCGCAGGAAGTAGAGACGCTGCTGTGATTTCTTGACCAGTGATGCAGTGTTGTCAGTCCAGGAGAGGTTTTCTGTGATGACCTGTGCACACCCAGGAACTTAGTGCTGCTCACTCTTTCCACAGTCACACCATTGATAGTCAGAGGAGCATGCTGACTGTGCGCTCTCCTGAAGTCGACAACAATCTCCTTTGTCTTCTCCACATTCAGAGAGAGATTGTTGTCTTTACACCACCCAGCCAGGCGGCTCACCTCGCTCCTGTAGGCTGTCTCATCTTTGTTGCTAATGAGATGCACCACAGTCGTGTCCTCCGCAAACTTAATGAAGAGATTGGAGCTGTGTGATGGTGTGCAGTCATGGGTCAGAAGAGTGAAGAGAAGGGGGCTCAGCACACATCCTTGAGGGGCCCCTGTGTTCAATGTGATGGTGTTGCCGCCGACCCGTACTGCTTGAGGTCTCCCAGTCAGGAAGTCGAACAGCCAGTTGCACAGCGAGGTGTTGAGTCCCAGCTGGACCAATTTGTGAATGAGCTGTTGAGGGATGATAGTGTTGAATGCTGAACTGAAATCTATGAACAGCATTCTAATGTATGAGTCTTTTTTGTCCAGATGTGTGAGGGCTGAGTGGAGAGCAGTGGCGATGACGTCATCGGGTTGAGCGGTTGGACCAATTTGCAAACTGAAAGGGGTCAAGGGAGGGGGGGAGGAAAGACTTGATGTGGTGCATGACTAGTCGTTCAAAGCACTTCATTAGGATAGGAGTAAGTCGTTGAAGCAGGAGGGTGACGACTTCTTCAGGACTGGAATGATGGTGGTGGCTTTGAAGCATGTTGGAACAACAGCCTGACTAAGTGAGATGTTAAATATGTCTGTGAAGACATCAGTGAGTTCTACTGCACAGTCTCTCAGTACACGACCAGGTATTTTGTCAGGCCCCGGAGCTTTGCGTGCGTTGATCCTGCTGAGGGATCTCCTCACGCTGTGCATGGACAATGTCATCACCTGGTCACCAGGAGGAGGTGGAGTCTTCTGTGCAGTGGTGCTGTTTTGTGCCTCAAAGAGAGCAAAGAAGGCATTCAGCTCGTTCAGCAGGGAGATGGTGCTGTCACAGGTCTGCGGCGGGGGCTTGTAGTCCGTAATGGTCTGTATCCCTCGCCACAGGCTTCTAGTGTCTCTGCTTTCGCTAAAACAATGAACTATCCTCCTGGAGTACTGTCTCTTAGCCTCTCTGATGCCTCGGGACAGGTTGGCCCTAGCTGTCCTCAGTCCCTCCTCATCTCCAGATCTGAAGGCAGCGTTACAAGCCTTCAGGAGTCTGTAGACTTTGCCTGTCAGCCACGGCTTCTGATTGGCCCGAACAGTGATGGTCTTGGTGACCATTACATCTTCAATACACTTGGTGATGTAGGCAGTGACAGTCTCTGAGTACTCCTGGATGTCAGTGGTGTTGTTGTATGTGGCAGCTTGCTTAAACATATTCCAGTCTGTGGTGCTGAAACAGTCTTGAAGAGCCTCTGAAGACCCCTCTGGCCACACCAGTATTTGTTTGCGAACTGGTTTGGCAACTTTAACAAGCGGTCTGTATGCAGGCATTAGCATGACAGTGATGTGGTCTGAGGCACCAAGGTGGGGGAGGGGAAGAGCCTTGTAAGCTCCACTCTGGGTGGTGTAAACAAAGTCCAGTATGTTGTTTCCCCTAGTTGGAAAGTCTATGTGTTGATATATTTTAGGAAACACACTCTTTAGGTCTGCATGGTTGAAATCCCCAGCCAAGATGAGAAATGCATCAGGATGGGCTGTCTGCTGCTCATTGATGTGCTGGTATAGTTCATTCAGTGCCTCACTCCTGTTGTTGTTACTGGAGCTGGGAGGGATGTATACAGAAACGAGCAGTATGGCTGTATATTCCCTTGTTAGATAGAACGGACGGCACTTAATAATCATGAACTCCGCCAGGGGTGAACAGTGTCTGCAGACCACAACAGCGTCATGGCACCAAGCATCATTGATGTAAGCACAAAGCCCGCCGCCGCGGGACTTATCTCCCTCGACGAGAACTCTGTCTGCACGATAGCATGTTAGCTGGTCGAGCTGAATGGCAGAGTCCGGGACGCTGTTGCTGAGCCATGTTTCCGTGAATACAAAAACACAACAGTCTCTTACAATCCTCTGAGTGGAGCGCAGTAAACGGATGTAGTCCAGTTTATTTTCCAAAGAGCATACGTTGGCCAGTATGATGGTGGGGATCGCTGGCTTGTGTGGGTTAGCCGCTAGCCTAGCCCGGATACCTCCGTGCTTACCCCTCTTCTGCTTCCTCTCACGCCGCTTGTGGCGCATCCACTGTGGGCGAGATACAGGAGTGGGGGTCGGTGATGGAGATAAAAAACACGAAAACACCGTACTGTCGGGAGAGAGAGAAGCCGTAGCGTGTGCACGCGCCGCCATCTTAAAACTGGCATGGATGGCCAATATAACTAAATAAATTAAACAGATGTCACAGAGAACAGGATAACCCTCCTTACCTTCCCATAGGGAAACCGAACTTTGACTGAACACCAGCTCCACCCCTGTTATTGAGGCTCACACAACAATAAAACACAGCTCCCCCCTAAGGCTGGAAGAACATATTACATCTTCCCTACATATAAATAGTATATAAATAAATAAATAAATAAATATATATATATATATATATATATATATATATATATATATATATATATATATATATATATATACTTCAATTGCAATTCTACACTGTTTTCAAAAACAAGATATGCTGTAGAAAGGTTACATCAGGGATGTTCAGTCTTATCCACAAAGTTGGAGTCTTCAAAGTCCTCATTCCAAACAAGCATGAGTCACCTCTGATTGAAATGCAAGCGCAAGATCTACTGATTAAACCTGGAATCAGGTGTGGTTTCTGCTTGGCATCCAATCTTATTGGGAGGAACTTCATCATGCAGCAAGATAATAACCCAAAACACACTGCCAACACAACAAAGGACTTTGATCTCAAAGCCAAATGTAATCAGTGTATAGTATAATATATATATATATATATATATATATATATATATATATATATATATATATATATGTATATATATATATATATATATATATATATATATATATATATATATATATATGTATATATATATATACACTGATTAGCCATAACATTAAAACCACTGACAGGTGAAGTGAATAACATTGATTATCTCATTACAGTGGCACCTGTCAAGGGGTGGGATATATTAGATATATATATATATATATATATATAAGTGAACAGTCAGTTCTCGAAGTTGATGTGTTGGAAGCAGGAAAAATGGGTAAGCGTAAGGATCTGAGCAACTTTGACAAGAGCTTGGGTCAGAGCATCTCCAAAGCGGCAGGACTTGTGGGGTGTTCCCGGTATGCAGTGGTTAGTACCTACCAAAACAGGTCCAAGGAAAAACAACCAGTGAACCAGCGACAGGGTCATGGGCGCCCGAGGCTCACTGATGCGCATCAAAAGGTGAAGGCTAGCCCATCTGTTCCGATCCCATAGAATAACTATTGTATCACAAATTGCTGAAAAAGTCAATGTTGGCTATGACAGAAAGATGTCAGAACACACAGCCCGCTGCATATTGGCTGCGTAGCCACAGACCAGCCAGAGTGCATATGCTGACCCCTGTCCACTGCACAATGTGGGCACGTGAGCATCAGAACTGGAGGATGGAGTAATAGAAGAAGGTGGCCTGGTCATGTTTTCTTTTACATCATGTGGACGGCCGGGTGCATGTGTGTCGCTTAAATGGGTAAGAGATGACAACAGGATGACCTTTGGTAAGAAAGTAAGCCAGCAGAAGCCGTGTGATGCTCTGGGCAATGTTCTGCTGGGAATCCTTGGGTCCTGGCATTCATGTGGATGTTACTTTGACACGTACCGCCTACCTAAACTTTGTTGCAGACCTAGTTCACCCCTTCATGGCAATGGAATTCCCTAATGGCAATGGCCTCTTTCAGCAGAATAATGCACCCTGCCACACTGCAAAAACTGTTCAGGAATAGTTTAAGGAATATTAAAAAGGTGTTGACCTGGCCTCCAAATTCCCCAGATCTCAATCCAATCGAGCATCTGTGGGATATGCTGGACAAACAAGTCCGATCCATGAAGGCCCCACATCATAACTTACAGGACTTAAAGGCTCTGCTGCTAACGTCTTGTGCAATACCACAGCACGCCTTCAGAGGTCTTGTGGAGTCCATGCCGGGATGGGTCAGAGCTGTTTTGATGGAACAAGGGGGACCTACACAATATTTGGCAGGTGGTTTATATAAATAGTCAGGTCCATAAGTATTTGGACAGTGACACAATTTTTTTAATTTTGCCGTACACCACCACAATGGATATGAAGTGAAGCAATCAAAACCTGATTGAAGTGTAGACTTTCAGCTTTAATTCAAGGGGTTTAACAAAAATATTGCATTAACTGTTTAGGAATTACAGACATTTTTTAAAGAGTCTCTCCGTTTTCACAGGCTCAAAAGTAATTGGACAGTTGAGTGATAAGCAGTTTCACTGCCAGGTGTTGCCTGTTGCCTTATTATTTTAAGACAAATAAAGGAGATACAAGGTCTGGAGTTGATTCCAAGTGTTGAATTTGCATTTGGTACCTGTTCATGAGAACTCTCAATATGCGGTCCAAAGAGGTGTAGATGCAAGTGATGGAGGCCATCATTAGGCTGAAAAAACAAAACAGACCTATCAGAGAGATAGCAGAAACTTTAGGAGTGGCCAAATCAACAATTTGGTACATTCTTAAAATGAAGGAACGCACTGGCGAGCTCAGCAACACCAAAAGGACTTTCAAGGCCACAGAAGACAACTAAGTGGATGATTGCAGAATTCTTTCATTGGTGAAGAAGAACCCCCTTCACAACATCTAGCCAAGTCAAGAATACTCTAAAGGAGGTGGGTGTATCATTGTCAAAGTGTACAATCAAAGATGCCTTCATGAATTATCTGTCAAACATGTGGAGGCAGTGTTACGGCATGGTCATGTATGGCTGCCAATTGAACTGGGTCACTGTTGTTTATTGATGATGTGATTAATAGAAGTAGCAGGATGAATTCTGAAGTGTATGAAGCTATACTTTCTGCTCAGACTCAGTCAAATGCTGCAAAACTGATAGGACAGTACTTCACAGTACAGATGGATAATGACCCAAAAAAAGTACAGCGAAAGTGAACCAAGAGCTCCTTAAGGCAAAGAAATGGAATGTTCTTAAATGTCTGATAACCTCAACCCAATTGAGCATGCTTTTCACTTATTGAAGACAAAACGGAAGGCAGAAAGACCCACAAACAAGCAGCAACAGAAGGCAGCTGCTTGTCTGGGAATCATAGATGAAGGCTTATGACTTGGTTCTGACAGATTTAAATGGGAATCACACTGATTGTCCAGCCAGAGCCTGTTGAATCAGCTCATCCAGAGATCATGAAGGAGCTTATGAGTCACTGTGAACAATTAGTACTGAAGGTCCAAAATTCTCATGCTTCTACTTCTCGCAACAGTAGAGACTGTCTGAGGTCAATGTGGGATCAGCCATAGTTAAAGTCAGAAGCATGACTCTATAGTTGATGATCAGATATCAAGTTGGCTGGAAAACTAATTCCCAACTCACAGGTGTTTGAGTTTCCTAGGTTTATACTCAGAAGTGATTTACCAGGTCAGTGTTCCTGCCTCATCTCATTCAGTGCTGCTGATTGGTTGTTGTCAAAAGGGATGTCCTGGGGTGCAATTTCAATTAACACCCCCCTGTCTTGGAGACAACTTTATGTTTGTTCATAAAATGCCTAGATCATGAAACGTAAGTGTTGTGTATGCACAGAGCTTACTCTGATGAGATGAGAAACACAAATTTAATAAAGTTGAGGAGTATGTAGAGGACATTAAACACTGGATGCTTAACTTCCTTCTACTTAATTCTGACAAGACAGAAGTACTTTTACTAGGATCACATGCAGCTAAGTAAGCTTTCTGATTGCATAGTATCTCTGGATTGTCTTTCCGTTTCATCATGTGGAGCAGTAAAAGACCTTGGTGTGATTATTGACTCCAGTCTTTCATTTGAAGCTCATTACTAGGATAGCTTGCTTTCATCTCAGAAATATTGCTAAGATAAGAAATATAATGTCACTACACGATGCAGAAAAACTAGTTCATGCTTTTGTTACCTCTAGGTTGGATTATACTAATGCCTTACTGTCTGGATGTTCCAGTAGATGTATAAACAAGCTCCAGTTAGTCCAGAATGCAGCAGCCAGAGTTCTTACTAGAACCAGAAGATATGACCAAATCACCCCTATCTTATCCACCTTGCATTGGCTCCCGATCAAATTTCGCACTGATTATAAAATACTACAATTACAAGTACATACATACATACAAATACAAGTACATACATATACAAATACAAGTTATGGAATAGCCTTCCAATTAGTGATCGGGACTTAGACACAGTCTCAGTGTTTAAGTCTAGGCTGAAAACATATTTGTTTAGTCAAGCCTTTTTTGAATAGTTTTTTCTTAGGTAAAGGAGCAGATCTGGAGGGTTCACAGCATAGAGCGTTGTGGTGAACCGGGTGAACTGGGATGTTTGGATGCTGTCAAACATGCTGCCCCCCCACCCCCCCCCACATTCACTCAGGGTTGTTGATGGTGGAGTGGCTGGCCGCTTTATGTCCCAGGCGCCCTCATGTCTGTGTTACCTTCTGGCTCTCCCTTTTAATTATGCTGCCAAAGCTAGTCTTGCCGGAGTCGCTGCTTCCACTCTGCACACAATGTACATATTCTTTTACCTGACAATTAGCATACCTTACAATCTCTCTCTATCTCTCTCTCTGTCGACCTACACATGCTACTCCTGAGATGCCAGTGATCCTGACCCCTTCTGTTCTCCAGACCTAACTGATCCATCCTGATGCCCTACTTCTGGTTGGATTTTTCATCACTTGGAAACCACTCGCTGCTTCTGAGGATTGCCCCACATGGACAGCCAAAAGTTACATGTGATTACTGTGGATGAAAATGACTTTGGACTTCAATTGATATGAACAGTTCTGATACGATGGCTTAGGACTACAATTGCTTTGATAGCTTTAGGACTGCAATTCCCATGAACAGTTTTGCACTCAGTGAACAGTTGATAACTTATAAATGAATGCAATAAATTATAATGAACTTTTGTGGTTACACAATTGCACTTTCTGACCATATAATATACAGTTATGGAAGGGACTTATTCATAATCACACTACCCGGTGTCACCCAGATGAGGATGAGTTCCCTTTTGCATCTGGTTCCTCTCAAGTTTTCTTCCTCATATCGTCTCGGGGAGTTTTTCCTTGCCACCGTCGCCTCTGGCTTGCTCAGTAGGGATCAATTCATACATTTAAAATTTGTATCCTGAATTTATATATTTCTGTAAAGCTGTTCTGTGACAATGTCCATTGTTAAAAGTGCTATACAAATAATATCAAATTGAAATTGACTCTGAAGTTCTAAGCGTGACTTTCAATGCATTTGAGACCAAACATGATGTAGTTGCTAAGGTTTGTGTGCATTTCAAGAACATGTAACCTTTACACATACTTTAAGCATGTGCTACACAAACAATATAATACATGAAAAACAGAAGTTTGAGTGTCCTGAGCAATTTTCTGATGTGATCTGAAGTGTTTGAAAGGAAACTGTCTTTGGTAATATAATACCAGATTCTTGGATAATTTTCTGTCCCATTGTTTTGCTGGAGAGACATCAAGGTAGCCCATATTGCTTCTCTGCTGTCATTTACATTTACATTTTACATTTACAGTGGGGCAAAAAAGTATTTAGTCAGCCACCAATTGTGCAAGTTCTCCCACTTAAAAAGATGAGAGAGGCCTGTAATTTTCATCATAGGTACACTTCAACTATGAGAGACAGAATGGGTGGAAAGAATCCAGGAAATCACACTGTCTGATTTTTAAAGAATTTATTTACAAATTATGGTGGAAAATAAGTATTTGGTCAATAACAAAAGTTCATCTCAATACTTTGTTATATACCCTTTGTTGGCAATGACAGAGGTCAAACGTTTTCTGTAAGTGTCTTTTCACACACTGTTGCTGGTATTTTGGCCCATTCCTCCATGCAGATCTCCACTAGAGCAGTGATGTTTTGGGGCTGTCACTGGGCAACACGGACTTTCAACTCCCTCCAAAGATTTTCTATGGGGTTGAGATCTGGAGACTGGCTAGGCCACTCCAGGACCTTGAAATGCTTCTTATGAAGCCACTCCTTCGTTGCCAGCTCTCTGCAGGTCATTCACTAGGTCCCCCCATGTGGTTCTGGGATTTTTGCTCACCGTTCTTGTGATCATTTTGACCCCACGGGGTGAGATCTTGCGTGGAGCCCCAGATCGAGGGAGATTATCAGTGGTCTTGTATGTCTTCCACTTTCTAATAATTGCTCCCACAGTTGATTTCTTCACACCAAGCTGCTTACCTATTGCAGATTCAGTCTTCCCAGCCTGGTGCAGGTCTACAATTTTGTTTCTGGTGTCCTTTGACAGCTCTTTGGTCTTGGCCATAGTGGAGTTTGGAGTGTGACTGTTTGAGGTTGTGGACAGGTGTCTTTTATACTGATAATGAGTTCAAACAGGTGCCATTAAAACAGGTAACGAGTGGAGGACAGAGGAGCCTCTTAAAGAAGTTACAGGTCTGTGAGAGCCAGAAATCTTGCTTGTTTGTAGGTGACCAAATACTTATTTTACCGAGGAATTTACCAATTAATTCATTAAAAATCCTACAATGTGATTTCCTGGATTCTTTCCCCCCATTCTGTCTCTCATAGTTGAAGTGTACCTATGATGAAAATTACAGGCCTCTCTCATCTTTTTAAGTGGGAGAACTTGCACAATTGGTGGCTGCCTAAATACTTTTTTGCCCCACTGTACAGCATTTAACAAACACCCTTATCCAGAACAACTTACAGAAGCGCTTTGTAGCCTCTATCAAAAACACATCCTCATGCTAGTTCACTAGGTGAAGGACAAAGAGTATCAGCAGTCTAAAAGAAAGGAAAACACAAGTCAAGGATTTTTTAATATAATAGTAGATAAACAAAGTGCTAATTCAAGTGCTTAGTGAAGAGGTAGGACATTAGTTTTTTTTTTGAAGACAGCCAGTGAGTCTGCCATGGGGACTCTGCCAGGAGGAGTTCATTCCACCTCTTGGTTGCCAGGACAGAGTCTTGATGCATATTCTCCTTTTACCTTGAGAACTGGTTCCAGTCGATCCATGGTAGAGGCTCAGAGGGAACGTGGTGCAGAGCAGGGTGTGGTAAGTGCTTTAAGGTAGGTAGGTTTTATAGGCAAACATCAGTGTTTTCTGATCCAGGCAGCTACAGGAAGCCAATGGAGGGAGCATAACAATGGAGTAGGAGAGCTTGGAGAGGTTGATAGCAGTTCATTCAGTCATTCAGCTGCATTCTGGATCAGTTGCAGGGATCAGATGGGGTTCAGGGGCAAACTTGCCAGGAGTTAACGCTAACTTTTTTTTTTGTCATTCAACTTTTTTATTTTAAACTTGTATTACCCACAAAACATAGAATACACAAACACAACTACAAACAATGAATATTTAAGGATAATAATAATAAAATAAATAATAAAAGCAATAATAAAAATAACAATATAATAAAACAAACAACCAAAATGACAGCACGACAAACCATTCCTCTACTTGTTTTCCAGATAATACAAAAACCTACCCCATCTCTGATTGAAAACATAGGTGGAGTCCTGAAGTTTTGCCAGCATTCGCTCATATGATGCGTTAGAATTCATAAGTTCAATCCAATCCTTGAAAGAGGGAGTGTCTGAGTTCTTCCAATTTTGCAGCACCAATCTCACAGTCGTAATTCATACAGCAACAGCCAGCCCAGCCTGCACTTTAGATATCTCCATCTGTAGAACAGTTGTATCTCCAAGAAGACAAAATCTTGGAGAACAAGGTAGAGGCTGCTCCATCCACTCCTCAATGGTCTGAATAACTCTTGTCCAGAATGGAGCCACCAAATGACAATCCCACATTAAGTGTAGATAAGTGCCAGTAGAACGACCACATTTCCAACACATGTGACAATGACCCTAAGTGAGTGGCCTATGAAAGGGCTTTGGTATGTTATGTTCATCCTCTGGTCATTCTCATCAACCCCAGTCTTAGAACCTGCCATTAGAGCCATGGTTACACATGCAACCTGCCATTTTTCTGAATGCTTTTTTGTCAAATCATTTTTTGTTGTAACTAAATAATAAAGTAGTAATAAAATGTTTCCTTTTGCAAATATTAGGGAATCAGTGTATATTAATGCAAACAAAACAATTTATTTATAGTTTCAGTGTGATTTATAGTTTCTATAGTTTGTGGTGTTTTTGTGTTTGGTAGTTATTAACAAACAAATACTTTTGGATTTTCTATATTTGTGCTTAGAATGTGTACCTTCTATGTTTCAGACAAATCATTAATGAAACCCTCCCTAAAAATCTTGTGCCACAGTTCTACCACATACAACCTCTGTAAAGAGTCAATCAAATAAGAAAGAAGTGACTACCCAAAGTATTTCATTTACTCATTCTCATTTTGTAAAAGAATGTAAAGCCTTTAAAAAAAATTCAGAACCTTATAAATCCAGTCTTGAAATATTGACCCCTTCCATGATAATACTCACAGTATAAAAACTAAAAATACATCTGTTTAATAGTCTCCTAAAAATATTGTAACTACTCCAGTGTGTGTAGGCTCTATAGTGTGTGTGTGTATATATTCATGCACAAGTATCTCTGTACAGCAGGGCTACCATGTGTGAACATTGTTCTGGCTCATATAGCAACACAGCATAGTCATGTCCAATGTGTTTCTAAAGATATGCCATGAACCATTTGCCATTTGGCAATGTGTGTGTGTGTGTGTGTGTGTGTGTGTGTGTGTGTGTGTGAGAGAGAGAGAGAGAGAGAGAGAGAGACGGAGAGAGAGACAGAGAGGCAAAGAGACAGAGGGAACAAGACAGAGAGAGAGAGAGAGAGAGAGAGAGAGACAGAAAGAGAGGGAGAGAGAGACAGAGAGGCAAAGAGACAGAGGGAACGAGACAGAGAGAGAGACAAGGAATGCTCAGCTGTTCATTTATTTCAAGTCATCTTTTTTTAGTATACATGTCAAATACTCCTCCAAATGTATATGCACTCTGACACACACACACACACACACACAGAGAGAGAGAGAGAGAGAGAGGGAGCGAGAGAGAGAGATTGAGAGTTTTTAAAGGTGCTGGACATAATGTTCCCAATTAAGAATTGTTTAAAAAAAAAAAAAAAAAAAAAATCTAGGTCTTCTAAAAAAATATGGCCCTATAACTAGTGTTCCCCACTCCCAAATATGTTAGGCCACTGTTCTGAATATTTTAGTGCTTTTTCTACTCCAGTAAATTCACAAGCAATACTCCCTATGTGTGTTAATAAATAATAAGTTGTGCAGTTGCTCAGTTTTTCAAAGTTATTTCTAAACATGGAATTGACACACAGACAGCTGTACCAGTATGACTCTTTCTTAATGATGTCTAGTCCTTATTACTCACTGATTAGGTTTGCCATCCTGGTAATTAGACTGGGAGGTCTCAGTTATAATTTGTTTTAAATTTGGATTTTACATCCACACATATATGCACATTGTGTTCTATTATTTATTATTTCTAATAAACTTTCTTATGCCTTTTCTTTAGCGCTTCGATTTTTTTCTCTTACACTCTCTATCCCTCTCCACTGTTTTCTTCACTTCTCTGGTGTTTCTATGGCCAGCCCACTCTTTCCTTCCTCTGAAATACGGGTGGCTCGTTCCTCAGATACAGGCCCTTCCCGTTTGATTTCTGTAACAACCTCTGTGTAGGTGACTTCTGGGCTGGTCTTCCTGCCTTTTGGTGGAGTCACAGCAGGCTCTGCCTCAGCACCCTCCTGGCCCTCAGCAACAGCACGTTCCTTCTTGAGTTTGATGCGGAAGGACTCTTTGCTGGGAGCTTTCTTGGCAATGTTCTCCTTCAGCCTCTCACCACTCTGACGCATCTTCTCCCGCTGCTCAAGAGGAATGATCTTCTCACCCAGGGTGTTGATCTTAGTGCCCAAAGTCTGGCTTGTCTTGCTTAGGCTCTCCTTAGTCTTGCTGAGGTTCTCCCGTGTTCGATCACGGGTCTTATTCATGTTATCCTTGGAGAAAGCCGCTCTGATGTTGTCTATCCCTTTCAAGCCTGTCTGCCTCAGTCGTGCTGCCCTTGATGACTCTGCCTCTTCCACCACCATATACTCCTCATCAGATGAGAGGTCTGCAGGTATTTCATACTCATCAGGCTCCACCTCAACATTAGCCAACCCTGCATCCTTAGGGGTTTTTGTCACAGCAACTGATGGAACTTCAGCCTCACCCTGAAGGAAAAGACAGAGAGAAAGAGAACAGAGAGAAGAAGAAAATAAATGGAATAAAGCAAACTAGAGAACAAAGGAATAAAAAGATAGACAAACTAGATTAACTGAACAAGAACTAAGACAAATATTTTGTGGAGCATCTTCCAAGTGACTAAATGTAAATGCAAACGTTAAGAAGTCTTTACCTACAACAAAAAGCTGCTAACCAGCACCCGAAAAGAAACTATATGTAGAAGTGGGACTTAAATTCAACACGTTGCCTAAAAACATACCTTGGGTCTATCAAGATATAATACAAAAAAAAAGACAAATACAAAAACATGAGTATTACAAAGTGTGTGTGTGTGTTTCTGTGTATATGTACCTGGTAGATAACCACTCTGAACTTGTTCCTGGTGAGAAGTTCATCCCGTGCAGTCTCCACTTTCTTTACACGGACATTCTGCTTCTCCACACGTGAACGCACCTCCTTCACATGAGCGCTCACACGCCGGGCCTTCTGCAGCAGCTTGTCCACAGTGGTTGCTGTGGCACCATGGTTCTGGACCAGTTTGAGCAGTTCTGATTGGACTGTAGCAACAGATGCCTCTAGCTGATGTTGGCGTTCTTCCATTCTTTGCTGGCTGGCCTGCACACCATCAATGATAGTGGAGACACGTTCCAGAAGAGACAGGATGGACAGTGGAGACACCGGCTGACCAGACTCATCCTCAATTCCCAGCACCATGTCTCTACTCTTCTCCATTTCCAACAAACTCTTACAAACACTGGAAACAACCACTGATGGTTTAGTGAGGATAAAGTCCTCAACCACGCATTTATCCTGGTAGGCAGGAGATCTGCCAGCCTGTTTGACTTGGAGAGAAAGACTGACTGATGCAAAGACCAAGATCTGTCCTGCCAAAGAACCACCAGCCTGACTCATACCCTCCACTCACACATCTCACAGATATAAATAAGTACAGCTGTAAGAGGACACGGGGCATTTTGGGAATCAGCAGGACAGGGAAACAAAATGGAAAGCCCTGATAGTTTAAAATGCCTTGACACATGTACAATTGCATTTAATGTGTATTATACTAAGTGTGTGATTATCCTTTGAAATATATAGATTGAGGGTGGAACAGTGTTACATACTGATTTTTTTATGTGTGTATGCTTGAATGGTTAATTTTATCTGCACAAACACCACCCGACCCTTGGGAATACTTAACTAACTCAATTGAAGTCAGCAGCTGCAGCTACCTCACACACTGTAACATGACCTCATGAGTATTTCTGCACTCTGACATTTAAGGACTACACATCCCAATGTACTCCCTGATTGTGGGGTCAATGTGATATGGGACTGAAACTTATTTTTAAAAAAAATAAACAGTGATAATGTGTCACATCTTTTAAAAAATTGCAAAATATGGTGATAATCTTTTTTATGTCTCTGACATGTGGTGGGAGTCTTTATCTTTTAGGGTTGTCCATCTGCCCATCTGTCTGTCTGTCTGTCCGTTCGAGATTCTCGTTAACGCGATATCTCACAAATGAGTGTTTGAATGTTTGTAGGATTTTTAATTTGAATCAGCAGATGAACTTATTAGATATTGGAACTGATCCAAACAGGGTCAAGGTCAAGGCTAGATCAAATGTCTGAAATCTATTTTTCTTCAATAGATTCTTTCCTGTTTGTCATACTGAGATGTTACTTGTTACTTGTTCATGTTCAGGAACTCAAGCCCCATTTTCTGACTATTCCCGATTTTTGCCATTGGTCAGTCCAAGATTCTTGTTAGTGTGATATCTCAAGAACAAGTGGCTAAATCACTTCAAGGTCAAAAAATAGTTTTTCTTCAATAGCTTCCTTCCTGTTCGAAGAGTATTTTCAGGGTATTTCAGGCATTGAGTTCTACTTGTTTTTGTCAGAGGGAGCATGCCCAACAGGGAAGAACTAATGAATTGTGTCAGTTTATACTGAAATTAAATTAAGAAAACAATAATAATAATAATAATAAAGTTTATTTATACTGCTCTTTTCATTTGAGGCAAATCTCAAAGTGCTACAAAATAAAAATGGTACATAAGACATAATGTACATAATGGTACATAAAAAAACTAAGGCAAAATATCCAGAAGACATAAAAATTATACTAAGATACTAAACCAAGGTCTTTGATTCCTTCAGGTGATCTGGGAGACTGTTCCACAGCTGAAGTGCTGCTAAACAGAAAAAGTATGGTCCATGCATTTCAGTGGATGCATTGATGGTCAGGAGGAGGAGCATATTTTGTATTCTACAGGAAATTGCTAACAATGAAGAGTGTGGAGAACAGAAGTGATGTGACCATGACATGAATACAACCTGTATGCAATGCCAATCCATCTCAGGGCATCGCACATGCAGACTAATAACTGTATATATAAGTAGACAACATGGTGTCATTGGCTCCCATTGCGCAATTTTGAAGCCTTTTTTGGTCGAACTGAAAGTTGCCATCTTCAGTGAGTTTGCAGAGCAGGTGAAAATTGGAGCTAGAGTCTGTGCAGTAGAAGCTGGTGGAGTCAGAGTTTCTCTGGCCTGCCCATATTATTCGTATTATTCTTCATGCCAGGAGTGTGCATGGTGACAGGCATATGACAAGTGCAAAAAAAAAAGATGAAGCATTGACTAATGCTAGCTTAAAGTGGTAAGACTAATAACTGTATATATATAAGTAGACAACATGGTGTCATTGGCTCCCTTTGTGCAATTTTGAAGCCTTTTTTGGTCGAACTGAAAGTTGCCATCTTCAGTGAGTTTGCAGAGCAGGTGAAAATTGGAGCTAGAGTCTGTGCAGTAGAAGCTGGTGGAGTCAGAGTTTCTCTGGCCTGCCCATATTATTCGTATTATTCTTCATGCCAGGAGTGTGCATGGTGACAGGCATATGACAAGTGCAAAAAAAAAAGATGAAGCATTGACTAATGCTAGCTTAAAGTGGTAAGACTAATAACTGTATATATATAAGTAGACAACATGGTGTCATTGGCTCCCATTGTGCAATTTTGAAGCCTTTTTTGGTTGAACTGAAAGTTGCCATCTTCAGTGAGTTTGCAGAGCAGGTGAAAATTGGAGCTAGAGTCTGTGCAGTAGAAGCTGGTGGAGTCAGAGTTTCTCTGGCCTGCCCATATTATTCGTATTATTCTTCATGCCAGGAGTGTGCATGGTGACAGGCATATGACAAGTGCAAAAAAAAAAGATGAAGCATTGACTAATGCTAGCTTAAAGTGGTAAGCATTATTAATTACATAAAACGTGTTGCTAAATTGTAGTCATAGAATTTACTCAAGTATACTGATTTTACCATTGTCAGGAAAAGAGTTTAGAGTTGCCATGACTTTCTGAGCTATCATGCGCTAGCTAGCTGATGCTAGCTAATCCATCATGTTAATAAAAGTAAAGTATAAGTAGCTAATGAAAAGTACTAACTGAAAATATAATGGTAAACAGCAGTCAACATTTATACTGAACACAGCATATTTTTAGATGACAAAAATTACTGCTCTCCATGATATTCAACTGACACTTGCAGTAAGTTACCCATCTAAATGGAGAAGTGCACCTAAAAGACAGGATGTTCACATAATCTATTTAAATATGATTTGGGCAATTTTAATATCCAAACCAAATTAATATTATGACATCTAGCTAGCAATGTAATTTGTGATCTTCCCTTCAAGTTGTTTCAGTTTGCTAATGTTATCTAGCAGCTAGCTAGCTAATTAATGAGCTAGTTGATCCACATACCAGAAAAACTGTCTATTAGAACAGTTTAGAGCAGAACAAGATATGATAGTGCTATAGTACTTTCAAAGTTTGAAAGATGTCAATTAATTTCACTGTACTCTCAGTAAGAGCTTACACCCTTTTAATTAGCATCAAATAAATAGCACTATAAAATGAAAAAAAATAAATTTGGGAGATATCAACATCAACTGAATTTGTAAAAAAGTCTGTCCAAAAATAATTTGTGAAGCTGTAACTTAAAATGTAATTTTGGCTTGACTTCCATTTACTAACATAGTAATGTGCAGAGTTAAATATTGTAGATTTTTGAGAAAAAAGAGGGCTTTACTTTACCTTTAAACCCTTGTTATGATGTCCACTGATATACAGTATACACAGCCTTTGATGCAGACACACCAAGAGACAGGTTAGCATATTTAATCCATTTTCTGGCATACTGGCTCTTTTTGGGAGGTGGGAGGCAACAGGAGTAATTGGCTGTGTATGTATAGGATGAATATATTTATAACTAAGTTGACTGTAAGCCAACATGTATGACAACATTGTAATACTGCATTTTTAATTAGACAATACAAATGGTAGCTTTTGTGTTTGACAGTTATGTCAAGTAAGTAGACCTAATGCAGTGCACTATATTTTTATTTTTACCATTGGGCTATCATTAGGCTAATTTAATAATTTCTGTATGCTACACTGATGATGATCTTAAGGCTTGATAAACTTCCTGTTTAATCTTGAGGAAAACAGGAGAGGACATGACAACGGACCTAGTGTATGCGATCCAGTGTGGTTATATTTGGGAGAGATTATAGATAAAATCAAATTTAAATAGGAAGAGATTGAGATTCTCCAACAGTCAGAAGGAAGTTCTCCTGTCCATTCTCATATGCCTTGGGATTACAGGTTAAGCATGGCAGTGGTTTGATTCTTACCTGAAGGAAAGCTCCAATAGTGTCTCACAAGGCTCACTGCTGGTCCTTGCCTATTTCAGTGAGGGAGGACATGGTTTTTCATACCACTGCTATGCTGATGACACTTAATTCATTCTCTCTTTTCACCTTCAAATACCTACATTTCAGCTTGTATCCAGCATGCCTCTCATCGAAAATGTCAGCTTACTACCTGGACCTAAATCTTAGCACTGAGATGCTGTGACCCCATGTCAGTCATCCTAGAGTGTTAGATGATCGCAACGTCTCATTGTTGAGGGCTCTGCTCTGGACCTGCTGTTCTCCTGTCTGCTTAACAAAAAATTACCCAGTTTGTTCACATATGAGTGGAAAATATGGCGCCATTTGCTCCCATTATACAGTTTTGAAGCCTAAATTTGGTTGGATTGAATAATGCCATCTTTGAGTTTGCACAGTAGGTTAAAAATTGGAGCCAGAGATTGTGCAATAGAGACTTTGGAGGCAGAGCATGCACAGTAGATATGGCCAGTCAGACAACAGATCTGCCTATCGCCCACCTACATTGGTTATGGACACCTCTGTTTAGTGCGCACATTGACAGAGTGCAAATTAAGATGATGCAGTGAGCGTGTTATTAATTAATTGTGGCTTAGTGGTTAGCACTGCTGGGGCGTTTGAATCCCGCCTCTGCCCGTGTGCGTAGGGTCTGCATGTTCCCTCCATGCTTCGGGGGTTTCTTCCCCCAGTCCAAACACACGTGTGAGTGTGTGTGCAGTTGTGCCCTGTGATGGTTTGGCACCCTGTCCAGGGGTGACTAATGACTGAATGAGCTACTATTTACTAGGGAAGCTGACATTGGCTAACACATCATATTAATCAAAGTAATGTAATTATAAGTAGCTAACTTACTGAAAATATACTGGTAAACCGCAGTCAAAATTTATAGTCAACACAACAGAAAAATTTGCTGCTCTCCATGATTTTCATATAAACTCACCATGTACTTTAATAGGAACACCTGTACACCTGCTCATTTATGCAGTTATCCAATCAGCCAATCATGTGGCAGCAGCACAATGCAAAAAGTCATGCAGATACAAGTCAAGAGCTTCAGATAATGTTCACATCATACATTAGAATGGGGAAAAATGTGATCTCTGTGACTTTACCCATGGCATGGTTGTTGGTGCCAGATGGGCTGGTTTGAGTATTTCAGAAATTTCAGAAATGATTTCCTGCGATTTTCACACACAACAGTCTCTCTTTATTGTCCAAAAATGTTAATCACCTCATCAACCACTCCCTTTTTATTTATCATCAAATAACTCCTATAAAACACATTTATCACACTGAAAAAAATATTGGTGGTGATATCAAGGTGAATTGAACTTAAAAAAACGACAGAACGCTATTTCCAAAAGTAATATGTGGAGACTTAAAATGTAAGTTTGGGTCCTTTCCCGTTCACTAAAGTGGGACTGGACAGGGTTTAAAAATTGTACTACAGCCAGCCACTAGAGGGTCTTAAGAGACATTTTAGCTTTGCTTTTGAATCCCTGTTACTCCATCCACCCATATATAGTAATTGTATATGCAATTAATAGTTACTTGTATGCTTTGGGTTATTCATGAAGTACCATTTTTGTTTAATGAACGAAAAGTTGTACAGACAAATCAGCAGAAATCATGAATGATATGAATAGGCTGTGTCGATATAATGTGACTCTTGTGCATGCAAATGGGAGTTAGACACAAGCCACTGTGCTGTACTTTCTCTTTGGCTAGAAAGGACCATTAATAGAGAGCCTGACTGTGATTTGTAAGCACCCAAAGCTATTCATGAGCATGGAGCAGTTAATCAAGCATGCAGAAGAGATTCTGCTCACGAGTGTACTTCCATTCTGCATGCGCTCACCATGGACCCGCTACACTCTGCTCGCAGGTCAAACTATTTTGGGGGCGAGAATAAAAGCAATGCCTCTTCCTGTAATGTCGAATAAGGTTGATGACACTTGTAGAATAATCATTAT
The DNA here is from genome assembly GCF_027358585.1 of Pangasianodon hypophthalmus. Lineage (NCBI taxonomy): Eukaryota > Metazoa > Chordata > Actinopteri > Siluriformes > Pangasiidae > Pangasianodon > Pangasianodon hypophthalmus. The sequence continues at coordinate 9,011,811 of NC_069730.1, read as the reverse complement.
CCACTACTCCATCCAAAATATTTTAAGTTCCTTTATATTCTTAGATTTGTGCACATGGGCCTTTCTTCAATTCAGACTGCAGGTTTTCAGTAGGGTTCAAATCCGACTGAAATGGTCATTGCAAAATTTAGATTTTTTTTCATTTGTTTAACCATTTGTGTTGATTTGGAAGCAAGTTTGGATCATCATCTTGTTGAGAGTTTTCTCTATATCCAAGTCACAGAATACCCCAAAGCATCAACCAAGTTTTACACTGGGTGTAGCAGCCAAAGCTGCAGGAGCTGAATGCGGGAATAACTTATGACACGTCAATCATCCATTACATTTGCATCTTGAAGTTTATTTTCTCCACCAAATACTTAACATTGAGGCATCAACATTTCTTGAAGCATCGGGGGATCATTTGAATTAAGGCAAAAAAAAAACTTTGACTGAATTTATGGTCAACAAACATCAACAAACAAATGTGTGCTCCCACACTCACCCCTTCCTTCCTGCCATCCCCTCCCACAACAGGTGCTTTAATTCTCAAATAATTAATGACACTCCCATATTTTCCCACAGTCACATGACATCACACATGAATATTTACATGGCTCCTATACTCCAGCCCCTAATTATTATAATCTTAATAATAATTACATCCACTAAATACACATAGGAGACAGACATTTGATTCAAAATCTCAAAATACAATAACTAATTTTTTTTTTTTTTTTTTTTACATCAATCAATGTCTGTGTATTTACAAAAACATTTGATGGAGTCCATGTAAAGCCCTTAATACTTTAGTGTCAATGAGTGATTAACTCAATCATATCAATGTGTAAAGTCAATGTCTATAAAGGTTCAGTGTCAATGTCTATACTGACCAGTCCAAAAAAATTTTTTTCCAAGGGAAATGTCAAATATCTGCCCCCTGCAGAAGGCAGATTTTCGTGACTGGTCTATTCAAAAAATTGGTCTTAGTCTTGAGTCGCACCTGACGGACAAAACCTTTTTAATCTGGAAAGGTTTAGATCACTTTCCCAATTATCCTTGAATTACGGGGTGCAGAATCATCAACCAAAAGTACAATATCTCCTGGAATGAAGTTGCGGGCTGAAGCTGACCACTTCTGTTGCTCTTGCAATTGAGGTAAATACTCTTTTGTCCATCGTTTCCAGAACAGATCAGATATATACTGCACTTGTTTCCATTGTCGACGAGAATATATATCCTCCTTTTGAAAGATTCCTTAGTAATGGGATGTCCATTAATGATTGCTTCAGCTTCACATAGAACTGTATGAAGACAATCTTCATCAAAGGTTTGTGTTCTTAAGGTGGCATTACTAACCTTCCTTACAGATCTAGTCAATCTTTCCCATGTGCCTCCATGATGTGAACCAGTTGGAAGATTAAAAATCCACTTGATTCCTTTCTGCAGAAGCATGCTATTAATCTGAGATTGGTTCCAGCCTTCAATAGCTTGTGTCAACTCACGCTCTGCTCCAAGAAAATTTGTACCATTATCAGATCGTATTTCTGTGACTTGTCCACGTCTTGCGATGAATCGTCGCAATGCAAATAAAAGTGAGGATTTTTTCCAGAGAAAGAAAGAAGAATATGTAAAGTAAAAGGTACAACTGACTAACATCACGACAATTCCTGAGAAAGCGCAGCAAGCATCTTATCTTGCAGCTCGGCGAATAGCCCAATGTAAAAAGCCACACACAACTGGGGAGGAATTAATACTTCCAGCAGCAGTGGATTTGTGCAGAGTGATGGTCGGGGAGGAGGCTGCAAACAAGATTAAATCCATACCACTGTCCAGCGATACAGTAGGCAGATGGATCAAGGACCTCTCTTTTGATGTGAAATCTCTGACTGCAAGATTGCGATCGTGTGAGCAGTTCACGCTTCAGCTTGATGAATGCACTGACATTAGCAGTGCAGCGCAGTTGGAAGACATTTTATTTTTCAAAGAACTCGAGGGGAGAGCTATGGGTGAGGAAATTTTCAAAATGTTGGACAGTTTCATGATAGAAGAAAATCTGAGCTGGGAAAAGTGCACTGTATTTGCACTGATGGTGCGGCAGCAATGACTGGGCACAAGAGCGGAGTTGTCACCCGAATTCAAGCAGTAAACCCAAAGATCATAGCCACTCACTGTATGCTTCATGGTCAAGCACTGGCATCAAAATCAATGGCATCTGACCTGCACGATGTGCTGGAAGCAGTAGTAGCAGCTGTGAACTTCGTTAAGTCAAGACCACTGAAGTCACGTCTCTTTGCAAAACTATGCACGAAGATGGGGGCAGCTCATGATCGGCTACCTTTCCATTCGGAGGTGCGGTGGCTTTCACACGGGAAAGTTTTGGAGCAAGTGTTCGAATTGAGACATGAACTTTATGACTTTTTGAAAGCACACACTCCTGACCTGGCACTGTTCTTTTCCGACCAACAGTGGATGGCAAAACTGGCCTACCTTGCAGACATTTTTAGTAGTCTCAGTGGACTTGATTTGTCTGTTTGGGGGTCTTATTCCAAAATAGTGGAGGCAAGTGACTAAATGCATTCAGGAGAAAAATTTATCTGTGGATATGTGAACTACAAACAGGCAAATCTATCTGAATTTTTGGACACAAACATTATGAGAATGGACTTTTTTGGACACCATTAACACTCACTCCATGAACATTTAAGTCACTACTTCACAGACACTGACATGGAGAAATATGACTGGGTTCAAGATCCCTTTTCTTGTGATGTGATGGCCAGTGGCCTCAGCCGAAAGGCTGAGGATGAAATTTTAGAATTATCCAGTGATCACACTCTCAGGATGAGATTTAATCAGCAGACCCCAGTGGAATTTTGGCCCACAATTGAAAAGGAGTACAAGGAGGTTGCTCTTCAGGCCATGAGAATATTGTTGCCTTTGTGAGACATTTTTATCAGCCATGGTGGCAATAAAGACAAAATACAGGGCACGGCTTAATGTGGAAGATGACTGGAGAGTTTGCCTGTCACCAAAAACACCCAGAATTGATAAGCTCTACAAAGAAAGACAGTCTCACCCTTCCCACTAAGAGAGGATGTGTGCTTTTGTACAGTATTTGTTAAATTGATGTTCCTGCACTGCATGATTTCTTTTAAATATTTTAAAGCTACTTCTTTTTGAGAACACATTTTTTATTGTTTCATAGCACAAAAAAACCCTTCAGATACACGTTGCAAACAAAACCACTGAGCCACTGACATTTTACTACAGTGCTTGAAAAAGCTTATTTTATTACCACATCAAAATGTAATGGGTTTAATGCAAATTTTGATTAAATATATGTAGATTAAATGTTCAGTATTCATCTACTATGGAAATAGTAAGTTAATGTTCAATATTATTCACTTTTGTTGCACTTTTCCAAAACAAAAATTTCTGAAAGTATCAGTTTCAGCACAATATTATTTCTAACGGTCAAAACAGTTTTATGACAATTTGTTCCATTTTATGAAATATACACTGCTCAAAAAAATTAAAAGAACACTTTGATCTCAGTGGGGAAAAATATCATGCTGGATATCTATACTGATATGGACTGGGTAATGTGTTAGGAACGAAATGATGCCACATTGTTTGATAGAAATGAAAATCATCAACCTACAGAGGGCTGAACTCAAAGACACCCCGAAAATCAAAATGAAAAAATGATGCAGCAGGCTAGTCCATTTTGCTGAAATTTCATTGCAAAATTTCAAAATGGTACTCAGTAGTTTGTATGGCCCCCACGTGCTTGTATGCATGCCTGACAACTTCGGGGCATGCTCCTAATGAGACGACGGATGGTGTCCTGGGGTATTTCCTCCCAGATCTGGACCAGGGCATCACTGAGCTCCTGGACACTAAGGTGCAACCTGGCAGCGTCAGATGGACCGAAACATAATGTCCCAGAGGTCTTCTATTGGATTTAGGTCAGGCGAGCGTGGGGGCCATTCAATTGTATCAATTCCTTCATCCTCCAGGAACTGCCTGCATACTCTCGCCACATGAGGCGGGCATTGTCGTGCACCAGGAGGAACCCAGGACCCACTGCACCAGCGTAGGGTCTGACAATGGGTCCAAGGATTTCATCCTGATACCTAATGGCAGTCAGGGTGCCATTGTCTAGCCTGTAGAGGTCTGTGCGTCCCTCCATGGATATGCCTCCCCAGACCATCACTGACCCACCATCAAACCGGTCATGCTGAACGATGTTACAGGCAGCATAACGTTCTCCACGGCTTCTCCAGATCCTTTCACGTCTGTCACGTATGCTCAGGGTGAACCTGCTCTCATCTGAGAAAAGCACAGGGCGCCAGTGGCGGACCTGCCAATTCTGGTGTTCAGTGGCAAATGCCAATCGACCTCCACGGTGCCAGGCAGTGAGCACAGGGCCCACTAGAGGACATCGGACCCTCAGGCCACCCTCATGAAGCCTGTTTCTGATTGTTTGGTCAGAGACATTCACACCATTGGCCTGCTGGAGGTCATTTTGTAGGGCTCTGGCAGTGCTCATCCTGTTCCTCCTTGCACAAAGGAGCAGATACCGGTCCTGCTGATGGGTTAAGGACCTTCTACAGCCCTGTCTAGCTCTCCTAGAGTAACTGCCTGTTCTGGAATCTCCTCCATGCTCTTGAGACTGTGCTGGGAGACACAGCAAACCTTCTGGCAATGGCACGTATTGATGTGCCATCCTGGAGGAGTTGGACTGCCTGTGCAACCTCTGTAGGGTCCAGGTATCGCCTCATGCTACCAGTAGTGACACTGACCCTAGCCAAATGCAAAACTAGTGAAAAACAGTCAGAAAAGATGAGTAGGGAAAAAAATGTCAGTGGCCTCCACCTGTAAAATCATTCCTGTTTTGGGGGTTGTCTCATTGTTGCCCATCTAGTGCACCTGTTGTTAATTTCATTAACACCAAAGCAGCTGAAACTGATTAACAACCCCCTCTGCTACTTAACTGACCAGATCAATATCCCAGGAGTTTAATTGACTTGATGCTATACTCTGATTAAAAAGTCTCCCTTTAATTTTTTGGGGGGCTCATGCTGGAAAGTTTTGAGAACTACTGTGCTAATGCTGTGCATGACCAAAAATCCTGATTTTGTGAGATGCTCTCAGAGCAAAAGATACTCTTTTTGCAAATCTTTTTTTTATCTTTAACTTTTTATCTTTTTCCAAACTTTTGTTATGGCCCCATTTGTGCTTAATGTAATTTTTTTAAATACATAAATTACCTGATTTGTTCCCCTGGTAATGGATGAGAGGGATATTAATAGGTGTGCAACTTCATATTCATACCCCAGGAAACAGGATATAGTTAAAGGCAACACCACAGTGTGGAATGACTGGACATCTCTGGTCATTTCTGAGTCATCACTCAGGGTGAATATGCCAACTTCAAGTCAATTTGCAGTGATCACTGGTTTTCGAAATACAAATCGCACCATTGACCACACCCACATTGCTATATAAATACTGTCAAAGAGTTCATTGCTTTGGTGAACTGAAGGAATAGGGCCATAACATTAAAACTACTGACAGGTGACATGAATAACATGGATTATCTCATTACAGTGGTACCTGTCAAGGAGTGGGATATATTAGGTAGCAAGTGAACAGTCAGTTCTTGAAGTTGATGTGTTGGAAGCAGGAAAAATGGGCAAGTGTAAGGATCTTTACACTTTGTAAGGAGTTACTCTGACAAGGGCCAGATTGTGATGGCTAGACAAAAGGGTCAGAGCATCTCCAAAATGGCAGGACTTGTGGGGTGTTCCTACCAAAAGTGGTCCAAGGAAGGACAACCAGTGAACTGGAGACAGGGTCATGAGCGGCCAAGGCTCACTGATGCATGTGTTAATGCTGGCTAGGATACAAAGGTGTCAGAATACACAGTGCATCACAGCTTGCTGCGTAGCCGCAGACCGGTCAGAGTGCCCATGCTGACCCCTGTCCACTGCCGAAAGTGCCTACAATGGACATGTGAGCAGCATGTGGATGGCCAGGTGCGTGTGTGTCATTTACATGAGGAAGAGATGGCACCAGGATGCACTATGGGAAGAAGGCAAGCCGGCGGAGGCAGTGTGATGCTCTGGGCAATGTTCTGCTGGGAAACTTGGGTCCTGGCATTCATGTGGATGCTATTTTGATGCATACCATCTACCTAAACATAGTCACAGAACAAGTACACCCCTTCGTGGCAACGGTATTCTGTAATGGCTATGGCCTCTTTCAGCAGGATCATGCACCCTGCCACACTGCAAAAATTTTTCAGGAATGGTTTGAGAAACATGATAAAGAGTTCAAGATGTTGACCTGGCCTCCAAATTCCCCAGATCTCAATCCGATTGAGCATCTGTGGGATGTGCTGGACAAACAAGTCTGATCCATGGAGACCCCACCTCACAACTTACAGGATTTAAAGGATCTGCTGCTAATGTCTTGGTGCCAGATACCACAGCACACCTTGAGAGGTCTTGTGGAGTCCATTCCGGGTCGGGTCAGAGCTGCTTTGGTGGCACAAGAGGGACCTACACAATATTAGGCAGGTGGTTTTAATGATATGGCTGATCGGTGTGTGTGTGTAAGTGTGTGTAATATATATATGTACACACACACACACACACACACACACACACACACACACACACACACACACACAGATACAGTTGAAGACAAAATTATTAGCCCCCTAAGAAATTTCAATTCTTTTTCAAATATTTCCCAAGTGATGTTTAACGGAGTAATGGAATTTTATCACAGTATTTCATATTGTATTTTTCCTCTAGAGAAAGCCTCATTTCTTTTAATTTTCCTGGAATAAAATAATTATTTAAAAAAAAAATTGCCAAGGTCAATATTATTAGCCCCCTTAAGAAATGATCTGTTTGATTGGCTACGGAACTCACCACTGTTGTCCAATTATTTACCTAATTAACCCTTCAAGCCTTTAAATTTCACTTTAAGCTGAGGATTAATATCTTGCAAAACAACTTGTAAAATAATTTGTACTGTCATCATGGCAAAGACAAAAGAAATTAGTTTAGACTTGAGAAAAAGAATTGTTAATGCTCACAAAGGAGAAAGATATACACATTTATCAAAGCGTTTTCAAGTGTCAAGAACTGTCGTGAGAAGTATTATCAAGAAGTTTGAAGAGACCCACACAGTGGAGAACAAGACTGGCAGAGGTAGGAAGTGAAAGATTTCAAAAACTTTGGAAAGAAAACTAGTGAGAGAGGTTTCTAAAGACCCAAGATCAACTGCCAAGACACTAGCGAATGATTTAGTCAAGTCGGGATTGATGTCTCAATGAAGACGGTCACTAGAGCCCTGCACAGGAATGGACTGCGAGGTTGCCGACCAAGAAAAACTCCACTTCTAAAGAAGAGACACCTCCAAGCTAGACTGAAATTTGCCTAGGACAACCTGGACAAAAATGATGACTACTGGAAACATGTCCTTTGGTCAGATGAGACAAAACTAGAGCTCTTTGGCCATAGAGATGTTGCCTATGTTTGGAGAAAGAAGGTAGAGGCACTCAAAGAACCCAAAGAACACCGTTCCCACAGTGAAACATGGCAGTGGGAGTATAATGCTGTGGGGATGTTTCAGTGCGTTTGGAAGTGGGAATCTCGTCAGGGTCGAAGGAAACATGAAAAAGGAAGACTACAAGAAGATTTTCAAAGACAACCTCAGGTAATCTGCAACAAAACTTGGTTTGGGTTGAATCCAATAGAAAATCTGTGGGGCACACTGAAGACCAAAGTCCATGCCAGGAGAACAACAAATCTGGAGGAGCTTGAGAGATCTGCTAAGGAGGAATGGGCTGCAACTCCTCAGGAGACATGCCTGAAACCTGTTGAGAACTACAACAAATGACTAAACACTGTTATCAAGCAAAAGGGACACGCTATTGACTATTAACATCACAGGGCTAATTTTGACCTGTAGACTTTTTTTATTCTTGGCTATAATTTTGTTTCTACTTGTTTTACAAACACTCCAAGTTTTGTAAATAAACTATTATGTATTAGAAATGCTGTGTTGAAAAAAATCTTCACTCCATTAAACAGCACTTGGGAATTATTTGAAAAATAATGAAATATTTCATAGGGGGCTAATAATTTTGTCTTCGACTTTATATATTATATAGATCACGAATAAACAAAATATGCATGTGAAGAATGATTTATAGCATATTAAATCAGTCATGCATAAGAAATTATGTTTGTGCACACATATCCTTTAAGTCTGGAAACCAAACAAAGTTTTATAAATGAGGCATCTGGTTTATTGTTCTAAAAGGACACAACTAGAAACAATTACAATAAAATGGTGTAACCACTGCACAGCTCATGATACTTTTAAGCATGAATTAGCCATTAATATTGCTCTTCAAATAGCTCAAAAAGTTTCTTGGCCAAGGAAATAGTAACATAATGCAGTCATATTCTGTATGAAATCCAACTAAATGATACAATGGGAAGCATTCCAATGGTCTGCAGATAGAGGTTACACTATAGTTATTTATTTATAAGCACATAAGAGATGCTGCACAGAAACACCAGAAGTTCACCGTCAAACACTGTTACTGAAATGCAACAATAATGCAACTAGTACAAACACAATGCAACAACAGGGATCCCAAGAGGGGAGAAAATTACTTATAAGGATAAAAGCTAAAACATGTATGCATATCTATAGACATATAGACACTTTTGTTTTAAGGACAAGGAGTAAGTGCTGCCATTAAAAGCTCCATTTTATAAACAAAGTTCCTGCCCTCCATCTTGCTCCAGTGCACTTCCTTATATGGCCCTCGCAAAAAATTCCATTTCCCATCCTGCAACACGTCGCTTTTTGGGAGATCTTTAGTCTGGCAACGTGGAAACTGAACCAGAACCTTAAATCCACTCTCAGGCCCATTCCGTACTGGCAGGGAAAACAAACAAACAAACAAACAAAAAAAAAACACACCATTAATATGATTAAAAACAGACATCCTTCCTGGTATTATGCTATGCCTACACATTTGTGCTCAAAAGTTTGCATACCCTATCAGAAATTGTGAAATCTTGGCATTGATTTTGAAAATATGACTGATCATGCAAAAAAAAAAAAAACTCTTTTATTTAAGGATAGTGATCATATGAAGCCATTTATTATTACATACTTGTTTGGCTCCTTTTTAAAGAAAAATCACCCAAATGGCCCTGATCAAAAGTTTACATACCCTTGAATGTTTGGACTTGTTATAGATACACATGATAACACAAACGGGTTTAAAGGGCAATTAAAGGTTAATTTCCTGCACCTGTGGCATTTTAAATTGCAATTAGTGTCTGTGTATAAATAGTCAATGAGTTTGTTAGCTCTCACATGGATGCACTGAGCAGGCTAGATACTGAGCCATGGGGAGCAGAAAAGAACTGTCAAAATACATGTGTAACAAGGTATTGGAACTTTATAAAGATGGAAAAGGGTATAAAAAGATATCCAAAGCCTTGAAAATGCCAGTCAGTACTGTTCAATCACTTATACAAAATTTGAAAATTCCGGGATCTCTTGATACCAACCCAAGGTCAGGTAGACCAAGAAAGATTTCAGCCACAACTGCCAGAAAAATGGTTCAGGATACAAAGAAAAATCCACAGGCTGCCCTGGAAAAAAGACGGTGTGGTTGTTTCAAGGAGCACAATACAACGATACTTGAACAAAAATGAGCTGCATGGTCGAGTTGCCAGAAAGCAGCCTTTACTGCGATATGTACAATATGCTGACAACACCTTGACATGCCTCACAGCTTCTGGCGCACTGTAATTTGGAGTGATGAGACCAAAATAGAGCTTTATGATCACAACCATAAGCGCTATGTTTGGAGAGGGGTCAACAAGGCCTATAGTGAAAAGAATACCATCCCCACTGTGGAGCATGGTGGTGGCTCACTGATGTTTTGGGGGTGTGTGAGCTCTAAAGGCATGGGGTATCTTGTGAAAATTGATGGCAAGATGAATGCAGCAAGTTATCAAAATACTGGCAGACAATTCGCATTCTTCTGCATGAAAACTGCGTATGGGACGCTCTTAAACTTTCCAGCACGACAATGACCCTAAGCACAAGGCCAAGCTGACCCTCCAGTGGTTACAGCAGAAAAAGGTGAAGGTTCTGGAGTCTCCTGACCTTAATATCATTGAGCCACTCTGGGGAGATCTCAAATGTGCGGTTCATGCAAGACGACCAAAGACTTTGCATGACCTGGAGGCAAGACGAATGGGCAGCTATACCACCTGCAAGAATCTGGGGCCTCACAGACAACTATTACAAAAGACTGCACGCTGTCATTGATGCGAAAGGAGGCAATACACAGTATTAAGAACTAAGGGTATGCAGACTTTTGAAAAGGGGTCATTTCATTTTTTTCTTTGTTGCCATGTTCTGTTTTATGATTGTGCCATTCTGTTATAATCTACAGTTGAATATGAATCCCATAAGAAATAAAAGAAATGTGTTTTGCCTGCTCACTCATGTTTTCTTTAAAAATGGTACATATATTACCAATTCTCCAAAGGTACTTATGGAGATATATGTACTTATACTACAGGAAATGTGGAGCTGACATCATAAAGCATTGCCTGGAATTGTATTTTGTAAGCAACACTGGGTTTTGCTTTTTGAGGTTCCAGTTTGCTTTTCTTTAAATGCTTACATTTTTTATTTTTATTTTTATAACATTTTTTCTATTGTTTTTATTGTGGAAATAACATGGACAACATGGATATTAACATTAGTGATAGTGCTACTTTAGAGCATCACTGATAAATATGTATATAATCACACACACTATATAGCAATGAAAATTTAAGAGAAATCTAACCTTTAGTTGAAGTAAATTTATTCTAAGAAATTGATCAAAAAATATTTTTTAAAAATGTGTCAACTATTGGCACCCCTAGAAATTGATATGAACAACATAGAACTGAAAGAATGTTATAAGCTTGAAGAATTATAGTATCAGGAATCGCAGACGGATTCTGTCAATCACAAAGCTGGATGGTTTAAATGTCTGTTGGAAATCATGGTGATCGACAAAAATAAATTGTGTTAACAGACTTAATGAAAACAAACTCATTTTTATGCAATGGCCATGGAATTTTTCACTGAATTTGGCTAATTGCATTTATACTGCAATGCTGATTTGCTTAATTAACATACCTGTTAAAAAAATGGGGGGAAATGCCTGGATGAATGAGAAATTTGAACAGACACACAGACATGGACAAAACGACACGCACACTAGTAGAGCAGGAATAACAGCAAGAAAAAGAGGACGTATGTATGAAGACAGAGCCTGTTAGACGCATACTGTACTGTCAACAAATCCATCTGCTATGATTTGTCCTAGCTTATAATCGAGATCCCAGTGAGGGCACAAAGAGTACGTTACTCTTAAACTCCAAGGTTGCTTTCTGCTTCTGCTACTGTTTGCCCTTAGCCCAAGCAAATCCCCTGAAATTCCTCATCTCTAAAGCTTCAGAGAACAGCCCCAATTTTAAAAGTAAAAGCACATCAGAAACCTGGCTGCTCCAAGCTGATCAATGAAAACTGACACACAAATGCAGCATCAAGACAGATAGCGCTTACAGGTTAGAGCAAAACTCCTCCATGCAAATGTCAACCATAGAGTTCACCATGATCTATGAGCATTATGGAATTAAATCAGAGTCTGCAGAACCTGAATTTCAAACAAAACAAGTAAATTTGTAATGCTTGAAAAAATACATGTGTAAATGTGATGTTTTTGAAAATTTTAGGTTGAAAAAAATCATGTTAAAAAAAATTCAAGCAGTCTAAAAATTGGGTTCAGTAATTCAGGAAAACATCTGGGATACTGAGAAAGAGCAAGTGAACCTGTCAGCTTGAATTCTAATGGACTTATTTTTCATCAGTGAGTCCAGCCATGCTGTAGCATATGACAACGGTCATGTCAGCTACATTAAAAAAAACTGTGATACCAGGTGTTTTTATCAAATATTTTGATTAAATAAAAGAATATTATTTAATGTGTATACTTCTACAGTGAGAGGAAATAAGTATTTGGACACTTATTTTCATATTTAATATATTGTATTTCTAGTGCATATATCCACTTCAAATTTGTACACAATGTTTTTTGATTTCATACTTGTAATCTGAACAAAAAAGTACCATGTTGCAAAGCTGTTGTTGGCAATTACAGAGAATTTTTTTTCAGCATTGTAGTTTAATTTTGGCCCATTCTTCTTGGTAAATTGTCTTCAAAAATGTCACAATGGTCCTAGTTGTAGACTTGCATAAATTTTCAATGAGATTCAAGTCAGGATGTGTGTGTATATATACAGTCAGGTCCGGAAGTATTTGGACACTGACAAAGTTATTGTGATTTTGCCTTTATACACCACCACAGTGGATTTGAAATAAAACAAGATGTGATCAAAGTGTAGACTTTCTGCTTTATTTTAAGAGGTTCCACAAAAATGTGGCATTTACCATTTAGGAATTACAGCCATTTTAACAAAGTACTTCAGGGGCTCAAAGGTATTTGAACAATTGACTGACAAGAAGTGAATTGACCAGGTGCGGTCCATTTCCTCATTACTTCAAGACAAATAAAGCAGATAAAAGATCAGGAGTTGATATCAGGTATTGAGTTGGCATTTGGCAGCTGTTCGACTGGAGCTACCAATATGAAGTCCAAGGAGATCTCAAAGTGAAGGAGGCCTTCATTAGGCTGAAAAAACATAAATCTATAAGAGAGATAGCAAATACCTTACGTGTGGCCAAATCAACAGTTGGGTACATTCTTAAAAAGAAAGAAAGCACTGGTGAGCTCAACAACATCAAAAGGCCTGGAAGACCACAGAAGACAACTAAAGTGGATGAACGCAGAATCCTTTCCTTGGTGAAGAAAAACCCCTTCACAACATCAAAAGAAGTCAAGAATACTCTGGAGAAGGTAGGCGTAACATCTACAATCAAGAGATGCCTTCACGAATGTAAATACAGAGGGTTTACAACAAGGGGCAAACCAATGGTAACATTTATTGCCAGAAAACATCTAAAAAAGCCTCCCATGTTCTGGAATAAGATTCTTTGGACTGATGAAACCAAGATTAACTTGTACCAGAATGATGGGAAGAGAAAAGTATGGCAAAAGAAAGGAACAGCTCATGATCCAAAGTATACCACATCATGTGTCAAACATGGTGGAGGCAGTGTTATGGCATGGACATGTATGGCTGCCAATGGAACGGGCTCACTGGTGTTTATTGATGATGTGACTGCTGACAGAAGTAGCAAGATGAATTCTGAGGTGTATAGGGCTATACACTGCTCACATTCAGCCAAATGCTACAAAACTGATAGGACACCGCTTCACAGTGCAGGTGGATAATGACCCTAAACATACTGCGAAAACAACAAGACTTTTTGAAGACAAAGAAATGGAATATTCTTCAATGGCCAAGTCAGTCGCCTGATCTCAACCCAATAGAGCATGCTTTTCACTTACTGAAGACAAGACTGAAGGTAGAAAAACCCACAAACAAGCAGCAACTAAAGGTGGCTGCAGTGAAGGCCTGGCAAAGCATCTCCAGGGAGGAAACTCACAATTTGAGTTTTGAGAACATGGGCTCCAGACTTTAGGCAGTCATTGACTGCAAAGGATTTTCATCCAAATATTAAAATTATGGTTATATTTACAATTGTCATTTTGTACAAATATCTTTGAGCCCCTGAAAATGGAGGTACTTTGTTGAAAATGGCTGTAATTCCTAAATGGTAAATGCCATATTTTTGTGGCACCTCTTAAAATAAAGCTGAAAGTCTACAATTTGATCACATCTTGATTGTTTTATTTCAAATCCATTGTGGTGGTGTATAAAGGCAAAATCACAATAACTTTGTCAGTGTCCAAATACTTCCGGACCTGACTGTATATATACACATATATCTCACACACACACACACATATACACATATACACACACACACACTCACACTGTGACTGCAGGTTCGCGCACATAATTCATCCATCCTCCTCACCCACCCATCTTCCTCACACGACTGCTGGCGGGGTGCTGCAAGGACAGTGCTGCTTCAGCACCCCCATTGTTTTGGAAAGCCTGAGTGCACGTGGCTGTGAGGCAGAGCAATCTAATGCTGCGCATCTGGCAGCCAATAAAAACAGCAGCAAAAATCTACCCTCACAGAGAAGATGGAGGAATATAAAGGGAGCTTGCGGCTGCTCTCCAGTACTGGTAGGCAAGCCTTATGAGCCCACTAATGGCTGTCAGAAGGAGATGTGAGCGAAGAAGACGAGCCTCACCGTCTGCATGACAACGGCCCTGTCTGCTGAGAGTGCCCGCCATGCACCCTCTGTCCCACTGCTGCTGCCTGCTCGCCGCGCTCCACTCCGGGACAACTTCTCACTGCCACCTCCACACCACCTTCCCTCACTCCCCATTTCCCTTACCCCTGACTTTCACTTCGAAAATAAAGAGCACATTCCTCACATTCCTGCCTCTGGGTGCTTGTGTTCGGTCGACTCGTGATCTCGTGTATCACAGTGGTGGAGAACACGTCCATGAACACAGCACCTAGCACCGTGATGGAAGAGGCACTGCAACAACTCTTCCAGGCGAGCCTGCAGCAGCAAGCCCTGACCCAGGAGCTGGCCCGTGGCCTCCAGGCCACCACCCAGAAGCTCCTGGACCTGAAGAAAAAGTCAGATACCGCTGCGGTCCCCCTCCTCAGCCCCTGCCGCGAGGCCTAGCACCTCATCTCCAAACTAATGGCCGATGACGACGTGGAGGCCTATCTGCATATGTTCGAGCATGTCACTCAGAGGGAAGGTTGGCCCAGGGAGGACTAGGCCCACACCCTTGCGCCATTCCTCACGGGAGAGGCCCAGCTGGCTTACCATGCCCTCAACCCAGTGGAGGCTGCGCAGCATAATATCGTGAAGAACGAGATCCGCCTGCGCTGTGGTTTCTCCCCTGCCAGTACGGCAGCAGAGTTCCACCCGTGGTGCTACGACCCAAAGCCGCACCCAGGCCCTTATGCACCTGGCCCATGCACACCCACTGGGGGGACAACTGGGGCCACCGAACACCCTCGCAAAGCTGATGAACCGATTCACCTGGCCTGAGATGGACACCGAGGTTCGGGCCTTCTGCCAGCAGTGCCCCCAGTGCCAGAGGACGACCCCCTATAAACCTGCTCCTGTACCACTCAACTCTCTCCCCATTATCGGCGGTGGCGGTGGACCAGTTTGCGGACGTCTTCTCCTCCACCCACAGCGTTACGCACTTGGTCCACCACGACCTCAAAACCCCTCCGGGAGTCGTGGTCTGACAGTGGCCCTACCACGTCCCAGAGGCCCGTCGCAAGGCAATTCAGCCAGATGCTCTGGGATGGCATCATCGAAGAGTCCACCAGTCCCTGGTCCAGCCGCATTGTGGTAGTGCCAAAACCAGACGGGAGTATCCGGCCATGTAATGACTTCCGGAAGCTGAACCAAGTCTCGGAGTTTGACAGCTACCCCCTACCTAGGGTCAACGACCTGGTGGAGCTATTGGGGAGGGCCCGCTTCATATCCACGCTGGACCTAACCAAGGGATAATGGCAGGTGGCCCTGAGTCCAGCAGCTAAGCCCAAGACAGCCTTCTTGACCTTGGGCGGCCACTGGCAGTACCGGGTCCTCCCCTTTGGGCTGCATGGGGCCCCAGCCACCTTTCAAGACTTACAGATGTCATCCTACGGCTCCATCACCACTACGCTGTGGCCTACATAGATGACATGGTGATACACAACTCCACCTGGTCTGACCACCTGTACTATCGCAGGGAGGTCCTAGGAGAGCTCCGGAAGTCTAGGCTGATGGCCAACCCCAAGAAGTGCCACCTGGGATTAAAACAAGGTACAGTACCCGGGATACCGCATCGGCCGGGGCCTCCTCATGCTACAGAAAAAGAAAGTAGAAACCATGGTATCCAAAACCAACCACCAAGAAACAGGTACGTGCCTTTTTTGGGGTTGGCTGGATACTGTAGACGATTTGTGCCCAACTTTTCCTCGATTGCCTCTCCCCTCTTAGATTTCACCTGGAAAGGACAACCGGACCAGTTGGAATGGAGTCGGGAGGCCGAGCGGGTGTTCGATGAATTGAAGCAAGCCCTGACGAGCCCTCCGGTACTGTGAAACCCCGACTTCAGCCTCCCCTTCGTCGTCCAAACAGATGCATCAGAGACAGGGCTGGGGGCTGTCCTCTCACATGTCTTCGACAGGGAAGAGCACCTGGTCCTCTTCGTGAGCTGAAAGCTGACCCCCGCAGAGAGAAACTACACTGCCCTGGAGAGAGAAGCTCAAGCCATCAAGTGGGCCATCAAGTGGGCTCTACCAACCAACGAGCTCAAATATGACCTTGCCGGGCGGGCCTTCACCCTGGTAACCAACCATGCTCCTCTCCAGTGGATGGCTAAAGCCAAAGACACTAACACCAGTGTGACGTCCCCCCGTGCACATGAAAGGCTGCATGCTCTTCACGCAACTACCGGCATCATGCTGAAAGGACAGTGTCCAACAGCTGGATATATGATTTCCTAGCTGAGCCATACACCATGGTCTCATAGTCCAGACATGATTGAATCAGCGTGCTATAGGGTTTCGGCAGAGTTGAGCTTTCGGCTCCCCAATTAGTTTGGGCTAAAACCTTTAAGATATTCATGGCTTTAAAATAACTGTGCTTTAAATTCTTGAAGTAAGGGATAAAGGACAATTTATTATCAAAGGTTATGCCAAGGAATCTTGCTTCTTTGACAGCTGGTCTCTTTCCAAAATAATTCTGGGTCGAGGTGAAGAGAGTGTAATTGGCAAAAATGCACACCGAGTTTTGGTCTTTGAGAACTTGAAACCATTTGATATGGACCAAGACTGCATTCTACTGATTGTCAGTTGCAATTTCTGTTAAATATTATGCATGAATTTACCTCTGTAATAAATACAGATGTAATCCACATAAAGGCTGCCGTGGATGGCTGGCCCAATTACTTTTGCAATACTGTTTATTCTAATACTAAAAAGTGTAACCGAAAATTCTACGTCGCCTGATGCCGGTGGCCGGGGGAGGGGACGTCTCAAGCGGGGCGCGAGAAAGCAGATGCGCGGCAAGAGGGCAGGGGTCTGTGCTAGGCTAAAAACAAACCCTAGCCGGCCAGCTCTCCTGTCCATCCTGCTCCCTGGACAATAAGTTGGATTACATCCTACTCCAGCAAACTACGCGGCGTGAGTTTAGAGACTGCTTGTTTTCATGGAGACGTGGCTCAGCGACCGAGTTCCGGACGCCACCATTCAGCTAGACGGGCTAGCCTCATTTCGTGCCGACAGAGACAGCTCTGTGCGGTAAGGCTCGCGACGGTGGCTTGTGTGTTTACATCAATACGGAATGGTGCAAGCACTCGGTGCTAGTTTCTAGTTACTGCTCATCGCTGGTGGAGTTTGTGACTGTTAGATGCAGACCATTTTATTTACCATGGGAATTCACCACTGTTCTCATAATCGGTGTATACATTCCCCCCAGCGTTAATACTAAAGACGTGCTCTGTGAACTGTATGGGGCTATTAGCGAGCTGCAGAATTCAAACCCTGACGGACTGTTTGTTGCCGGAGATTTCAACCATGCAAATCTCAAGTCAGTGCTCCCTAAATTCCATCAGCATGTGGATTTTGCAACGAGAGGGAAAAACACGCTGGATCTTGTTTACACAAACATCCCCTGTGCGTACCGTGCAGAGCCCCGTCCCCACCTCGGCTACTCGGACCACATCTCTGTTATGCTAATCCCAGCATACAGACCGCTTGTCAGACGCTCCAAACCGGTTCTGAAGCAGGTGAAAACCTGGCCAGCAGGAGCCATCTCTGCTCTTCAGGACTAGTTTGAGCACACTGACTGGCACATGTTCAGGGAAGTGGCAACTGACGGCGACTTCACTGGCTTGGAGGAATACGCGACATCAGTGATTAGCTATATCAGCAAGTTCATTGATGACGTCACTGTCTCCAAGACCATCACCACACGCTGGCCCTAAGAACAGCGAGGGCCAAACTGTCCCGGGCCATCAGAGAGGCAAAGCGCACACATGCTCAGACAATCCAATTTGAGGCACAGAATGGCGTGACGGCGAGGAAGACCACCCCTCCTCCCAATGACCAGGTGCTGTGTCTAACAACAGCCGATGTGAGGAAGGCTCTACACAGAGTCAACTCGCGGAAGGCTGCTGGACCAGACAACATTCCTGGCAGGGTGCTCAGAGGATGTGCAGCCCAGCTGGCAGATGTTTTCACAGACATCAATACCTCCCTGAGCAGCACTGTTGTTCCGAAGTGCTTCAAGGGCACCACCATCGTTCCCGGGCCAAAGAAGTCTCCAGTGTCCTGCCTCAATGACTTCCATCCCGTTGCACTTACACCCATCATGAAGTGCTTCGAGAGGCTCGTCATGAGGCACATTAAGACCCTGCTGCCCCCCTCACTGGACCCCCTGCAATTCGCTTACCGCCCCAACCGCTCAACAGATGATGCCATTACCACCACCCTCCATCTGGCCCTCACCCACCTGGACAATAAAGACACCTATGTTCAAATGCTGTTCATAGACTTCAGTTCAGCATTCAACACAGTAATTCCTCAGCACTTGATTGGAAAGCAGAACCTGCTGGGCCTGAACACCTCCTTCTGCAACTGGATCCTGGACTTCCGGACTGGGAGACCTCAGTCAGTCCGGATCGGGAACAGCATCTCCAACACCACCATACTGAGCACTGGGGCCCCACAGGGCTGTGTGCTCAGTCCACTGCTGTTCACTCTGCTGACTCATGACTGTGTAGCAATGCACAGCTGGGTTAGGGTTAGCCAACAACTTGTCTCTGAACGTGGACAAAACTAAAGAGATGGTTGTTGACTTCAGAAGAGCGCAGAGAGACCACTCGCTGAACATCGGCGGCTCCTCCGTGGAGATCGCCAAGAGCACCAAGTTTCTGGTCGTTCAACACCAGTTCCATAACTAAGAAAGCCCAGCAGCGTGTCTACTTTCTGCGAAGGCTGAGGAAAGCACATCTCCCACCCCCCATCCTCACCATGTTCTACAGAGGGACTATTGAGAGCATCCTGAGCAGCTGCATCACTGCCTGGTTTGGGAATTGCACCATTTCGGATCGCAAGACCCTGCAGCGGATAGTGAGGACAGCTGAGAAGATCATCAGGGTCTCTCTTCCCTCCATCACGGACATTTACACCGCACGCTGCATCCGCAAAGCCACCAGCATTGTGGATGACCCCACACATCCCTCTCACACACTCTTCACCCTCCTGCCGTCTGGTAAACGGTACCAAAGCATTCGGGCCCTCACGACCAGAATGTGCAATAGTTTCTTCCCCCATGCAATCAGACTCCTCAATACTCAGTAACTGGACTGAAGGAACACACACACACATACCTCCAATACTCAGAAACTGGACTGAAGGAATACACACACATACCAATATACACACAACTGAGCATCCTCTCTGCAATTTATTTGCAAGTTTTTGCACATGCTTATGCTGCTACATAACTCATTATATTATACTGTTCATAGGCTGCTACTCTTACGTTTACACTTATGTTTACACTATTTCAGCTACTTGTTTTGTACTCTTGTACTATTTGCACTATTGTCACTAGGTTCACTTTAAACAGAACTGTGTACTGGTCAGAGCTGCACTGGGACTTACTATGCTCACTGTCTGTCCCAGTAGTCACTGTACTGTCTTGTACTGTTTTGTACTGTCTTATGCTGTCTGTACATGTTTGCACTTGTGCACTTTATTGTATAATTTATGTAGTCCCTTGTAGTTCTGTGTTGTTCTGTGTTTGTCTTATGTAGCACCTTGGTCCTGGAGAAACATTGTTTCGTTTCACTATGTACTTGTATATGGCTGAAATGACAAACTCCACTTGACTTGACACACACACACACATACATATATACACACACAACTGAGCATCCTCCATCCTTTCTGCAATTTTTTTTTTTTTTTGCAAGTTTTTGCACATGCTTATGCTGCTACAATACTTATTATACTGTACATAGGCTGCTACATTTACACTTATGTTTACACTATTTCAGCTACTTGTACTCTGCACTATTGCAACTAGGTTCACTTTTAAACAGAACTGTGTACTGGTCGGCGCTGCACTGGGTCTTACTATGCCCATTGTCTATCCCAGTAGTCATTGTACTGTCTTGTACTGTCTGCGCATTTGCACTTGTGCACTTTCTGTATAAATGATGTAGTCCCTTGTAGTTCTATGTTGTCCTGTGTCATCTTATGTAGCACCTTGGTCCTGGAGAAACGTTGTTTCCTTTCACTATGTACTTGTATATGGCTGAACTTGAAGTTGAACTTAAGATGATTGAACTACAACATCCATACAAGGTGTTCATTAACCATTCTCTCCATAGTTTTACATAAACAACTTGTCAGAGCTATGAGACAACTGGAAGGTTCACTGTGATCTTTCCCTGCTTTTAGAATGGGAATGATTTCTACTTCTTTCCAGTAATAGTAATAATAATAATAATGATAATAATAATGATAATAATAATGTTTTGTTTTATATAGCACCTTTCCACAGCTTTACACTTTACATTCCAAACGAATAGACATGGGGGATGAATGGGAGGGAGGGGAAAAAAAAAGCTGAAACACAAAAGAGCAATGATAAAAATATTTCAACTGTTAGGGGAAGAGCCAAAGTACTGAAGGAATAATTGTGTTTCAAGTTGTGATTTGAAAGTCAAGAAAGAAGTAACATTTCAGAGGTTCTGGGGAGTGAATTCCAAAACCATGACAGCAAATGATCTACTACCCATGGTGGAGAAGTGGAAATATGGTACAATAAGTAGGCCTGTATCAGAGGATCTGAGAGTCTGTGCTGGGATGTAAAAATGGAGGAGTGCGAATAGGAAGGGGGGGGGGGGGGGGGGACTAGGATATGGAGGGCTTTAAAGGTCAGAAGAAGGATTTTGTACTGAATCCCTGAAGCTACAGGTTGCCACTGCATGATTATGTTTTATGGGTATAATGTGAGTGGACCTAGAGGAGTGAGTGAGGACTCTAGCTGCTGAATTTTGAATATATTGTAATCTGGTTATGGCATTGGATGGAAGTCCAATAAAAAGGGCATTGCAATAGTCAAGACAGGACGTGATAAATGCATGGACAAGAGTTTCTGCATCTTTAAAACTGAGAATGTGACAAAGGCAAGCTATTTTGCAGCAGTGATAAAAGGCAGTTTTAACAATGGAGCTAATGTGTGGTTCAAATGTGAGGAAGGGATCAAAAGTAACGCCAGGGTTCCTAACAGTTAAAGAGGGATTGAAAGAAATACTGTATTGTTGATATCTTCATGATTTTTTCCTAATTAGTGTATGGGGTCCAATAAGCATTACTTTAGTTTTGGGAGAGTTTAATTTTAGAAAATTGCAATTTATCCATTGTTTTATATCAGTGATACAGGCAGCTAAGAACTGAGGTGAATGGGATGTGGGAGCGCTAGTGGTAAGGTAGATCTGTGTCTCATCGGCATAGCAGTGATAGCAGAGATCATGATGCCAAATGATATGACCAAGGGGCAGCATATAAACAATAAAAAGCAGTGGGCCAAGAGGGGCAAGGGGACAGTGGAGGATTTGTGTTTGTATATATATAATATATGAAATACTGTCTGTGAGACAAGTAAGAACCAAGAGAGATACCAATGGCTGAAAGCCAGGATAGGAGTACGGAGTGAGAAATGGTATCAAAAGCAGAGCTATTATCCAGAAGAATGACAATAGTAAGGGCCCCTGAGTCAGCAGAGAGATGATCATTTACAACTCTGAGGAGAGCAGTTTCAGTGCTGTGGAAAGGAGGGAAACCTGATTGAAAGGGTTCAAAGAGGTTATATGATTCAAAATTATCAGAGAAAAAGTCAACACCCTTCTTTTCTTCTGCAGCCTGAATTGCTTGAAAAGCAGGAAGGCAATATTCAGTAGATTCATGTTTTCTAAAAGTTTCTGCAAGGAAATTAGCAATTCCTGCCTATTATACTGAAAATCAGATTCCAAACCTTTTTTTGTAGAAGTCTTTGCTGAAATGCTGGATAAAAATTGTCTCCAACATTGTCTCTTAGCTTCATTAATTTCTCTCTATGCTTGTGCTCTGCTTATTTTTAATATGATGAGGTTTTCAGTTGTTGGACTTCTGAAGAAAGACTTCTGCCTTTTTCCGCTCTTTTAGAGCATTTTTGCAGTTGTTACTGATACTTCACTGATACTTTAATGTGAATTTGTATGTATGGAATAAATCCAAATAACATCTGCACCAGTGACTAACAAGTACGCATGTGAGAATATTTTTATGTAGTGTTACCTAAGTCTTTGATATACAGTCCCCTCTCTGGAAAAATACTGGAAAGGCAATTCTTATCTTTTGCCACTGAAGACATTTGGGTTTGAGATTTAAAAAATACTGTCAAATTCTTGAGGAAAACCTGCTGCCTTCTGCCAGAAAGTTGTCAATGGGAAGAAGGTTAACCTTCCAACATGACAATGACCGAAAGCACACAGCAAAATTGACCACACAGTGGTTGAAGGAGAAAAAGGTGAATGTCCTTGCATGGCCTAGTCAGAGCCCAGACTTAAACCCCATTGAAAATCTGTGGAATGACTTGAAGACTGCAGTCCACCAATGGTCATCATTAAATTTAACTGAACTTGAGCAGTTGTGCAAAGAAGAGTGGGCAAATATTGCGAAGTCTAGATGTATCCCAACAGACTAAAGGATGTAATTAAAGCAAAAAGTGGTTCAACAAAATACTGACACAAGGGGGTGATCCTTTATCCAACTCAGTAATTCTGTTTTTTAATTTTTTTTTTCTGACCTGTTGCTGTTATATCTTTCACTTGGATGTTATAAGTTGCACTGAGTAAATACAGCTGGATAAAACAAATTGTGTCCATCTTCATTTCAGACTGCAAAGCAACAAAATGTGATTATTCTGAAGGGGAGTGGTTCTTTTCTATAACCACTGTGTATATTCACATATACACATACATATATATATATATATATATATATATATATATATATATATATATATATATATATATATATATATATATATATATATATATATATATATATATATAAAAATAACAATAGATCAAAATTTGAGCTTTCATTTACTGATATCTACATCTAGAAGTGTTAATTAATAAATAAAATAATAAATAAAATAATAAATAAATAAAAAGTGTTACGTGTTAAAGTGTTGGGAATGCATGCTCAATTGGGTTATGGTCTGGTGATTAATTTTTTTCCCCCGATGAAGTCCTTTGTTGTGCTGGCAGTGTGTTTTGGGTCATTGTCTTGCTGCATGATGAAGTTCATCCCAATTAGATTGGATGCATTTCTCTGTAAATCGACAGACAATGTTTCTGTAAACTTCTGAATTAATTCTGCTGCTAGCATCATGAGTTACATCAATAAAGATTAAAGCTGCAAGCAGCATTTTCGGGGGCCAAGCACCCAGACTTGGTAAGCCGCACATTCACAGATGCACTTCAAATGTTGCATAAGCAATCACAGGAAAGCAGAGCCATAACTGTAGGCAAAAGGTTTCAGGACTGATTTGTAGTTTCACGCATTTGCCAGTCTTTTATGGGAGAACAGTTCTGAACATCAAAATTCCTTTGATAAATTTTGTTCAGACAGGTCTCAAGACGGTATGAGCCAAATTTGGTGAAGACTGGACAAAATTTGAAGGAAAAGTAGCAAAAATGGCAGTTAGATGTAAGCATTTTTAGCATATTATTGCTACTTTTGACCAGTAGGTGGCTCTGTCATGAAATTTATTGCATAGCCTCAGGTCATAGTCCTGAACATGCCTACCAAGTTTTGTGTCAGTGCGCAAAATCTGAGATACAGCCTCACTTCCCAGCTTCACTGTCGGATTCATTGACCCATTACAGGCAAACCGTTTGGAGTTTTGGATCATGTGCAGATCCTTTCTTTCTCCACACTTGGCCTTTCCATCACTTTGGCAGAGGTTAATCTTGGTTCCAGAACTTGGCTAATCTCTGTATTTCCTTTTGAATTACAATCTGGCCTTCTTATTCTTACTGCTGATGAGTGGTTTGCAATTTGTGGTATGGCCTCTAGCAAAGTCGTCTTCCAACGGTGGATTGTAATACCTTCACCCCTGCCCTGTGAAGGTTGTTGCTGATGACACTGACTGTTGTTTTTGGGTTTTTCTTCACAGCTCTCACAATGTCTGTCATCTACTGCCTTGGCTGACCTGATCAATGTCTGGTTGTTAGTACACTAGTGGGTTCCTTCAATTTGGACATTCCAAATTGTTCAATTGGCTATGCCCAATGCTTGGCAATGGCTCTGTTCAATTTTTCCCCTCTTTCCTCAGCTTCAAAATGGCATGCGTTTCTTCCACAGACAGCTTTCTTGTCTTCATGTTGGTTTATCCTTTTTAACAACAATGCTGTGTTCACAGGCAAAACCCAGGGCTCAAACCGAGAATAGACATTCAGAGCTATTAATTGTTTAAACAATCAATCTAACAGGACACTCCTGGGCAACAAGAAACACCTGTTCCAATATTTTTGACCATTGAAAATGGATGGATTCCGATTAAGCTGTTTAACACATCTAGATGTAAATGCCAAGCCATAAAAGCTGAAATTCTGATTTACTGTCTCATTCATCTTTTCATCTCAAACCCAAATATCTTCAGTGTATAGCAGAAACAAAAATCTGGCCTTACCATTCCAATACCTTCAAAGCAGACTGTAAGTTAATATGGCTTTGTGTCGTATCAACCAATAATCATATCAGAAAGTACTGAATAAGCCTTTGAAGATTTTGGATATTACTACCAATTATAATCTGTAACCGATTTGAAATCCATAAACAATCTTTAGGTTGATGATGTAGGATCTGAAGCAAACAGGCAAGGAAAGCAAAGAAGCCATAAAACTAGGAATCCTGCTCCCAGACTTTGCAGACCCAAGTTAATTACCGCTTGTTTACTGATTGCTGGATTTCAACTGACCTGTGAACAATCGACAACTGATAGGACATCCCTGACCAGAGGACGAACCCTCTCAGCCAAGAGGAACCTCTGTCAAACTTATTGATCTAGGCCGTTCGCCAAGACCAGATGGCTCACCCAACACAATGGTAAAACTGATAACTACAGAAAAGGGGACTCACCCAAGGACCCTCATTGAATGAGACCTTTGAACCTTGGAACACAAAGTTCACCACCCTTCACACATTCCACAGAACCCAGCTTTAACAGACTACATAAAGCTACTTTACATCTCCTGTAAGGATTTTTAAGATGATGCACCATAGTTTGAAAACTTGTTGCCTCTTTTAGTGTCATTCTGTCTTATAGCCACCAGGTCATTATGATGCTTTTGATCATTTAACAGGTATCATAGTCTTTGTGAGTGTATCAATAACAGCAGGTATGTCGTGTTTGGTATGTGTGTGATCGCTATTGAACTTCCTAAAGGTTGGTATAATGTGAAGTTGAGTACAATGTATTACATGCAAGTTACCAAATTCCTGACCAAAGTTCTAACTTAACCTTGTGCAAAGTTTGCAAAGCCCATAACTCAGAGACCAGAATGTTAATTAGTGTCAGAGGAGGAGAATACAGTTTACACCCTGCCCCAAGATCCTGCTGATTGGAGCAAACACTTTGGGGTCGGCTCAACTGGAAAGGGGTTAAAACCCCCTGACACAAAGGAGTCTCATCCAACGCATCTTTGCAAGAGTCCATCAACATCTTCAGGGAGTCTCTACCAACATCTCCAACTAACAGCTCAAGTGAGTCTCCATCCACATCTGAAGGAAGTCCCATCAACCAAGAGCTTAGTTCTTGCCCCTCGTCATCACAAGGAGATTGCTCCGAGACTCCGCATCCAGACTGGTGCTTGCAAAGCCTCCAACTCTCGCCTTCACACCGCTGTGCACCATTCATCAAAGTTTTGCAACCCGTCTACGAGACTCCACCGGGTTCGCGACCTCACTCTGTTTATCTTCCTCATTGGTCTTTCGAGATGCTACATAAGGCCAACCAGACCACCGACCAATTGACATTGCCGGAAACTCCTCCCAACCAACAACGCAACGAGGGAATCCTGGCAACACAAACGCAAGTATAGTACCCCCAGATTCTCGCTGAACTGGTGCATTTAATACAAATTTAAAGCCCTTCTAAACAAAGCAAAAGTTAAATTAAACTGATAAGTGGATGGTTCGTTCAGGTCATGGTCTGAGAACTGCTAGAAACTTGGAATTTCATTGACTGTCTTTTCAAAGCCATTTTCACCCCTGTTTACATGTGTGTGCGCGTGCGTGCATGTGTGCGTGTGTTTGTGTTAGATTAGTTTCTGTGTTTTAGAATAGTAATAAAGTCTCGTCTGATTTTTAAAGGCAAGTGTCTTGTGTGCTTCTAATTTACTGCCTTAAACTGCCGATCTTGTTACTGTGCTCTTAATGTAGTGTTTCTCTATATTTAGGATATTACTGCCGGTGGCCACAGAGGTAATATCCCGTACACAATTAATAAATACACTCATTTCAACTTATCGCTGGATGAATAGTTGATCAGCTATTAAAATATTAAATTTACAAATTTCCCCTTCTGAGCTGATCTGCTAATCTCCTACATATTTTGGTGGAGAATACATCAGTTTAACCTAAACTGCTAATTTCCTTACAATGACCTAGATTTCTTGCACTAAAATTCCAAGAGCAAGGAGAAGCATGAAAGTAAAAACATTTGGAGGTAAAATAAAGCCATAACTTTGCAAGTAATTCCAACATTGTGATCCTCACAAGATAGTAAATGCCACGACAAAATGCAATGCACTGTGATGTAATGCATTCTGAGAACTATGTTTAATGAGATATTTAATTAATATTGAATTTTACTGTTTAGAGTCTATGTTCCCTCTCGGCACTATGCACACACATAAATAAGCATACACATGTGGGTTGCAAAGAGGAAAACAATGAGTATATTTGCATATATTTTGCTATTTGTGCATATACCTGAAATGGCATAAGCTCCATTTGGTGATGCTACTGTAATGGCAGAGGCATTGCCAATGCTCTCAATGGCTCCAAGTCCCACATGATTACTGAAGCTTAGAACGTGCCAGCCCATTACCTTTGCCAACTGCTGTACTGCATGCACCTGGTGCTGAGACATCTGTAACACACCCAAACACAAAGCCAAATAAATCCAATTCTGGATTTTCACATTCTGCAAAGTATTATTCCTTCTTCCAAAAAATCTTACACAGTAAACAACTGTTAATAATATTATAACTTAATATTATAAATACAATTTTAACAGCAGTCAATTTATTAAGTTAATAGCATTTTATATATAGCCAGATTGCCAGGTGCATTTTTTCTGCATTGTCCCCCAGAGAATGTATAGGCTGAGCCAGTGCCATTCTCTCAGCCGATTTATTTAAAAACAAAACAAACAAAAAATAAATAAATAAATAAGAACCTAGTTTTAGGCCGCCTTGACACCTTAACTTTAAGAAACAATAAATATATTTCACCAAAACAATGTAGAAATCATTAATCTTGCCTAGACTATCTTCATGGAAAGATCACGTTGGATAAGGAGCAAATTTAACAAATGAGGCATTTAACAAAACTGTCAGTCTACAGCCAAGTCTGATTTCCTTGCACAGTGAATGTCACCCTTTTATTAATTTCTGAATCTGATTTTATGACTGTAAACATAGCTTAGAAATGTTTTATAAAACAGCACACTAGTTTTGACAATGTGTGTTAATGAACAGGTCACGTTAGTGACTTTTAGTGAATTAGTAAAACTACAGACTTTTGTGAATTTAATGCTTGTTTTAGTTTTTTTTAATTAATTAAAAATAATTTAATTTTTAATTGTTAGTGCATCCAAATGGAAAAATACAGGCAACTGAATACGTAATACTTTATACTTTATTATAAAGTATTATAACAATACATAATACATTGAGGCTCACACCCACCCAGGATAATGGCAAAAAGGGAACACACTAAACATGTTTTTGTTCATTTTTGAGAACATTTTTAAGTGTGGCTGAAAAGCACAAATTTGTCAAAATATTTATTTTTGACAGAAATAAAAAAAGCAACTATAGGGCCCTTAAGAAAGTATCAGCTGATTATGATTTACATAAATTTCATGCAGTCATTAGGCATGTGTTTAAATTCCTGTTATCTAATATAACTAATGAAATTAATGCAGATATTGTGGTGCTGTGGGCATGAATATTTACCTGTGACAGTAAAAAGTCTTGCAGCTCTTGCTCTTGGTGAGAAAGAGTGATGACACGACCATCTCTGTGCACAACTCTGATCTGCTCCACTCCAATGTTCAACTGTAGCTGGATAGACCTGAGAGAGAGGTGTGGAAAGACAGGTCATTCAGGTATTTAATATTTGTACGAGGCAGGAGATGATACACTAAAGCCACAATACGAGATGTATCCCGACAGGCTTCACAAGACAATATTGACACAAAATGTTAGATTTTAATACATTTATTTTTTTAATGACAACAAATCAAACCACTGTAATAATACATTGTATTGTCAGAGTATATCAGATTTATATATAAAATTATTTTTATATATAATATTTTTATAATATATATATTTATATATAATAATATTATTAATAATTATTAATAGTATGTTATTTTAATCTTTTTCAGTGTCATAAATGTATTTAATGGTTATTAAGTTATTAATATGGAAAGATTGTTTGGCCATAGATTGCGACTTATATGATTAAATAAATTAGTGCCATCACTGCTCTCTACTGCTGTCTGCCATCCATCTTCAATGCACAAATTCTGGATAGTGTGAAAAAGTTGAGCAGTAGTGTATTAAGGGGCATTTCATTATTTTTTTTCCCCAAGCTCAAGGCCAAATGAAACAAGGCTGAAGCTGAATTTGACATGCGCCATAGCCATTCCTCCTGATTAGCTTAATATTCTGGAATATTAAGCAAACATACTTCAAGACAGTTAGGTTCCCACACGCAAAGTTCGTACTTTGTACGTTACTACCTCTGGTGCTGCTGCCTACTGTGCGAGTAGAGCTAGAGCTCATAAATATTAAATGGAAATATCGTGATACACGATACGAGCATCAAATTCGTCTGGTCAGTATTTTGCATTGTGATATTCGAGACAACGATATTCTGTCTAATGCCTAATTTATACTCATTTTATGAATCCATCACAAACATCAGTATGGCAAAAAGTACTAGATACATCTATATGTAAACTAGATAGAAGCCGAGTCTTGGCCAGGAATCAGTATCTACTCTTACTTGCAGATTTGCTCATAGCCTTGTGAGGTGATGAGCACTTTGACACTGGACTCGTAAACATCATTAATATTGGACCAGTGAGCCTGAATCTGAGGATCCTCAATACGACTTGCCAAGCTGTCAATGGTTCGTGCCGTCCTGAAAGAGAAAGACTATGGTACAATAGCTCCTACAAATGTACACAGTGTGCATGTTCTTGTAGCTCATGTGTCTGCATTACCTGCTCCTGAGGAAAATATGTTTGGCTTGTTTGACTATTTTCTCAAGTAAGCCCTCACTGTGCTGCAGCGAGCTGATCTCCGACTTATCATAAGCCATTGGTCCAGCCATCCGCAGACGCTTAGGAACAAACGGAGCACTTGCAGGGTGGGGCATCACAGAGGAGCTCAGAGTCTGTTTATGGAACTTGACACAGAAGTATTGACAATATTTACTCAAAAAAGAAAAAAAAAAAAAAAAAAAAAAAGTTCTTTTCTAACTCCTTCCAAGAGCATAACTTTCAGTGCATAAGTCTAAGAGGTACATGTACATATGCTCATTCATTATGCTTTATCTTGGTCAGGCTGGATTTGGAGCCTATCCTGGGAACACTGGCCAGAATACACCCTGGATGGCATGGCATGGCAGCCCATGACAGGACACCATCAATCAGATCTTTCAGAACTTGTTTTTGCCCTCATATCTGAACAACTTTCATGAATTAAGGGCCACTGTGCATGTATACACAGGATTCTAATAAGCTTGAATAACAGCATATACAGTGAGGGTATTTTTTGTGTACCTCTCTAATAAGTTGGTGCAAGTTGTGTTCCAACACATATAGATGGTCATCTGGTTTGGTTTTGTCTGGTGAAGCTCTCTGGTTCTTCTTATCCGTAGTAGAGTGGCACAATGAGATGGAGAGCTGAAGTCCTACAATTACCAACTGACTGTTACTTATACACACAAAGCATTGCAAACACACACCTCTGAATGGATATAAACACAGCCCTGCAAACACTAAACTTACATGAGATACAAATACATATAGCCCTGCATACATCAATTAGCCACAGTACACTCTGTGATTTATATATACACTCTCTCACACACACACACACACACACACACACACACACACACACACACACACACACACACACACACACACACACCAGTACCACAAATATCCCTTCATATTAGTTGCTTGCACACTCTGTGATCAGGATCGTACAGGCATAACATCCTCTAACATACACATTTCCATATCATCATCAGATAATTGAGCTGTTTGGTCAAGGTGTGGTTGAGTTTACCAGGAAAAGGCTGTGAGATGATCTGGTTTTTGACAACAATGTGTGGAATATGGGATTTTATCTGCACTGCCTCCCGAGAGAGCTGAGCGAATATCTCCTTACATAGCAGCACATTCTGAGCAGCTTCCAGCTTTAGATGCCATATCTGGGAGCCTGAGAGAGAGGAAAGAAAGAGAAGGAAAAAAAGAGATTGCTTTATTAAAGCATGAAAATCTCTGAAATTTGTGCCTCTTAGGCATGTGTGTTCTGTGGTTTATATGGCCAACCTCATGTGAGTTTATTAGAAGTTTTACTCAGTACCTGGCTTGGCTTTGGGGGGCTTCCTGAAAAGATTGACTGTTCCCAGGTCTCCTATATCAGCAGACTGTTTCTGAATAGAGACCTGTAGAAGTACAAAGCCACTACAAAATGTAAGTATGGCTTTGCACCATATCAGTATGCCTTGTGTCTAATACAATATTTGCTTTTTACCTTAATGTATGCAGAGCCCTCTAGGTCACTCGGAATCTGAACGTTGAGTGGACAGTAATCATCTGGAATTTTCTTATCCAAATCAATATCTGTGTTTTTAATCACCTCAAAAGTGCCATGATGAGTAAACAATGACCCTGCAGTCATGAGAGGACATTTGAATTACAACAGAGCATATCCTGTTAAATAACTATCATAGTCATAGCCGTTGACTCACCTGCGCTACGGTAGCTAAGATCTCCAAGGATTTTGTCTCCAACTTTGCGCAACTTCCACTGTGAGCGCAGGTGTAGTAGTTCTGCATTAAAATCACGCTGACGCCACTGCTCCTGACTCTCTGCTACAGACTTACTTAGCTTCTCTGCCCCCCTCAACAGCAACTGGCCTGCAGTGGCCAGAGACTTCTTCTTACTGATCAACTGGAAAACCTGGGGGGTCTGGAAACCGACACACATGCACGCTGATTACTCATTAATTTCCATAAGACGTACCTTTTTTGATGTCTCATAGGGGAAATTTGGCAATCTAGTACATACAGTCAGGTCCATAAGTATTTGGACAGTGACAATTTTCGTAATTTTGCCTCTGTACATCACAATGGATTTGAAATGAAGTAATGAATATGTCACTGAAGTGTAAACTTTCAGCTTTAATTCAAGGGGTCTAACAAAAATATTGCATTAACTGTTTAGGAATTACATCCATTTATTCATAGTCCCTCCATTTACACAGGCTCAAAAGTAAATGGACAACTGACTGATAAGCAGTTTTATGGCCAGATCTGGCCCGTTTCCTCCTTATTTCATGACAAGTTAAGGAGATAAAAGGTTTGGAGTTGATTCCAAGTGCTGAATTTGCATTTGGTAGCTGTTCATGGGAACTCCATGAACTTCAAAGAGGTGTCGATGCGAGTGAAACAGGCCATCATTAGGCTGAAAAAGAAAAAAAAAAAAAAAAAAACTTTAGGAATGGCCCAATCAACAATATGGTACATTCTTAAAAGTAAGGAATGCACTGTCGAGCTCAGCAACATCAAAAGGCCTGAAAGACCTCAGAAGACAGCTAAAGTCGATGATCGCAAAATTCTTGGTGAAGAAAAACCTCTTCACAACATCTAGCCAAGTCAAGAACACTCTGGAGGAGGTAGGTGTATCGCTGTCAAAGTCTACAACCAAGAGACCCCTTCATAAACGTAAATACAGCAGGTTTACCTCAAGATGCAAATCACTGGTAACACACAAGTACAGAAAGGCCAGATTAGACTTTGCATAAATAAATAAATAAATAAATAAATAAGCCTGACCAGTCACTGGTGTTTATTGATGATGTTACTGCTGATTGGAGTAGCAGGATGAATTCTGAACTGTATAGAGCTATACTTTCTGCTCAGATTCAGTCAAATGCTGCAAAACGGATAGGACAGTGCTTCACAGTACAGATGCATAATGACCCAAAATATACCATTAAAGCAATGCAAGAGCTTGGAAATGGAATTTTCTTAAATGGTCGAGTAAGTCACCTGACCTCAACCCAATTGGGCATTCAAATTCGATAAACTTTCATTTCTGTTTTCCCTTCTAACTTCCTGAAATAGCCAATGGATGCAGCCTGATTATGCAGCATGTAGTAATGGCATAAAGCCAGCACAACAGTCAATCAGGCTGAATGGTGAGAGAGAGGCCTGAAAGCAAAAGTGAAAGTGGGTCATCATCTCTTGATGTCATTGTTCCAGAGAAAGGCCATAGCATTCCCAGGTCACATATCTAAAGTATGACGAGCACAGTTAAGCCCAACATATGCTGCCATCCAGTGCTGACAAAGTCTAAACATTACCAATTTGTTCCACTATTAAAAAAAAAACCTAGCTGAACAAACATGGAGTGTAAAAGTGCATTCAAATGTAGTTAGCCAGCCATCAAGCAAAGGAGTTTCTCATAAACAACAGCTGACTGAGTAGACTTTTCCTGCCGTTATCCCATACGGATCAAAAAAACGCACCAGGAGATGAGAGAAAAGCTATAAGTAGGGTTGGCACCCATCCTAAATAATACGGGATCATACCGTCTTGAAAATATAATGCTATTCGTCCTGTATTTTCATACGCATCATTTCAAACATACATTAGGTCTTCACAGTGTTGAAAATAACATAACCCAGAAACACACACTATGGACAATTTGGAAATGCCAATCAGCCTACAACATGTCTTTGGACTGGGGGAGAAAACTGGAGTACTCGGAGGAAACCACAGAAGCACAGGGAGAACCTGCAAGCTCTTTGTACGCTGGGATTTGAACCCCCAATCCCCGTGGTGCAAGGCAAACGTGCTAATCACTAAGCCACCATGCCCCCCTAACTAAGAAATGAGATATATTTAAAGGTTTTTACTTAAAAACGAAACGGGGTCAACCTATCCATTTTCTATTCAATAATTCAAGAAGTCATCATACTTCTATGATTCTAGATGTTGCTGAAATAATACAATAATAAATCCAAAGAAGCAGGAAAATGGTTTAAACATGGCAAAAAAAAAAAATTTAATTTTAAAAAAATTTTCAAATTGGAAGCTGGGATTGACACATATTTTTGATGGAAAAATAAGATATGATGCCACTAAGTACAGTGGACAGGAGTATTTTAATGATGGTATTTTAATGACCTCACCTATTAAGTAATGCATATCGCTGTTTAAGCAACACTCTGCTACTTAGAGCAATTTTTAAATAAATCTATACAATATCACTATGTTCAAACATCACTTACTGCATATGTTCTTCTTTTTAATATATTAAAGCGCCAATAATTCTGGTGGTACTGTATGAGAATGTGTGGTTTCTGGGTGCACCCTTAATCTAATAGTACGGCTTTCCTCCAAACAGAATTTAAAGGCAACTGCATGGTGCCTTTTGCTCTAATAAACAGTAAAGACTAGGCTACTGTTCTGTTTTGGGCAATAATATGCAGCTATTACAACATTTATTATTTCTTAGTCATTGTTATTCTTTGTTGAAACTCTGTGTGTTTGTGTTTACATCATGGTCTGCAGGGCATCCAATGCCTACACATCAGGAAAATCTTGCGAGTTAGCGAGTTCCTTAGGCCTAAACAGGAATAATCAGACTTCACCATATCAACAATTATACATTTTTCTTTGTTAAACAACACTTTTTCCATCTGCCATACAAATCCCTATGTATGAGCTGTTACTATAGAAACAATAGAAACTATGAGTGTCCAAGCCATTCTGACCAGTCAGATTCAAGACTTTAACTGCACGGTGGTTAGAGAGCTTAGAGAGATTGCATCGTATTTTCTTACTTTGACAACAATGGGATCCTGGGATACTGGATCAAGAGCCATATACTTCTTCTCCTTGATGACACTGAGCATGTCATGCAGAACACACATCTCAGTCAGAGCACTCCGTAGATGGTTCCTCACTGAATCCCATGGCCACGAACAAGGTTGGAATTTTACCAGTCCTGTATAATTTTGGGTTATGCGTTACTGGGATACTAAAGGTCTGATAAGACTTAAAAATTATTTTAATTCCAGTGTCAATAAAAGCATGATAGTGAAGGCGCACATAACCCCTACTCACCCTCTTCCCCCTCCAGGTCTTGCTTGCTCCAGTCAGACACTCTGCTTTGTCCATTTGGGTCCTCCTCATCCGAGTCAGAGCCCTGACCAAAGTCAATGCGCTGTGCAAGCTTTGCAAGGTTCTGTGACATGGAAAGTGGTGGCACATACGTCTCCACTCCATCCAGTGAAACCTCCTGCACCTGCCGCTCACAGGATGACTCAATACTCACGCGCACTGCAGGTACCCCCGACATGCTGTTCTCATTCATTCAGTTTCTGTAAATAAAACAGACAGAACCACTACAGCATCCTCTGATCACTACACAATTCACTACTGCATTCCCTAAACCCACTCCAAAACATAACCATCTAAACACAACACCAAACACTTCACAAACTCCTAAACGACTTTAAACAATTCTGCACCATCAAAACACAACCACAAACATTAGAAACGGTTCCAGACGCCTTGACTGGTGTTTCTTCTTGTGTTAAACCCTCAGGAACTAAAATTATTATAAATGTTGCTTTATTAAAGGTCTTTTGTTGCGCTCACTACGTATCCAGTGTTAAGCAGTCACGGTTGTTTTGCTGGCACTAAAGTAAGCAGCTTTATCATTGTTTTTGTCATTCAGTCAGTTACATTACCTGTAACGCACAAAGTAACAGGTACTGTGAAAAAAGAAAGTAAAAGCCAGCTAGCTTAACCACTATGCAGAATTGGCTATCGTTATCCTAGCTAGCGACCTGCGCAACACATTGTTAATATTATACTATCAACCTTTAACACTAAACAACTGAGCGAAGTTACATATTAAAAATATGTAAATATTAAAATATTTAACCTCACGAGCTTCACGTGAGGTAACTACAATCGATACAACTTCTTACTTCTATACTGAAGTAGAGCGCCAACTAATTTATACTGTTCACGTACAGCTCTCTTTTATCGTTCCAGGCGACTCATTCTTCGTGTACGTGTTTCAGATGGCAGACCGACGAAAGGTCCGTTTACCGCCCCCAGCTGGGACGGAGAGCCATCAAGCGCTCCCACGGGAGGCCATTTCAGGGACCGTGTTAACGCCTTTGCAATCATTTAATTGAATTTATTTTGGGATAGTGATATAATAGTAGAAATAGTAATAACCAGAAATTTAATAAAACCAGTAACCAGCTTAATAAATTATTTACAAGTGATTATTTATAAGAGAAAAATGTCTTCAGCAATAATTTAATGAAAAGTATCAAAATCATTACTATTATTAGAAAGTAAACAGTAAAATTACAAAGGTTCCAGAGCCACTGAGACAGATCCACTTTGACCAGGTTAAAGCAGTTACCGAAGATGAATGAACACCAATAAATTAAAATATCTTTCTCGTTCTTTAAAAGTTAGAAATAATTCTATAAGATTCTAATAAATTATACAGTTCCCTAGGTATGGTAATACTTACGGCAAAATATTGATGAATGTAAGGGGAAATACTATTCCTGTATATTAACTTAAATATAAATTTCACCATCGTCACTGAATGTTTAACCTGTTATATGCTTTTGGATCCAGTTCCAAATGACTAAACTGCATTTTATTTCTAACTATTATACATCTGTTGTTCCACATTTCTGGAGCAGTCTGGGATAAGGCTCCTAGGTCATACTCACATTTGGCTTGGTAAATAGGGTGTAAACACCGTGTGATATTTTCTAGACTTTTTCGTTTTGGGGACAATTATGATTGTACGATTGCAGTTATTAAAAAAGTAATTATTTGTGCTTTTCATTTTTTATTGGCAAAATTATTGGTATTTATGTGCATTCCGTTTATATTGTGAGTGACTATATTTAAACATGTAACTTTGTCTACTAAATTTCACCCGGAAGTAAAATGAGCCAATTCGCCTGTTGTTGTTATAGACTGACAACGGTAACTAAGTTAACGACAACAAGCCATTTGTGTCCAGCAATGGTAGGAGCTAGCTAGCTGAATTACCTTTTGTTAATGTTCGCTAGCTAATTCAAGTTTGCACCCCATACTCCATTGGTTTTCGGGATACTAACCTGTAAAACCCGTCGTTCAGCAAAATTTACAGTAGATAAAAGTAAGCTCCCGGGTGGGTATAAAAACATGGCAGACGATGGTCGAAGGGAAGACGAGGATGAACGGAGTTCTGGATTACAGCACCAGATGTTTATGATCATGGAGGACTTGTTAGATAAACTAAAACTGTTGGATTATGAGGAACAAGTCCTTGTAAAGCACAACATGAAACCTCTATCCAGGTAAAGTAAGACTAAAGAATCCTGTAAGAAAGGTGCTGACTGGTTTGGATGTCGTTAACTGGCTAGGTTTATCTGATGTAAACTACATAGAAGTTATATGATAACGTCAAGTTGTTTTTAACCCAGACTTTAGGATGCCAGGTATCGTTAGCATGTCTGAGGGACTGAGTGTTAGTTGGTTCATTGTTCGTGATGTTATGCTGGGTACCGGAGCTGTGAAGCGTCGATATTAGGGTTGCCAATTTAGTCATTCAATCAGCTTATACACGTATGTGTGTGTATCTCTCTGTCTCTCTCTCTCTCTCTCTCTCTCTCTCTCTCTCTCTCTATATATATATATATATATATATATATATATATATATATATATATATATATATATATTTATATGCGCATATACACACAATCAGCCAATGATGTGGCAGCAGTTTAATAAATAAAATCATGAAGATCGGGCCAGCAGCTTCAGGTAATGTTCACATCTACCATCAGAATGGGGGAAAAAATGTGATCTTAGTGATCTTGACCATAGCATGATTGCTGGTGTCAAATGGGCTGGTTTGAATATTTTTATATTGCATGTATTCTATATTTCTATATTTCTGAATGCACAACACTTCGAACCTTGAGGTGGATGGGCTACAACAGCAGAAGACCTTGTCGTGTTCCACTTCTATCAGCTAAGAACACAAAGCTGAGGCTGCAGTGGGCACAGGCTCACCAAAACTGGACAGTTAAAGACTGGAAAAACGTATCCTGGTCTGACGAGTCTCGATTTCTGCTGAGGCAGACAGATGGTAGGGTCAGAATTTGGCGCCAACAGCATGAATCTATGGATTGTGTGTTAACAGTCCAGGCTGGTGGAGGTGGTGTAATGCTGTGGGGAATGTTTTCTTGGCATACTTCGGTGTTAATGGGACCAATCAGTCATTGCTTCAGTGCCACAGCCTATTTGAGTATTTTTGCTGACCATGTGCATCCTTTCATGGCTGCATTTTACCCATCTTCTAATGGCTACTTCCAGCAAGATCATGCACCATGTCACGAAGCAAAAGTCATCTCAGAGTCCATCTATTTTCACAGGCTGAAAAGTAATTGGACAATTGACTGATAAGCAGTTTCATGGGCAGGTGTGGCCTGTTTCCTCATTTCATGACAAATTAAGGAGATAAATATGTAGTTGATTCCAAGCTTTGAATTTCCATTTTGTAGCTGTTCATGGGAACTCTCAATATGCGGTCCAATGAGGTGTTGATGCAATTGAAGGAGGCCATCATTAGGCTGATAAAACAGAACAGACCTTAAAAAAAAAAAAGCCTGACCGGTTCTGATGCAAGAGTAACTTGTACCTGAATGATGGGAAGAGATGAGTATGGAGAAGGAAAGGAAGGGTTCATGATCCAAAGCATACCACCTTATTTGTCAAACGTGGAAGCAGTGTTATAGCATGGACTATATATGGCCTGTAGGACACCATGTACCATGAAATGTACCATGAAAGCAACCGAAGAGCTTCGTAAGGCAAAGAAATTAAATGTTCTTAAATTTCCGATGACCTCAACCAAATTGAGCATGCTTTTCATTTAGTTATTAAAAATTTTATATATATATATATATATATATATATATATATATATATATATATGTTATTTTTAATAACTAAATGTTTCTACATTTAAAAAATACTATAAAGAGCAGTAAACAGTAATAAATGAAACAAAGTCAATATTTGGTGTGACGATCCTTCACTTTAAAAAAAAAAAATAGTAGTCTCAGGTACAATTTGTGCAGTTTTATAAGGAAATTAGCTGTAAGTGTTACTGAGCATCTTGCAGAACTGGCCACAGTTCTTCTGGAGACTTTGACTGTCACACTTGCTTCTTATTTTTGCAGCAAAACCCAGCAAGCTTCATTATGTTTTTTGTCTGAAAAGTGTCTCTTATGTAATATGCTGCTTTCTTTAATGACATGCAAACATTTTTCTGTAACATTTAATTTTGTGCTGGAAATCTAAAATAAAAATCTATAACAAAGTTTGTACTAAAAAAAAATAGGGTGCCTAAGACTTTTGCACAGTACTGTATGTGTGTGTGTATATTTTATATATATATATATATATATATATTTCCGGACCTAACTGTGTGTAAATATACATTGTGTGTATATATATATATATATATATATATATATATATAGAGGGGTCAGCGGATGCTGAAGCGCATAGTGCAAAGAGGTCGTCGACTTTCTTCACAGTCAATTGCTACAGAGCTCCAAACTTCATGTGACCTTCAGATTAGCCTAAGTACAGTACGCAGAGAGCTTCATGGAATGGGTTTCCATGGCCGAGCAGCTGCATCCAAGCCACACATCACCAAGTGCAATGCAAAGCGTCGGATGCAGTGGTGTAAAGCATGCCGCCACTGGACTCTAGAGCAGTGGAGACGCGCTCTCTGGAGTGATGAATCACGCTTTTCCATCTGGCAATCTGATGGACGAGTCTGGGTTTGGAGGTTGCCAGGAGAACGGTACATTTCGGACTGCATTGTGCCGAGTGTGAAATTTGGTGGAGGAGGAATTATGGTGTGGGGTTGTTTTCAGGAGTTGGGCTTGGCCCCTTAGTTCCAGTGAAAGGAACTTTGAATGCTTCAGGATACCAAAACATTTTGGACAATTCCATGCTCCCAACCTTGTGGGAACAGTTTGGAGCGGGCCCCTTCCTCTTCCAACATGACTGTGCACCAGTGCACAAAGCAAGGTCCATAAAGACATGGATGACAGAGTCTGGTGTGGATGAACTTGACTGGCCTGCACACAGTCCTGACCTGAACCCGATAGAACACCTTTGGGATGAATTTGAGCGGAGACTGAGAGCCAGGCCTTCTCGACCAACATCAGTGTGTGACCTCACCAATGCGCTTTTGGAAGAATGGTCAAAAATTCCTATAAACACACTCCTCAACCTTGTGGACAGCCTTCCCAGAAGAGTTGAAGCTGTAATAGCTGCAAAAGGTGGACCGACATCATATTGAACCCTATGGGTTAGGAATGGGATGGCACTTAAGTTCATATGTGAGTCAAGGCAGGTGACCGAATACTTTTGGTAATATAGTGTATATATATATATATATATATATATATATATATATAATATGTAAAACATTATGACCACTGACAGGCGAAGTGAATAATATTGATTATCTCGTTACAATGACACCTGTCAAGGGTTGAGATATATTAGGCAGCAAGTCACCAGTCAGTTCTCGAAGTTGATGTGTTGGAAAGAGGAAAAATGGGCAAGTGTAAGGATTAGAAAGACTTTGACAACGGCCAAATTGTGATGGCTAGATGACTGGGTTAGAGCATCTTTAAAATGGCAGGCCTTGTGGGGTGTTCCCGGTACGCAGTGGTTGGTACCTACCAAAAGTGGTCCAAGGAAGGACAGCCCGGTGAACTAGCGACAGGGTGATGGGCGCCCAAGGCTCACTGATGCGCATGGGGAGTGAAGGCTAGCCTGTGTGGTCTGATCCCACAGAAGAAGTATTGTAGAACAAATTGCTGAAAAGTTAAAGCTGGCTATGATAGAAAGGTGTCAGAACACACAGTGCATCGCAGCTTGCTGCGTATGGGGCTGTGTAGCCACAGACCTGCAGAGTGCCCTTGCTGACCTCTGTCCACTGCCAAAAGGGCGACTTACAATTCTCATTTATACAACTGAGCAGTTGAGGGTTAAGGGCCTTGCTCAAGGGCCCAGCAGTGGCAGCACAGAGCAATGGAAGAAGGTGGCCTGGTCCGACATTTTCTTTTACATCACGTGGAAGGCCGGGTGCGTGTGCATCGTTTACCTGGAGAAGAGATGGCACCAGCATGCACTATGGGAAGAACGCAAGCTGGCGGAGGCAGTGTGATGCTCTGGGCAATGTTCTGCTGGGAAACTTTGGGTCCTGGCATTCATGTGGATGCTATTTTGACACATACCACCTACCTAAACATTGTTGTGGACCAGGTACACCTCTTCATGGCAACGGTATTCCCTAATGGAAGTGACCTCTTTCGGCAGGATAGTGCGCCCTGCCACACTGTAAAAATTGTTCAGGAATGGTTCGAGGAACATGACAAAGAGTTCAAGGTGTTGACTTGACCTCCAAATTCCCCAGATCTCAATCTAATCGAACATCTGTGGGGTGTGCTGGCAATCAAGTCCGATCCATGGAGGCCCCACCTCGCAACTTACAGGACTTAAAGGATCTGCTGTTAACATCTTTGTGCCAGTTACCACAGCACACCTTCAGGGATCTAGTGGAGTCCATGCCTCGACGGGTCAGGGCTGTTTTGGCAGCAAAAGGAGGACCAACACAATATTAGGCAGGTGGTCATAATGTTATGGCTGATTGGTGTATATACACACACACTCACCCTCCACTTTAATAAGAACCTGCACACCTGCTCAATTATTCAGTTATCCAATGAGGCAATCTGGCAACTGCACAATGACATATATACACCCACGCACAGATTGCAGATGTCGTGTGTGAAAATCCCAGGAGATATCCCAGTGATACTGGTACCAACATCCATGCCACGATCAAAGTCACAGAGATCACGCTTTTTCTTCATTTGGATGTTTGACGTGAACTTTCAAGATTCAAGATTCAAAGCGTTTATTGTCATGTGCACAATGAGGAAACCAAGTTTCCCTGAACAATGAAATTCTTCCTTTGCTGTCCACGTTGAATGCCAAGATAACAAACTATATAGAAATAAAAAATAAAAACAGACATGTACATACATACGAACAAACATAATAAAGACGTAATTAACTGCAGCTCTTGACCTGTATCTGCATGATTTTTTGCATCATGCTGCTGCCACATGATTGCTAATTAGATAATTGCATGAATCTACAGGTGTTCCTAATAAAGTGGACAATAAGTGTATATATATACACACACATAAACACATACAGTGGGGTCCAAAAGTCTGTGACCACTAGTGAAAAGACTTCTGGTTGAAAAATTTTCATCACTAATGATATTATCAGCTACAGCTTGAGGGAAAAGTAGAATCTTAAAAATATTTACATGAATTTCAGAATTTCTTAGTATTTGGTATGTCCCCTTTTGCTTTAATGACAGTGTGCCCTTCAGCTGACACAGACTCCACAAGTTTGTGTAAAATTGATAATCCATGTTAGATCATATCCATCGACGTGTTTCAGTGGAAGGGATAAGACTCATGGAAAATCTGACCTTTTGTACAAAGGAGTTAATATAGTCAGTATCACAAATTTGCTTAAATTTAAATAGTGACTTAGAAATAGTGTAACATCTTGAATATTGAATAGTAAAATTTTCTGAATTCTAAAACTTTGTTTATTTCCAGTTTTAAATGTTCCCAGCCTTTTGGATCCCATTGTATGTACATACGTAAACACACACAGACACACACACACACACACACACATTTTGTATAACAGCTCTCCCTTAATGACCAGAGAAGACAATCAACAGCTCAGTGAAGAGAGAGCCATCACATGCAGACATGACACAGAATTTCTCTCCACTCAATCAAATGATTTTTAAACTAAATTTTTTAAACTCAAATGAGTTTAAAAAATCCTCACAATTATTCTATTCATGAAGCATATACTGAGAAGTGATTGTAAATCTTTAAAACCATTGACTCGATGTCCAGAACAGAGTGGTGTTTCCCAAAATTAACATTAGCATTATCTGCAGCATAAGCTGGAACATGCCCAGTCTAATTCATACTTCTCGAGACAGCTTATAAAAGCCTTTTCATCACTGTCTTCATAAAAGTCAAGAAGCTTGCATAGGAGTCAGGAAGCTCCATCAGACACCGTAAAATATCTAAGACACCCTGGAAACATTTTTCTGTTGCATCATTGCATCTTTGGCAACTGAGAAATAAATGGGCTCACCTCAGGTGTAAGGTCATCCAAAATATCCCCAACAATCTTCAGTCTTGGAACATTCATAGCAATCATCTTTGCTTTTGTTCTTCCCATATGCATTTTATTTACACTGTTTGAGTCCTGAAGGAGAGAGCTGTTAAACTGTCTTAAGCTGACAGGAAGTACTGTTGTAGCTCAGCCTGTGTTTAACCGCATAATACACTTCACAAGCAGAGATTTCGTCATAAATACCTCTTTTAAGTGATCAGTGATTTAAAAAATAAAAAAGTTACTATTTCACAGATACAGTCTGATGTTCCATTGATTTGCTTGCGGTTGTAGATATTGCACAATCATGGGGCATCATGCTCACTGCCCCACTTCCACAGAGTTATTATTGCAGCAAGTGCTAATAGAGCCCCATTTGGGCAGGAATCATGCTGCATCAAC
Source organism: Pangasianodon hypophthalmus (assembly GCF_027358585.1). NCBI lineage: Eukaryota > Metazoa > Chordata > Actinopteri > Siluriformes > Pangasiidae > Pangasianodon > Pangasianodon hypophthalmus. The sequence continues at coordinate 8,968,293 of NC_069730.1, read as the reverse complement.
ATTGTTAGTGCTGGACTCCTAGTGATCTATGTCATTACAAGAGTTGGCTAGTGGTTGATATCAAGGATAAATCAGCCCTCAGTACACAGTACACATTCAACAGGTTTACCATTTGCTTACTGTCACAAACCTGAATGATGAGCAAGTTTATGGGCTCTCTAATTGCAGTATTAAGCCTAACTGAGAGATGGCACTTGCATCTATGTTTTCATATCAAGTTCATTTTCGGTAACTTTGTGGACAAATACATTATGTGAAATTATTTACTGACTTTATTTTTGACCAGATTTCATTTCTTGTGAGAACGGCTGGTGTAGCCACAGAATATTCGCTCTATTTCTCTGACAATACTTTATTCCATTTCACCTAATGGACTTTAGAGTTAGTGACTATTAGCATATATTGATAACTTGGCAACATGATAATGCCACATTCGAAGCCAGTCTAAAACCATTATCTCACAGGTACACCACTGCCTTATAAAAGAAATTAAATATAAACTCTGCAAGGCATCAGTGCAGCTGCCATCTGTTTTGGACACACCTTTAGCAGACACTTCTTTACTCTGCATCAACTTTGGCAAACCATGACCATTTGTGCACAGGGGCATTGTTATGATGAAACATATATGGACCCTTTAGTTCCAGTGAAGGGAAATCTTAATGCTCAGTATACAAAGAAATTCTAGACAATTGTGTGCTTACGACTTTGTGGCAACAGTTTGAGGAAGACCCATATACGGGTGTGATGGTTATGGTCCACATACTTTTGGCCATATGGTTTGTCTATATTTATGTGACAGGATGGTTGAATTCTCGAATAAGTAGAATAATCGGCTTTATAAACTGAAACAGCTCGAGAGCGGTGTGCTAATGGTGGCTATCAAGCTGTACCCCAGGAGTGCGGGCAGGAGAAAAGTGATGTTGAATGGGAGGCACATCATCCTTGTCAATATTGTGCCACCTGTCCTCTTCAGGTTACATTTCAGGTGTAGGAGCACTGGCTCTCCCAATGGATGAAATGAGCGACAGAGGAGGGGTAGGTGGAGCTGTCTGTTTTGCTGTGGAAAGCTCCATTTAAGTGCTGGGGGAACTAGTAGTGTAACGCTTGTTTGCACTAAAATGAAGAACTTAAGGGAACCAAATGTACAAAACAGACAAAAATTCAAATGTTCAGAGTTTCGCGGCTGCTACCACATTGAATGATGTAATAATTTTATTGAAGCTATCTCAAACATGAATTATTGATATTGAAAAAATGCTTTCTGGCAGTCCTGGGAACTCCTAACTGTACAGTCCTTGTGTAGAACCACTAAGCTACTGTAGCCCTGTCAGATGCATGTATTTGGATTAGAATAGAATAGAATAGATTTTATTGCCATTGTTTTGAACAACGAAAGACTGTTTAGCAGCTCACAAGGCCCTTTATGCCTTTATGCTGGCATGTTAAATGTACATTATCAAATTTCAATGCATGCATGATTGAGTGGGCACATTGAACAAAATTGTTCCAAAAACTGGCCACTGCCATCTCATTCCTTCTTTCTCTGCTTCTCCTTCCCATTTTGCTCCTCTCTATCTCTCTTCCAGGCATTATTTTGTAGCAAGTTCATACACAGTCAGTAACCCTGGTGAACAATTCTACATGTTTAATGTCATCGCAGCGTGGCTCATAACACTGTGTGGCCGGTCGTTTGAAACACCACAGGAATACGATGACCCCAACATGATTGTCGCAAACATCCTGACGCACCTTAGGGCACTGGTCAGTTACAGCCACACAAGAACACATGACTATGTGTGTGAGAGAGTGAGAAAGAGAGACAAATAGCCATTCCTAGAGAGTGTACTCTCTTTATGACTTGATTGTTTCTGTGGTTGGTGTAGGGTGGGCTGGTTGACTTTCCTCCATCTAAGCTGAAGTCTGGTGCTGGAGAACATGTGTGTTACGTCTTGGACCGCCTGGCAGAGGAAGCACTGAAATGTAGGCAGTTTGTCTGGAAGAGGTAAACCACACTTAAAGGAGTGACCTACCAGAACATTTAAGAAGAGCACTTCAAAAATTTGCTTCTCTTTCTCAGGCCTCTCTACCCCTCAGAGGAGTTGGAGGAGGAGTCTGTGATGGGGGATGATGCTGAGCTCACACTCAGCAAAGTGGAGGAGTTGACTGTGAGGCACGCACACTTACACATATAGTTAGGTCCATAAATATGTGGACATTGACAAAGTTAATGTTTTTTTTTTTAGCTGTCTACCACAGTATAGTGGAATTGAAATTAAGTAATGAATATGACCTCAAGGTTGAGATTTCAGGTTTAATTTGAGTGTATTGTACATATGTACGTCCAAATCAGGTGAACCGTGTGGGAATTAGAGCACTGTATACACACACACATATACATACACACACACACACACACACACATATATATATATATATGGTGTCCCAAAAGTCTCCATACATAGGGGAAAATAACACTTTTTGACAAAAATGTCTTCCAAAATTTTTCATATTTAGTTTATATTGTTTTCAGCTAGCCTTTCAGAATGCCCTTGACAAAAGAAGAACGTATTGAAATCATTCTCATGGCTGGATCGGGAAGATGTCCCAAGGTTGCGATGGACTTTAACAGGAAATATGGCAAGCACATCACACATGACACTGTTGCCAAATTTACTAACAATTTTAAAAAGACTGGAAGTGTTGCGGACCAAAAGAGAAGTGGATGTCCACGCACATCCACTGATGAAGGCACAACCGACATGGTGCTGGCATAAATAGTTCCCTATGTATGGAGACTTTTGCCCTGTGTGTGTGTGTGTGTGTTTGTTTGTGTGTGTATATATATAAACTGCTCAAAAAAAGGAACACTTTGAAAACACATCAGATCTCAATGGGGAAAAATATCATGCTGGATATCTATACTGATATGGACTGGGTAATGTGTTAGGAATGAAAGGATGCCACATTGTTTCATGGAAATGAAAATTGTCAAACTATAGAGGGCTGAATTCAAAGACACCCCGACAATCAAAGTGAAAAAATGATGCAGCAGGCTAGTCCATTTTGCTGAAATTTCATTGCAGCAACTCAAAATGGTACTCAGTAGTTTGTATGGTCCCCACGTGTTTGTATGCATGCCTGACAACGCTCCTAATGAGATGACAGATGGTGTCCTGGGGTATTTCCTCCCAGATCTGGACCAGGGCATCACTGAGCTCCTGGACAGTCTGAGGTGCAACCTGGCGGCGTCAGATTGACCGAAACATAATGTCCCAGAGGTCTTCTATTGGATTTAGGTCAGGCGAGTGTGGGGGCCATTCAATGGTATCAATTCCTTCATCCTCCAGGAACTGCCTGCATACTCTCGCCACATGAGGCCGGGCATTGTCGTGCACCAGGAGGAACCCAGGACCCACTGCACCAGCGTAGGTTCTGATAATGGGTCCAAGGATTTCATCCTGATACCTAATGGCAGTCAGGGTGCCATTGTCTAGCCTGTAGAAGTCTGTGCGTCCCTCCAAGGATATGCTTCCCCAGACCATCACTGACCCACCACCAAACCGGTCATGCTGAACGATGTTACAGGCAGCATAACGTTCTCCATGGCTTCTCCAGACCCTTTCACGTCTGTCACATGTGCTCAGGGTGAACCTGCTCTCATCTGTGAAAAGCACAGGACGCCAGTGGCGGACCTGCGAATTCTGGTGTTCAGTGGCAAATGCCAATCGAGCTCCACGGTGCCAGGCAGTGAGCACAGGGCCCACTAGAGGACGTCGGGCCCTCAGGCCACCCTCATGAAGTCTGTTTCTGATTATTTGGTCAGAGACATTCACACCATTGGCCTGCTGGAGGTCATTTTGTAGGGCTCTGGCAGTGCTCATCCTGTTCCTCCTTGCACAAAGGAGCAGATACTGGTCCTGCTGATGGGTTAAGGACCTTCTACAGCCCTGTCCAGCTCTCCTAGAGTAACTGCCTGTCTCCTGGAATCTCCTCCATGCTCTTGAGACTGTGCTGGGAGACACAGCAAACCTTCTGGCAATGGCACGTATTGATGTGCCATCCTGGAGGAGTTGGACTGCCTGTGCAACCTCTGTAGGGTCCAGGTATCGCCTCATGCTACCAGTAGAGACCCAAGCCAAATGCAAAACTAGTGAAGAACAGTCAGAAAAGATGAGTAGGGAAAAAAATGTCAGTGGCCTCCACCTGTAAAACCATTCCTGTTTTGGGGGTCTTCTCATTGTTGCCCATCTAGTGCACCTGTTGTTAATTTCATTAACACCAAAGCAGCTGAAACTGATTAACAACCCCCTCTGCTACTTAACTGACCAGATCAATATCCCAGGAGTTTAATTGACTTGATGCTATACTCTGATTAAAAAGTGCTCCTTTAATTTTTTTTGAGCAGTGTATATATATATACACACACACACACACACACACACACAGAGACAGTCAGGTCTGGAAGTATTTGGACAATGATGGAGTTTTTGTGATTTTGCCTTTATACACCACCACAGTGGATTTGAAATAAAACAATCAAGATTTAATCAAAGTGTAGACTTTCAGCTTTATTTTAAGAGGTTCCACAAAAATGTGGCATTTACCATTTAGGAATTACAGCCATTTTAAGCAAAGTTCTTCCATTTTCACGGGCTCAAAGGTATTTGGACAATTGACTCACAAGAAGTTAATTGATCAGGTGTGGTCCATTCCCTCGTTACTTCAAGACAAATGAAGCGAATGAAAGGTCTTGAGTTGATATCAGGTATTGAGTTGGCATTCGGCAGCTGTTCGACTGGAGCTACCAATATGTCCAAGGAGATCTCAATGCAAGTGAAGGAGGCCATCATTAGGCTGAAAAAAAAACAACATAAATCTATAAGAGAGATAGCAAAAACCTTAGATGTGGCCAAATCAACAGTTGGATACATTCTTAAAAGAAAGAAAGCACTGGTGAGCTCAACAACATCAAAAGGCCTGGAAGACCACGGAAGACAACTAAAGTGGTGGATCGTAGAATCCTTTCCTTGGTGAAAAAAACACATCAACAGAAGTCAAGACAACATCAACAGAAGTCAAGAATACTCTGGAGAAGGTAGGCATATCATTGTCAAAATCTACAATCAAGAGACGCCTTCATGAATGTAAATACAGAGGATTTACAACAAAGTGCAAACCACTGGTAACATTCAAGAACAGGAATGCCAGATTAGACTTTGCCAGAAAACATCTAAAAAAGCCTCCCATGTTCTGGAATAAGATTCTTTGGACTGATGAAACCAAGATTAACTTGTACCAGAATGATGGGAAGAGAAAAGTATGGCGAAAGAAAGGAACAGCTCATGATCCAAAGTATACCACATCATGTGTCAAACATGGTGGAGGCAGTGTTATGGCATGGGCATGTATGGCTGCCAATGGAACGGGCTCACTGGTGTTTATTGATGATGTGACTGCTGACAGAAGTAGCAAGATTCTGAGGTGTATAGGGCTATACTCTCTGCTCACATTCAGCCAAATGCTACAAAACTGATAGGACGCCGCTTCACAGTGCAGGTGGATAATAACTCTAAACACACTGCAAAAGCAACTCAAGACTTTTTGAAGGCAAAGAAATGGAATATTCTTCAATGGCCAAGTCAGTCGCCTGATCTCAACCCAATAGAGCATGCTTTTCACTTATTGAAGACAAGACTGAAGGCAGAAAGGCCCACAAACAAGCTGCAACTGAAGGTGGCTGCAGTGAAGGCCTGGCAAAGCATCTCCAGGGAGGAAATTCAGAATTTGAGTTTTGAGAACATGGGCTCCAGACTTCAGGCAGTCATTGAACCTCTTAAAATAAAGCTGAAAGTCTACACTTTGATTAAATCTTGATTGTTTTATTTCAAATCCATTGTGGTGGTGTATAAAGGCAAAATAAAAAAAAAAACTCCGTCATTGTCCAAATACTTCCAGACCTGACTGTATGTGATGTAGACGGAGGGGAGGCTGGTCGGACTGGCAGGTAACACGTGATGATTCGCACCTGTGTTTTATTACTGCCAGTCTACTTATTTGTGTCTCTTTGTGCTTTCAGTGACTCACATAACCTGTGAACAAAAGGCAGAGTGATCTATAGGTGGCCGAGCTCATGAGACACACGTGCACGCACACGTGTACACACGCCGAAGAGCATGAACCTGACTGAGCGAATGCCACGAGACCCTTTTTCTGTTGAACTGCTCTGTTTTGTTGAGCTTTTGAAAATCATGGACTGAATAAATGCGAGCCTGGAGCTTGGCTAAAATTCTGCCTGCCTCCCGAGTCTTCCTCTGTACCCTCACTCACCGAGTCCTACGTATATATACAGGGTGTCCCAAAAGTCTCCATACATAGGGGACTATGTATGCCAGCATTGTGCTGGATGTGGAACAGATCATCGAGCAGTTGGTACTGGAGCAAGGTACGGTGGAGTGAGTCCAGTGCCACAGGCCCTCCCTGGCGGAGGATCACGTGATGGCGATCACTGGTCCAGACACCTCCCTTTTTCCTTGCTGTCTACCTCATTCTCTCTCTCCTACTCCTCCCAGGAACCAAGCCCTAAAACCGGCCCCCCGAGCCGGATTTCCTCCCTGTTTTTCCTCCCCGCCTTCTCCTTCACTTCTGCTGTCTCCCCCAAATCCCTCTCTTTCTACACAGGTAGAACCTTCTGCACCCACCAGGACTGGGGCATTGACTGGGAAGGTGGTGCTGGGGCTGTCAAAGTCAGCTCTGTGTCAGGGGGACACAGAGGTTGTGGAGGGCTCCTCTACTCCACCCTATGCAGAGATTTCCCTTTGGAGCAGTAATGCAACGAGACCCTGAGGCACACCTTCAACCAAGTGAGAGAAATTGATGGTCAGCAAATTCAGCCTAACGTTGTGCTGTTCCATGCAGCCCACCATAATCCCATGGATAGGCATTTGGAGCTGGATAAAATCCTAAACCATCTAATGGTTTTTATTGGCCAGGCATTAGGGCAATGTTCGCAGGTGGTGTGCGGCATGTCGCAAATGTCAGCTGGTGAATCTCCTGGCCACCCCAAAAGCGCCATTGTGCCCATCACCCTTAATCGAGGTCCCCTTCCAAAGAATTGGCATGGACCTCATCAGGCCATTAGAAATCGGTGTACTCGAGGATATCACTTTTTGTTAGCCCTGGTGGATTATGCAATGCAATATCCAGAAGCAGTGCTTCTGCACATCATCTTGGCACACTGTGTAGCGGAGGCACACTCCCAAGTTATCGGTGTTATCTCCCAAGTCAGGATCCTGAAAGAGATTTCTCTGTTAATTGCCTGCTGAAACGGATTGGCTGATGACAGCCACGTTTTTTTTTTTTTTTATCAATTAGGTCACCATCAAAAACTCAATTACACATTAGCACATAGATGCACCTTACCAAATTTAAGCTCAATCAGATGTATGGTTTCTGAGAAACAGTTATCTGACCTTAGCTCCACCCCTATGTATGACCACACCCCAAAATTTACCAAATGACCTTTTGATGGGCCAGAAATCCTAGGACTAGTTTGCAAAAGTAGGGTTTGCATATTATGCAAATTAGCACCTTTGGTGCTTAGAGCCCTTATTATGATTGTTATCTTGTCCAATTACTTTTGGTCCCTTAAAAAGGAGGGACCACACACACATATATATTTGTCACATATACATTACAGCACAGTGAAATTCTTTTCTTTGCATATGCATAGCTTGTTAGCTTGTTAGGAAGCCGGGGTCAGCTGATATGGTGCCCCTCGTGCAGAGAGGATTAAGGAACTTTTTTTTTCAGATAACCTTTAAGAATGCCTTTGACAAAAAAAAAAAACATTGAAATCATTCTCATGGTTGGATCAGGAAGCTGTCCCAAGTTTGCCATGGACTTTAACAGGAAACATGGCAAGCACATCACACACAGCACTATTACCAAACTTATAAACAAATTCAAAAAGTGTTGTGGACCAACTGAGAAGTGGACGTCCACAAACATCCAATGATGAAGGCACAACCAATGTGGTGCTTGCATCAGCGCTTTCAAAAACTTAACAAAGCAGAACACTTCAACAGAAAAAGGGTCTGTCTCAGACTTGTGGCAATCCGTCCATCAAGTTCAAGTTCATGCTCTTTGGCATGTGTATGGGTGTGTGAGCGTGTCTTCAAAAATATAGCGAGCTCCGCCAGCTATATCTTTCGCTCTTTCTTGCTGATTACGGGAATCTCTGAAAGCACAAAAAGACAAAAGTAAGTGGACTGGCGGTAATAAGACACAGGTGAGAATCATCACACGTTACCTGCCGATTCGACCTGCCCCCTCTCCGTCCACAGCTGATGCTCAACCACGCCCCCGCTGCCATATAACCCCACCGCCCGACTCAGGCCAGGGAGCCATCCAGCCTGCAGCTGACTCACCCCCATAGCAAGAGAGGTAATCAGCCACTACCATCTGTGCCTCTGGCCTGTGGACCACCTCGAATTTGAATGGCTGAAGTGCCAGATACCAATGAGTGATCCATGCATTGGCGTACTTCAAGCGATGGAGCCATTGGAGCGGGGCATGATGGGAACAGAGGGTAACAGGATGCCCCAGTAGGTTGTACCGGAGGGTAAAGACCACCCATTTGATGGCTAGACACTCCTTCTCAATTGTGCCTGCTTGCACGGCTCCATCCACTAGACCAGTTCTGACGCTCCCTTTTTAGTGAGGTTAGTCAGTGGCCTGGTGACGTCTGAAAAATGAGGTACAAACATCTGCCAGCACGCATAGTGTCTGTGACAAACATAGAGCTATTCATCCTGGTAGAGCTCTTGGCATGAGACGAGGCTAGCCCGTCTAGCTGAATGGCGGCGACAGGAACTCTGTTGCTGAGCCACGTCTCCATGAAAACAAAGACGCAGCAGCCTCTAAACTCATGCCACGTAGTTTGCTGGAGTCGGATGTACTCCAATTTATTGTCCAGGGAGCAGACATTGGAGTGCAGGATGGAAGGGAGAGCCGGCCGGCTAGGGTTTGTTTTTGGCCTAGCATGGACCCCTGCCCTCTTGACGTGCTTCCGCTTCCTCGCACACCACTTACGGCGTCGCCTGATGCCGTTGGCCGGGTGGAGGCCTGTTCTCCACAGCAAGCCGAGATCGCGTAGCTTCTCCAACAAATCATCATGCAGTCGGTTGTTGCGTGGATTCTGTGTTTTATTAGTGTCTGGCGATGGTAGACACGAACACAGGTTGCTCCGATGTCCGTGTGCCATTAAAAGTCGGGCTAAGAACAAAAATGGCACCATTTTGGATCCGGAGCAGCTCCTGCATGCTATTGCCTGTGACACCATCTTGGATCAAAGATCCATATATGATTCTTAAGAAGCATGCAAAATTTTATGGAGATTAGACAATAGATGGTTCTACAACAGTTTAAATTTTAAAAATTCTATTTCTTTCTGGTAAATTCCCATATATTTCTTAAAATTATCTTGCTTTTTCTCTGATTTAGGTGCTTATAGGCTTGCACAATATTAAGTAATAACTTTTTACACATGTCCTTAAAGGCCCTGAAGTGCTTGAACTCTGATTGCTGCTTGCAGCTATATTTATCATTATTATTATTATTATTGTTAGTAGTAGTAGTAGTAGTATTGGACCAAACAATAAGGCCTAGAAACATGAAACTTTGAGGGATTGTAGTACTCCACCAGTTTACAAGGGCGCAAAGTCTCACCCCGATCGGCCACACAGTGGCTCTACAGTGATCAAAACAAAAAAATTCTACAAACATGGCCATACCTTTTGAACCGTTTGTCACAGACTCAGGTGTCTTAAATCATTGGAAACCTTGGGTCAAGACAAACAAAACGTATAAAGATTTCATTTCTGCCGTCAAAACATGGCTGCCATTGGCCAATCTATGTTCAGCAACCGCTTATAAAAGTGGTGTAATTCGTACACGATTCACCCAGTTTGGATGCAAATACCCCCAAATTAAAACCAAAAGTGTCTGCACTGCATATTAATTATTCAATTTCAACTCCAATATACTGTGGTAGACAGATGAAAACCATATCTATAATGCAGCATTAAACCCTGTCTGTTTGTAGGAGGAGGCTGATGAGGAAGATGACGTTATTGATCTGGAGGAACTGAAGTCCAGAAATAGTCAGAGTGTGAGTTTAAGAACTAGCAGCACTGTTTTCACTGTCTGACTCTCACAAACTCTGACAGATGAGTGTCACATGAATCAGAAATTAAACTTGTTACATTTGTGTATCAATCATACAGTGGTATTCCTGGAGTTAGGGGTCTTCTCCCATTCTTTCCTGCAGCACATCTTGAGTCCTGTCAAGGTGGATCGGAAGCATTAGTTTACTGCTATATAAGGTCTCTCCACAGATTTTCAATCAGGTTCAAGACCTGGTTGTGGCTGTATCACTCAAGGACATTCGCAGATTTGTTTTGAAGCCACTCCTGCATCAACCTGTCTGTGTTGTTTTGAGTCATTATCATGGTGTCCTGAGTGCTCATGAGTTTCCTCAAGGATATCTCTGTACTTTGATCAGTTTGATCTACCCTTGATATTGACAAGCCTTCCAGTTCCTGCTGCTGGAGAACATCCCCACAGCATGATGCCACCACTGTGTGTCATATAGGCATGGAATTAGGCAGGTGATGAATGATGCCTGGTTTCCTGCAGATGTAACAGTTGGCATTCATGCAAAATAGTTAAATCGTGTTTTTATTAGACTATATAATATTATCCTGAGTATCCTTTGGGTAGCTTTTGGTAAACTCAAAGTGCCCTGTGTTTGTCTGGATGGCCAGCTCTATGAAAAGTCTCAGTGATTTCAAATGTCTTCCATTTAAGTATGATGATAAGTGGCAGAACTTTTATGTAGCTTTCTCTAGATCTGTGCTTTGATGTAATCTTGCCTCAGGGGTATATGATCAATTTCTTTTAACTTGTGTTTTTTTTTTTGTTCTGATATGCACTGCCAGCTGTGGGGCTTTATACTGACAAAGGTACAGTGGATATAAAACGTCAGCACACCCCTGTTAATATTGCAGGTTTTTATTTAAAAAAAAAAAAATTAAACCAAGATAACTAATGTCAGATGATTTCCACCATTAATGTGATATAGCAGAAAACAAAATTCATGTGAATAACAAAGAAACATTTTAGGGGAAAAAGAAAAAAACACAATAGCCTGGTTGCATAAGTGTGCACACCCATTAAACAGTAGTTTGTCAAAGCACCTTTGGCTTGTAATACAGTGCTCAGTCTCTTTGGGTAAGATTGTACCAATTTCTGTACCAACATAACATCTAGATTTGGCAATTTTAGTCCACTTTTCTTTGCAAAAGTGCTCCAGATCTATCAGATTGTGAGGGGATCTCCTGTGCACAGCCCTCTTCAAGTCATTCCACAGTTTTTGACAGGATCTGGGCTCTGACTCCAAAATTTGACCTTCTTCTGAAGCCATTCCTTTGCTGACTTGGATTTGTGCTTGGGGTCATTATCGTATGAGAAGGTGAAATTCTTCATTTTCAGCTCTCTAACAGAGGTCTGCAGCTTATGTGCCAAAATAGTTTGGTATTTGGAGCTATCCATGATTCCATCTATCTTGAATAGAGCCCCAGTCCCAGCTGAAGAGAAGCAGCCCTATAGCAGGATGCTGCCACCATCATGCTTCACTGTAGGTATGGCGTTCTTTGAGTGATAAGCTGTCTTGTTGTTGTGCTGAACATATGTTTTAGAATTATGCCAAATATATTTTGCCCTGGTCTTTTCAAACCATTTTACCACATGGTTTGGCAAAATTTAGGCAGAACTGGCTGGGGGGGATTTATTTATTTATTTATTTTGTGAGAAAGGGCTTCATCTAGCCCAGATGTGTGAAGAGTACGAGAGATTGTTGTCACATGCAGGGAGCGATCAGTACTTGTTCTTTTTTCCCCAAAACATTTCTGTTTATTTTAAACTTTTTATTTATTTTGTTGGTTGCTATATCACATTATATGAGAGTTCAATTGAATTCTCAAATCTGATAATCAGAAAGTGTGCATTATTAGTACTGCCAGCTGTAACATGAATGTTAATATTATGCACTCATTCTAATTAGGGGCCAAGCACCACAGGTGCGTAGACACCCATTGTTTTCATCAACTTTCTTCTTCTTCTTCTAGAACCGTACATAGGAAAGTTATCAAATTTGGTACACAGATAGGGGACAGTCTGAAATGTTACCATAGCAAATTTGGAGTTGGTATCTTAAGCCCTCTAGCGCCACCAACAGCTCAAAGTTGCACTGATTTTTATGCTAATAACTTTTGAACCATAAATGCCAGAAACAAAATTTTCCTCCGATTTCTTGGCTTGTGCCAAGTCGAATGCACCCTTTGATGTCATTTTCTGTCATGAAAATTTTTCCACCATTTTGAATTTTCTTAAAACCCTACCTTTTCAAACTCGAGTTGATTAGTCAAACGTTCTCGAATAACGTGCAAACGAATTCGATAATAAGCATGCCAACATGGACTTGTGAAATCAGTATCATTGGTGTCACTGGCACTATACTCTGAAGGTACTTAAAAAGATTCAGGAGAGTGCCACCTTGTGGTCAAAAAAATTATAATGAAATTTCAATAAATGCTAATAGCTTTTGATTACTTTTACCAATTATGCCATGGTTGGCTGAATCTGCTGTGCGCCATTTTGAAATGCTTTGAAAACATACTTTTATGAACTCCTCCTGGAACATTCATCCGATTTTCACGAAAGTCGAATAACGTCATTTTCAGACCATACCGACAAAAAATTATGGAATTCAAGTTGATTAGTCAGACAATTTTCATGAGCATGCCGAAATGGACGTGAGGCTATATCTCCATAATGCTTTAGCATATTCAGACCAAACTTAGTATATTTCATAGCCATCATGACTTGAGGGTGCCTACACTGTTTCAGAACAGCACCACCTAGTGCTCATGAGATATGAAAAAAGCATATTTTTGCTTTTCAGACTGTTTGTCCAATTTTCACCAGATTCAACTCAGATCATCTTCAGTCCATGCCAGCAATAAGTTATGGATTTTGTGTTGATAGGCCAAACTGAACTGCATAAAAATTGGCCTACAGCATCTATGTTCATGTCCGTCATTGTCCATGAGGACAACTGTGTGTCTTAAAAACATGGCAGCCATCTGCCAATCAAATTTCAGCAGTTTTTAGACAGTTACCGAAGACCGATCAAAACAAAACACTGTGGATATATTTGCCTTTTGGGCTGAGAGGTTTGTGTAAAATTTGAAAAAAAAATTGTCACGTTTTAATTGTTAATTGTTTTATATAATGTAGTTTTTCAGAGAAACGCAAGGATCTGAGGCTGTATCTGTGCAATTCTTTGATGTATTATGATGAAAGTTTATATGAGCCATTGTAACCATCCCCAGACAATTCCATAGGAATTTGGTGACAGTGCATCTATTGGTCAAACGTTATATGAAATTATAAAACATTTCAAGTATTTCTTCTTGTGGTTTGTAAATTATTTTGCATAAAGTCATCACTGCTGTCACAACAATCACATCACTAGAATAATCATTACTGTTTTAACTCAAATTGTCTTTGACACATATGCCCTGATGGTACCTGAGAAATCTGCAGCAAGCATCACAGCAAGTTTGTGCTTGGCCCCGTAATTGCTGCTTGCTACATTATGTTTTTGTTTCTGCAGTAACAGTTTTATACACAGGGACTTGTGCGGTGGATGCGCCACATAATCTAAGACTGATGATAAACAGATTTAAAAGCAGGTTTTTATTTTTTTTTAAACAGACTGTGCTTTGTGTGTGTGTGTGTGTGTGTGTGTGTGTGTGCGTGTGTGAGAGAGAGAGAGAGAGAGAGAGAGAGAGAGAAGCTGTTGAAGAGTGACTGTTTATCGCAGCTATAACATAAGTGAGAATAGAACAGGAACTAACTTGTGGATGTTCCACAACATTAAAAACAATTATAAACCATTAAAAGGTGCAATGTGTTGTTCATTAATAAACACTGTAATCATTGGCAAATGATACCAAGTGGTATAAGTGTAATAACACACTTCAGACCATGCAGTTATTCCTTATTTAAAGGTGGAAAAAGATCTGACATGATTTATCTTGGTTTCTTGTTTTGTTTTTTTGTTTTTTTTTGCAAAAACCTGCAATTTTAACAGGGATATGTAGACAGTTTATATCCACTGTCTTTTGAAATCATGTCCAATCAGCAGAATTTAATACAAGTGAGCCGTCTCAAGGGTGATCAGTGGAAGTGGGATGCACCGCATTAAGCTTGATGTCTGATATATAATGTGATATATAAATGTGACGTTTTAGTTTTTAATTAAAAATTAAATTATAAATCTTTGTGAAAACGTTTATGGTTTTTACTGATTTATGTGATGTGCAAGTGAATATGTGTTTAGGAAGTGAGTGTGTTGAGACCAGAGATGATCCTGGAGTCAGTCACCGATTCTGCGGAGTGGAATCTGGAGGTAGAGAGGGTTCTGCCCCAGCTCAAAGTCTCTGTCCGCTCAGATGTTAAGGTTAGAGCTTCCATTTTCACAATCATTTCTTACTTAAGTTAGAAAGAGTAAAAATAAATCCTAAAAATGACTTCATGAATCCCAAACACTTATACCTGGTATTTAGATTTTTTTTGTTTTATAATTATACTACTTATACTACTTGTAACATTTTGTATTATACTACTCAAATTAAATGCTTTGACCAGGCCTGAGAATCAAGATGTTTTACCAGTTTAGAGTTTTGAGTAACAGGTAATTATGGTAAACTTCAGGATTGGAGAAGCCATGTGAGCCAAATGCATCAGCACCAGGACGGCATCAAAAGCTCTTTGAAAGAGGCCAAGGTATGTTACACATGTTTACATATAACTCAAGTTTGTATATTTTTAACACTCAAGGCTTTTGGAGCTCAGTGATTGCATATGTTTCAGGCATATCTGGATAAACTGCTGGAGGAGATCAGTAAGACTCAGGAGAAAGTGAGCAGCAGAGAGAAGTATATCAACACACAGCTAGAACACCTAATCACAGACTACAGGAATGCACAATCAAAATTCCGTGAGGTAAAAGTCTAAGCAAGGTAAACTTGATAGGGAGTGCTTCAGGCACAGTTTAGTGTTTTGCCTGCTCATGCCTGACTGAGTGTAGACTCATAAACTGATTTTCAAGGACTTTTGAAATTAAAGTCTTTACTTCAATGCTGCATCAATCATTATTGGGTCAGGGGTGTAAAACAGTAAAACTGAATTGCTGAGCCACTGTGAGCTGCATCTGTTGTCCATATTAATGCAATATCAGTCGAATTTGCACTTCTCATGTGGTCACATAACTTCTCTTGGGCTGTGCGGCAGTTGGGTCATTCCATAAAAACTCAACCAGAGGTGGTTGCACCATGATATTAGAATTTGCTAAAACATTTAGTACATAAATGTACATAAATGTAAAAGTACACAGAGTATTGTACACAGAGACCTGAAACTTGCTGAAGTGTTACAGAAGTTGGGTTCTGACAACTCGATTGTGGACACCAAATACTGTTTCTACACTTAGTTAAAAGGTTTAAGAAATTTAAGAAAATCATATATATATATATATATATATATATATATATATATATATATATATATATACATATATATATATTACACACTATATATTACACACTATATTGCCAAAATTTTTGGGACGTCTGCCTTTACATGCACATGAACTTTAATGACATCCCATTCTTAATCCGTAGGGTTTAATATGGAGTTGGCCCACCCTTTGCAGCTATAAAAGCTTCAACTCTTCTGGGAAGGCTTTCTACAAGGTTTAGGAGTGTGTTTATGGAAATTTTTGACCATTCTTCTAGAAGCGCATTTGTGAGGTCAGGCACTGATGTTGGACGAGAAGGCCTGGCTTGCAGTCTCCACTCTAATTCATCCCAAAGATGTTCTATCGGGTTGAGGTCAGGACTCTGTGCAGGCCAGTCAAGTTCATCCACACCAGACTCGCTCATCCATGTCTTTATGGACCTTGCTTTGTGCACTGGTGCACCGTCATTTTGGAACAGGAAGGGGCCATCCCCAAACTGTTCCCACAAAGTTGGGAGCATGAAATTGTCCAAAATGTCTTGGTATGCTGAAGCATTAAGAATTCCTTTCACTGGAACTAAGGGGCCAAGCCCAACCCCTGAAAAACAACCTCACACCATAATCCCCCCTCCACCAAACTTTACACTTGGCACAATGCAGTCAGGCAAGTACCGTTCTCCTAGCAACTGCCAAACCCACACTCGTCCATCGGATTGCCAGACAGAAAAGCGTGATTCGTCACTCCAGAGAACACGTCTCCACTGCCCTGTCCAGTGGCGGCGTGCTTTACACCACTGCATCCGACGCTTTACATTGCACTTGGTGATGTAAGGCTTGGATGCAGCTGCTTGGCCATGGAAACCCTGATCTGAAGGCCACACGAAGTTTGGAGGTCTGTAGCTATTGACTGTGCAGAAAGGTGGCGACTTCTGTGCACTGTGCGCCTCAGCATGCGCTGACCCCTCTCTGTGATTTTATGTGGCCTACAACTTCGTGGCTGAGTTGCTGTTGTTCCCAATTGCTTCCACTTTGTTATAATACCACTAACAGTTGACCGTGGAATATTTAGTAGTGAGGAAATTTCACGAATGGACTAATTGCACAGGTGGCAACCTATCACGGTACCACTCTTGAATTCACTGAGCTCCTGAGAGCGACCCATTCTTTCACAAATGTTTGGAGAAGCAGTCTGCATGCCTAGGTGCTTGATGTTATACACCTGTGGCCATGGAAGTGATTGGAACACCTGAATTACACCTGAATACTTTTGGCAATATAGTGTGTGCATATATATATATATATATATATATATATATATATATATATATATATATAACATATTATATACACACACACACAGTACTGTGCAAAAGTCTTAGTCACATGCAAAGAAATCCTGTAGAGCAAAGATGCCTTAAATTAAATTAAATGTTCCTACATTTAAAAAAATACTATAAAGTGCAGTAAACAGTAATAAATGAAACAAAGTCAATATTTGGTCTGACTTGGCCATTGAAGAATATTCCATTTCTTTGCCTTCAAAAAGTCTTGAGTTGCTTTCGTAGTATGTCTGTGAAGTGGCGTCTTATCAGTTTTATAGCATTTGGCTGAATGTGAGCAGAGAGTATAGCCCTATACACCTCAGAATTCATCTTGCTACTTCTGTCAGCAGTCACATCATCAATAAACACCAGTGAGCCCGTTCCATTGGCAGCCATACGTGCCCATGCCATAACACTGCCTCCACCATGTTTGACACGATGTGGTATACTTTGGATCATGAGCTGTAGCCATACTTTTCTCTTCCCATCATTCTGGTACAAGTTAATCTTGGTTTCATCAGTCCAAAGAATCTTATTCCAGAACCTGGGAGGCTTTTTAGATGTTCCTGGCAAAGTCTAATCTGGCTTTCCTGTTCTTGAATGTTACCAGTGGTTTGCACCTTGTTTTAAACCCTCAATATTTACATTCATGAAGGCGTCTCTTGATTGTAGATTTTGACAATGATACGCCTACCTTCTCCAGAATATTCTTGACTTCTGTTGATGTTGTGAAGGGTTTTTTCTTCACCAAGGAAAGGATTCTACGATCCACCACTTTAGTTGTCTTCCGTGGTCTTCCAGGCCTTTTGATGTTGTTGAGCTTACCATTGCTTTCTGTTTAAGAATGTACCCAACTGTTGATTTGGCCACACCTAAGGTTTTTGCTATCACTCTTATAGATTTATATTGTTTTTTCAGCCTAATGATGGCCTCCTTCACTTGCATTGAGATCTCCTTGGACTTCATATTGGTAGCTCCAGTCGAACAGCTGCCAAATGCCAACTCATTACCTGATATCAACTCCAGACCTTTTATCTGCTACATTTGTCTTGAAGTAACAAGGGAATGGACCGCACCTGGTCTTAACTTCTTGTCAGTCAATTGTCCAAATACCTTTGAGCTTCTGAAAATGGAGGTACTTTGTTGACAATGGCTGTAATTCCTAAATGGTAAAATGGTAAATGCCATATTTATGTGGAACCTCTTAAAATAAACTTGAAAGTCTACACTTCAATCACATCTTGATTGTTTTATTTCAAATCCATTGTGGTGGTGTATAAAGGCAAAATCACAAAAACTCTGTCATATTTGTGTAGGTCTCCCTTGTACCACCAGAACAGCTCTGATCTGTCAAGGCGTGAACTCCACAAGACCACTGAAGGTGTGTTGTGGTATCTGGCACCAAGACATTAGCAGCAGATCCTTTAAGCTCTTGTGAGGTGGGGCCTCCATTGATCGGACTTGTTTGTCCAGCACCTCCCCCAGATGCTCGATCGGTTTGAGATCTGGGGAATTTGGAGGCCAAGTACCTTGAACCTCAATCCATTCCTGAACAATTTTTGCAGTGTGGCAGGCCGCATTATCCTTCTGAAAGAGGCCACTTCCATTGCCGTCAGGTCACTGACGTCATCTGTGTGGAAGCAATGGGAAACACTCTTCCCCTGAGTTCTTAGAACTTCCCCTAAGTTCCTAGAATGCTCCACAGACCAGTTATCCATAAAAATTTTCTGCTGCCTAGAAGCTTTTTTTTAATTATAAATCATGTCTAAACTTTACACTTTTACAGCAAATTATGTAGGACTTATCAAAAGAATAACATGTTTATGTGGCCATTAACATTGCTGTTGTACATAACCACATTTTGTTTTAATAATGATGCAAGCCCAGTTGGCAAATGAAATTTGGGGTGCATGTAGTCCTAGGATAATAGTTTATGCATGCAAAAATTCAGGTCCCTAGCTGCTTGTCAACATTTGCTTCTTGCAAATGAAAATTTGTGCAATTTTAGTCATTTTGCATGCCTAAATCTCTAAACTGAGTGGTCCTTTCCAAATGAAACTTGGTGGTTATATTCCAGACATGGCATAATACAAGAAAGAAAATGGAATTATATAATATAGAGAATTTTCAATAATTTTCAAAATACTAGTTTTTGAGTAGTAAAATTATTTTTTAAAAAATTGGAAACTAAGAGTTGAAGCATTATCTGGTGTCTATAAAGGTATCAGTGCCATCTGAACCAACAACTATAATTCTCCAGCAAGTTTTAAGTCTGTATCTACCTTTAAGACCTTTCTGGGAGCATCTGAAAAATCCTTCAGAATGAATTTATAATGGAAATATTTAATTTTCGGCCATTTTGAAGGGCCCATATTTCAGAGAATAAGACAGATACAGCTTTGGCTGGCTGGAGTTCTCATCGGTTAGAGATCGCTCGCTGCTGTGGCCTGAAGATCATTGGGATTGCTGGGGATGGTGCTGCTTGGGGACCATGGAAATGGCTTTGGACTGCGGCTCATATGGGATTGAATATTGAATTGAACTGAATTGAATTTGACATTATCTCTAAGAAATACCTCAACTCTGACCAGAAAATTTTATAAGAACATGACTTGGTTGGATCTGTCAAGTAAAAGCCAAAAAAATGTGACGGAAGCTTATTTTATACAAGAAATCCCTCACTCTTCTGACAACAAGCTATATTTTGTGAAGTATCAATATCTGATCAGCTGTACTTGATACGTCTTATTTGCACATACTAAGCCTAGAATAAGTTTAAACTAATTAGAAGACATTAATGCAACCAACCTTTTGGAACTTTGTTTGAATTGACATGGAATGACTCATTTAAATCTGCTCTCAAAAGATGATCTTAAAATCATCAAAAGATCCATTAACGCTAAATACGCCTGCATAAATAAAACTGTGAATATGTGAAGCAGATTGTGACACTTTTACGAGTTGGAGACGGGATGCAGACTTGGGACAACTCAGAAAGGGCTCTTTATTTTCTTTCACTATTTTCTGCGCTTTTCAGCAATTTTATTTTACTTTAGCAGATTTACACACACAGCTCTGTGCTGCTCAGCTCTCTCTGTCCCGTGGTTCTCGTCTCTCCCCCTTTATCCTTGTTGCCGCTCACTGAAACAGAACACTTGTTAGAGAAATCCTGCATAGTTGTAGGTTCTTAGCACTCACTTTTCCTGGCTCCGCCCTCCATTCACAAACCATGCCGACTCAGGCCAGGGAGCCATCCAGCCTGCCGACGACTTCCCCCCCATGCTAAGAGCAGAAATCGGCCATAGCCATCTGTGCCCCCGGCCTGTGGACCACCTCGAACTTAAACATGCGGTGGAGCCACGGAGCGGGGCATGGTCTGAACAGAGGGTGAAGGCTCATCCCAACAGATAGTATCGGAGGGTGAGGACAGCACCATGGTTTAAAACAAGTTGTCTTTCAATGTCATACTATATTTGTGTCATGCTTATAGCCACAAGGTTGCCATTATTAATTTGATTACTTAGCATGCATTATCCAGGTTGAGTATTAGTATGATTATTGTGGCTGATTATTATCAATCTATTAACAACAGCTTGTTTTGTATGCGTGTGATGGTTGTGTAATTTGGTGTTGTGTTGATGGTTGTGTAAGAGTTGGGATAAAGTAAATTGGAGTACAATGTATTACATCCCTGTTACAGAATTCATGACCAAAGTTCTAATTTTACCTTGTGGAAAGTTAGAAAAAACACATTACTCAGAGCTCTGCATGCTAATCAGTGTCAGAGGAGGAGAGTGCAGTTTACACCCTGCCCCAAGATCCTGATGATTGGAGCAAGCATTTTATGGTCAGCCCAACTGGAAAGGGTTAAAAAAAAAAAAACCCTGACACAAAGGAAACTCGGGAGTCTCTTTTAACAACTCTGAGTTCTCTTCAACCATCATCTCGAGGGAGTCTTTTTTAACAACTCTGAGTCTCTACCAACATCTTCAAGGAGCTCTCTTCCATCAACATCTGTGGGAGTCTCTTCCAACAAGTCAACCAAGAGCTTCAGAAGTTCTCGCCCCTCACCATCATGAGGAAATCACGCTCAGTTTGAGGCTCCGCATCCAGACTAGTTCCTGCAAAGCTTGTGAACCTCTCATCAATGCTTTGCAACCCTCCTACAAGACTTTGCTGGTGCGCGCCTCACTCCATTCATCATCCTGATTGGTCTTCCGAGACACCATTCAAAAGCAACCAGACTGCTGATGAATCCCCATTCAAAGAGACAACTTAAACACAAGTACAGTACCTCCATATTCTAGCTGAACTGGTTAATATAAAGCTTAAAGCCGTTCTAAATGAAACAAAGGTTAATTAATAAGTTGTTGGTTTGTTCAGGTCATGGTCTGAGAAACAGCTACAGTCCTAGATACTCAGGACTTCATTCATTCTCTATTCAAAACCCTTCCCTGTTAACCTTGTGTGTGAGTGCATGCAAGCATGTAAAGTAGTATAAAGTAATAGTATTAAAGTCTCATCTGATTTTAAAGGCAAGTGTCTTGTGTCTCTGCGCTTATAATTTACTGCCTTAAACTGCTGATCTTGTTACTGTGCTCTTAATATAGTGTTTCACTGTATTTAGAATATTATTGCCAGTGGCCACAGAGGTAAATACCCCATGTACAATTAAAAAATACACTAATTTCAACTCATCGCTGGATGAATAGTTGTTCAGCTATTAAAATATTAAGTTTGCAAAATTTCCCCTTCTGAGCTGATCTGCTAATGTCCTACATATTTTGGTGGAGAATGCAGGAGGCTTAACCTAAACAGCTAATTTCCAACAGCATTTTGTGGATGGAGGATTTTGTCTGTGAGTTGTTGGAACATTGCTGGGGCTCCAGACAACCCAAAAGAAAGGGTCACAAACTGGTATAAACCAAATGGAATGGAAAAGGCGAGATATGTTAGTCAAGGGGATCTGCCAATATGCCTTTGTCAAATCCAGTGTTGCATAAAAGTGAGCCACGCCTAACCAATTGAGCAGTTTGTCAATGCAAGGCATCTTGCACACGTCAAATTTACACTGTGTTGACTTTTCTAAAGTCCATACAGAACCGGAGAGAACCATCTGCCGTGGGAACCATGACCACCAGACTGGACCAGTCACTGTGGGACTCCTTGATTACCCCCATATCGGGCATGGCCTTGAACTCACATTTCTATTTACATTTACGGCATTTGGCAGATGCCCTTATCCAGAGCGACTTACAGAAGCACTTTGAAGTCTCTATCAATAAATACATTCTGATACTGGTTCTCTGGGTCACAGACTAAGAATACCATCAGTCTCCTCCTGCACCACTTGTTTTTTGTGTTCGAGCAAATGATAGGGGCGGCTGCATACCACCACTCCTGGAGGCATCTCAATGTGGTGTTCTATGAGGTTAGTGGAACCTGGTAGAGGCAAAAACACATAGAAAATTCTGTGTGCAACTTGGAAACCTCCGTGATTTGAGATGGTGAGACGTGGTCTCCACAGGGTGAATTGAGCCACCCCTTTTAGATTCACCTCCAGTCCTAGCTCCTCCCTCTTCAGAACGACCGTCGCCAAAGCCACAGGGACCTCCTCTCTCCATGGTTTAAAGATGTTGAGATGGTATACTGCTGTGCCCCATGGTAGATATAGGAATGGCTTCGGGGTATTGTGTTGGATAATCCACCGGGACCAGCACAAAGCAATGCCGTCAGTACCAATGGCCCGAGGAGGTCCATACCAATTCTTTCGAAGGTGACCTTAATCAATGGAAGGGGGCACAATGGCACTTTTAGGGTGGTCAGCAGATTTACCAGAAGACATTCACAATATGTCACACACCACGTGCAAACATCGCTGCGAATGCCCGGCCAATAGAAGTGGGCCATGAGACGGTTCAGTGTCCTAACCTAAATGCACCAGATTAGGTGAGCCACCTGGAATAACATTTCCCGACAGCTCTTTGGGACCAATAACTGGCTCAAACCATTGCAAAATAGCCCGCTTTAGTTCTGGGTACTCCAGCAGGTTCATGACCAGAAGCTGTTGGGCAGTGAGTCGGGCTTCCCCCGACAGTAGCGGCAGCAAGTAGACTGCCCACTGTGAGTCAGCCCCACACTTCCAGAGCATGCTCAAAGAGATAAATAAACGCTTCCAGGACATCCTGCAGTCCTGGGAGACCGTGATGTGGGGCATGGGGCTGGATGGACCAGGCTTCATAGTCCCTGCCAATCCTTTGCCCAGGCATGGAGAAGGGCCTTGAAGCGCTGTTCCTGCTCCGTGCACAGCTAGAGAAGGGCCTGATGTTGCGTCTGGTGGATGCCGGCAAGGGTTTTGGTGATCTCCGCGAGGAGCAAGGACTCCATAACAGCAGATCTTCCTCAATTTCCCGGGTTTCGCCACCAGTGTGACACTTTTACGGGTTGTACCGGAAATGAGGAGATGGGAGGCAGGCTTGGGACAACTCAAAAAGAGCTCATTATTTTCTTTCACTATTTTCTTCACTTTTCAGTGATTTTTATTTTACTAAGCAGATTTACACACACACTTGGCTCTGTGCTGCTCCTCCCTCCATTCACAAATCAGCACTCGATCACTCCCCCACCTCCATACAGATTATCTAGATAAATGAGAATTTGGCAGTTATCATGCTTTGGAAACAAACTATAAAAATGTAATCAACAGACCCCGCTAATGCTAGATGAACAAGAAGCTCTCGTTAAAGGCAAGATGGTCACATTGACATGCACAATAACATTTTGTTTATTCTGTAATGCTGAGAAGACAATGATGATCACAGCAGATAATTGAGTTGTGAATACTTGGGTTGTATACTAAACTGCGTAGTACTGCTAAATAGGGAATATCAGCACATTAATTGTGTCAGTACTATTTAGGCATACTACATAGCCTTGAATTCTCCTTCAGTGTGCGTTGACTTGCCTCTCACAACTGTCAGATTAACCTACATGGGGCATAGCACCACCCTTGTTAGAAAATTTTCTTCCACTAGTAGCAAAAGCATTTTCTACCAATTGTCATATTTTATGTCCAGCAGCTTTTATTTTTATACTTAACTTCTTGTGGTGTGTGTGTGTTTAGGCCAAGGAGCTGTATCAGCAGGGCAGTGGAGGAGTGACTGAGAGAAGTAGAACTATAGCAGAGGTGATACAACCACTACAGATGCTATCACCTCACAGAGAAGCTTCATGTTACCCACAGGTTCCAAACACTGTCCTGCACATTTTAGTGTTTTCCCAGCTCCTTCACAACCACTTCAACTCAGTAAGGGCTGATTTAGCTGATTATTTTAATCAGATATGTAAGAGCAGAGGAAACACTACAATGTGCAGGATGGGGGGTATGCCAGGAGCAGGATTGGGAACCTGTGATATAACCCATTAAATACATTCAGAGTTCACAAATACCCATACAACATACCTGACAGTCACATACACACACACACACACACACACACAAATATTCATATCTCATGTTTTCATAGCATCTAATGACACTTTTGTAACATTATGTACAGATCAGTGAGGATCTTGAGAAAGTCAAACAGGAGATGGAGGAGAAGGGTAGCAGCATGTCAGATGGAGGTGAAACAACACACATACACCCCCTTAATGAACAATTTCCTGCTAACATTTGTTAATTTTCTGGGTATAAATTAACATTTGTTTTGTAGCTCCAGTAGTAAAGATCCGGCAGAGTCTGACTAAGTTAAAGCAGGAGATCCAGGAGATGGACGTGCGTATGGGGGTGGTGGAACACACACTGCTTCAGGCTAAACTCAAGGAAAAGAACAACATGACCAGAGACATGCATGCCACACACATCACAGAGACTACCACACACACCTACTCATAACCATACTGTATATATCTATATCGGCGTGTGTATGCACACACACACACAGATATATATATATATATATATATATATATATATATATATATATATATATATATATATATATATATATATATATATATATATATATATATATATATTATATACACACACACACACACACACACCACCCACCACCCACTTTATTAGGAACACCTGTACAAAATTATGCAGACACAGGTCAAGAGCTTCAGACAATATTCACATCAAACATCAGAATGAAGAAAAAGTGTGATCTCTGGGACTTGGACTATGGCATGGATGTTGGCACCAGAAGGACTGGTTTGAGTATTTAATAAACTGCTGATCTCCTGGGAACTTCGCACACAACAGTCTAGAATTTACACAGAATGGTGTGAAAAACTGTCACTGAGTGAGTGACAGTTCTGAGGATGGAAATGCCTTGTTGATAAGAGAGGTCAGAGGAAAATGGCCAGATTGCTTCGAGCTGCCAGGAAAGATATAGTAACTCTATAAGATATAGTAAGTCTATAGTAACTCAAATAAGCACTCTTTACAACCGTGGTGAGAAACTCCTCTCAGAAACTCATCTCAGAACACACAAAGCATCGAACACTGAGGTGGACAAAAGCAGAACACCACACTGGGTTTCACTCCTGTCAGTCAAGAAGAGGAATCTGAGGCGATCCTTGGCACAGGCTCACAGCAACTAGTGACTTTTTCCAATCTTCAACTGTCCAGTTTCAGTGAGTCTGTGCCCATGATAGCCTCAGATTTCTGTTCTTGGCTGACAGGAGTGGAACCTGATGTGGTCTTCTGCTTTTATAGTGCACCTACCTCAAGGTTTGATGGGTTGTGTGTTCAGAGATGCTTTTCTGCTTACCATAGTTGTAAAGTGCTTATTTGAGTTAATATAGACTCAAACCAGTCTGGCCATTCTCCTCTGATCTCTCTCATCAACAAGGTGTTTCAGCCTCAAAGAGGATGTTTTTTGTTTTTCGCACCATTCTTTGTAAACTCTAAAGACTGTTGTTTGTAAAAAAAAAAAATCCCAGGAGATCAGCAATTTCTGAAATAATCAAACCAGTCCATCTGGCGCCAACAACCATGCCACTATCAAAGTCACTGAGATAACTTTTTTTTTTTTCTTTTTCCCCATTCTGATGTTTGATGTGAACATTAACTGAAGCTCTTGACCTGTATCTGCATGATTTTACGCATTGTGCTGCTGCTACATGTTTGAATAATAACTGCATGAATGTGCAGGTGTTCAGTTGTTCCTAATAAAGTGGTGTATATGTATATATATAATATTTTCTTACCTTAAAATGCCCTTTGTTTAACTTTGTAATAAACTTAGCTTCTATTTATATGATCTGTCATTTCTGATCCCAAGTAACAAGAATACTTATGAGTGTATCAAGTCCTTAAAAGGTATATCCGCTTATTGTGCTCTATCTCCTGTTGTCAGAAGGCGAACAGTATTTTAATGAATGACTTGGAAAAGAGTTACAACCTCAAACATCTATGTCTCATTTAATGTATGCTACAGATTTTAACTATTTATTTGCAACATCTTAATGCATGCTATATTTATTGTCTGCTTCTTCACAATTTCTGGAACTGGTTGTTATAGCTCCTGATTCAGTAACAGCAATACAAAGATATTCTTTAAATTTATACTTTTACACATTTACATTAAATTCCATTCAGCAGGTTTTAGTTCAAAAGATGTTTTGAATGGCAAAAAATATTTTTAAATACTATTTGTTCATTTGTGTAGACTGACAGTGCAAGGAAAATCAGTTTGTTTGAAAATCACTTCACATAGATATGACATTGTAGAGTGTGCTATATGTAGCCATGGCAATAAATAATAATTAGAAATGCATTTTAATGATTACCTGATTATAATTTTGCTATTTCCAATAAAATGTGCATCTCTATAAGAAATCTGATTTTATGGGGACTCTATACAAACAAAAGGGCCCACACTCACTGCAAAATGGGTGGATATTTGTTGTTTTGGTTTTGATGATTTCAAAGCCAGTGTTTTGCAGAAAAAATAAATTGCACTACTTATGAAAACTTGTGTTCCCGTTTTATTAATTGTTTTTTAAAATTATTTTATTTTAGCTATTTTAGCATCCCCATATGTCGGCATGATCCAAGAATACAGCCTGCATCACAGGGCAGCATGCATGCACACATTCATGCACTCATACCTAGGACCCTGCAGTGGACCCTGCACCACTGTCCCACCATTCTGCCCTAACCATTATTCTGATAATTGACGTTAGCAGTGCCAAGCCACTCAATATTTACTTTTATGGTCTTATGACTAGTCCAGAATTACTTGGCTTCTGGAGAGCCTTTGGCCTATATAAAGACCATAATTGATTTAATGTAAGCCTTTTACATGGTTAGCTGGAATACTTTGAATGTATATGTATTTTTGTATTGTATATGTATTTTAACATCAATTTAGTATTTGGTCACCAAATACTAAATTGATGTTAAAATACATATACATATTGAGAATGTATTTTTTTTTAAAAAAGGAACATGGAGAAAAAATAAACATTGTTTCACTGTTATCGGCTAGTTCTTGAGCGGTCAGTGTGAGTCTCTCACTCGGTGTCTCGCTGTCCCTCAGGCTGTGACATTCTGCAACGTATTTTACAGTGAAAGCTGCAGTGTATCCTCCCACAATAATCTGCAATTGCTCAAAATCTTGTCAAGGGAAACTTTTTTTTTTTCACGTTTATATTTTTGGCCATGGAGGAGAAAGTGCAGCTCTGTCTCGACCTCACCATTCATACAGTGAGCACACAGTCTCGGCTCTCTGGGCAGCCAGGTTCTCCTGTGTCTGTCTTTCTCCACGGCAAGACTGTGCTCACTCAGCCTGTACCTGGTCAGGATCTGTCTCTGATTTATATCTCTGACTGTGAAGATATACTTGCTAATTCATACTCTCTGTTTAGGACCCGATAGCAATGTAATCTGGACTGGGTTTGGGTCTGAATGATAGCAGCACCAGGTCATCTGTGTAGAGCAGATGTTTGACTTCTCTATTGTTTAGGGTGAGTCCAGGGGCTTCAGATTTTTCCAGTAACACAGCTAACTCATTGATATAAATATTGAACAGAGTTGGACTCAAGCTGAAGCCCTGTCTCACCCAATGCCCTTGAGTGAAGTATTCTGTTCTTTTGTTGCTGAGTTTTATACCGCATTTATTGTTTAAATAGAGTTGATGTCATATACTTTACCCCCTACACCACTTTTAAAAACTTGCTAAAAAATAATCCAGTGTGTCAAATAGAGTCAAATGCTTTTTTAAAATCAACAAAACATGCAAATATTTTCACTTTGCTGTTTTTGTGAATATGCTGTTTGAATAGGGTGTGTAGGGTATGCTGCACATACATAATGGTCACTGTCATGGTTAACAGGCCCTCTTTTAGGTTTTAGCCAGAAATATGTGAGTTCTTTCTTAACTATTGTTAAGAACTATTAAGAACTATTGGGATTTGAGGCTCAAATAATGACCCTGCCTGAGTCGCAGCTTTGTTTTACATTTATGTGTAGAAAGAAAGAAAAAAAGGAGGATTTCCCTGTAGCCTAAGGGACAGTGAGTATCTATGCCTGATCAACACCATGTTTCTAATAATACAGCAATTGTTAATCTTTTTTTTTTTTTTTTTTAGTTCAAATTCAAATTCAAATTTTATGTCACATGCATAACCATACTCAGTACGACTTGCCGTGAAATGCTTTTTACAACTGTTCCAACATAGAAAAGAAAATATATTAAAATATTAAATATAAAGAAAAATATATACATAAAAGTATATATTTTTCTTATATTTAATATTTTTCTTTATATACTGGTTTAGGGCCTGGAAGAGCTTCTTCCTGCAGGCCATTTGGGCCCTCAACCAGTAAAACACCAAGGACTACGAAGGGATGAATAAAAATCCTGGATATTCCAGGAACTTACTTAAGGATTTCATCATTTACATGTTGTTTACATGTTCGTTAGTGGAGTAAGGCAGACAAAAAAATTAAAATATGTATCAAATTTTACAAAAGGAGGGATAAGGATGAACATAAAAATATTTATCAAATTCTTAAAGAAGAAAGAAGTTACAATATATTTTCTGGCATTTTTGTGCTTCATTGAAAGCATTTTAGGAAGTTTCTTGGCTATTTATCCTAGTGTTTTACAGATGAGGTGAAGCAATTGAAAAAATGCGTTTGGGTATTTTTACCTTGAACCACCTCCGAGTATGTGAGTTGTTGTAGATAGGAGAAGTGCCAGTTCTCATTACTTAGATTACTGTGAACCCCTTGCATATTTGTAAACTGGACTCTCCTGGGTGGGACTCTGTTGGGCGGGGCTCTGATGGGTCAGTCTCTACTGGGCAGTGACCAGTGGGTGAGTGGGTGTCTTTCAGGTGTTGTATTCTTTATTTTAGAATTAGCAAGAATTAGCGGGCTGTGAGGCAGTGGTGTTGCTGTATTTTTTCTGACTGTCCATAGGGGCCAGTGGGCTGTTGTGTTGCTGTAAGCTTGTTGACTGGTTGTGGGATTGTGTTGGAGGTTATGGATTAAAGCCTGGTTTTGTTTCATCAGTTCACTCAGGTTAGTTTCTAGGCTATCTAGAATTTAGTTTCTAGAATTAAGAGGTTGTGTCCAGATAGAGTTGCCTCATGGTTTTGTTTCCAGCCATTTTCAGATTGTTTATAGTTGAGTGTAGAGCTGTATGCCAGGCATTTGGGTCATCAGTATATACACTATATTACCAAAAGTATTCGGTCACCTGCCTTGACTCACATATGAACTTAAGTGCCATCCCATTCCTAACCCATAGGGTTCAATATGATGTCGGTCCACCTTTTGCAGCTATTACAGCTTCAACTCTTCTGGGAAGGCTGTCCACAAGGTTGAGGAATGTGTTTATAGGAATTTTTGACCATTCTTCCAAGAGCGCATTGGTGAGGTCACACACTGATGTTGGTTGAGAAGGCCTGGCTCTCAGTCTCCGCTCTAATTCATCCCAAAGGTGTTCTATCGGGTTCAGGTCAGGACTCTGTGCAGGCCAGTCCAGTTCATCCAAGTTTGATCAATTGAAAAATAGGTGGGTTCATTAACAGCCGTGTTATTTAACAGGTCAGCACAGTCAAGTCAAGTGGTCAAGTCAAGTGGAGTTTATTGTCATTTCAACCATATACAGCCAGTTAGTACATAGTAAAACGAAACAACCTTTCTCCAGGACCAAGGTGCTACATAAGACAAACACAGAACAACACAGAACTACAAGGGACTACATAAATTTATACATAAAGTGCACAAGTGCAAACATGTGCAGACAGCACAAAACAGTACAATGACTACTGTGATAGACAATGGACGCAGTAAGTCCAAATGCAGCACCGACCAGTACACAACTCTATTTGAAAGTGAGTCCAGTGAGAATAGTGCAAAGAGTACAAGAATACAATATAAGTAGCTGAAATAGTGTAAACATAAGAGTAGCACCCTATGTACAGTATAATAAATATTGTAGCAGCATAGTGTAATGTGCAAAACTTGCAAAAGAAATTGCAAAGAGGATGGAGGATGCGCAGTTGTGTGTGTGTGTGTTCTTTCAGTCCAGTTTCTGAGTGTTTAGGAGTCTGATGACTTGGGGGAGGAAACTATTACACAGTCTGGTCGTGAGGGCCTGAATGCTTTGGTACTGTTTACCAGACTGCAGGAGGGTGAAGAGTGTATGAGAGGGGTGTGTGAAGTCATCCACAATGCTGGTGGCTTTGCGGACGCTGCGTGAGGTGTAATCACAGGTGTCTGTGATGGAGGGAAGAGAGACCCCGATGATCTTCTCAGCTGTCTTCACTATCCGCTGAAGGGTCTTGCGATCCGAATGATCACAAGTGATGAAGTGAGTAGCATTGCTGTCTCACAGCTCCAGTGTCTCTGGTTCAATCCTGAACTGTGTGGAGTTTCACATTTTCTCCCTGTGTCCATGTGGGTTTCCTACACATAAAATGTGCTAGGTGTGAAATGAGTGTGTGTGTGTGTGTGTGTGTGTGTGTGTGTATGCTGCCATGTGCTGGACTGGTGTCCCATTTAGGGTGTATTCCCTTCACATGCCCAGTGTTCCCAGGATAGGCTCTGGATCCACTGCAGCCCTCACCAGGATGAAGTTATTACTGCTCATTAGTTTAGATTTGCTCAACTTACTACTGCCTCCTTTATGTGGGGAAAATGGGAGAATTGGAACTTGTTTGAATTTGTACACAGTGAAATGACAAATTATTCATACCTTGAACAAGAATGTTGTATCAACACAAAATTGGGTTTGAGCACACCTGCCATAAAAACCTTTACTACACCAGTCCTTTGCTGATAACTTTGGACTATTTTAAGACTAGGTGCCCACAATCATAGGCAGGCAATTTAATGTAGCCATTTAATGTCATGTCATTCGGACAGTTAGGGATTCATAGAACCTGGAGGAAACCCATACAGACACAGGAAGAACATACAAAACTATGCACAGATAGTAGCTCAAGCTCAGGATCAAACTGAGGACGCTGGAGCTGGGAGGCAGCAATGCAACCTGCTGCAGCACCATAAAGCACCCTTGGCCAATAGTAAATTCGCTGGCCAAAAGTAAATGTGGTACATTTAAAAGGCAGAACTATTGGTAAACACAAATTTATCATTTTCCCTCATTCATTAAGACAGGGGTTTCCAAACTTTTCTTTTGGGCCAGTGGAGAGAAAAAAAATGCAGTCATGGGCCACAGACTCTCTATAAAATTTATCACCATTAATACTGTGTTTTTGTTCACCTTCTGTACTTGTTCAGCACCAGTGTAGAACTTGAAAAGGGTTGTTTATTTTCATACTTCATTTCAACATTCCATTGCCATTCATACCCCTTTGTTACAGCAACTGACGGCTGATAAACTAAACAAACTTCCCTCTGAATTCGGTGAAAATATTAATTTTACTAATGTGCCTGTAATCTTTTGCATTTGCTTTCTATTATTTTTTTTTCTGTGCTGCCAGTAGCTTGGCAGCAATAATGTAGCCATAATTTCAGATGTTGATATGAAAGAATTTTTCTATCTTTATCAATGCTATTTGTCAATCAGTATTTGTTAATCAGTATTATGTCAATCAGTATCTATGCAACAGTATTGAAATGTGATCGTGTTAAACCATGACCTTACGTATTCAAGCAAGTACTTAACTTTCAGAGGTTTACTTATATACTACACTGTACCATTTCTAGTACATTTAGAGAGTGACTTTATGCCTATGATTTTACAAGGATGGTGTAACCATCATCATTCTTCCTTTACAAACTGGTGTAACCTTACAGGTGGTGTCTGAAGGCTAATGTCTGAAGGCTAGTGTTGTTTTTAAAAAATAAACTGCCTGACCTCTCGCCACGGTTAAAACTAAGATAAGGGGACAGTGAAATACTTGTGCGAGAGACAGGTGTGTGATTAAAAGAAAAAAAGAGAAAACTTCAGAACTGTATAAAAGCATGAACCACGACAATGTAAATCAGATGCTCTCTTGCTGTTTGATTCAATAAAGTCTATTGATTTTTTGGCATCCAGAACCCCTTGTCTTTGGAAGTCTTTTTTCTCATTCTGAATTGAAGAGTTTTTGCCACGACATTGACACCCAGTGTTCAAAATAGAAATCTAATTTTTAAACTTTCTTAATAACTGGCCCATTTTCAAAAAAATATATATACTTCTCAGGCGATTTAAAAATGGCACTGGTTTGGACAACCCTGCTACAAGATTATGGCACAGTGGCTCATAATTAAGCCCAATTATATTAAATTGTCTCCTCACCATGTAAAAAGTGCTGCCGTTAATGGACAGGGTCGTGGATTGGCCTTTCTACTGCTTATCCAAGTTTATCAGTTAAAAGGAATGCACATGCTAACCCTAAAATACTACTTTTAAAAATTGCACATTATGTTAATACCACAAATTGCACATTATGTTACGTACACGATCACGCAGGCGTGCTCCGCTTGTTTTCTGTGTGCAGGTCAAGGAATGCCAGGCGTGCTGCGTGCCTACACTCCGCTTCTCCAATCATTGCGCGGTGGAGGAGGAGCTACGGATTTAAAGTTAGTCCGAAGAGTTTTGGGGAGAAAGAGACCTCCATTCATTCTCTTTTTGCTTGTCACATGCATTTTTGGCAATTGTTTGAGCGCCACACACACATCCGCACTGATACCGCTGCAACTTGGTTTGTGTTATTAAAACATTATGCCTGTTTAAAAAAAGTTATCCCCCGCGTTATTAAGTGATTGGCGGATGCAGCAGCAGTGTTTGGACAATATCCTACTTGTGTAAATTACCGTTCAGAGGTGTACTAAACAACCACTGCTGCTTCTTTTGTGTTTGGGGTCTGGACAGGGAAGTAGGGGCACGCCTATAGCCTACAGCACACCGTCCCTTTGTCTAGACACCCTAGGTAAGGGGCGGGTGCCAACCCTTGCAGTTTCTGTTAATGGACAGGCAAGCTTAGAGTAGTTAGGTTCTTTCTGTGTTCCTTCTGATTTCAGTTTATATATTTATATATACACTGTTTATATATATATATATATATATATATAAATATATATATATATATATATATATATATATATATATATATATATATATATATATATATAGTTGAGGTCAAAAGTTTACATCCCCCTTTCAGAATCTGCAAAATGTTAATTATTTTACCAAAATAAGAGGGATCATACAAAATGCATGTTATTGTTTATTTAGTGCTGAATAAGATATTTCACATAAAAGATGTTTACGTATAGTCCACAAGAGAAAAAAGTAGTTGAATTTATAAAAATGACCCCGTTCAAAAGTTTACATCCACTTGATTCTTAATACTGTGTTGTTACCTGAATGATCCACAGCTGTGTTTTTTTGTTTACTGATAGTTGTTCATGAGTCCCTTGTTTGTCCTGAACAGTTAAACTGCCTGCTGTTCTTCAGAAAAATCCTTCAGGTCCCACAAATCCTTTGGTTTTCCAGCATTTTTGTGTATTTGAACCCTTTTCAACAATGACTGTATGATTTTGAGATCCATTTTTTCACACTGAGGACAACTGAGGGACTCATATGCAACTATTACAGAAGGTTCAAATGCTTACTGATGCTCCAGAAGGAAAAAACATGCATTAAGAGCCGGGGGGTGAAAACTTTTTGAATTTGAAGATCAGGGTAAATTTAACTTATTTTGTCTTCTGGGAAACATGTAACTATCTTCTGTAGCCTCTGAAGGGGAGTATGTATATATATATATATGTGTGTGTACATATATATATATATATATATATATATATATATATATATATATATATATATATATAATGCTTAACTTTGGGCACGCTTGTTTTTGGTTTTGTTCTTTTCTTTAGCGCCGTCCATGGTCCAGGCTCCGTTTTTATTCAAGAGTGTTTACTGTCATGTACATTCTTTCTGTTGACCAACCACATGGCATTAAAATACTGCCTCAATATGCGCATTAAATGCATTGAGACACATTCTTCTGGTGTGTGAAATCATTTTGGTTGCTGATTGCCTACTCTCACCCACCGTTGGCCAATAAAATGTTACAAGCCCCATTTATAAATAGATCGTATCCAGGGTACATAACAGTGCCACACATTCATTCTATTGCATCTGTCTTTGCTCCTGATAACAGCTGGAACAATGAACAAGTCCATTCTTCTGGATCCTACTGAGTTGGAGGAAGAGAGATGCATAGAGGATCGCATCAATATATGACCTATATCAAGAACAGATTTTTGATATCTTGAGCGGTTTCGCCATGGCGAGGCAATAAATTTATGGTGAAAAAAGGGAAACAGGAAGTGTCTCATACCTTCTGCATGCATTGCATGATTTAGATCAAACTTGAGCTGTATGTTTGGTCATGGGGCTGAGCACATGGATGTGACTATTGTTGGTCATGGTCATAGCGCCACCAACTGGCAGCAGGAAGTGTGTCATTTAAAACAGGCTTTTAAATAGTCTTAAATTTACCCAAAACTGCTTCAAGCTTGGTCAGAGTAATGCCAAGACATGGCTGATGTAAAATGGCAAAAGGATTTTTGCTATCTTAAATAGTGTTGCAGTGGTAACGCATTGAACTTTAATATTTCTTTCTGGTGTTTTTGAGGCTCCTAGCATGCATAAAATTTCATGAAAGTCATCAAGCAGGTCAGAGTTGTTCACCGTTAGGCGGATGGCAAAAGCTGAGACATGGGCATGGAGTGGGAGCGCTGTAGCATCCCCTTTTGACTAAAGTGTTGGGGTCAGTTTTACCTACAGTCACCAAACTCAGTACATATATTGTTCCCATCAAGCCAGACAACTTTCAAAATGATGCCCCGCCCAACAGGAAGTAGGTCATTTTGGACTTAATGTGGATTTTTTGAAAAGCAGTCTTTTTTTCTGAAAAGACATCTACCATAGAGCTATAATTATACTTAATCTTTGCATAGCTGTTACATTGTAACTCAAATCAATCAAATCACAAACTGGGAGAAAGGCACATAAACAGAGCAATGTTGCACCCCCTTAAATGCATGTGCCCACTGCACATTACTTCATTACAATTAATTAATGGCTAATAAGGATAACAACATATATCTCTTATCTTCTTCATGCATTATCTCACCAAATATTTTGTTTGTTGGGACACTGAAGCTGTGTAAAGCCTTAGACTTGGGCTTAACCAAACAGATCAGCTCGAAACAAGTTACTCAACAGCACTCACTTCATTGTGCATTGTTTTCATACGCCCACCGGGTGGCAATGTCACCGTAGTGCTTGGGCCCATCATCGCTGCTTGCAGCTATATTTTTGTCATTTGTTGTTGTGTGTGCCACAGTATCGCTTATAGTCTGTTGTATGTTAATTAGCCTCTTATCCACAGTTCATGTTTATGGTTCTTGTTTTCACAGTTTTGGTTGTTTTGTTTGCACTTCACATAATACATTATGTGCACTTGCATCTACCGATTTCTGACAATGATAAATTAATAAAAATAATATTCATATTTCTTTTTAAATGTCAAAATCGATTCTTAAAAATAAATGCCGGGATCTTAAGTATCAATACTTCAGTTTTGATCTGCCCATAGCATGTACATTACTGTTCTTTACTTTATTTGTGTGCAATTTCAATGTTTAAAATATGCAGTGTTTCATTAAAATTGGATAAAAATAACAATTCATAAAAATTGCTGTGCTAAAAATAACCCTGTGCTAAAATTTGGAAACCCAGCGCTGGGTGCAATATGGACTAACTATGTTAACCAAGCGTGCCGATTTAATGCTACTTAAGATGAGACTTAATTCATCCCGGCGGGAAAATAGGGTAAAAATTACAGAATTGTTACTCACTCAATGTTTTTTGTTTTCACAACATTCTGTTTCATTTTATGAAAATTTGTATCTGTCAATTACAGAACGTGTACTCCCAAATAAATCACATTACAATGCAAATAAAACGACCACATATGAAGGGTGGGGTATTTGCAGTTTCCTATTTCTTACAGCCTGCAAACTTGTTACTTATGTAATGAATGCAAAAAAGTGGACAAATACGTAATAAATGTGATCGAGTTATCCAAAACTTCGACTCATTATCTCAAAATTTTGACATATTATCTCAAAGGCTAGATGTATTATCCAAAATCATGACTTTTTATCTCAAAATCATGACTTTTATATCTCAAAAGCTATTCAAATTGTGAAAATATTGTGTCCTTTTTAATAGTACGTAGTCCATAGTTCAAAGCTGTTTAGCAGGATAACCCAGTTAGCTAGCTTTGTACTTAGGTATCTAATTTGATCTAATTTGATAACATGCACTCTGAACAGCTGATACACAATTTTTAATTTGACGCAATGAGAATAAACGCATCCTTCTCTGTCCATTTGACTTTAAACATTCCGTTTTCGTCGACGACTTTTTTTTTTTTTTAAACAAACAATATTGTCAGTTCGCTAATCAGACCAGAGAGGGAAAATAAAATGAAAAACCGATGTGAAAACTCTTCTTTCTGAATATGTCACTAGTCCTATACTGTCTGTTCAGATGAGCTGCCAGTTTATAAATGCATGTGATTGGACCAAACCGACACAGATGAGGATCTGCTACAGAAGCCGCAAAGGTTCCCGTAGAGACTCGCTGAACTACAACAAGCGGTTTTTCATGCGTTGATCTGCTCAGCTCCAGCTGTGTCCCCCGCCCCCAAGTTCTCAGTACGGTCCGCTGAAATATTTTGCTGGGTCCGCAAATGGACGACCCCTGGTCTGTTCTGGTCTGTTTGCGTCATGTTAAACCAAATCCTTTATAAAAGCAAGACTCTAAAAACAAACAGAGCTGGAGATATTGGAGGAATTGAAAGTGTCTAGCTGATCTCGTATTTGGAGGTGGGATCGCAGCGCTTCCCTCTAATTTAACATTGCGACTGTTTTCGTTTCCGCACAGGAAAGCTGGTAAGCTGGGCTGGGCCATTATTGTTTTGTTAGAGCATATGTCATGTAGGAATGTAGTGTTTTGCTCCAGTATAGAGACGGTAGATCTCTATAAATCAGATAGATACATCATTTCTTTGCGCTTGATACTGTTGCAAAGTTTTGGTTTACGTATTAAGTTTATATTACTACAAATACTACAAAATACAGTGTGAGCATGTACATCTGTAGTAGATCTCCAGGAGACAATGCGCTATCCACAACATTTTTGCTGATTAGCCTTGATATTTTACATTCCACTTGTGTCTTTCTGCCTATTTTTTGTGACTTTTTTTTTCTAGGATATTTAGACCGCGAGTGAACCATTTTCCTCATTTTCTTTATTTGTTGCTTTACTACACATGGTCCAAGTTTCTGATTTTATTTTTAGGCAATCTAATTACAACTGACAGAGTCTCTGAAGCGCGCACACCTCCTTGTAGAATTTTAACGACCTAAACTGGGAGGTGAATGGGGAAACGATAGTGGGTGAACAATTTAGAATAAAACCCATAACCAATGAGCTTCTCTCCAGGAAATACAGAAATAACAGGAAGTGGTATTGTCTCCGCCCACTTTGCCAGCATCATCTCCAGTGCTGTCAGCCCTGTTTAACCCCTCCTTTTTCCTGCTTCTATGTGCTTTCGCTCAAGCCCCCATCTGGCCCCCACTTTCTCCTTCTCTTTCAGACTGCGTTCTTTCTGTATTTATTTTTAGATGCATAACACTTCATGTAATTCACTCATTCACTCCTAGGAAATATGTGAAGTATGTGTCCATCATATCATGCTTCAGCCAGGGGTCTTACTGAACTTCAAACATTATGTGTTGTTTAATGTTTTTATGTAGTGTATGTAATTTTTAGACTTGAGCTAAATAAATATATTATATATAAATAAATAATAATATAAAAAATGTTGTTTTTATATTAAGCGTCTTATAAATATTGATAATGTGTGGCTGATTGCTTACTCCAAACTGGCGAACCATGGAAAACGACACTATCCAACAATTAAATTACGCCATTTAGAATTAGACAATGAAATCCAAATAAATCTACTTCATTGTTACAATTTACTTTTCTATTTACCTATTGTATTACATTGTCTGATTTTATCAGGTGATTTAGAAGTTACTAATGGTTGGTCCAGTTACACTTCTTTGCTTATTTGAAGTTACACTATATGGTCAGAAGTATGTGGATGCCTGACCATCACACCCATATAGGCTTGTTGTACATCCTTTTTAAAAAATATGGAGTTTATCTCCTTTTCTTTTCTGGAAAGGCTTTCCACTGGATTTTGGAATGTGGCTGTTGGGATAGTAGCATTAGTGAGGTTGAGCCTGGATGTCAGACAAAAAGACCTGACATTCCAGTTCATGCAAAAGGTGTTCAGTGGGGTTGAGGTCTCGGCTCTGCGCTTCACCTTTGGCATAGCTGGAACATGGTGAAGAGAAATCTTAATGCTATAGCATACAAAAAAATTCTAAACAACTGTGTGCTTCTAACTTTGTGGCAAAAGTTTCAAGAAGGCTCACATATGGATGTGATGGTCAGTTGTCCACATACTTTTGGCCATATAGTGTATTTGTTTCACAGTGCAGCAGTCTGCAGTGCAGCAGGCTGCCAGGCAAAAGTACCAGAATGCCTTTCAATTATAAACATAAAAGTGGAGCCCAACAGCAAAGAGAGAGGAAAGAGAAAGGCTGGGGGAATGTTATTACAATTAAATTTTTATTATTCCTCGTCCTTCTTCTAACTCATCTCTTTCGTCAACTTGGCTGATAACTGGTAAACCATCTGAACGAGTTTAGCAAAGGATAATGGTTTGGTAACTTTAATGCACCTATTAATTAGTTAGCTAACAGCTGCAATTAATTATATATTGATCTGTTTTTGTAGTGTATTTAATGCAATTTTTGCTTGGCAATATAACTGACATTAGGGTTGGGGTGCAGGTGTAGACAGTACTACTAGTCATAACAGGGATACCAGGTTACTGAATGTTTATGAAATATTAAGGGTGTGAGAATATGCACATGCAAATACTTTATTTGGTAAGGCAATATGAGTATAACCCCAAATTTAAAGCTTGCAAAGGGGCCTACTGTAACAAAGTTCTGCCACTGCTGGGAACACTGGGTGCAAGGTGGGAATACACACTGGATGGAACGCCAGTCCATCCCAGGCAAAGAATGCTGAATGGGATAATAAATAATTAACTGCTCTCTTTGTCCATTAAAGTAAGGGAATGATTCATCTTGCATACTCAGATATATGCTTTAAACTTACTCTGGAAACTTAATCTGAGCTTTAGGTTGACTGATGCAAAATATGATGGACAGCTTGTTCTAATCTGTGATTGGCCAGTGCAACATGTGATTTATGGGCATAAGCAGTCACTTAAATGTATATTCCTACCCACCATATTCTCTGAGGTGCAGGATTCCCCAACTACATTATTACACTCACTCACTCAGTCATTCACTCCCTATTTACTTTTATAAGGCTGAAGATATTTTACAAGCAGGAGGTATTGCTACTCTAGTATAGAGAGTTGCATGGTATTGGACATAGCTGTAATACAGTGAATTTCTATGGATATGAGCTGGAATGGGAATAGAATTAAAAAATGCTGTAAAAGCAGAACTTTATGAACTTTACTGCATTGCCACAAGCATGATAATAAGCTGAATGCTAACACTCTGGTTATTGATGAATGTGGCAGTCAGTGAAGGCCCATTTTACACCAGACACTTAAAACACTTCTTAGTGGCTCCACATCCAATACACTTTCATTTTAATCAATGTGGTCTTTTACACTGAACATACTGTTAAAGTGTGCACAAAGAAAATTTTTAAGCCATCAACTAAACAATTTCTAACTAGAAACATTATAAAATAAAAATATTTATGCTATATTGTTCAGCATCCATAATCTAAACAGGGCGTGGCTATATTTCAGCATAGTCACGTAGTCATACTGCAGCAGTGCATGTTCAGGTCATGATTAAAATTCTATAAAGTTTTGTGAAGGTACTAACATAGGAGTGAAAATCACACTGGATTAACAAACCTTATTTGATTATATTTAGTAACACATTCATAACCACCTTAGTATCAGTACAGATATTTGCACATTATACGTAATTTCACAGTGCAAGAAAGCACTGAAATAAATGCTATTTATTTATTTATTTGTTTGTTTGTTTGTTTGTTTGTTTGTTTATTAAGTTAAAATTTTAAATATTAGTTTAAATATTTTTAATTAATATTGCTATTGATTAAACATATTTATTAATTGTCATTACTATATATCATTGCTATTATTTATTATATATCACAATATTTCCAGTGTGTTTAATGCACCCTGAGCTACATCCAGCTGCTATTCCCACCGCCACTGTAATATACATTACAGCCTACCAGTTCCGCTTAAGTTGTAATATTTGTCTATATTAGGATGATAATTGTGTTGTGTTGTCCAAGATGTGTGTGTTGAATGTATCGTCTTGTGACCAAACAGCAGTGGTAGTCTGCCTACTACTACTATATATTATAATAATAAAGATATATATATATATGTATGTGGCGATGTGATCTGCCGTTTTTTGTATGGGGCGGATATAGGGTACGCTTCGTGGCTATAAAAGGAGATAGGACTGACGCCTAATTAAGTGCGTCCAGTTGGGTCCTGGAAGTGACGTCAATTTTGGTGCTCCGGGTGCACATTCTGGAGGTAGGAGCTGCTGGTGGTGGCTACAATGTGGTCTGTGTTTGTTATGTGGGGTTAATTGAGACTTGTTTCATTTAATAGC
The DNA here is from genome assembly GCF_027358585.1 of Pangasianodon hypophthalmus. NCBI lineage: Eukaryota > Metazoa > Chordata > Actinopteri > Siluriformes > Pangasiidae > Pangasianodon > Pangasianodon hypophthalmus. The sequence goes on along the minus strand of NC_069730.1, from coordinate 8,927,031 downwards.
GTGGCTGAGGAGAACTACGGATGCATTGAGTGAAGGCTGATCTCTGCGAGGGTTTAATTTGCATGCCGCCGAGCACATTGGGCGGGGTGTGTTGTCAGTCGCAGGTATGTTATGTTTTAATGTTTGGGCAAAGTAGTAACTCCTTTTTTAAAAAATGTAATTATTTTTTTTATTTTAGTAGTGATACAGGGGCTGGAAGGTGTTGCAGCAGGCTTTTTGGTGGGGCGCTGCTAGATTTGATGCAACGCTGTTCGTCTGTATGAGCTGCAACTACGAGCATTGGTTATTCACCGGCTGTTTAGGAGCGCCGGAACAGATTGGATTGCTTCCTTTTTTTTAATGAGTTGTACTCTTCGACCAACCTTCTGCCTTTTACTAGAACCATGCATGGGTTGTAGATGCGTTCGGGGTTAATTGGATGACCATTTCATTTCAGCATCCGGTGAATGTGGGACTTGAGGAGGGGTACCGGAGGCGAATAGCGACATGTTTGTCAGTACTATTTGGTTGTGTTTTTGTGTGTATGTGGTTGTGTATTTTGAATTTTTCTTTCTTTTGTTTATTTTTGTGAGCAATTTGACTTGCTCTTTTCCTCCAACAGCCCAACCTAAATGTTTCTTTATTGGGGTTATTATTTAAGTGTATGTTTGATTGTGTCTTATATTTTGTTTTCTTTTTTCCTTCAGAATTGGGGGGCTAACATTAGCCAGAGTACTCCGTGTGTGGTGGTGGTGCGGCTGTCAGCTTGCAGTGTTCACAACGGGTGATTTGGTGCTGTGGTGGCACATGTGGTTGCTGTGTTTATTGGATAGGCAAGACGATTTCCCCAGTTCTGAAGTGGTAAAGTGTGCATGTGTATAATGTTATGAGTGAGGTGTTTTAATGTTTGTATATTAAAGAGATCAATGCTGCAGTTTATTGTATGCTGTTCTGAATAAATTGTGTGAACCCTTCCATCATTGTTTGATACCTGTCTCAGCCACAACGAATCTGTGTATTGGGTACTTGATGTACTTGTGGGTCCCTAGCCAAAATTCTGGGGTGGCGTAGTCTAAAATTTAGTGCCAAAATTGGCAATAGTTCTAATCCTTGAGATAGGAGGGCCATATATATATATATATATATATATATATATATATATATATATATATATATATATATATATATATATATATATATTACCAAAAGTATTCGGTCACCTGCCTTGACTCACATATGAACTTAAGTGCCATCCCATTCCTAACCCATAGGGTTCAATATGATGTCGGTCCACCTTTTGCAGCTATTACAGCTTCAACTCTTCTGGGAAGGCTGTCCACAAGGTTGAGGAGTGTGTTTATAGGAATTTTTGACCATTCTTCCAAAAGCGCATTGGTGAGGTCACACACTGATGTTGGTCGAGAAGGCTTGGCTCTCAGTCTCCGCTCTAATTCATCCCAAAGGTGTTCTATCGGGTTCAGGTCAGGACTCTGTGCAGGCCAGTCAAGTTCATCCACACCAGACTCTGTCATCCATGTCTTTATGGACCTTGCTTTGTGCACTGGTGCACAGTCATGTTGGAAGAGGAAGGGGCCCACTCCAAACTGTTCCCACAAGGTTGGGAGCATGGAATTGTCCAAAATGTTTTGGTATCCTGAAGCATTCAAAGTTCCTTTCACTGGAACTAAGGGGCCAAGCCCAACTCCTGAAAAACAACCCCACACCATAATTCCTCCTCCACCAAATTTCACACTCGGCACAATGCAGTCTGAAATGTACCGTTCTCCTGGCAACCTCCAAACCCAGACTCGTCCATCAGATTGCCAGATGGAAAAGCGTAATTCATCACTCCAGAGAGCGCGTCTCCACTGCTCTAGAGTCCAGTGGCGGCGTGCTTTACACCACTGCATCCGACGCTTTGCATTGCACTTGGTGATGTGTGGCTTGGATGCAGCTGCTCGGCCATGGAAATCCATTCCATGAAGCTCTCTGCGTACTGTACTTGGGCTAATCTGAAGGTCACATGAAGTTTGGAGCTCTGTAGCAATTGACTGTGAAAAAAATCGACGACCTCTTTGCACTATGCGCTTCAGCATCCGCTGACCCCTCTCCATCAGTTTACGTGGCCTACCACTTCGTGGCTGAGTTGCTGTTGTTCCCAAACTCTTCCATTTTGTTATGATAAAGCTGACAGTTGACTGTGGAATATTTAGGAGCGAGGAAATTTCACGACTGGATTTGTTGCACAGGTGGCATCCTATGACAGTTCCACACTGGAATTCACTGAGCTCCTGAGAGCGACCCATTCTTTCACAAATGTTTGTAAAAACAGTCTGCATGCCTAAGTGCTTGATTTTATACACCTGTGGCCAGGCCAAGTGATTAGGACACCTGATTCTGATCATTTGGATGGGTGACCAAATACTTTTGGTAATATAGTGTATATGTGTGTATATAATAACAAAAATATTAACATATACAGTCAGGTCCGGAAGTATTTGGACAATGACAGAGTTTTTGTGATTTTGCCTTTATACACCACCGCAATGGATTTGAAATAAATCAATCAAGATGTGATCGAAGTGTAGACTTTCAGCTTTATTTTAAGAGGTTCCAAAAATATATGGCATTTACCATTTAGGAATTACAGCCATTTTCAGGGGCTCAAAGGTATTTGGACAAAGTGACATAATCGTAAATATAACTATAATTTTAATACTTGGATGAAAATCCTTTGCAGGCAATGAAACTGCCTGAAGTCTGGGCAAAAATCTATAGGCAAAAAATTTTATAGGCAAAAATCACAAAAACTCTGTCATTGTCCAGATACTGTCGGACCTGACTGTATATGTTAATATTTTTGTTATTATATACATATATATATATATATATATATATATATACATATATATATATATATATATATATACACACACATATATATATATATATATATATATATATATATGTTATTATATACATATATATATGTATGTACATTTTGCACAGCATTGTGAAACAGATCTTTTTAAACATCTGTCCACTTTCGGAAGAATCCGAAAATATTTTATAGGATGAGACTTACCTAGGTATGAATGACGTTGGGGTCCTGCAGGGAAGGGGTGGGGATGGTATTGGGGCACACATGGTCAGGGGTCAGTATGGACAGTGGTGCTTCACATCAGTGATACTGAGTTTATGAAAAATGCACTACATTTCAGCAAAAGAATTTATGCCAAAATGTCAGAAATCAGAAAATGGTAGCTCTTTAATACATTTCATGCTGTGACCTTTAGGAAGAATATTTTGTGTGTGTGTGTGTTTTTGTATGATTAGGGTTTTATGTGAAAATAAGATAAACTTGCTGTGTGTGTATGTGTTTTGTAGGCTGTTCAGCAGTAGGAACCATGGATATATTCTTCAGAGGCACCATAACAAGTTAGTGTTTACCCCCCCCCAACACACACACACACACACACACACACACAGATTGAGTATAGTATTAATGTTGCTATATTTTTATATTATATTATAATATTATGTAAATATTATATTTTTATGTTTGTATTTGTTGTAGGTTCTCCTATAAAAACCAGGAATGCACAGGGATGTCAGCCATCCTACAGGTACAAACCAGATAATGTGTAATACTAATATATATATATATATATATATATATATATATATATATATATATATATATATATATATATATATATATATATATATATATATATATATATTTATGACTTCTACATTTTCGAGTCAGAACAAAAACATTTTAGATTTCCAAACATTAGTTTTCCAATACAAAATTACATGTTACAGAAAAATGTTCGTATGTCAGTAAAGAAAGCAGCATATTACATACGTGACCACTTTTCAGACAAAAAACATGATCTAGGCTGCTGGTTTTTGTCACACTTGCTTCTTATCTGCAAAAATAAGTGCGACAGTCAAAGTCTCCAGAAGAACTGTGGCTGGTTCTGCAAGATGCTCAGTAAAACTTACAGCTAATTTATATTATAAAACTACACAAATTGTACCTGAGACTCCTATTTTTTACTGTTTACTGGTTTTTATAGTATTTTTTAATGTAGAAACATTTAATTTCATGATTTTTTGAAGGCACCTTTGTTCTACGGCATTTCTTTGGATGTGCTTAAGAATTTTGCACAGTAATATATATATATATATATATATATATATATATATATATATATATATATATATATATATATATATATATATATATATGTATACACACACACTCACCAGCCACCTAGGAACACCTGTACCCCTGCTCAAATTTTTACAGTTTTGTAATTGTATTGAAAAACAGAACCTGAAATATCACAGATATTCACAATACTTTGTTGAAACACAACTGGCAGCAATTAAAGATTTAAGTCTTCTTTAGTCCTATGCTACAAGCTTTTGCACACCTGGATATGAGGATGTTCTTTCTTTCCTGACTGCTGAATCTGTCAAGCTCTGCCAAGTTTGATGGGGAGAGGCATTGTAACACTGTTGTCAGGTATCTTCAGAGATGTACATTTTTAGGGTTCTGGCATTGCGTCTATTGTCGTGTTGAATGGTGAACCTTCGCTCCAGTATGAGGTCCTGGGCATTCTTGAGCAGATTTAGGAAGAGTCTCAAACTTGGTTTCAAACTTCTTCCATTTAAATATGATGGATGCCATTGTGTTCTTCTGGACCTTCAAAGCTGCACAAATATTCAGTACTGTTTTCCAGATTTGTGCCTTATCATGATACTGTCTTGGGAGTATATGGACAACACCTTCCACCTCTAAATGTCTTGTTTTTGTCATGTCAACACCGGAAACGGTGTCCAACTACAATACGCAGAATACAGCACGACCTTCAGATATGGCTACCACGGAATACCCAACAACCACAGAAACTTTCATGTTCATGTTCACCATTTAACGGATCACACACAACTCATTCACTAATTACTGACAAAGCACTAACATGGGCAACAGCTGTATGGTCCCGAGGAGGTGAGCACTCATAGCACGCACGGAGAAGTATGCTGGCTATCCTGAAGGATGGCACTTCCTTCAGCTCTTCCAGAGGGTATTCGATTACTCTCCTGAGGGCAAGGATATTGGTGAGAGACTCCTTAGCCTGAAGCAAAGGAACCTAAGTACTACTGAATACGCCTTGAACCTCTGGAAGCAGCTGGAATGAACCAGCTCTATTGGGATGACCAAGCCACCCTCGATTCACTTATCAACATGTCTATTCGTCTCAACATCATGCTTTGGAACCCAGGAAGAATCAAAGCCATGACCATCCCAATTCCGGAAATCCACCTCATAGAGTCCATGCAACTTGGCCAAGTCAAGCTAATCCCTGTGGAATGCCAAAGGCGTCAGAAGGAGAAATTACGCTATTACGGTGGCAGCCCTGAGTATCAAGTAGCACACTGCTCCTCTAGGCCGATGACCAAGGCACCACAGCTGAATCATGAGCGAACACCTCTCGCTCCCACATGGTGAGTAACTCTAAATTCTTCTCTCAACAGAAATGTGTACTCCCCGTTCAGATCACATACGCCAAGAATGTCTGTCATCTTATAGCTCTGATTGACTCCAGCGTCGCTGGTAACTTCATAGACAGCACCCTCACTGAAAAGCTCCAGCTACCCCTTCAGCCACTGCAACACCCTCTCCATGTCCAAGCACTGGATGGAGGCCCCACTGTGGGGGGGGGGGGGGGGGGGGGGGGGGGGGGGGTCACCCACAGCACCGAACCCATAACCCTCCACATCAGCGCCATGCACCAGGAATGGATATCACTCCTCGTCACAGTCCCCATGGTGCTTGGGTTCCCCTGGATGCAGACCCATTGCCCACAAATTTCCTGGAAGGAGAAGGAGATCACACACTGGTCAGCATTGTCATGAGAAGTGACTCTAAGTCCCTTTGATCTGCATTTCCTCCACAACCATTGAAAGCCCTGAAACTTAGTCCCAAGTGGAACTTCCCACTGAGTTCCACAAATTCAAGGAGGTTTTCAGCAAGGCCAAAGCCAGTGGACTACCACCACACCATCCCTATGACTGTGCCATCGAGCTCCTGTCCAGAGCCCCACCACTTTGGAACCCCATTTACCTCTTGTCAACCAAGGAGACTCAAGCCATGAAGGCTCTGCAACAGGAATATATTCGGTCCTTGACATCAACAGCATCTGTTGGCTTCTTTTTCATGGAGAAGAAAGGGGGCGGTCTACAACCATGTAGTGACTATCGAGGCCTCAACCAAGTCACAGTAGAATATCATGATCCTCTGCCACTCGTCCCCTCAGCGCTCGCACAGCTACAGGAGGCCAAACTCTTCAAAAGATTGGATCTGAGGAGTGCATACAAATACCCACAGTATTTCAGTGTCTGATTAACGGCACCCTACGGAACATGCTGGGAAACTCCTCCCGCAACTCATGCTTCAGAGACCATGGTCACATCTAGCCATCCACTTCGTCACTGATCTCCCTCTCTCACAGAGCAACACAGTCATGATGATAATCATCGACCATTTCTCAAAGTCCCTTCACCTGCTTCCCCTATCCGGTGTGCTGTCAGCATCTGAAACAGCAGAACTGATATTTAACCATGTGTTCAGGTACTTTGGCATCCCTGAGGACATTATGAGTCACTAGGGAGTGCAGTTCACATCACACAAATGGGGAGGATTTATGAAGAAACTTGGCATCACAGTGAGCCTGACATCAAGTTTTCATCCCCAGGCTAATGGCCAACTAGAAAGAGCCAACCAAGAAATAGGGCAATTCCTATGCACATTCTGCACCAACAATCAGGAAGACTGGGCACAATTCCTTCCATGGGCAGAGTATGTGGATAAGTTCATCCGGCACTCAGCCACCAAGTTAACCCCATTCCAATGTGTTTGAGGATACCAGCTACCGCTGTTCTCATGGAATGCCAGCCTGACTGACTCACGCGCAGTGGACGAATGGTTCAGGCAGAGTGAGCAGGTATGGGAACAAGCCCACTGACAGCTTGTACACACAGCCCCAGTAACCAAAGAGTTCACAGATTGTCGCAGAGGGGAGACTCCACCTCCAAAAGTTCTCAGATGATACAGCCATTGTTGGATGTGTATCTGATGGGAATGAACAGGAATACAGGGACGTCATCAAGGACTTTGTTGACTGGTGTGAGTGTAACCACTTGCACTTGAACACCAGTAAGACGAAGGAAATGGTGATTGACTTCCGGAGAGTGAGAACACAGCACCACATACCAGTGACCATCCAGGGCTTGGACATTGAGTTGGTGGATAGGTTCAAGTACCTAGGTGTCCACCTAAACAATAGACTGGACTGGCTGGATAACACTAATGCTCTGTACAAGAAGGGCCAGAGTCGCCTCCACCTGCTGAGGAGACTAGGGTCCTTTGGAGTGTGCAGGACATTATTAAGGACATTTTACGACACTGTGGTGGCCTCCGCAATTCTGTACGCTGTAGTCTGCTGGGTGGGAGGCAGTGCAGAGCGGGACAGGAAGAGACTAAACAAGCTGGTTAGGAAAGCCAGCTCTGTCCTGGGCTGCCCACTGGACTCTGTGGAGGTGGTGGGTGAGAGGAGGATGTTAGCCAAGCTGACATCTATTATGAACAACACCTCTCACCCCCTGTATGGGACTGTGGAGACCCTGTGTAGCTCTTTCAGCAGCAGACTGCTACACCCCCAGTGTAGGAAGGAGCGCTACCGCAGGTCATTCATACCAGTGGCTGTCAGACTTTACAGCACCGCATTACTGTAACTTTCAAATGTGCAATATTTTATAATTTTATATAATTTTATTTCTTACAACACTGCATTACTGTGATATTCATCTGTACAATATTTTTATAAATTTTATATAATTTTATATAATTTTATTTCTTTTATTATTCCTAAGGGTGCATATATACAGTCAGGTCCATAAATATTGGGACAGTGACACAGTTTTGGTAATTTTGCCTCTGTACACCACCACAGTGGATTTGAAATGAAGCAGTCAAGATGTGACTGAAGCGTAGACTTTCAGCTTTAATTCAAGGGGTTTAACAAAAATATTGCATTAACCGTTTAGGAATTACAGCCATTTTTTACAGAGTTCCTCCATTTTCACAGACTCAAAAGTAATGGGACAAACTAATATAATCATAAATATTAGGATTATTTTTATTACTTCGAGGTAAATCCTTTGCAGTCAATGACTACCTGAAGTCTGGACCCCATGGACATCACCAAATGCTGAGTTTCCTCCCTTGAGATGATTTGCCAGGTCTTTACTGCAGCCATCTTCAGTTGCTGCTTGTTTGTGGGTCATTCTGCCTTCAGATTTGTCTTCAGTAAGTGAAAAGCAGCTCAGTTGGGTTGAGGTCAGGTGACTGACTCGGCCATTTAAGAACATTTAATTTCCAAGCTCTTGGGCTGCTTTCACAGTATGTTTTGGGTTGTTATCAATCTGTACTGTGAAGCGCTGTCCTATCAGTTTTGCAGCATTTGACTGAATCTGAGCAGAAAGTATAGCTCTGTACACTTTAGAATTCATCCTGCTACTTCTATCAACAGTCACATTATCAATAAACCCCAGTGACCCAGTTCCATTGGCAGCCAAACATGCCCATGCCATAACACTGCCTCTACATGTTTGACGGATGATGTGGTATGCTTTAGATCATGAGCCCTTCCTTTCCTTCTCCATACTTTTCTCTTCCCATCATTCTGGTACAAGTTAATCTTGCATCAGAACTGGTCAGGCTTTTTTTTAGAGGTTTTTTAGCAAAGTCTAATCTGGCCTTTGTGTTCTTGAATGTTACCAGCGGTTTGCATCTTGAGGTAAACCGTCTGTATTTACATTCATGAAGGTGGCTCTTGATTGTAGACTTTGACAATGATAGGCCTACCTCCTCCAGAGTGTTCCTGACTTGGCTAGATGTTGTGAAGGGGTTGTTCTTCAATAAGAAAAGAATTCTGCAATCATCCACTTTAGTTGTTTTCTGTGGTCTCCCAGGCCTCTTGGTGTTGCTGAGCTCGCCAGTGCATTCCTTCTTTTTAAGAATGTACCAAATTGTTGATTTGGCCCTCCTAAAGTTTCTGCTATCTCTCTGATAGGTCTGTTTTGGTTTTTCAGCCTAATGATGGCCTCCTTCACTTGCATCAACACCTCTTTGGACGGCATATTGAGAGTTCCCATGAACAGCTACCAAATGCAAATTCAACACTTGGAATCAGCTCCAGACCATTTATCTCCTTAATTTATCATGATATAAGGAGGAAACAAGCCACAGCTGGCCATGAAACTGCTTATCAGTCAATTGTCCCATTACTTTTGAGCCTGTGAAAATGGAGGAACTCTGTAAAAAATGGCTGTAATTCCTAAACGGTTAATGCAATATTTTTGTTAAACCCCTTGAATTAAAGCTGAAAGTCTACGCTTCAGTCACATCTTGACTGCTTCATTTCAAATCCACTGTGGTGGTGTACAGAGGCAAAATTACCAAAACTGTGTCACTGTCCCAATATTTATGGACCTGACTGTAGTTATAGTTTTAACTTTTCTTTCTTCCTTCCTTTTTCTTTCTTCCTGCACTTTAACTGTCTGTGAGCTGCTGTGATAAGTGAATTTCCCCACTGTGGGATCAATAAAGTTTATCTTATATTAGAAACAGACTTCATGAGGGTGGCCTGAGGGCCCGACGTCCTCTAGTGGGCCCTGTGCTCACTGCCCGGCACCGTGGAGCTCGATTGGCATTTGCCATTGAACACCAGAATTGGCAGGCCCGCCACTGGTGCCCTGTGCTTTTCACAGATGAGAGCAGGTTCACCCTGAGCACATGTGACAGACGTGAAAGGGTCTGGAGAAGCCGTGGAGAACGTTATGCTGCCTGTAACATCGTTCAGCATGACCGGTTTGGTGGTGGGTCAGTGATGGTCTGGGGAGGCATATCCATGGAGGGACGCACAGACCTCTACAGGCTAGACAATGGCACCCTGACTGCCATTAGGTATCGGGATGAAATCCTTGGACCCATTGACAGACCCTATGCTGGTGCAGTGGGTCCTGGGTTCCTCCTGGTGCACGACAATGCCCAGCCTTGTGTGGCGAGAGTATGTAGGCAGTTCCTGGTGGATGAAGGAACCGAAGAACTTGACCAGGCAACTGAATGTTTAGAATCAACGTTCTGCAACTCACTAGATAAGGTAGCTCCACTTAAAAGAAAAATAATTAGGGAGAAAAAGCTAGCACCCTGGTATAGCGATCACACACGAACTTTAAAACAGACCACTCGAAAACTAGAACGTAAATGGCGTCAAACTAACTTGGTAGTATTTCAAATAGCATGGAAGGAGAGCCTATTGAGCTATAAGAAAGCTCTTAGTGCTGCTAGATCAATGTATCTCTCCACCCTAATTGAAGATAACAGAAATAATCCTAGATTCTTATTTAATACTGTAGCAAAATTAACTAGGAATAAGACCACAATAGAAACACGCACACAATCATTATATAGCAGCGATGACTTCATGAATTTTTTCAATGGTAAAATTGAAAATATCAGGCTAGAAATTCAGACTATTAATTTAAAACCGGACAGTTCTATAACTAACCCTGTAGATGATAATATGATAATATTAGATAAACAACTACAACGCTTTAGTCCCCTTGAAGAGACTGAACTAATTTCACTAATTTCATCATCAAAATCATCAACCTGTATGCTAGATCCTTTACCTACTTGTTTCCTCAAACAGATAATTCCTGAAACAATCAAACCTCTTTTAAAGATAATCAATTCTTCCCTTAGCATTGGCTATGTACCTAAATCTTTTAAATTAGCAGTTATCAAGCCCCTGATTAAAAAACCTGACCTCAATCCCTGTCAACTGTCCAACTACAGGCCAATATCAAACCTCCCCTTTATTTCCAAGGTCCTTGAAAAGGTTGTAGCACAGCAGCTATGCTCATACTTACATAGGAATAACATTCATGAAATGTATCAGTCAGGATTTAGGCCTCATCATAGCACAGAGACAGCACTGGTAAAAGTTGTAAATGACTTACTACTGGCCTCTGATCAGGGTTGTGTCTCCTTGCTGGTGCTGCTTGACCTTAGTGCAGCTTTTGATACCATTGATCATGCTATTCTCCTCAATAGACTAGAAAATGTAGTAGGCATTAAGGGAACAGCCCTTTCCTGGCTCAGGTCTTATTTGACTGATCGTTATCAGTTTGTAAACGTAAATGGTGACTTCTCTTCTCATGCTAAGGTAAAGTTTGGTGTTCCGCAAGGCTCTGTTTTAGGCCCACTGCTCTTTTCTTTATATATGCTACCTCTGGGCAAAATTATTCGTAAGCATGGTATTAGCTTCCACTGTTACGCTGATGACACACAGTTGTATGTTTCAGCAAAGCCAGATGACAGACACCAGCTTAATAAAGTTGAGGAATGTGTAAAAGACATTAGAAACTGAATGCTTATTAACTTTCTCTTACTTAATTCTGACAAGACAGAAGTACTTGTACTAGGACCACATGCAGCTAGAAGTAAGCTTTCTGATTACATAATAACTCTGGATGACCTTTCTGTTTCATCATGTGCAGCAGTAAAAGACCTTGGTGTGATTATCGACTCTAGTCTTTCTTTTGAAGCTCATGTAGATAATATAACTAGGATTGCTTTCTTTCATCTCAGAAATATTGCTAAAATAAGAAATATATTGTCACTACACGATGCAGAAAAATTAGTTCATGCTTTTGTTACCTCTAGGTTGGATTATTGTAATGCCTTACTGTCTGGATGTTCCAGTAGATGCATAAACAAGCTCCAGTTAGTCCAGAATGCAGCAGCGAGAGTCCTTACTAGAACCAGAAGATATGACCACATCACCCCTATCTTATCCACACTGCATTGGCTCCCAATCAAATTTCGTATTGATTATAAAATACTACTATTGACCTATAAAGCACTAAATGGTCTCGCGCCACAGTACCTGAGCGAACTTTTGGTCTTTTATGATCCGTCACGCCTACTCAGATCAAAAGATGCAGGCTATTTGTTGGTACCTCGAATAATGCGGGCTACAGCTGGGGGTAGAGCTTTCTCATACAAAGCCCCACAGTTATGGAACAGCCTTCCACTTAGTGTTCGGGGCTCAGACACAGTCTCAGTGTTTAAGTCTAGGCTGAAAACATATTTGTTTAGTCAAGCCTTTTGTGAATAGTTTTCTTAGGTACAGGGGCAGGTCTGGAGGGTTTCACAGGCATAGAGTGTTGTGGTGAAATGGGATGTTTGGATGCTGTCGCCCCCCCACTCTCACACGTTCACTCAGGTTTGTCGATGGTGGAGTGGCTGGCTGCCTTATGTCCCAGGGTGCCCTCATGTCTGTGTTAGCTTCTGGCTCTCCCTTTCAGTTATGCTGTCATAGCTAGTCTTGCCGGAGTCCCTGCTTGCACTCTGCATGCAAAGTACATCGTGCTTAACCATTAGAGGACAAAAGCTCACCTAACAATCTCTTCCCTTCTCTCCATCTCTCTCTCTCTCTCACTCTCTGTCGAGCTACACATGCTACTTCTGAGATGCCAGTGATGCCAGTGATCCTGACCCCTTCTGCTCCTCCTCGCTGCCTGACCCATCCTGATGCCCTACTTCTGGTTGGAGTTCTCATCGGTTGAGTTCGCTCGCTGCTGCTGGGGGTGGCCCCATATGGACTGCCTGAAGAACTGTTTGGATTGCTGGGGATGGTGCCACCTGGGGGCTGTGGAGATGGCTTGGGGATCACATATGGGGAGCTGTACTGTAATGGCTTGGGACTGCGACTGCTGTAGTGGCTTTGGGGCTGCAGTTGCCACGAGCAGCTTCGTACTCAGGACTCCATCAGTGGACAGTGGATAGATTTTAACCAGCCGGACCTCTTGCAAATACTGTGATTGGTTGCACAATTGCACTATTTGTCCATATAGTACACAATAGAAGGGATTTATTTATAATTGCACTATCCGTTGCACCCAGATGAGGATGGGTTCCCTTTTGAGCCTGGTTCCTCTCAAGGTTTCTTCCTCATATCATCTCGGGGAGTTTTTCCTTGCCACCGTCGCCACTGGCTTGCTCATTAGGGATAAATTCACAGTGATAAATTTAAATATTTACAATATATTTTTGTGAATCCATTTATTTCTGTAAAGCTGCTTTGTGACAATGTCCATTGTTAAAAGCGCTATACAAATAAAATTGAATTGAATTGAATTGAATTGATACCATTGAATGGCCCCCATGCTTGCCTGACATAAATCCAATAGAACACCTCTGGGACATTATGTTTCGGTCCATCCCGACGCCGCCAGGTTGCACCTCAGACTGTCCAGGAGCTCAGTGATGCCCTGGTCCAGATCTGGGAGAAAATACCCCAGGACACCATCCGTCGTCTCATTAGGGGCATTCCCCGACGTTGTCAGGCATGCACACAAGCACGTGGGGGCCATACAAACTACTGAGTACCATTTTGAGTTGCTGCAATGAAATTTCAGCAAAATGGACTAGCCTGCTGCATCATTTTTTCACTTTGATTTTCAGGGTGTCTTTGAATTCAGCCCTCTGTAGTTTGATCATTTTCATTTCCATCAAACGATGTGGCATCATTTCGTTCCTAACACATTACCCAGTCCATATCAGTATAGATATCCAGCATGATATTTTTCCCCATTGAGATCTGATGTGTTTTCAAAGTGTTCCTTTAATTTTTCTGAGCAGTGTATTTAGTTGTAGTCTCACTACATAATGCACCACAATATCTCACTACATAATGCACCACAGCTTACAGTGAATGGCAAATATGGACGCAGGTGCAGGTAAACAAAAGCCTTCTTTATCAAGCTTGCAGACAGATCAAAGTCTGACAAAAACAAGGTCAGAGAACAGGCAAAGGTCAGGAGATGTACGTTTAGCCCTGTTTATGCTAATCGTGACTTTTAAAAAAATATGTTTATAAAAGTAAATTAATTTTTTTTACTTTTTAATTAATTTACAAAATTTTTAATGACATCTTAAGATTTATAATGTGTTTATGATTTTAGAAGGGCTCTTTAGTGACTAAACATGTTATAAGCATATCTGCATTTCTGTATGAGCTTTTGTGTGTTTCTTCTTTTTTCTCTTCCTCAGTTTTCACACATCCTTCCTCTCTGATGCTTCTTATGAGTGTTTCTCCACCAATCCGGAAACAGGCTTAGTGCACCTGTGCCGTAGAAGTCCACGCCTACTTGCAAATGGCTACTATGTACTGACAGAAGACAGTGTTGTTACCGATGATGAGGGTAACCTGACCCTCACTCCAACACAGACCAACATTTCCTACAAAGAAAATATTGCTCGGTCAGTAACAGTGAGAACCTGTATGTGAGTGTGTGAGTGAAGACACAGACAAAGGAGATAGAAACAGAGAGAGGAAGAGACAGACTGTGAACTTTATACTTCATTTTTGACACCTCTCATCACTAGTTCAAAGTTTTTCCAAATTAAGTTTACATTTACAGCATTTGGCAGACACCCTTATCCAGAGCAAATTACAGACATGAAAGGACGTTACTTTTTACATTCGTACAACTTAGCAGTTGAGAGTTAAGGGTCATGCTGGGATTTGATATAACCTTCCAATTAGTAGGCCAATGCCTTAAACACTGAGATACCACTGACCCAGTTGAAAGAGACACATGAGTTTGTATAGTCATATTTCTTTATGGCAAACCCCAACTACAGCAGCCACATTCTGAACTGCCATTCTGATCTACATGGTCACATTTGACCCTGAACAGTATCTTTGTACCCAAATGGTGTAGAGACTTCCTTTTTATAGCTTCATATCATCACTGTTAAAGAAGTCATCAAGTTTCATGAAAAAAATTATATAGTGTAGTGGTAATTCAGAGACATTGAGACCTGAAAGGGTCAAGTTTGACCTGGAACACAATAGGAGGGTTAAATTAATTTAATTTAAGTTAATTATATTAGCCATCATTTAAATGATATTCAGTGTTTATATAATTCCTGTTGTTTAGTAAAAAAAACATGACTGTAAACTAAGAAAGCTAACAACACAAATGTGAAAAAAGCATAATGCTTTGCATACTGCATACTTGAATAACACATATTGCAGACTCACCATAGGTTAGGGCTGAACAGTATAGGCTGCCGTGTCAACCCTGTCAGTGCATGTTCTACATGTGCAACAGTCGCGTCAAGACCTGTCAAACTGGTCAGTATTCTGTAGGAGACAAAAATGAGAAATTTTTCAATTTTCATAACTAATCTTGAAGAGAAAATATGTAGTCCATGAAAAAACTGAATTAAACTAAAATTGATCTTAATTAATGAGTTTATCATTACTGGTTTTGCAAACTCCAAATCAGGTTCTAAATCTAATTAGAACCTAATCGACTTCTAGCAGATTCAGACACTGTCTGTAAAAGTGTGATTCTTTCAGCATAACTGGTTAATTACACCCTGCCAAATCTGTGTATTAGCAGAGCCCAGCTAAATTAGTAACCATTTTATCCTGGTCAGGATCGCAGTTGAGAGCTGAAACCCCACGGTTTAGAGCCTATGCCATAAGGTGTAATGTAAACAAAATTACTATGTATAAATATGACATCATATAACTAATTAACTAATAAACTTTAACTACTTAATGCCTCTGTATATGAAGGAATAAACAACAGTGGAGATGAGTCAAATATGTTTTGATATGTCAAATATTGAACACTGATGATCGAGTACAAGACAGGAGGAAATTTTTTGTGCGAGAATGTCTGACCTGTTCTACACATTTGATTTCTAAGTTATTAGATATATTCTTGGTGTGTTTTTGTTTTTAGCTCATGACTCCAGCAGATACTGTGTAGTAACGCAACAAGTCATACTTTTCTTGTTTCCACCTGTACATTTGACTGGTGTCATTACCATTATTATTTAGCATTTAAAGAGCTCATATTGCAGTTTTTACGTGTTGTAGTGTGTGTGTTTATAGAATTTTCCGTCGGAGGCGCAAAACCAGAAGGTCTTTTGCCACACTCTTGAATGACGTCAGCCAGTCCTTGCTCAGTGGAAGCATTTTTGGTAGAGATGGTACCCTGTCGTCTGCTGAATTGTCATCATGTTTGGATGTTAACAGCGGCACTGAACAAGACACCTCTGTCTATTTTACATATGGTAAGGGCTTTGGTTAGTTTTGAAAAAATGTTTTAGACCAAAGTGTGTGTACATATGTGTATTCTGGACCCGTGTGTGTCTCTTGCAGGTCCTACAGAAATTGTGCCTCTTAAAGACAAAGAAAGTTTTTTACCAGAGGTGGAGTCTCTCTGTGAAGACTGTTCTGCCCCTGTTCTGCCTGCTCAGTCACTGAATAGTCTGATTGATGTCCCACCAGAATCTAAATGTTACTGCACACCCAACAACCCACCCTCAGGTGAGAGGAAAATGTGATAGTGTACAGTACAGAATATGCATGAATGCTGTCCTCCTGCTACACACGTTTACAACAACTTAAATATTTTGGTTTTGTAATAACAATAATAATAATAATAATAATAGATGAAATAACATTTCTTAAATGTCAGCATGGTGTAACCAAATAAAAGCAATTTTGTTGTTAAGTGACAAGAAAATTCTGTTACATTACAAGTAAGACCCTTATAATAGTGCTTCTGTGAGTTCTGTGAGTCTGTGGTCTGTGAGTTTCTCAAATATGGCATATAATTTGACAATTTATGTCATAGCAAAGTTAATTCAAGTTTACATCAAATGATATGCTCTTAGGAAGGTTTTACTATTGCATGTAAGAACTTAATTTCAAGGGTAAATTCTAATACAGGTGTTCTTTACAACCTTTTTGGTAACTTACTTATTCTAAGATTAAACTTATTTTTTAAAAAAACCTTGCCTAGAGAGCATGCTCATTTCTGCTCATGCAAAGTAATAGTAAGTGAAGTGACTTGTGGCCAAGTATAGTGACCCATACTCAGAATTCGTGCTCCGCATTTAACCCATCCAAGTGCACGCACACACACGCACACACCTGGAGCAGCAGGCATCCTTTTTTTTGCTGCGGCACCCAGGGAGCAGTTTTGGGGGTTTGGTGCCTTGCTCAAGGGTCTTCCTCAGTTGGGTCTTCACTCCCCCCACCTACAATCCCTGCCGGACCTGAGACTCGAACCCACAACCTTCAGGTTCACCTTCGGATTGCAAGTCCGAGCCTCTAACCATTAGGCCACGACTGCTGTGGTCGTGAACATGACATCATTTAATTAGATCAAATTTAATTTAATATATCAAAGAGGGAAAGATCGCACACATTTTTTCCCCCAGTTGCTTTCTGAATGCTTTTACAAATTGTGTGTAAGGGCCCACAATTACACACAGTCTACACTCACAGCCTATGAACTTATGAGAACCTATGGACTATAGTGAATAATTATATACAGTACCTACAAGCCTAGAGGTGCTGAGATATCTCATACCCCCACTGAGATTGATGTTAATCATTTGTAAAGGATTACACTGTAATATTGATCATTTATAATTTATTTCTAGATGCCATGTTTAGGAAGGCCTTCCTTGTCCTCCTTTTCACACTGTGTCTCTGTGCGAACATGTTTTCCAGGTAAGATCTGGAAAGAAGGCATGTGTAAGTGAGAAAATGAGTGACTAAGTGAAAAAGTGAGAATATCATCAGCTAATGAATCACTGAATGTTCTACAGCTCTCTTGATTTTGTGAAGTCCTGGCTGCCATAGTTTTTTTTTTCTTGTCAGTGAAAGTGTTTCTGAGTAACAGTGCAATTATTTCACAACCTGACAGATATGTGTGTGGAGGAATTGCTGTAGCAATGACTTTCCTTTTCCTGATATCATCTATATGTGAGTATATATACAAACCTTCTGACATAACCAGCACAGCACATGTTATGCTTGACTTGTTAAATCTCAAGTGATGCTGTAATATAAAAAACACTTCAGGTTTTAGTTGAAGGTAATTTCTTTAATAAAGTAACGTTCAAAGGAACACCCAAGAGGACTGTATAAATCATTTTATGCCTCCGCCATTTAGTGGTGGAGGCATTAGGTACGGCATTAGGTTGTCTATGTATCTATCCGTGCGTCTGTCTGAGGTTCTCTTTAGTGCAATATCTCAAAAATGAGCAGTTGAATGTTTGTAGGACTAATATGAAATTATCATTGTAACAAGCAGATGAACTGATTGGATTTTGGAATTGATCTAAACAGGGTCAATGTCAAATGTCTGAAATAGTTTTTCTTCAATAGCTTCATTACAGTTTGTCACACAGAGATGCATATATGTTTGAAAGTAAGTGTGTGTGTTTGTGTGTGTGTGTCAGGTGGCTCTAAGTCTGGAACAGCATGCACAATTTGGACCAAGACTGAGGTGAGTTGACTTAAAATTCCCTTTATATATAATCATTTATAGACTTGTATATATACAATAGTTTGACTTTAAGTTCAATATGAATAACATTATTAGTGTTTTCCATAGGTTTAACACCAAAAGTGCTCACATAGACTTTGTGCCTTTCCTTTAGGATATCACATCAAGAATTGAGTGATGAAGAAACACACACGGTCTAACAGACACTCATACACACAGTCACATAAGCAGAAGTGAATCATTGAATTAATCATTCAGGTAACTCAAGTATGTGCAAATGTGCATCACTATGCCCAAATTTGTTAGCTTTCTAATGCCTGTGGTCACTTCTCTTTGTACGCTGTCTACTATTCAGGAGATTGTAAGGTTGGTCTCTCAAAGAAGCAACATAACCAGAAAAAATGTTACATACAAAGTCACTCCTCACTGTTCAATTACTCACTTGTACACATTTTTCTATTCTATATCTTTGTAATTCAAGAGTCTATCCACTAACAATTCTGTAGAACCAAATTACGATTTTCTTTTCAATTAGTAAAGCATCGGGTCTAGAAGAGCACCTGACAATAGTGTACAATGAAGGAACATATGGCTATGGAATAGAAAATGAAGTTAAAAAAAGATTATAATGACTATAGAAAAAGACTATAATGATGTTTATGTTATATTTATATTATTACTTATATTATTATCTAAGTATGGGCCAGTAGTAGGGAATTCCCACTCTGTTTATAATATAGTGTTAGATGTATTTTATTCTGTGTAGTAATAATGATGATGATTATTATGAATAATAATAATAATAATAATAATAACTTTGATGTTGTCTCTGAGACATAGCAATAGAAATGGTTCAGCTGCACCCAGCATGGCTTATTAGATCAGTGTTGTGAATATTAACATGTTCAGTAGATTTGCATTGTACTTTGGCTCAGAAATATATTCATCAGTGCCTCTGTTGAGGTCAGCACAAACATGTCTTGATTGACCTTCAGTACAGTTGGCAATATTGTAATTAGTTATTTTTTACATTGAGAAATATTACATTATAATATATAAGAAATGTTATACTTGTGTTAGCATTCCATAGATGGTAAAGTGGACCACAATGATCTCATCCTCTGGGTTGGTTAAATTTAGACCATTGGGCTTTAACTGAAAGTTGGAATAAGACAGCAGCAAAAACACATCTTTTAAAAGTGGAGAGTTGGAGGTGTGAAGAGGTGCTAATTATTGATCATTAAGTGCCTTTCCTTTTGCATCTTCAGTTAATCTTATTCATGGCTATGTGACATAGCTCAGATTCAAACCTGAAGCCCTGCTGTAGGGTGCACATTTTTAGTGCAATGCAATGATTTTAATGAGTCCCAAACTGCTAGTAGGGTTTTGTTTGACCTGGACTTTCCATTACAGGGTCCAGCCTTTCTTGAATGTTCAGTGACACAGCCACTAACTCTGCATGTACTGTATGTTATTGGCTAATATGAATAACAGAACTGTATATACAGTACTGTACAAAAGTCTTAGGCACATGCAAAGAAATGCTGTAGAGCAAAGATGCCTTCAAAAATAATGAAATTAAATGTTTCTACATTTAAAAAAAACTATAAAGAGCAGTAAACAGTAATAAATGAAACTTCAAGTCAATATTTGGTGTGACGATCTTTCGCTTTAAAAAAAATATATGTAGTAGTCTCAGGTACAATTTGTGCTGTTTTATAAGGAAATTAGCTGTAAGTGTTACTGTCATCTTGCAGAACCAGCCACAGTTCTTCTGGAGACTTAGACTGTCACACTTGCTTCTTATTTTTGCAGCAAAACCCAGCAGCCTTCATTATGTCTTTTTGTCTGAAAAGTGCTGCTTTCTTTACTGACATACAAACATTTTTCTGTAACAATTTTGTGCTGAAAAACTAATGTTTGGAAATCTAAAAAGTTTTTGTACTGAATCAATAATGTAGAGGTCATAAAATAAAAATCTATAACAAAGTTTGTACTAAAAAAAAGGGTGCCTAAGACAGTACTGTAAATGAGTCATAGCTTGAGCTGAATCTTTCTGACTCTGTTCAGATTTCTTTAGACATTGCTTTATTAGGTACACCTCAGTACTTGGAGTGAAATTGAGGTCAAAGATAAGCTATGTATAGTTCTTTAGCAGATATTCCATGTTCTAGCCGATGTTCCGTCTTTTTGCAATGAGCACTTAGGCCACACAAATATCGTGAATGAGTTATTAAACTGGATTTATTTCGTGGCTCAAACCTGTGTCCTTGACTGAATACTTTGTAAGTTACTGGAATTATCAGTGATTATCAATGATTCATCACTTAGCTTAACCTAGTTTTTTAAGACACCTATTGTTAATCAATCCTTTTAAATCTTTAAACATCATATATGTGATCTGATCTATCCAATTCAATTCAGTTTTATTTGTATAGCAATTTTAACAATGGATATTGTCACAAAGCAGCTTTACAGAAATAAATGGATTCAAAAAATATACTGTGAATTTAGCCCTAATGAGCAAGCCAGTGGCGACGGTGGCAAGGAAAAACTCCCTGACACAATATGAGGAAGAAACCTTGAGAGGAACCAGACTCAAAAGGGAACCCATCCTCATCTGGGTGCAACGGATAGTGCAATTATAAATAAATCCCTTCTATTATTGTGTACTATATGGACAAATAGTGCAAATGTGCAACCAGTAAATTCATCACAGTTTTCGCAAGAAGTCCGGTTGGTTAAAATCTATCCACTGTCCACTGATGGAGTCCTTAGTACGAAGGTGCAGCCCCAAAGCCACCACAGCAATCACAGCCCCAAGCCACAGTACAGCTCCCCATATGTGATCCCCAAGCAATCTCCACAGCCCCCAGGTGGCACCATCCCCAGCAATCCAAACGGTTCTTCAGGCCATCCATATGGGGCCACCCCCAGCAGCAGCGAGCGAACTCAACTATGAGAACTCCAACCAGAAGTAGGGCATCAGCAGGTCCTGAGAGCAGAAGGGGTCAGGATCACTGGCATCTCAGAAGTAACGTGTATCTCAACAGAGAGCTACTAATCTATCAATTACTAATCTATCCACTCTCCAACATGTGTCACCTGACAGTCACCTGACAGGCTATTTTCTAAATAGTAATAAAAAGTATGATATATTTCTATCTGGTTTTTGGAGTCAGGACTAGCTAATGTGATCACTGACCATATTTGAAAGGACAGGCTTGAATACAAAGTTGGGTTAGACAGACAGGGTCTTGACTGGTTAAGATCTTATTTGTCAGAGTTGTGTGAGCATAAGTCAAGATTCTTCAGAGACTGAAAAAGTACAACCTGGTGTCTCACAAGGTTTGGGGTCCAGTTTGACTCGGAGATGCATTGTGATTTGATCGCTCAAACCACCTTTGGAGGTGGTCTGCATAGCATATAACCACATAACATTTGTAGTGTGAATGCAAAAGTGTACCAATGCATCTAACAAAGATAGCTGTGACTGTCAAAAGTTGTTGCATTGCATACAATGCACAAGTATGCACAAGTAATCGTGCATAGTCTTTAGTATTCTTGCAATGTGCTTTTGGATCGGTATATCCTCAATGGGTATAACTTTATGACTTTTAATATACTAAAATTGACACAGACCGACAATTTGTAATTGTAATTCAACCTAATATTCTTCTTATTTTTCAGTTTATTGGCGGTTGGCAGACCAGCTTTAGGTGCATTACCGCCACCAACTGAACTGGAGTGTGTAGTATCGACGGGTAATGATAATGACTTTAGTTAATGCAACCCGAAGACTTTTATTTTGATATAAGCGGAGATGAGGTGAACGCGGAATTGATACTTAATTGACAACTTAAAGAATTCGCAGTTTAGCACGTTCAAGTCCCGAAACCATAGTAAGTCTATATCGCTGTATAGCACTACGACTCAGTATTCTTTATATTCTGTCATTTAATCTGTCACAACAGTCTACTCGGCGCTTACGAAGAGGATGGCGAATTACCGCGCATTTCACACACAGCTTGCGACCATAATGGAAACCCTGACTCGGGCGGCAGTGGCGGAAATCTGCGAGCTCGTGGATGACGGCTACGCTATTTTACACATGGAGATTTCACGGCATCAGAAGGAGAACGAAGAGCTCCGGCGAAAACTTCAGCTGATCGAGTCCATTGTTGCTGCGCGCGGCTACAGTGATGAGACTGCGGCCGTGCAGGAGGCCACGAGCCGCCGCGCTCGGGCGGAGGTGAGAATTGTTGCTAATCGCTTTATTAAAAAAATATTGTCATAGGCGTTTTTTTTTTTAATTTTCATCTAAGCACGTATACATTTGCAATAGGACAAAATACCATGCTTCTAGGACCATAGTGCAACATGCAATACAGCAAGTTGGCACTGTACAAAGGACCAGGGTTGCCAGACAAAATTTAACAGCCTTACACATCTCAAACCCTATACATTATTATTATTATTATTATTATTATTATTATTATTATTATTATATGGGGTGGCACCGTGGCACGATGGTGCCTCACAGCTCCAAAGACTCCGGTTCTTTCCTGAGCTTGGTTCCAGTATATTCACACTGCAGGGAAGTGTGTGTTACATGCTAGTGTAGCATTTAGGAATAAAGTGCATGTGTAGGATAGATCGGTGCCCAGTGAAACTGACAAGTGAAAGCACACAGCTGTATATATATATTTGTATATATTTTTTTCACACACGCACAGTCCCCTCTGAAAGTATTGGAATTGCATGATTAAATTGTTTTTGCTATGCACTGAAATCATTTGGCTTTGAGATCAAAAGATGAATATGAGACGATAGATCAGATTTTCAGCTTTCAATTCCTGATATTTGCATCTAGATGTTTTAAACATCTTGGAACAGGGCCCCTTTTGTTTGATCCCACCCAGGGGTGGCACCACTACTCCAAAAGTGGTAGAGCAAAATTCGATGCTTTTAATGATATTTAATAAAATTTAAAATAAAAGACTAACTATGTATTTTACCATTAGCACTATATGGAGCCAGGGTCTGATTATGATACAATAACAGGGCACAACACACCTTTTAATGAACGTCAGGGCAGTTTGTTTCGACCCCACTTCATTTCGCATTTTACTCCTCAGGCAGCTAATAACAGCAAAATATTAGTTCATAAAGTTAGATAGCACTAATACTAAGTATGTTTTAAAAATCTAAGACATGTTCACGTTCCACAATAAGCTGTTTGTCACTATAGTAACTGTCTGTTTTGGTAAGCATTTTTCCAGCAAGCCTGCATGTCTACTCTTTGTTTAAACCACTCATCAGCAGTAAGAATCAGAAGGCCAGATTGGAATTCAAAACAGAAATACAGAGATGAGCCACAAAAGTTCTGGAACCAAGATTAACCTCTACCAAAGTGATGGAAAGGCCGAAGTGTGGAGAAAGAAAGAATCTGCTCTTGATCCAAAATATACAAGCTCATCACTGAAGCACAGTAGAGGCAGTGTCATGGCTTGGGTTTGCATGGATGCTTCTGGAATGGGCTCATTAATCTTTATTAATGATTTAACTCATGATGGTAGCAGCAGAATGAATTCAGAAGTTTACAGAAACATTCTGTGTGCTAGTTTACAGAAAAATTAATCCAATCTAATTGGGAGGGACTTCATCATGCAGTTATTGAAAGGAATTGAAATGCAACCAAAAATTAAGTGTTATTTACTTTACGATTGTCTGTTCCAGTACTTTTTCTCAGTTAAATATTAGGTGGTCTTCCACCAAAGGTGCAAGTTTTTTAACACATCTAGATGTAAATATCAGGAAATGAAAGTTGAAATTCTGATCTATCATCTCATTTTCATCTTTTGATCTCAAACCCAAATGCCTTCAGTGCATAGCAAAAACAAAAGAAATGGCCTTGCCATTCCAGTACTTTCAGAGGGGACTGCATTAGGGCTTTCAAAGTTACCGTGCTAATAACAAATTAATGCAATTTCCTTTTAACACCTTTTTTGAGCCCTGGCATACGGCAGACCACACTTGATAGTGTGCAAGGGAAATCCATGGACGAAACTAGAAGCATCAAGCTAAAAGCAGCTATAGCAAAATGGGTGGCTACAGGTCTGTTTAAACATTGTAAACATTGTTAACATTGTGGAGGGCCTGCGTGACAATTCGGATTGCATGTAATGACTGTACATGTGAATTGCCTTCGAGAACCACCACCGTGACAAGAATAGATGACTTATACAAAGATGAGAGTGCAAAGGTAGCAAATAGCCAATAGAATTTTCTTTCTTGTACCCCCTTTCCACAGTTTTCTGCTCTCTTTATTTATTGTTTTGTTTATAATTTATTTTTTTATAATACTTTTTTGATACCACATAGCACAGGGGAGGTTTTTGTGAGCCTTTATTTTCCCATCTGTGAGATTGGACACAATTACTTTGTGTGATTTGCTTGAGAAGTGTGAGGGATAAGGGGTGATCTTTATTCTATACTAAAGTAATGAAAAATTGGTGGACCCATGCTGGACCTTTGTGGGTTCCTGGAACATCTTTGTTTCGTATTAATTGAGTTTGCTGTTAGTTATAATTTGATTTTCACTATATTTATGGTAAATGCTGTACCTTTGAGAGTTTCTGAACAATTTTTGTCATTGTTTTTTATGTTAATAAATACATACATTTGCATAAAGCAGGAATATCTTGTCCACTCCCATGTTTATAAGAGTAGAACACTTAATAAAAAAATAAAAAAAAGAGTCACAGCCCTTACTAGAAAAACATGGTATAATTAATACCTTAATTAATATAGTTTGGTTCAAAGGACCATATTTTGTGTATTTGCTAAAATAAAACATGCTCTTTCAAGTGGTTTAATTCTTTTTATGGTAGACCTTAGCATACATGGGCAGTATGTATTTGACATAGGGTGCAAAATGATTTTTTTATTTTTTTTTTTAAACACCTCAGAAATCAAAGGTTGAGGACTTTCAGGAATGCATGGTGTTGCTAAAATAGAACCATAACATGAATAATAGATATAGATAATAGAAATTTTGAAAGATCTGATATGCTTTGATGTGATGTGACATGTAGAGATATACAGGGCCAAAGCATGATTTTTTTTCCAATATTCAGCAGGCAATAAATTGGCAAATATGCAAATGTGGACCTTCTATTTTTAAAGTTAAAGACATCTTATATTAGACAACTTTCCTTGAAAATTTAATGAATCTAGCCTGAATAGTTCAAAGGTAATAACTTATGGAACTTTGTAACTTTTTCTGTAGCACTAATTTTTACAGGGCCACACCCCATTAATAAAGCATCTATATCTCAGAAATTAAAGCAGATACAATCAAATTTTGTATTGGTAATAGTGACATTAATAGTTATTTTAACTATTACAAATTGTAATAAGTTCCAAAACGCAGTAACGTTAATGGGGATCTGGTCATTATGTTGAGGACCAAACTCCATAAACAGCGATCACTGACTGAGTGACCGTTAGTAAGCATAGAGTGAGAAATGGTAGACAAAGATAGAGAGAAATGGGGATTCGGGTTTGTTTGGTGGTGATTCTACTGTAGGTGAATGGCAATGCAGCACATTTGAGTATGTCTTCATGCATACATGCATTTTGCAGGTTTATCTGTTTTTGGATTTGCTCCCTGACAAAGATCAGTCGGCTTCATAACTCACAGAGGTCCGACCGTCCAACAGAGTTAAAAAAAAAAAGCTGATTCGCTTACTGTTAAAAGTGAATGTGAACTTGAAAGACAAAAACATGTGAGATGCTACTGGGTAGCACTAACTGCTTTTACGCCATATGGTCTCAAAGAAAAGTAGGCCTCCTCTTTGCAAATAGATTGCATATGATGATGAGCCTGAGAGAGAGAGATGTAAGATCCTCTCTTTTTTGGTCCATACTGCATCATGGTTAAACCCGGCAGGACCGCAGAAAGGCTGATGAAGTCCTTTTGTTAGTCCGTGGGGGTGATGTATACTTATGTTTTTCCAGTTGCTGTAAAAGTACTTTAATGAAATTGTGCCCCCTATCTGCACTGTCACATTCAGGTTCGAACGGAATATAAGGAATAAAACATGATGAGTGTGTTGATGTAGGGGAATTATTCACACTGGGGTTATGTGATACAGCCCGACTCAAAAGCAAAGGGATCTGGTTCATACTTGACACATGACTTGCGTAAACATGTAGAAGCAGCGGCAACATGAGCGGCATTGTTCACATACTCGGCTGTGTAATTCATGTACATCTGGAGGATTAAAAGCAGCATTCACTGTAGATAGCGCATCAGAGCCAAAACATCCCTGCTCATCTAGTTTCCAGTTGGAACTGTAAAAGGTTTAGAGAATATCATGCACAGCAACTTTAAACAGACCGACAAGCTCCGTTTGTCTTTAGAACCTTCCTCCGTCGTTGTAATTGTTGTCATGAGTTCCATCAAATTAAAAACTCTGACCTTACATTCAAAAATATTTACTAATCTAGAAAAGCCAGAAGACTGGAATGCAAAACAAACCTATCGGTCGGTTTGAAGTATGCATGAAAGGTTTTTAAAATTCAAACAGTAACTGTAATAGGAAAACTGGTTAGTGTTAGTACTCAGTGACAGTCTAGAATAGAACTCCTATGCAAGTGCAGCATGTCGAGATCGTACATGCTGTTTTAGTCTTTTTCACAATTTTCATTTAAATGTGGCTTGAATGAATGTGCCTCCCAGTAACATTTCAAAATAATATCTCACAAAATCTGTTTTCATAAACAAAAGAGAAGATTGTGAGTTTCTCTTGTAAATCAAGTGTGGCCCCTAGTTTGGTTCTCATAATCCTGTAGAGCAGTGGGAGTTAAAAAAACGAGGGATATTTGTACAGGAAACTGGTACTTTGTAACTGCACTTGTGTTCTTGTCCTGGAAGGTTAGCCAGAGTTCTCATATAGGCAGAAGGTTATTTATCTGTCAGCAAGTTTCCCTGGTATGAGATCAGATAAACACTATTCCTTTCCTGTTTGTTCATAAAACCGTTGCATATGTTTGGCACATATATTGTAATAAATCATTCATAACCGAAAATGCACACCATTAGAGCTTATCCATTGTGGAGGGTGTCAACATTGACTGACTGATTTGCATGTGACATATACTTTGGTGCCATGACACATCTGTCGCTGTAGCAGAGCTGAACCAGAGCAAGACTGATTTATTCTTATAAAGCAATTTATTTCATTTTTGTTTGTTTATTTTAAACATTAAATAATATGTTTTAATATAAAACCTTATCTACCATTCTTTTTCTCCTTCTGTAATACACATCAGTACTTCATTGACTGTCACCTAAATATCCACATGCTCAGAGAGCATAGTAAATCATTTTTCTGTCATGGTGCTGTCCTAATTCTACCAAGTCTTGAATAACTTCTCTCCAGTCCTCTTTCCTTTTTCCAACTAGACTTTCAACTGAGACAGGATACAATTGAGCTCAAGGGCCCAACAATGGCAGCTTGGGATTTGAAGTCACAACCTGCTGATCAGCAGCCCAAAGCCTTAAGCACTGAGTTACCATAAAATTAATGATTACACAAACTAAGGAACATCTGGGGCAGTTAAACATGTAGAGATCATAATGATGACTGTGGACCTTTTATGAAAATCATTATAGCGCCATGATTGTGGAAAATGTTATTTGGCACATATATAATCGGCTGTATTGGTGTTATGACCACCCTCAAATAACCATTTGAACAGTCTGGTTAACTACACAGAATAACAGGAAAAGGTACACACTTGAGTGGATTCCTTATTGAGTGAGTTTTTAATTATGTTACAGTCACGAGATTCAGAAGAGCATGCTCTCATCACAGTGCAGGTCAAAGAGGAAGGTCAGGAGCCACAAAATGGTGAGTCACGTTTATTTTCTTGTTCTACCTGTGCAATAATGGAGCAGAACATGACTATTTCTAATATATGTTTTTTCTTTCAAAGATGATGATGATGATGATGATGACGAAACAGTTGCTGTGGTAACTCATGATTCTCCAGATGAGGAAGTCATAGAGCTCTTGTCACATAAAGTCCCATCAGATACAGCCTCTGCAAATGATGACCTCCATACACACACACTCGCAGACGCACACTCCCCGAGCATTCCCTCACACATATTCACAGACACACACTCGCACACTGAGGATTCACAACACTCTAGCGTGGACCTAACAGCCTCTGATGAACCCCTCTGTTCTTTTAACACACAGAGTAATGTGCACTCACTGTCTGACACACACACTGATATCACCGGTCATAGCCGCCCATTTCCAGATAAGATGAGTATGAAGAGAGAGCCTATGGTATCTGATCTGAATCTTACTTTGGACTGGAGTACACACCCAGGGCATAACACACTGTCACACTCCCATACTTCCTCTGCTGGAAATGACACAAGGACCCTTGCTGCCCACAGTTCCCCTCTCTATACTGCACAGCACTTGCTTGGACTGGGTAATGTGGCTGGGCTGGGGTTGTTTGGAGGACGTGGTTCCTTGCAAGGGGGTGGAGTCAGTAAGAGGCATTTTATCTGTTCCATCTGTGGCAAGAACTTCACCACAGCACAGAGCCTAGACACACATATGCGGATACACACAGGTGAGCGTCCATACCGCTGTGAACAGTGTGGCAAGCGGTTTACTCAGTCTGGCCACCTTACAGCACACCAGACCGTTCACACTGGAGAAAGACCATATGAGTGCACACACTGTGGCAAACGCTTTGCAGGCAAGCAGTACCTGCGAATACACACCAAGAAACACCATCCTGAGTAACAAGATTTCAACAGACACCACAGAAAATAAACACTAATGTCTGTAATAATCCATGATACACTACACTGAGTAACAGACGTACTTATCCACACGTGCATTGCAGAGGACACTGAAACGGGCTAATACACATGAATGAAATAAGTGTTTAGAATTCAAACACACTAAAAATACTGCACAAGCTAAAACAAAAATGTATTCTGGAGTTGGCTTAATAGCAGTGTTTGAGTCACAAAGACTAAATGTAAATTGAAAGGAAGGAATTAAAGGACAGTTCAACACAAAATATTTAAATTGATTTTTAGTCAGGAAGGCCTTTTGTAGGAATATAGCAAAGAATATGAGCTACTGGTGAACCAGCCTTGTGAGTCAAATTCATGAGTACCACAGTAACATCTAGATTCAGGACATTTTCATTATTATGGAACTGAACTTGGTTGTGTACACCACACAGAGGAAGAAGGCAGGGAATTCCACCTGTCGCTGCCATCATAAGTAAAGCATAAGGAAAGCAACTGACTTTATTTTTTTTTAAAAACTGGATTTCTTTGAAGTGCTGCTGTTTTTCCTTAGGGAAGAGATCATAAATTTGATCCTATGCATTTAACTTTGGATGGCAGAATAACATGACTGAAGCAGAACTGTGTAAAACATAATGCACATAATTTCAGCTAAACCATTCTTTGTGTTTGGTCATTTATATTATTTTCCCTACAGTGGGTGTAAGTAGCTGAGCCACACAAATAATACACAATTGCATGTTGGCTTTCACTTTGATTTACGGACTGCCGAAGCTGTTAGAGCTCAGGGAAGTTTATGTAGCTCAGTAAATCACTGCTAGCCAGTTTGCAGTTCTATCTATTTAAGGTGGAACTTTGGTAGACTGACCCTGCAGCAGTCAGTGTCTTCATCTGACATGTAGTGCAGCTAAGCAGATACATACACCTATGTGTAAAAAAAAAATTCAGAATAACTTTTAAAGAAGTTAATTTGTTCTTGTTATTCTTTAATAATTTATATTACATCTAAGGCATGGGTTATACTTGTGGTTTATACATGTGACTATGCATGTATATGCTTATCTTATGCACATTGGGAGGATTAAAAGTGACATCCACTAGATGGAACATTAAGACCAAAACGTCCCTGTCCATCAGGTTGCAGTGTTGACCAATAAAATGTATAGTGATTTCATTTTATATGTGATTTATATAAACAGATGGCAGATGAGCTCTGTTGGTTTTTCTTTAATAGGTGCCGCCTCCATCGTGATCATGAGCTATGCCTTAAGTCAAAAACTATGACCTTCCATTCAAATATATTTACTTATCTAAAGCATTGGTTCTCAAACTTTTTGCAGCTCTTTACCTAATATTAAGTTCCCACCCAGACCCACTAAGCACAGATGTATTTTATGAACCTATTGAAATATTAATCTCATTATTCAAATGTGTATAATATTCTGACTTGATATATTTTTAAAATATATTTAAATATAAATATATATATTTAAATATATTTTTAAAATTTTTTTATTAGCAAACATAAATACAAGTGAAACAGTTCCATTTGCAGCCATACATGCCCATGCCATAAGATGAGGTGGTATGCTTTGGATCATGAGCAGTTCCTTCTCTTCCTCATATACTTCTCTTGCTATCATTCTGATAGTTGATCTTTGAAGGGGTTTTTCCTTCAGCAGGGAGAAGTTACTCATTTTTGTTGTTGGTGTTCCTGGGCTCACCAGTGCATTCTTTCTTTTTATGAATGTACCAAATAGTGATTTGGTCACACCAAATATTTTTTGCTACCTCTCTGATGGGTTTATTTAGATTTTTCAGCCTAATGAGTTTGCTTCACTGGCAGTGCCAGCTCTTTGGACGTTATATTGAGTTGACAATAACAGATTCCAAACCACATACATAAAAATTGCTGTAATTTATAGATTGTTTACCCAATTTGAATGCAAACACCAAATACTCAAATTAAAGCTTAAAGTCTGCACTTTGATCTTGTATCCATTATTTAATTTCAATTCCAACATACTGAGGTAGACCGCTAAAATAATAACTTTGTCAGTGTCCAAATATTTGTGGACCTGACTACATCCCAGAATTGCTAAACATTTTACAGATTGACATAGAAACCCAACAGCCCAGGATTTTTCGACTTTGACTTGCTCTCCAGTAGATATTACTTTTAATCCTCCAGATGTACATAAGGTACGCAAGCTAATATGTAAACAATGCCTTGCGCACGTGTAGTCACCCGTCAAGAATAAACCAGGCCTTAAATTGAATCTGATGCTGGAGCAGTTAATTTAGATTTATATTGTGAGGTTTTAGAATAAAAGTGTTTTAGTTGTGAATTGAGTCTCTTCTTCAGCGAATGGGGCAAAGTTGTTTACCTCATTTTTAAATGGTTGTCTTTAGATAAACAACAAATAAACTCAAATAAACTCAAATTCTCCTCACATTAATGCAAATGACCAGAATACTATAGAATATTTTCACCCTTCCTCATTAAAGTACCCTTAAAAGTACAAAACCTAAGTACAAAAAACACAAATCTAGTCTTTCAAAATAGCATCTTAGGACTGTATCAATCACAATGCATATGCTGGTCTTTAATTGGGCAAGTTTAAATTATACTGTCTAATTTTTTAGATTAAACACCATTCTATACACAGAAGGTGGCTAAAACATTATTCATTTGGACATATAAAAAACATTCAAACTATTTATTCAGCTCATGCTGATTTATTTCACTCCCATCCACATACAACTCAACAGAAGTCCAGCAATATGTTCAGTGGAGTATTTTGTGGAGGACATCATGAACCTTGCATATCTGATGCTGGGTATGTAAATAAACCTGGATATCAGAGAAACGTGTTTATTAAGTTTATAAATGCACATGCTTGCACATACACAAGCATATGTAAAATGAAGAATGTGTTTATCGACGGTTGGTGCTGCCCGATTTTCTCTTTCCTGCAAGCAGGTGTTTCGGTTTCAAGTCGAATACGTGTCTGTCTGATTCGCCCTTCTTTCCCTGCCTGTTCATCCCCTTCTGAGAGTTCTTCATCATAGTCTTCACCTTCTTCATCATCTGGGAAGGGTAGAAGAGAGTCAGAGAAAAAATAAAGATAAAACAAATGTCATTCAGTCAAATGATCAAACAACCATCTGAATCATAGACCAGCTTTAAACTTCAGCAGCTAAACAGTTTCTAACATAATGGTACACTTTTTAGTTCAGAGGTTATATAACTGATCCAGAAGTTCATTTTGACCTCCAATATTCTATGACTGTTTAAGGTTTAAACAACCGTACAGCATTTCAACATTACAACAGTTTAAACATTTCTTGAAACAAATTTTTTTGATGTAAACAATGAGATTCTGTTGTGTACCTTGGCATCTCTGATTCCTGACTGGTCACGTGGTTGTTTCGATGCACTCTGACTACGGGTGCGTGAAGTTGGCAAGACAGATGTTTCCCTCTTCCTCTTTCTAACCAGTGAACGTGACCTCCGAGCCTGCTGGGCATAGTGGCTCTACAGAGAGAAAAGGTTAAAATATAAATGGAAAAAACAAAAAATTTGCAAATATCCCACACACGTAAAAATAATGGATGCTAAAAGTCTACAAACCCCTGTTAAAATTGCAGGTTTTCGTGATATAAAAAAACTAAACCAAGAAAAAGCATTTGAAATCTTAAAAAAAAAAAAAAAAAAAAAAAAAAAAAAAAAAAAAAACCCTGGTTTAGCCCTTAACTAATACTTTGTTAAATCACCTTTTCTTTTAATACATCATTGGCTGTTTGAGTAAGAGACTACCATCTTAGGACATCTTTATTTTGCAATTTTACTCCACTTTTCCTTGCAAAAATGCTCCAGATCAAATTGCAAGTGTGCACAACCCTCTTGAAGTCATTCCACATGTTTCTGATAGGATTTCGATCTGATCATCTTCTGAAGCCATTCTTTTGTTGATTTTGTGTTGTTATGGAAATTCACTGGAAAGTGAATTTTTTTCCTACATCTTCAGCTGCAGACCTCTGCAGGTTTTTTGCCAAAACACACTGGTATTTGGAGCCATCCATGAGTCCTGCTATCTTGACTAGAGCCCCAGTACCAGCTGAAAAGAAACAGCCCAATAGCATGATGCTGCCACCACTATGCTTCACCATGGGTATAGTGTTCTTTGGGTAATAAGCTATCTTGTTTTTGCAACAAACATATCTTTTATAATTATGCCCAAATGTTCTACCTTGGTCTCATCAGACCATATGGCTTGGGGTGACTTATTTCCTGAGAAAGGGCTTCCGTCTAGCCACCCCTACCCCATAGACATGTGAAGAATACGAGAGACTGCTATCACATGCAGGGAGTGACCAGTTTCTGTAGCCTATAGAGATTTTACAATTTTTATGGGGATTTGTATCCCTCTCCTGATTGATACCTTTCTACAATGAGAGCCCATATATGAATTGTAAGCTGTTTGTGAACCATTATGTCAGCAGTCAGATGAAACTAAGATGATGTCAAGAAATTACTACAGAAACAGCTGATCTTTATTTGAGGTTAATACATTACTACATTGATGTCGGGTGTATGATCATTACTTTTGAACATGAGTTTGAATGTGATTATGCTCAGAACGAACCAATCACATGCCCTATTATAAAAGGGTGTGCAAACTTATGCAATAAGGTTATATATTTTTTAAATATATTTTATAGATTTCCTTTTCCCCCTAAAATGTTTGTTTGTTTGTTTTTCACTTGAATTTTGTTAGTTGCTATATCACCTTTAAAGTGGAAGATGATCTGACATGTTTATCTTTGTTTAATTTTTCTAGATCACAAAAACTTGCAATTTTAATAGGGGTGTGCAGACTTTTTATATCCACTGTAAAAGTAACATTAAGGAAAGCAAGTGGATTTCTTACATTATCTTTGTCCGTCACGTCCAAACCAAGTTCTTCCATGTCTTTCTCCAACGCTGCTCTGTCCACCTGCACAGCGCACCCAGAGCAAATCACATACCCATCAGACAACAATCAGTGCACATCAAACACAGGCTGTCAATCAAGCCAAATATACCAAATCCAGGTTTGTCATGAAGTGGAACATAAGAAAAATGTGTGTGTGTACCAAGCCAATTATCCAATTAAATATTGTACAAGAAAAACACATATTTTGACTGCCTGATTCTTGCTCTAATCTAAATCTTGTCACAGTGTGATTTATAGCAACCAGGAGGGAAGACTGACCTTCTTGACAGTACGGGGCATTCTGGGTCCCTGCACATCCTTCTCTTTTGACTCCAAAATCTTCAGTTTTCTCTTCTCTCGAATCTGTTTGGCCAGCTGCCGAATTTCCTGCATCTCTTCATCCTCACTCTCTTCATTAGAGTCATACTCACCTGCCTGTTCACGGAGCTCTTCCTCCTTCTCCAGCTCAGCCAATCGCTAGGGTGAGTGAGAGGGTGAACATGATTAACACATTACTAAACTAAGTGCGTTTGTAAACATCAGTCTTACCTGCACTGAGCCGTGCCTACCAGGCAGCTAGTATTACACACTATTACTGTTTATTTCTCTCACCTTCATGATTTCAGGATCAATGTAGTCAGCAATGTTATGTCCTTCCCAGATCTCAGGAATTTTATCATGCTTCTCATCAGCATTCATCAAGTTCCAGTATTCTATGAGCACATATACAGTACAAAAGGGATTTTGAATGGATACCTTTATGGCCATTTCTAAAATATATTGTTAGAAGCTTTTGTATATTAATAACTTAAAAAAAAAAAAAAAAAAAAACGGCTATGTGTGAGTGACTTACTCTGCAAATCGAGTGTGTAATCATCTCCAAGCTCTATTTCAAGGTCTCTCTCCAGTTTACGTTTAGGAGTGTCAACCTCCATCACCTTTCTGCGAAGAGCTGCTCCCTCAGGGATAAACGGTGGTCTTTCCTAAACACAATAAGAAGTGAATGATTAATTAAACTGATTAAAATTATTTATTAAACCATGTGGTTTAACATGTATGAATGTGGGAACCTTGTCGTCTCTCTTGGTTGGCACTGCAAGGTGGAGTCTGTTCAGGATGTCATGTACTTTCTTCCCCTTCATCTTTGTGTCCACACGGTGGACCAGCAGCCTATCACATGCCTGGAAACACAACCGTTATCACTTACAAAGGAAAAACCCTTTTCAGAACAACAGATAAACTGTAACTACATTCAAACACACACCAAAGACTTGACCTCACCAGTTTATTCCAACTGCAAAACTAATGACAATCAAGAAAGTTCTTGATACCTTTATTAATGCTGGCACCTAGATTTTGTTACCAGTAACAATAATTTAATACTTTTTTGCATTACAGTTCACTGTAATGTTTGTGATTTTTTTTTATTTACTAGAGCTAACTGTAATCTTACAATTAACTATAATCTGACACACCATTCAAACATTTAGTACCGCAATACTAGAGTGAGTCTTCTTGTGGTAATCATCGGCTCAGTAGCCTCCTGACAGGTTGTCTCCAGTGTGGCAAACAAACAATTTTTGTGTAACCTTACCTCAGTCTTTACTTGCATGACCCCCTCCTCTGTCAGAGTGCTGGTCTCAATCACTGGGATCCCCTCAGACAAGAGATCAGCAAAAATTTTCTAGACAAATACAGAAAAAAAGCTAGCAGTTACTAGACAGTACTGCTACCGACTGCTACCAGAAAAAATATCATCCATCTAGCCTTATAATTTGACTACTTGCACATATTCCTTTACTAATACTTAGACACAGTTGTACTGCACTGGGAAGATGTAATGCATACAGTACTCTCTTGTTATAGGGCATGTAATCAACAACAATGACTACAGCAACAAATAGCAACAAATTTTATTACTGCTTATTTGGACTGTGTTATGAATCATGCTGCGGTGTGCGTTGCCACTTCAGCACATTTGATGGAACTGGAGGAGCATGCCATCACAGAGAAAACCATCTTGAAAATATGGAAACACTTTTTTTGGTCACAACTAAAGTTTTTGCTATCTCTCTGATGGGTTTGTTTTGATTTTTCAGCCTAATGATGACTTGCCTCACTGGCAGTGACCACTCACTGGACCTCATATTGAGAGTTAATAGCAGCAGATTCCAAATGCAAATGCCACACTTGATATCAACTCTAGACCTTTGATCTACTTACTTTTAAGTGAAATAATGAGGGAATAACATATGGAACAGCTGAGCAGTTAATTGTCCAATTACGTTTGGTCCCTTAAAAAGTGCTCTAATTCCTACACAGTTCACCCGATTCGGATATAAATACAGAGTAACATGATCGTAAATTAGATGCCACAGATTTGCAATTATTTTTACATAAACTAAAAAGACTGGTTTAGTTTAATATTGGTTTGTGGCTATTTAAATAAAAGCTTTGCCTTTTCTGGATAATAAAATGTTTGCTTTTTCTTGTTCTTGGTTTGTCATTACCAAATTACTAAAAGCAAGTGTATAGATGCAGTCTGAAGATGCATTCTGTAGGCAATTAAGTCTTAATCATAATGAGATCATGTTTCACTTAGTTGACAGGACATTTACTTGGTACTGTCCAACTTAACACCACCATTTGTGTGTGCCTCTGACAGTAAAATGGTCACTGGAACATAAAATAGATGCCAAAATGTACGCCACAGCAACTTACCCGATTCTCCTCAGACAGGTCACTGATCTTCTTCACATCACACTTATTGGCCACCACAATCAGAGGCTACAGTGCACACACAAGCACACAGATTACCAAAAAAAGTCAACAGCTAATGATATTTTGAGATTAAACATAAATGTAAAGTTTTCTTAAGTAGTACACTGAAAATAATCCCTGAAAATAGACCAGGGGTCACCAACACACACACCCCCACACCAACACACATGCTAAACACACCTCCTTTCACACTAACACTCGCTTTCTCATTCATTCCACTATATCACATTAAACGTATGTTAACAATGCTGATTTTAATGGTTGAAAATAATAACGTATTTATAACAAGTACCAACATTCAGCTGAAGGTAAACTTTTTTTAATTTTAAACATAAAATTACAACCCTGTTTCATGGGTGTTGCCTTTGTAGTGCACAGTATTTGATATCCAGCTACAGGAAAAAAGTGGCAGAAAAACAGAGCTGAATATAATGCATTAAAAGTAGATTACATCTCTGTTTACAGATGTACAAGTAAAATTATAATAAAGTAACCCCCATTAAAACTAAAGTAACTGAAAGAGATAATTACTCTAAAAAGTTACAGTAACTGACAAAGGACTTGGGGATGGGTTGGGACCAGAAAAAAACTTATTTGACAATTAAGAACTTTATTTTGATTTTAAAATCGAATACATGGTTAGGGATACTGTTGGTTTTGAAAGATCTATAGCCAAGTCTTAACTGTCTGGCAGAGTCAACCAAGTTTAGGCTTAAAATATGCAGGTACTTAACAGAAATCATGGATGCCACTGATGTTCATAACAGTTCCTGCACCACTAGCTGAACCACCACAACATCCCCCAATGATTCACAATGGGTTAGGGCGCTTTTCATTTTTTAAATGCATGTATGTTGTTCAGACTACTTTCTGTCTTTTTGAGTTGGAAAAAAAAAAATACATTGTGCCAAAACATTTTATTTGTTAGGGTTATTCTGATGTCAGTCAGTATAAGAAACTGCGTGTGCATGCATGTATGGGTGTCTGAGTATACCTTGTTTGCAAAGAGGGGTCTGATACTGTTAAACAGTTCAAGCTGCTGTGAAAGTGTGTGTCCACACTGCTCAGATATGTCCATCACATAGAGCACGGCAGCCCTCAGGTGGGCCAGCGCAGTGATTGCCTGCATCTCAATTGTGTTCCGCTCTTCCAATGGATGGTCCAGGATACCGGGGGTGTCCACTACCTGTACAAACACACACAGTTATTCTACTCCATCTTAATTCTATCCTTAA
This sequence comes from Pangasianodon hypophthalmus, assembly GCF_027358585.1. Taxonomy (NCBI): domain Eukaryota; kingdom Metazoa; phylum Chordata; class Actinopteri; order Siluriformes; family Pangasiidae; genus Pangasianodon; species Pangasianodon hypophthalmus. The sequence goes on along the minus strand of NC_069730.1, from coordinate 8,888,731 downwards.
AATAAATCCTTTATTTTGAAGCAGAAGTCATAAATTCTGACTCTGAAAATGCTTTTTTTTTATCTACAGTAGGAGTAGGCAATATAACAAAAATATCATATCACAATATCCATGATACACAATATGCATCACAGATTTACTAACAAACTGCCAGCAATTAGGTGAGCAAAAATACTGGAACAGATAGTTTTAAAGTAAATAACACTTTGGTTAATATTTAGTTAATATTTGGTTACTGTATTTAATATTTGGTTGCATATCCCTTGCTTACAATAACTGAATTGTCGGCAAAAACTGAAAGTTGGCAACCCACTGACATCGCCAAACTTTTATTGCATTCTTCTTCTGTGATGCTTTTCCAGGCTTATAGCACAGCTTCTTTAAGTTGTTTGTTTTGAGGGGTTTCTCCTCTTCAGGAGATGAAATGCATGCTCAACTGGGTTAAGGTCTGGTGACTGACTTGGCCAGTCTGAAACATTCCACATTTTCCCCTGATGAAGTCCTTTTTTGTGTTGGTAGTGTGTTTTAGGTTATTATCTTGCTGCATGATGAAGTTTCTCCCAATTAAATTGGATGCATTTCTCTGTAAATCAGACAGAATGTTTCTGTAGACTTCTGAATTCATTCTGCCGCTACCATCATGAGTCACACCATCAATAAAGCCATGACACTACCTCCAGCATGGTTGATAGAGGAGCTTGGATGTTTTGGATCATGAGCAGATCCTTTCTTTCTCCACACTTTGGCTTTTCCATTACTTTGGTAGAGGTTAATTTTGGTTCCAGAACTTTTGTGGCACATCTCTGTATTTCTTTGCAAATTCCAATTGGGTGTTCCCATTTTTACTGCTAATGTAAAATTGTGGTTTGCATCTTGTGGAATAAGTGGTTTGCAACTTGCCTCTACATTTCTACACTCCTGCCCTGTGGAGATTGCTGGTGATGTCAGTGATGATTGTTTTTGGGTTTTTCTTCACAGCTCTCACAATGCCATCAACTCATTGGCTGACCTGTTTGATGTCTGGTTGTTAATCCACCAGCGATTTCTTTCTTTTTCAGGACATTCCAAATTGTTGTATTGGTTATGCCCAATACATGTACAACGGCTCTGATTGATTATCCCTCTTTTCGCAGCTTCAAAATATCTTGCCTTTCACCCATTGACAGCTTTCTGTTCATTGAGTTGGTTTATCCTTTTTAACAACAAATGCAGTCTTCAGAGCTCAAACCAAGAGTAGACATTCAGAGCTATTTATTGTTTACAGTCAATCTAACAAGGCACACCTGGGCAACAAGAAACACCTGTTCCAATATTTTTGATCACTTGAAACAAATGGTGCCATGTTCTAAGTAGTTTAAAACAGCTAAATGTAAACACCAGGAAATGAAAGGTGAAATTCTGATCTATCCTCTCATATACATCTTTCAAACTCACCCCAAATGTCCTCAGTGCATTGTATTTATATATTAAAAAAAAAAAAAAAAAAAAAGAAGAATTGGCCTTGCTGTTCCGAAAATTTGAGAGGACTGTATTTGTTTAGAGCAACTCTGTAAAAGGTTATTACACTCACCTGCCAGCGGAGGTACTTATAGTCCATGTGACCCACAAACAGAGATTTAGTGGTGAAGGCATACGGCTGCACCTCCACATCTGCACGTGTGACCTGCATGGACAGACACAACTTATAACACAGCCTAACAAAAACATTACACATCTCAGCTCTGGTTAACTAGCAGCTGACTTAAATGGGGTTGAAACATTTAATGGGCTAATGCTTACTTAGAAAAAAGAAAGAAAGAAATGTCAATGTAGCCTTGCAACTAAATACCTTTTTAAAAATCATAACTGCATAGCACTACAATTTGAGAATTTTATTTAGATATCAGCTTTTAGTTATATACATTTATTCAACTTTAAACAAACAAACTAGACTGACTCATCATAAATATTGCAGCTCAGCTTTTCGATCTGAAAACATTCTTCACTATAACCATCAAAAGGGTCTAACTAGTATGGAATGGGCAGGTGTCCATTTTACTGAACCATCCCAGACAAGTCTAAATTTCTTTTCTGTACAATAATCAATTCAACTAAACTGTACTCAGGGTTTGCTTGCATACTAAAGCTGTTCTGGAGACCCATGGTGGCCCAACACTTTGCGTACTTGCACAGTACACACACAAATATAGATGATACCCTCAGACATCAAGCAATAGTGATCATAAAAGAGAAGAAGAAAAAAATAAACAATCCAAGGTATATCTAAATAGAAGATATACCCTCATAGAAACTTATTGTAGTCATAATTAAGCACAGAAATTTCAGAATTGATTCAGTTTGGGCACATACCAACATCATGTGAATTATCACTAAATTTAAAAGCCAATATTATATTAAGAGTTCTGGTAAACAGGTAAACTGGTGTCTTTGTTGTCTGATTCTCAAAAAAATAAAAAGAAAATACATTCATATGCTCCATTAACCTTATACATTTCACACACCTTGTTGATGAAGCTGGACTTGCCAACATTGGGGTACCCACAGAGCAGAAGAGTTCTGGTGTTTGGGTCGATTGTGGGCAGACGAGAAAGATGCTGACGAACTAAAACAGCAAGCGCAAACATTAAGTGCATTTATTTATGACCATTGATGGCCTTCACACATTAATCATATGGCACAGGTAACCAGTCTGTCATAGCAGGTTAGAAAATGAGTTGAGAGTCAGGATGTGCACCTTGTTCTAGATATTCCAGACTCTGTTTCTGTCTCTTCAAGATGGTGCACATGCGACCGAGTGCTGCTCTCTTTAACTGCTTGCAGCGATACAGTGAGTCGCCATACTTCATCAGACGCACATAGTCTTTAGCTACACTACATACAAACACACATACACATTTTACATAATTTCTGTCATTCCAGATACCTTTCATGAATACAATAAAAAATATGACATAAAATAAATGTGGTCATCAGTATGGGGGAAAAAAAAAAAAACAAAAAAAAAAAACATAGCATTCTTACTTATCAATCAGGTTCTTGGCAATGTTGATCTGACCCAGAGCAAGTTTATAATGATCCTTATCGTACAATACATTCATCAGATCAGCATAAAAAGGGTGAATATCCTAGAAGAATGAAAGAGAGAAAAATGGAATGGGAACAGAAAGAAAGAAAATAAGAAACACTCAAAGACAGACTGTTAAAAACAACCCACACGTCCAATGAATACAAGTAAACAGACCAAATAATAAAAAACTTCAACTATGCAACTCACATCCAGCTTGGGGAAGTCCGCTATGATCTGTGAGAGACGGTCGTGGTAGTTCTGTTGTGTGAACTTAACCTTTCGCATGTAGAAGTGGCGAATGCGATGAATCTGATAATGCTTGTGAATCACAGTAGGGGTTTTGCGCTGGGTTTTAGACAGCGTCAGGTCAATGAAGTCCTGAAAGAACAAAGAGGAAACTGTGTGTTAGATTCACATGTTGATTTGTTTTCAGTCTCTACTGTTACTTGTATAAAGTTTAAAAACGACTGCTGCCACCTCAGTGGATAGCATTCTAAAACTTAAAAGATGTTTAAATGAGACATGCATAATTCCAGGTTAAGAAATTTATCTATCTATCTCTTATGTATATACATACATACATACATACATACATACATACATATACACACACTGATTTTAAAGAGGATGAAGTGAATAAGCAAGGCAGCAAGTGAAGAGTCAGTTTTCAAATTTGATGTGTCGGAAACAGGAAATATGTGTAAGCGTAAGGATCTGAGTGACTTTGACAAGGGCCAAGTTGTGATGGCTAGACAACAGGGTCAGAGCATCTCCAAAACAGCAGGTCTTGTGGGGTGTTCCCAGTACACAGTGGTTAGTACCTAACAAGAGCGGTCTAAGGAAGGACAACCGGTGTCTTTACAACATTTACTGAGAAAACACATATTTCCAGTAAGAAAAAAAAATATGTTTAAAAAAATTCTTAAAGCACTCAAAGTGTGGTCACAAAATCTGCATTAACTAGTAATAGCGTATGATTTCATTTTAGTACTTTATCATAATTACAGATCGTGGAAGTAACGTTATTGCGCTGATAATTGCGGATACTTTTAAATCTTTTAATCTTTTCAATGTAACGCATTTTAGGATTTTGTACTCAAAATAAAACAGGTTTATAATGAATATTATTGCTTTTTGAAAATCCACGAAAAAATATCTATAACTTATAACTAAATCGTAACTAAGACATTAATTTAAACGTTCAAACATGACTCGATTCGCTCACTTTGATATAACTGTAAGTAACGTTAGCCAACCATGCTAACTCCAGCCAACTTACTGACACACGCGTCAAAAGCAGACACGTTTACAGTAAGAACAATAATACCAGGCACGTAACGACGTACATAACATATTTAAAAAATTCATAAGTGAAAATCTTACCTTTGCAGTGGGGACCACCATAATCTTTTTAAAGTTGTAGAGTGCCATGTCGTCAACGCACGTGCTGCCAGCGTTTACGGCACCGGAAAAGACCGAACCCAGCTGCCGCAGCGAGTCAGCAAGAGCGGCTCAGCGGCCGCAGCGCCTCTCACACTGCCCCCTCGCGGCCACGCCGAAAAACGCATCATGCCTCGGTGTTTTCGGTCTAATATTGAAGTAGTTCACTTGCTAAATTTAGCTCACCTCTAGATTTCAGACCTTAATTCATTCAGACATTATATAATTTTATAATTTTACTTGGTTAAGTTTCCTGACAGGACCGTATTGGGGGGGGGGGGGGGGTGTGGGGCGGGGGTGGCGGGCGATAGGCCCCGCTAACGTTCTCATTATCAAGTACCTTAATTAAATCACGTGTCAACCTCAAAAATATTATACAACCTCAAGAAATAATGTTGAAATGGTCCGCAGTATTCTTCTACTGTACATTATTATATACTCTCTAGGATTCTCTGCGTAGTGTAGCGACTTGCAGCGCGCGAGCGTTCACGTCTCACAGTGCTGAAACACCTTTTATGCTGCGGCTGATGAAAGTCACAGTCACATCTAAACAGGAATTACTTTTGGTGTGATGAGGACGTATATAAAATAAAATCCTGATTGTCGATATGATTATTTTAAAGCATAATCTCCGGCCAAACAATCTTGCCATACAGTATTAATAACGTTCCCATAAAACACATTTATGACAGTTCCACTGAAAATGATTAAACTAGCATGTGGAAATAGGGTAAAATTACACCTTAGAAATACTGATGTACTTTTCAGTACAGCAGACTTCCGGCAGGCTACTTGATCCCTGTGATATCTCTGGGCTCAGAGAGTAGCTTTTGGATAGTAGCTTTCAGACAGTAACGAAAAGAGAGAGAGAGAGAGAGAGAGAGAGAGAGAGAGAGAGAAATCATCATCCTGATTGGTTATTCCTGTTTCTCACCACAGCAGCTGGTAGCCAATAAAATGTGATTTAACAAAAGAATGCTTTAAAAAAAAAGTATAATAAATGTTAATACCTAACAGTGCATATACTTAAATAGTTTCTGTTAGCCCTTCTTTTTCCTAGAAAGATCCTTTTCTAATTTCACAGTCTTTATTGGTGTTAATCAATAGAATATGTTAAATAAATTTAAAAAAAAATTAACAGTCTTAGGTTATGGCCCTTCGCAAACATACAAACAAACAATATAAATAATAAATAATAATAAATAATAATTTCTGTGCAAAAATGAAAAATCTAAACAAAATACACAGCAGGAAGCCTGCAGTTTTTCATGATGATACAAATATTATATTTCATTGGCAACCATGACTGTAAAAGATGCCCACCAGACATTTTGACTTCTCCCCCATTCATGACTAAATCCAGAGAAACAAACAAAAAAACAAACAAACAAACAAAAAAAAAAATCACAATGACACCAATGACATTAAAGTACCAATCAGAATTAGCCATCTGCCTTTTTTTTTGGCTCAGAAACTACAGTGACTTCTTTCCTATTCATTCAAAATGAATGCATTTTTGTAATACTCATTCTTTATACATTGGCACATTAAAAAGCCTAGAGTATAGTTTCTGATTTTAACATTTGCAAAATGAAATTTCTTGACCTTACAAATAAATAAAAATTGGATCTTGCCAAGCTTCACTGCCCTCACAACCCTAAATGAATCATAACCCATTTTAGTAGACCAGAGATGATAAACATGATGCTTTTGCACAATGCAATGCCATGCTTTGTATAGCCTTGTAAAGAAGTTGGAAGTGAAAAGTAGAAGTGGAGTGCACACAAACCACAATCTTACCTGATTTTACCACTTTCTGCAAGCACTGTGCAGAGCAATCGGCTACGCAGCCTGGCACCCAGATCTGTCTTCAATTATTTGCTAGTTTGGGTGTGCTGCTTTCCAGGCTGTTGCTTTGATTCTGGTGTGAATCCAAGCAGCAGGAAAGGTTCTACATTCAAGAATGTACACATATCTAGATGTGATAAAAAAGAATGTTATTTCGTGTATGTTTATAATAATAAACTAAAATATGATTGTTTCATATTTGCTTTATTATATATTACATATGCAGTATATTCAAGTTCTATCTTGAATTTATTCTCTACTGGTAAGGTAAGTCTCTGACTTTGTGTACTATCTACTTGACTCAGTTGGATGTAGATTCTCGCCACTAGAATTGCTGTATTATTGAATTGTTGTATTGTTGATTCTGTTGTGGTGTTTGGAAGTGTCTGTTTGACTATGCTAATTAGTTCTCTCAGGTGACTAATCAAGTGTAGTTTCAGTCTTCCTTAAGGTGTGAATTGTGGGCAGGGCCTACTAAAATATATTGGTCGGAAACATAATTTGCAACAGTTAGACACACAAATTTAGAAAGTATCAACTTTAATGGTGTATGTTTTGTTTAGTTAAGTACTACACGTTCCCTCCCAATATTTTTATTTTCACTAAGCCACAGACATGTGACCAATCTCTGTTGCTGCCTCTCACAGACCCAGAAGCTTTGCACAAGCCAGAGGCCGCAGTACCAGTAACCTCATCTACCCTCCCCTGTTGTCTCAATCTCAAACAGTGGTGGTAGGTGGGCTCTGGAACTGCCAGTCTGCTGTAAAGAAAGCTGATTTCATCTCAGCTTTCGCTTCCCATTACTCTTTTGACTTTTTGGCACTAACTGAGACCTGGATCTCTCCACAGAACTCAGCTACACCGGCTGCCTTATCCTCTGCTTATGCTTTCTCGCACACTCCACGAGAAGGTGGCAGGGGTGGTGGTACAGGTTTGCTGTTGTCTCGGAGATGGTGCTTCACACCGCTCTCCCTGTCTCATCTCAACATCTCATCCTTTGAATTCCATGTAGTTACAGTTACGTCTCCAGTCAACCTTCTCATCGGTGTCATCTACCGACCTCCTGGTCCCCTCGGGGGCTTTCTTGAAGAAATGGACATGCTTCTCAGTCTTTTCTCTACTCACACCCCTCTTACTGTCCTTGGAGACTTCAACCTCCCTGCTGACAAGCTCCAGTCCTCTTGCCTTCTCCCTCTTCTCCATTCCTTTTCCTTAACTTTCAACAGCTGTCCTCCTACACATAAAGGAGGTAACACCCTGGACCTTGTCTTCAGTCGCCCCTTTCCTACTTCAGACATCTGTGCTACCCCTCTCCACATCTCTGACCATCTCTTGGTATCCTTCACCATCACCCTCCCTATCCTGCCTAAAACCACCAGCCATCTATATTTCTCTCCCACTTGTAAAAACCTTCACTCTATCTCCCCTTCCTCCTTAGCTTCCTGCACTCTATCATCCCTTCCTGTCCCTGACTCCTTTTCCTCCCTACCATTGGAGCTAGCCACTGACACTTTCCTCTCCTCACTTTCCTCATCCTTGGACCTCCTCTGTCCTCTATCCTCTAAACCCAGGAAGATTTCTAGCCCTTCTCCTTGGCTATCAGATGTGCTGCGCAGTAATCGGAGAGAATTAAGAACAGCAGAGAGGAAGTGGAAGAAATCGCAACTCGACACAGATCTGGTCTCCTATTGTGCTCTCCTGTCCAAATTTTCTTCTGAAGTGACTTCTGCTAAGACTGCCTTCTACAAAGAAAAGCTGGAATCCTCTGCACAAGATCCTGGCAATCTTTTCTTCACTGCTCAACCCTCCGGCTCCTCCTGCTCCATCCTCTCTGACTGCTGAAGACTTTGCCATTTTTTATGATGAGAAGATTGGAAAAATCTGCCAGACATTCACTTCTACTCCTGCTCCTACACTACACACTGAGGATTCTCCTTCTCATTCGCTGACACAGTTTTCTAAACTAACAACAGAAGAGATCCTGCAAATCATCTTATCCTGCAATCCTACCACCTGCCCATTGGATCCAATCCCTTCCACAATGCTCCAGACCATCTCTCAAGACCTCCTCCCCTTCATCACCACTATCATCAATGGCTCCATAACATCTGGTCATGTACCAACTTCATTCAAAAGAGCAAGAGTTATTCCCATCCTGAAGAAACCCACTCTAGATCCCTCTGTCATCAGCAACTACCGACCGGTATCACTTCTCTCTTTTCTTTCTAAAACCCTTGAACGGACTGTCTATAATCAGCTGTCTTGCTATCTCTCACAGAACAACCTCGGAGATCCCAATCAGTCTGGCTTCAAACCGGCACACTCCACAGAGACTGCCCTTTTGGCCGTCACTGAGAAGCTACATGCCGCTAGATCAGCCAAACTGTCTTCAGTTCTCATCCTCCTTGACCTTTCAGCAGCGTTTGACACGGTGAACCACAAGACTCTCCTATCCACCCTCATGAGCTTAGGAATTCGTGGTGCAGCATGGAAATGGTTTGCTTCCTACCTGGAAGATCGGTCATATCAGGTGACATGGGATCCACATCTGCTCCTCACAGACTCTCCACTGGTGTTCCACAAGGCTCAGTACTTGGTCCTCTCCTGTTCTCCCTCTATGCTCAATCTCTTGGTGCGGTCATATCCTCACATGGGTTTTCATACCACTGCAATGCAGATGCCACTCAACTCATCCTCTCCTTCCCTCCCTCAGACTCTCATGTTTCTTCTCGGATATCAGCTTGTCTGGCTGACATCCCATCATGGATGACAACTCATCAGCTGAAACTTAATCCCACCAAAACTGAACTGCTGTTCATCCCAGGTGATTCATCCCCATCTCAGGATCTTGCAATTTCCCTAGACAATTCTCTGATCTCGCCTTCGGTTACCGCACGCAACCTTGGGGTAACCATGGACAATCAACTGTCCTTCTCCTCTCACATTGCTAATCTAACACGCTCATGTCGATTTCTCCTTTATAACATCAGAAGAATTCGTCCATTTCTTTCCTTCGTCCTCTGCAACTGATCCAGAATGCAGCTGCACGTTTGGTTTTCAACCTGCATTTTCACAAAAAAAAGCACCTCCCCAACAGAGTTTTGGACTGATGGTATTCCTAGTTTGTGACCTAGCGAGCCAATATCAGAATGTATTTTTGATAGACTTTTGAAGCACTATTGTAAGTCGCTCTGGATAAGGGTGTCTGCCAAATGCCATAAATGTAAAAATGTAAAATGTATATCCAAAATACTGGTGTTGAACTGGTAGCTTAACCCAGCAGTTTTATTATTTTTTTGTTTTTTGTAATTTTGCCCCTGTACACCACCACAAAAGATTTGAAATGATGCAATCAAGATGTGACTGAAGTGTAGACTTTAAGCTTTAATTCAAGGAGTTTAATAAAAATATTGCATTAACCATTTATGAACTACAGCCATTTTTTTACATAGTCCCTTCATTTTCACAGGCTCAAAAGTAATTGGACAATTGACTGATAAGCAGTTTCATGGCCAGGTATGGCCTGTTTCCTCATTATTTTATTACAAATTAAGGAGATTAATGGTCTGGAGTTAATTCCAAGTGTTGAAATTGCATTTGGTAGCTGTTCATGGGAACTCTCAATATGATGCAAGTGAAGAAGGCCATCATTAGACTGAATAAACAAAAGAGACCTATCAGAGAGAAACTTTAGGAGTGGCCAAATCAACAATTTGGTACATTCTTAAAAAGAAGGAATGCAATGGTGAGCTCAGCAACTCCAAAAGGCCTGGAAGAACATTACTGGACAAAAGCTTACCTAACAATCTCTCCCTCTCTCTCTGTCGAGCTACACAGGCTACTCCTGAGATACCAGTGATCCTGACCCCTTCTGCTCTCTGGACCTGCCTGATCCATCCTGATGCCCTACTTCTGGTTGGAGTTCTCATTGGTTGGAGATCGCTTGCTGCTGCTAGAGCACATGGACAGCCTGCAGATCATTGGGAAGTAGTGTCGTTTGGGGGCCGTGGAGATGGCTTGGGGATCTCATATGGGGAGTTGTACTGTGATGGCTTGGGACTGCAATAGCTGTGGTGGCTTTGGGGCTGTGGGTTGCTGTGAACAGTTTTGCACTCAGGTCTCCATCAGTGGATAGTGGATAGGTTCAACAAACCAGACTTCATGTGAAAACTAATGAATTTACTGGTTGCACAATTGCACTATTTGTCCATGTAGTACACAGTTATAGAAGGGATTTATTTACAATTGCACTACCCATTATCACCCAGATGAGGATGGGTTCCCTTTTGAGTCTGGTTCCTCTCAAGGTTTCTTCCTCATATCGTCTGAGGGAGTTTTTCCTTGCCACCGTCGCCTCTGGCTTGCTCAATAGGGAGAAATTCACACACTTACAATTTATTTTGAATGTATTTATTTCTGTAAAGCTGCTTTGTGACAGTGTCCATTGTTAAAAGCGCTATACAAATAAAATTTAACTGAATTGAAGACCATGACTAAAGTGGATGATTGCAGAATTCTTTCCTTGGTGTAGAAAAACCCTTTCATAACATCTAGCCAAGTCAAGAACACTCTGGAGGAGGTACGCGTATCATTGTCAAAGTCTACAATCAAGAGACGCCTTCACAAATGTAAATACAGTTATTTTACGTCAAGATGCAAACTACTGGTCACACTCAAGAACAGAAAGGCCAGATTAGACTTTGCTAAAAACCTCTAAAAAAAGCTCGACCAGTTCTGATGCAAGATTAACTTGTACCAGAATGATGGGAAGACAAGAGTATGGAGAAGGAAAGGAAGGACTCATGATCCAAAGCATACCACATCATCTGTCAAACATGTGGAGGCAGTGTTATGGCATGGGCATTATTGATGAGGTGACTGCTGATAGAAGTAGCAGGATGAATTGTTAAGCATATAGAGCTATACTGCTCAGATTCAGTCAAATGCTGCAAAACTGGATGGCGCTTCACAGTAGAGAGGGATAACGACCCAAAACGTACAGTGAAAGCAACCCAAGAGCTTCTTAAGGCAAAGAAATGGAATATTCTTGAATGGCTGAGTCAGTCACCTGACCTCAACCCAATTGACCATGTTTTCATTTACTGAAGACAAAACTGAAGGCAGAAAGACCCACAAAAAAGCAACAACTGAAGGTGGCTGCAGTAAAGGCCTGGCAAAGCATCTCAAGGGAGGAAACTCAGCATTTGGTGATGTCCATGGTTTCCAGACTTCAGGCAGTCATTGACTACAAATGATTTGCTTTCAATTTTTAAAAATAATCTTAATATACTATGTAAAAATGTCTGTAATTCCTAAACAGTTAATGCAATATTTTTGTTAAGCCCCTTGAATTGAAGATTAAAGTCTACACTTCAGTCACATCTTGATTGCTTCATTTCAAATCCATTGTAGTGGTGTACAGAGGCAAAACAATAAAAATTGTGTCACTCTTCAAATACAAGACAAATTTAAATAGTGACATTAACACAGACAAATATATTTAATTCTGAATGAAATGTATTTTTAATTTGCATGTATAATTAAAATAAAATAGCTTCCCCAAACAAGCAGTTTTCATTTAGAACTTAGGAGAAGCAGTCAAAACGTTCTCTGCTTATTTGGGAATTAAAAAAAAGCCTACTGGGTGAAGCTACTCATGAAGCTGGCTGAGATGATGTCAAGAGTATGCAAAGCTTCATTAGAAATGAAGTGTTGAGAATTTTAAATGTAAAATAGTTTTGATTTGTCAAACACTTTTCTTGGTCAAGGCATAATTACATGTGTAATTTTATATTGAAGACCTTAACACTATAAAATTACATGTGTAATTTTATAGTGTTAAGGTCTTCAATATTATTCTAAAATAGGAGGCAAATTAAAAATAAAGAAACCCCTTCTATGAACAGGTGTGTCCACATTTTTGTCTGCCTCGACCAAGGTACACTGACAAGGTACACAGCAATGTCCAGGGACAGCCTGAGTGAAGTCTGAGTTATATTTATTTATTATAGTGAAATAACTATAATATAAACTTTAAATATCAATATAATTTATTATAATATATACTTTTGCTTGAATTTTAACAAATTCAGCAGGTTATGCTATTTTAAAATGTTTTAAAACCTTAATCCAGGTGTCTCTTTATTAACTTTGTGCACCTGCCCCTGTAAGGCTCCCAATCAATTTAACCTGTGAGCAAATTTCACATGTGATCAGGTGTGTTAATTTATTCATTAAGATACATGGGTTCCTAATTACACACACATCACTGGATTCACTTTCTAATAGAACTGTGTACTGGTCAGCACTGCACTGGGACTTACCGTGCCCATTGTCTATCCCAGTAGTCATTGTGCTGTCTGCACATGTTTGATCTTGTGCACTTTATGTATAAATTTATGTAGTCCCTTGTAGTTCTGTGTTGTTATGTGTTATGCTTATGTAGCACCTTGTTTCTTTCTAGCAGCACTGTAAATCTTTGTTGTCTGGGTAGCAGTGAAACGAGATATTGTGCTTCCGGAAGATGTGACCTAATGGTAGCGTGCATATTTAAAGAGTGCAGGCCCAAAAATAGTCCCTTTGGGGACCCCACAAGTAATGGCCGGTGTGGAAAAACTATTGCCAATGTTACCTGAAAAAGTCCTACACTCAGTGTAGGAAGCGAACCAGCTGAGGGCTGAACCCTGGATGCCAATTATATTTTCAATGCAGTTAATAATTTATCCTCATTGTAGATTTTGTATAATTACAGTTTTCACTTGCTTATATCAGGAGATAAGTCATCCAGGGTTTCTGCTTGCTCTTGGTGTGTACCTAAAATTTATTGTTTTGTTTTGGCTAGGGTGCTAACACTATTCAACTCAAGCCTATCATTTCTGACAGGCCGGAGAACAAATTGCACAGACTAGATAAAATAAGCAGAACACAGATTCATTGATAGAAATACACATAGTAAAAGTACCCAGATTTTTTTTTTATTTTAGCTAGCTAAACTAGATTTAGGTGGCTAGCTCATGTCTATCAGCATGGAAGACGCAGAAACATACACAGCAGCACAGCGAGATAACAGCAGAGATAACATCAACCTAGAGGTTTTGCACTTTCATCTCAGTAATAGAGACGAAAGAAATAGTGTGATAAGGCACAATAGTCACAGTCAGTAACTGTCATTACTATTTAGCCATATGACTTAGTATGCGTAATGTTAGATACAGCTCTGAATTATCTTTGAAGTTGTGCACTCGTTGCCACAAGATACTGTAAATCTGTGCAGAGGAGAATGAGAGCACAAACAGAAATAGAATAATAAATGTTCTTCCATAAATAGGTTGCTATAGCATTTTTCTACCACAGGGGGTGGTATTCCAAAGCCTTACATGCAGCAACATTAAGTAAATTAGTAAAGGTTTAATTAGATTAGAAAGCAAGGACTTTAAATTCACTTGCAGTGTTGCAATTTATTTCCAGTATCTTCCTTTAACATTCAAGTACAAATTTAGAACAATGACAGGACATCATTAATTTTCCTCATGGTTCTGTGAAACCGCTTTATCCTGTTTAGGACCATAGAGAAATACTAAACCTGAGGTGGAAACACACCATGCACACACATTCACACCTAGGGGCAATATAGTTTAGCCAATCTGCCAGATGCATGTTTTTGGAGACAGGACAAAACCAAAGCACCCAAAGGAAATTCATATGGATGCAGAGAGAACACACAAAACTGCACCATCTCAGGATCAAACTGGGGACCTAGAGCTGCGAGGCAATAACCCTACCCACTGAACCACTGTGTTATGCTACAACAGTGCAAAACTGTTTTGATAAAAATATTTAATGCATGTGATTCAAGGTTTACACCTTCATTCCCAGTCAATATTTATTACCCCCACAACCCTGGCAACCTGAAATCGTTTGGCTGCACTATAGCTTTGACTGTATATTAAAATGAATTCCAGGGAGTCAAATAAATCCAGATTGTTTTATTTTCTTCCCCTCACACATTCTTAATAACACACAAGTAAACATCACTGAAATGGAATGTGAAAACAAGAAACAGAAAATACTCCAAACATTTACATTCAGGTACACTCTGTAACAGCACATAAAATGCTCAACAATACTGTTGCAGTTTGTGCAGCATACATAAATAACAAAATACATGATGCTTTTATAATTGCTACTCTTTCAAGAGATTCCTTTTTTCCTATGAATTATTTTCTATAAAATTGTATTGGAACATCAACCTCATGCATTATATCACTGTATATTGAGCTCAAGCACTTTTCAGCTTAATCCCAGCACAGGCAATCTGTTCTCTAAGATGACCATGCAGACAACCAAAACCATGAAATGGTCACGCACTGCACTGCAAAGAGTAAAACTACTGCTGGTTCCTAGAGAGGGCCATCACTAAATATGTATCCTAGTGAGACAGTGGAACTTTGACTCATGTAACATGTCAATGTAACATTTCCAAAATTCAGCAAATTCCAGACTTTTATACAGAATCTGTAAAATGAAATGAAAGGTTAATGAATTAGATTTCACCATGAGCCATGAAAGAGGTGTTAACTGAGGGCAGTGGAGTGATTAAATCAGAATTCAATACTGAGTTGAATTTTGTGTTCAAACATGGCGATGATGAGCATGATGCCAAAACCAAGCAGTATCCCAGCATTTTGCAGGACAAAGAATCCATAATGACTGAAGCCTGCTTCACTGGCATCGTTATGTAGCATCTCTGGGACCTATACACACACAAATACTTATCTGGGACAGTTGCTTTACAAGAACGAAAAAAGTTAATAAAAGCCTAAAAATTAAAGTGGATACATGCCAATTGTGCTGCACTAATAAATAAAGAATCAATTAAGGATGACTAAGAAATGTGAAAATTAATGGATAAATAAATAATGCAAGATTTTATTCTGAAAAGGAATTACAACAGATTCAACAAATAGTTTTTACTTATTAAATGATTAATACATAAAAACAAAATACTTTCAAATTTATCACACCAAAGGTGTGATAAACTAGTGATTGATGACTTTTTATTGATTAGTGTTTAATGATTTATTTTATTCTTTACATAATTTTATTATTAATTGATAACTACTCCAGGAGGTTTGGTCCATGCAAGCCAGTGTTAAAACTAATTACAATGTCTGACTCTCATCTGCTAAGAGAATGAAGAAAAATTTTACTCAAAATTTTACTAAATGTGTTACTCACCATGTCCACCAGTGCGACGTACATGAAGAGTCCAGCCGTGAGAGCAAAGATCCACATGGCCACATTCTCAGCATAGTGACCAATCAGAATGCCTGTAACCATTCCCAGGTAGCCCATCATTGCTGACAGCAAATTATAAAGAATCGCCTGTTTCACAGACATTCCAGCCTTCAGCAGAACTGCAAAATCCCCTAGAGATAAAGAAATAAAGTTTGTTAAGACTCCAGCTTAGTTTCTCTGATGCGGGAGTGACGCGAATTGTTATTTACAGATACCAAAGAAATACAACTACATCGCTGTAACTCAAGGCAATTGTTTTATCATACAATATGGATCCAACAAATATAGCAGTCAACATCATTACACTGAAGTTTGATCCTAGCAGTTACACCATCCCAGCATGTGTGTGCATGGCTTAGCATGGGTCTGCACCTGGGAGGGGTATATGGGATGAGCTAGAGGAGTAATAACTAACATGATACACCTAAGCCTTGCTGTCTCATATACAGTACAGTGCAAAAGTTTCAGGCATACACAAAGAAACACTCTAAAGCAAAAAAGCCTTCAAAAATAATTAAATATGCAAAAAAAAAAAAAACCTAATTAAATGTCTAATTAATTGTAGTAAGTAATTAAATGCCTAATTAAATGTAATTAGTGACCCTAATTAAAATTTTATAAGGAAATTGGCTGCCAAGTTTAACTGAACATTTTGGACAATTTGCCACAGTTTTTCTGGAGACTGACCATTGCATTTGCCTCCTTTTTCTGCTTGGAAATATAAAACGTTTATGGTGAATCACAGCTGTGCAAATATTCAGTATAACCGCACTCTTGCTTGTGCGGTATTGCTTAATTATTATACAGCTGTACATGCACCATGGAACAAACATGAAGGCCATCATCAACAAGTGGAGAAAATAGGGCACCAGAGTGACATTACCGAGAACAGGACAGGCTTCCAAAATTGATGTAAGGACAAGAAGAAATCTTATCAGGGAGGCTGCCAATAGACCTAAAGCAACATTAAAGGTGCATACATACGTCACTTTCCCCATGCATACACGTGCACAAGCAGATGCTACACAAGTGATATTGCTCACATACTCGCTTACGTATCTTACGTAAATGTGGAGGATTAAAAGCGGCATCCATTAAATGGCACATCAGAGCCATAACATCTCAGTAAATTGGGTTTCCAATCGCAGCTGTAATGTTTTGTAATTGAGCTGTAATGTTTAGCGATTTCATGCACAGCGCTGTTATACAGACTGATGAGCTCTGTTTCGCTTTAAAACTTTCTGCCATGGGCATGACTGTTGTCATGATCTGCATCTCAAATCAAAAACCCTCACCACACATTCAAAAATATTTAGTAATCTAGAAAATCCAGAAGACTGGTACTGAAAACAGGTCTTTTGGTAGGTCTAAGAGGTTTTTAAAATTCAAAGACTAACTGTATTAGGAAATAACTGTAGTACTCGATAACGATCAAGAATATACATAAGTATGCGATTTGAGACACAATGTTAATTTGTTTAGTTAGTTGTGGGCATGGTATCACAGGGTGCAATACTGCCTCCACTATTATGTTGGTATTGCATCACAGAGGTGCATAGAGTTAATTTCTGAGGATGTGCATAAGCGTTGCACCAAGTGCCTGTAGGATGCAGCAACCATCATGGTGTACATGAAGTTAAAGTATAAATCCACCTTAAAGAAGCTGCAAGAATATGACGTGAGTACTGGTCACTCCCTGCATGTAACCACAATCTCTCGTATTCATCACATGCAGGGCTGAAACAACTAATCTATAACATCGATAATGAAAATCGTTGTCAACGAATCTCATTATCGATTAGTTGACCTTCATGACACTTCACGACACGTTTGGTCATAGCGTTTCGGCAAAAACAGATGCACTTCAGAAGAATGGCGGAGAGTACATGTGCAGCAACAGCGGAAAAAGTGTGTGACCCAAGTCCTCTAAGGTATGGGAGCACTTTACATTAAATTCTGTGAGGAAAGTTGTAACTTGCAAACTTTTCAAAGTGGAGCTCCTGTGGCACAGTAGCACGACAGTGATGCACGAGCACCTGAAAAGCACCTTTTTTCATTTCAGAAAGAAACAGCGCACCATGAGTGAGTTTGTTCAGAGAAAAAAATCAGCCATGCACCCCACAAGAAGCAGCTGTTGTAACTGATGCCATCCTCAAAATGCTGGTCACTGACATGCGGCCACTGTCAGTGGTTGA
The DNA here is from genome assembly GCF_027358585.1 of Pangasianodon hypophthalmus. NCBI lineage: Eukaryota > Metazoa > Chordata > Actinopteri > Siluriformes > Pangasiidae > Pangasianodon > Pangasianodon hypophthalmus. The sequence goes on along the minus strand of NC_069730.1, from coordinate 8,870,884 downwards.
AGACCAAGGTATTAAAAGCATGATCAGCATACTCAATCCAGGATACACACTTATTTCAAGAACAGATTTTACTAAACTGATGGAGAGAAAGTACCAGGAGGCATTCCAGAAGGTAAAAGGTGACATCAACAATAGTGAGAAAAGAATTGCTTTAACTGCTGATATATGTACAAGTGTAGCCACTGAAGCCTACCTTGGCATTACATGCCATTACATAGGGGATGAGAGGAAGATGATGTCTGTCTGCCTCATTACCATGCCACTCGAAGACAGACATACAGCAGCAAACATCGCAGAATGGTTGGAGGATGTAGTGACGAAGTTTGAAATTCCCACAGAGAAAATCATTGCCATTGTACATGACAATGGTGCCAATATTGTGGCTGCAGCAAACATACTGGAGAAGAAGCTTGGATGGATCAGTATCCGCCGGACTGGCCACACACTGCAGCTGGTGATCACTGCTGCATTAAAGAATACAGCCATTGGGGCTGCAAGATGTCTAGTTGAACATTTTAAAAAAAGTGAACTAGCCAGCAGAAAGCTCAAAGAAAAACAGAAACAGATGGGATCATCTGAGCACAAAATTGTTCAGGATGTAAGTACTAGATGGAATAGTACGTACTACATGATTAACCGAGTGACTGAGCAAAGGTGGCCAAGTCACTGCAACCCTCTCTGACCCATCCATCACACAAAGAGGCAAACACTATCTTGACTTAAAACCTGACCAGTGGAGACTGCTTGAAGAGCTTTCCACTGCTCTTAAGCCTTTTGAATGTGCCACTGTGTTTATGAGTGGACAAGAATATATCATAATCTCTTCAGTGCCTGCACTTGTGAAAGGACTGTTGAGGTCCACTGAGGGTGCAGCCTTTGATTCAGCTCCACTGAAGTCCTTCCAGGCCATTGCAAAAGAGCAGCTTCAAACTAGATGGAAGGACATTATTTTTCAGCAAGTACCAAACAGTAATTCTCTCCTCTGCCCTAGATCCAAAGTTCCGAAGGATGAAATTTCTAACACCAGAACAAATGACAAATGTGCAGGCAAACAGAGGCGCTTGCCGTAAGAAGGGAGATGTTGCAGCAGAAATCATCCACTTCAACTGTGACTGCAGCTGATGAACCTTCAACATCTGGCTCTTACCTTGACTCACTCCTGGAGTCTGGAGGCAGCAGTGAGGAAGAGAATAAAGAGGAGAAAGCTGAAGAGATTCCTTTGGACTGGTGGAGGAGTTAATCACGCAAAATATCCCACCTTGGCAAAGCTTGCAAAATCCTACCTATGCATCCCAGGTACCTCAACTCCATCTGAGCGCCTCATCTCTGCTGCAGGCAACATAGCTTGCAAAAAGAGAGCCAGTCTCAGCCAGGAGCATGTGGATATGTTGACTTTTTTGCATTTCAATTCAAAGTTTATGGAAGATTGACTGTTTAAACAAACAGTGATGGTCTAGCACTTTGTAGTTCTACCTCTTTGAGAAACACAGTTTGTGGTTTTGTTTTGTTCATTTATGTAAAAAAAAAAAAAAAGTTCTGCTGCTAAAATAACTGGACAAAATGTTGCGATAATGTAAAGTTTTACTTTGAAATTTACATTTGTAACACCCAGTGTGTGAATTTAATTTAAAATAATTGTTAGTTGCAGCCCTAATCACATGGGCTGGCTATGGGGCAGGGTAGGTAGATAGAAACCCTTTCTCACATTTAAAAAAAAAAAAAAAAACATCCAAGCCTGTCTACATTTTGCCAAAACAGACAGACACCCCAGACCATGTGGCAAAATGTGTTATGGTCTGAGGAGATTTTTGGGCATAATTCTAAAAGACATGTTTGGTGCAAAAAACACCCTACCCACAGTGAAGCACAGTAGTGGCAGTATCATGCTATGGGGCTGCTTCTCTTCAGCTGGGACTGGGGCTCTAGTCAGGACAGAGGTAATCTTCAATAGCTCCAAATACCAATCTATTTTGACACAAAACCTGCAAACCTCTATTAGACAGCTGAATATGAAGAAAAAGTTTACCTTCCAGCATCACCCAAAACAAAAATCCAGGTCAACAGAGGAATGGCTTCAGAAGATGATAAACTTTTCGTAATGGTCCAGTCAGATCCCAGATCTAAATCCCATCAAAAGCCTATGGAATGACTTAAAAGAGCTGTGCACAAGGGATCCCCTCACAGATTGACAGATCTGGAGCATTTTCGCAAGGAATAACATATGCCAAATCAACAGGTGCCAAGTTGGTAGACTCTTACTCAAAAATGACTGAGTGCTGTATAAGAAGCAAAAGGTGCTTTAACAAAGTATTAGTTAAAGGGTATACACACTCATTTAACTCAGGTTATTTTAAGTTTTTTTTCCCCTAAAATGTTTATATTTGTTTTTCCACTTGGTTTCATTTTTTACATCACAAAAACCCCAAATGTAACAGGGGTGTGTAGACTTTTTATATCACTGTCAATCTATTTATATAGCACAATTTAAAACAACAGTGTTGACCAAAGCACTGTACATACAGAAACTAAAAAACAAAAAAAACAAAAAAAAACAAAACGGAACAAACAGTTGCACACACAACACAGATAAACTGAGATCAAATACTCTCTATGATGCATTAAAAGCCAGAGAAAACAAATAACTTCAACTTAGATTTGAAATCATATAACGTTGAAGCAGTTCAGTTTGAATGAGTAGACTGTTCCATAGTTTTGGGGCAACTAATGAAAAGACATGATCATCTCTCAATTTTAATCTTGACCTAGGAACAGTCAACAGCCTCTGTTCTGAACTAAGGGACCTTCATGGATTGTGCATGGATAAGAGATTGGATATATAGGCTGATGCCAATCCATTTAGAGATTTAAAAACAAATTGAAAGAAGCAAGTTAATAGGCCAAAGTTGATTCCAGATATAATATTCATCAGAAGGACCAAATACAACAATCTCTGTTTTGTTTTCGTTGAGATTCAAAAAATTTAAATGGCATCCATGATTTCAAATCATTTAAACAAGCCAAGCCAGGGGTTGTAAAGCATTTGTGTCATTCAATTTCAAAGGTAGGTATATTTGAGAATTGTCCGCAAAGCAGTGAAATGATACATTATGTTTCCTAAAGATAGTCCCTAACAGCAGCATATATAAGTAAAACAAAACAGGAGCTAAAAGAGAGTCCTGTGGGACCCCACAAGTAAGAGGAGCTGCAGCAGAAGAAAATTTCCCAAGGCAAACCGAGAAACTTCTGTTTGACAGATAGGAAAGTAAACCATTTATGACCAATACCTTGGATGCCCACACAATGTTCAAGGCGAGAGAGGAGGATACCATCAAATGAGTATCAAACACATCTAATCTAACAGATCTAAAACACAACAGATCTAATAACACAAGAACTGCAAAATCCCCTGACTCCATAGTTAAAAGAATGTCATTTAAAACCTTTAAAAGGGTGGACTCTGTGCTATGATATCTACTTTACATTTACATCATCTCTCTTTCTCTCTCCCTGAGCAGTCAGGTGGGTGGGTGTCTCCATGAGCACATCAAAGCCAAGGCAAATCCGAAAGCAGCAAATAAACTGGAAAGCTGCAATGTTATTTCCCTCAGAAATAATACACATGCATACACATACATAATACACTCATGCAACAAAAACCTTACATACTAAAACCTGCACAATACTGGAGTTCACTAATGATGGTGGTGAAGATGGTCTTACCCAGCTCATGAGGAAGCTCATGGCAGAACACAGCGACTGAAGTGCTAAGACCACTAGATAAACCCTCTGTAAAGGCTGCTCCTTTATTTAAAAAAAAAACAAAAAAAAAACGCACATATGGATGAGAGAGACATTTTCAGAAGGCATTTAAGTTGATGAATAGTGCTGTAAGAATTTGCATGAATCACACTGCCACTTTATCAGTGAGAATATATGTTTTTAAAACATACATCCAATTTTGTGTGTGATTTACCTATAGCCAGCCCATCACTAAAGTTGTGCAGGCCATCCCCCATAATGACCATCCAGGCAAGGGTGGCAACCCCAGCATTCTCGAAATGTTGGACAGAATAAGAGTGTGTATGTCTGTGTGTGTGAGTGTGGGGGTGATGGTTTTGAGAGTGGTGGTGATGCAGAATATGGTGGTAGTTGTGGTGATGGTGGTGCTGCTCGTCTGACTGGCCAACAGTGTCGTGGAAGTGGGAGTGGCACTTGTTCTCACAATCTTCATCTGTGTAACAACCCTGAGATAACATCACTTCTTCCTCCTCTGGCAGACCCTGTCCCCATGCATGCCTGCCATTTACCTCAGAGTCTAATGCGGAGAAGAAGAAGTGGGGGGGGACCAGACAGTTCACACTGAAACATGTTCTCATCATCCATCAATTTCAAGCAACATACTATATTATGGTTGTATAATGCAAATATCCAGTCACACAAACTCACCATCCAGTGGTTTAATGTTAGGGTCTGCCACGTTCTGAGAATCTAAAATTTCAACAGCAAAGTCTGCTCTCTTCTGCACCTACACACATGCACACATACACACACACACACACACACCCACCCATATCTAGAGTTAGTCATTCAAGCCTTAGTAATGCATAGATGTACTGAAGTAAAAACATTTTACAGGAAAATGCAAAGGATAAATCATTTTTGCTCTTGCTTATAGTTGCTGATCTTACTGATTCAGCATTGCACATTCCTCAGTGGTAAAATAACAGGAACCCAGTGTCCATTTACTATGGGGGGGAACATGAGACACTATTGTACTGCATTTTCAACAGATTTTACATAATTCAAATTTTTATAGGGCCAGTATTTCTTGTGCTATCAGTATTTTTGTGAGCCTTTGAGGAGTCATAATCTAAGGCTATTAATTTAACATATCTATTCTGTTGATTAGCACCAACAATATAGGCCCTGATAGTAGAATAGGACAGTTCTAGGCAATAGAAGTGCTACTAGAAACTATTCAACTGTCTGCACTATTATGTGGTAACATCTACTATACCGATTAAAGCTTTTGTTTTTAATGTAATTAGTTACACTGACAAGTTTATTAGATTAATACATTCACTAGGCTACTGTGGGGATGTTGACTAGTCAGGGCAGTGGAAAAAAAAAAAGTGAGACAGGCGGTAAGAAAATGCAGGCAGATGAAGTTTAAAAAAGTAGTCTAAATGCAATATTTCAGACTAGATGAAGTCAACTGCATGTTGTACAAGACTGCTTAGAAAATATTGTGTGTATAATGTATAATATATATATAAATATATATACATATATACACACACACACACACACACACACAACATAACATATAACATCTGCCCCCTGCCGAAGTAGTCTTCAGGGTCTTGCCTCAATGACTACCATCTTGTTGGACTCACAGCCAACAGCATGAAGTGCTTCAAGAGGCTCGTCCTGAGGCACATCAAGACCCTGCTGCGCCCCCTCACTGGACCCCCTGCAATTCGCATATTGTCCCAACCGTTCAACAGATGACACCATCACCACCACCCCCCATATGGCCCTTACCCACTTGGAAAAAAGGACACATTCAAATGCTGTTCTTAGACTTCAGCATTCAACACAATCACTCCTTAGTACCGGAATGGAAAGCTGAACCTGCTGGGCCTGAACACCTCCTTCTACAACTGGATCCTGGACTTCCTGACTGGAAGACCTCAGTCAGTCTGGATTGGGAACAGCATCTCCAACACCACCACAGTGAGCACTGCGGCTCCCTAGGGCTGTGTGCTCAATCCACTGTTGTTCACTTTGCTGACTCACAACTAAGCAGCAATGCACAGCTTGAATCACTTCAAGTTCACACTACTGTTCTTGCTGATGAGACCCACCACAAAGAGGCAGCATGCAGAGAGGAGGCGCAGCAGCTAATGGAAGGGTGCAGAGCCAACAACCTCTCTCTGAACATGGACAAAACAAATTAGATGGTTGCCGACTTCAGGAGAGCACAGAGTGACCACTTTCTGCTGAACATCGACAGCTCCTCTGTGGAGATCATCAAGAGCACCAAATTCCTTGGTGTTCACCTGGCGGAGAAACTCACCTGGTCCCTCAAAACCAGCGCCATAACCAAGAAAGCCCAGCAGCATCTCTACTTTCTGTGAAGGATGAGAAAAGCCCATCTCAAGTCAAGTCAAGTCAAGTCAAGTCAAGTGGAGTTTATTGTCATTTCAGCCATATACAAGTACACAGTGAAACGAAACAACGTTTCTCCAGGACCAAGGTGCCACATAAGACAACACAGAACTACGGGGACTACATAAATTACATAAATTAAACGTAAAGTGCACAAGTGCAAACATGTGCAGACAGCACAAGACAGAACAGACAGTACATAACTACGACGCCGACCAGTACACAGTCCTGTTGAAAGTGATAAAGTGACAGTAGTGCAAATATTACAGCTGAGGTAGTGTAAACAGTGTAAACCTAGCAGTAGCAGCAATAATAAGACGTGCAAAACATGTGCAGTGCATGTGCATAGAGGATGTTCCGTTGTGTGTATATATATGTATGTATGTATGTATGCGTGAGTTCCTTTGGACCAGTTCAGTTGTGTGTGTGTATATGTGTGTGTGTGTGTGTTCCTTCAGTCCAGTTCTAGGTATTTAGGAGTCTGATGGCATGAGGGAAGAAACTGTTGCACAGTCTGGTTGTGAGGGCCCGAATGCTTCGGTACCGTTTACCAGACGGCAGGAGTGTGAAGAATGTGTGTGAGGGGTGTGTGGGGTCATCCACAATGCTGGTGGCTTTGCGGATGCAGCGTGAGGTGTAAATGTCTGTGATGGAGGGAGGAGAGACCCCGATGATCTTCTCAGCTGTCCTCACTATCCGCTGCAGGGTCTTGCAATCTGAAACAGTGCAATTCCCAAACCAGGCAGTGATGCAGCTGCTCAGGATGCTCTCGATAGTCCCTCTGTAGAACATGGTGAGGATGGAGGGTGGAAGATGTTCTTTCCTCAGCCTTCGCAGAAAGTACAGGCGCTACTGGGCTTTCTTTGTTATGGAGCTGGTGTTGAGCGACCAGGTGAGGTTCTCCGCCAGGTGAACACCAAGAAACTTGGTGCTCTTGACGATCTCCACAGAGGAGCCGTCGAATGTTCAGCGGAGAGTGGTCATTCTGTGCTCTTCTGAAGTCAACAACCATCTCTTTAGTTTTGTCCACATTCAGAGACAGGTTGTTGGCTCTGCACCTCCTCTCTGTATGTTGACTCGTCGTTCTTGCTGATGAGACCCACCACGGTCGTGTCATCGGCAAACTTGATGATATGATTCGAGCTGTGCATTGCTACACAGTCGTGAGTCAGCAGAGTGAACAGCAGTGGACTGAGCACACAGCCCAGTGGGGCCCCAGTGTTCAGCGTGGTGGTGCTGGAGATGCTGTTCCCGATCCGGACTGACTGAGGTCTCCCAGTCAGGAAGTCCAGGATCCAGTTGCAGAGGGAGGTGTTCAAGCCCAGCAGGTTCAGCTTTCCGATCAAGTGCTGAGGAATGATTGTGTTCTATGCTGAACTGAAGTCTATGAACAGCATTCTAACATAAGTGACTTTATTGTCCAGGTGGGTGAGGGCCAGATGGAGGGTGGTGGTGATGGCATCATTTGTTGAGCGGTTGGGGCGGTAAGCGAATTGCAGGGGGTCCAGTGAGGGAGGCAGCAGGGTCTTGACGTGCCTCAGGACGAGCCTCTCGAAGCACTTCATGATGATGGGTGTAAATGCAACGGGACGGTAGTCATTGAGGCAGGACACTGAAGACTTCTTTGGCACAGGGACGATGGTGGTGGCCTTGAAGCAGGTCGGGACAACGGTGCTGCACAGGGAGGTGTTGAAGATGTCCGTGAAAACATCTGCCAACTGGTCTGCACATCCCCTGAGCACCCTGCCAGGAATGTTGTCTGGTCCAGCAGCCTTCCGTTGGTTGACTCTGTGTAGAGTCTTCCTCACGTCAGCCGTGGTTAGACGCAGCACCTGGTCATTGGGAGAAGGGGTGATCTTCCACGCCATTCTGTGCCTCAAACCGAGCGTAGAAGTCGTTCAGCGCATCTGGGAGGGAGGCATCACTGTCACAGGCAGATGGTGATGACCTGTAGTTGGTGATGTTCTGGATGCCCTGCCACATGCGCCGGGTGTCTCTGCTGGTCTTGAAGTGGTCATGGATTCTCTGAGCGTGTGTGCGCTTCGCCTCTCTGATGGCCCGGGACAGTTTGGCCCTTGCTGTTCTTAGGGCCACCTTATCGCCTGCTCTGAAGGCGGAGTCGCGGGTCCTCAGTAGCGCACGCACCTCTGCAGTCATCCACGGCTTCTGGTTGGAGCGTGAGGTGATGGTCTTGGAGAAGGTGACGTCATCAATGCACTTGCTAATATAGCTGGTCACTGATGTCGCGTATTCCTCCAAGTCAGTGAAGTCGCTGTCAGTTGCCACTTCCCTGAACATGTGCCAGTCAGTGTGTTCAAAACAGTCCTGAAGAGCAGAGATGGCTCCTGGCCAGGTTTTCACCTGCTTCAGAACCGGTTTGGAGCGTCTGACTAGCGGTCTGTATGCTGGCATTAGCATAACAGAGATGTGGTCTGAGTAGCCGAGGTGGTGGCGGGGCTCCGTACGGTACGCGCCGGGGATGTTTGCGTAAACAAGGTCCAGCACGTTTTTCCCTCTCGTTGCAAAGTCCACATGCTGATGGAATTTAGGGAGCACTGACTTGAGATTTGCATGGTTGAAATCTCCGGCAACAATAAACAGTCCGTCAGGGTGTGAATTCTGCAGCTCGCTAATAGCCCCATACAGTACACAGAGCGCCTCCTTATCATTAGCGTTAGCACTGGGGGGAATGTATACACCGATTATGAAAACAGTAGTGAATTCCCGTGGTAAATAAAAAGGTCTACATCTAACAGTCATAAACTCCACCAGCGATGAGCAGTAACTTGTACCATTCCGTGTTGATGTAAACACACAAGCCGCCGCGAGCCTTACCGCACAGAGCAGTGTTTCTGTCGGCACGAAACGAGGCTAGCCCGTCTAGCTGAATGGCGGCGTCCGGAACTCTGTTGCTGAGCCACGTCTCCGTGAAAAAGACGCAGCAGTCTCTAAACTCACGCCGCGTAGCTTGCTGGAGTCGGATGTAGTCCAGTTTATTATCCAGGAAGCAGACATTGGAGAGCAGGATGGACGGGAGAGCTGGCCGGCTAGGGTTTGTTTTTAGCCTAGCACGAACCCCCGCCCTCTTGCCGCGCTTCTGCTTTCTCGCGCACCGCTTGCGACGTCCCCTCCCCCGGCCACCGGCATCGGGCGATGCCGAGGGCTGGAGGCCTGGTCCCCGCAGCAAGCCGAGATCGCGTAGCTTCTCCAACAGATCATCTTGCAGAGAGGCTGTATTGTAGTGTTTGAGGTTTATAAGTGTCTGGCGGTGGTAAACACGAACACCGGTAGCTCCGATGTCCATGTGCCGTTAAAAAGTCGGCCTAAGGACGAAAAAAGCACCATTTTGTATCCAGAGTGGCCGCTGCGTGCTACTGCCGCGCCGCCATCTTGGTATCCCACCCCTATCCTCACCACATTCTACAGAGGGACTATCAAAAGCATCCTAAGCAGCTGCATCACTGCCTGGTTTGGAAATTGCACCCCTGCAGCAGATAGTGAGGACAACCGAGAAGATCATCGGGGTCTCTCTTCCCTCCATCATAGACATTTACACCACATGCTGCATCCGCAAAGCCACAAACTCTTCACCCTCCTGCTGTCTGGCAAATGGTACCAAAGCATTCAGGCCCCTCACGGCCAGACTGTGCAACAGTTTCTTCCCAAAAACCATCACACTTCTCAATACTCAGAGACTGGCACAGGGATGCACTATGGGAAGAAGGCAAGTTGGCAGAGGCAGTGTGGTGCACTGGGCAATGTTCTGCTGGGAACATTCAACAACCCTGGGTCCTGGCATTCATGTGGATGTTACTTTGACACATACCACCTACCTCAACATTGTTGCAGACCAAGTACACCCCTTCATGGCAACGATATTCCCTAATGGCAGTGGTCTCTTTCAGCAGGAAAAATTCACCCTGCCACACTGCAAAACTTGCTCAGGAATGGATTGAGGAACATGACAGAGTTCAAGGTGTTGACTTGGCGTCCAAATTCCCCAGATCTCAATCCGATGGAGCATCTGTGGGATGTGCTGGTCTTATCCACGGAGGCCCCACCTGGCAACTTACAGAACTTAAAGGATCTGCTGTTAATGTCTTGGTGCCAGATACCACAGCACACCTACAGAGGTCTTGTGAAGTCCACGGCTTGATGTGTCAGAGCTGTTTTTTTTTTTTTTTTTTGATGGCACAAGGGGGACCTACACACTTTTAGGCAAGTGGTTTTAATGTTATGACTGATCGGTGTATATTGTTATTCTTTTGCATTACCTGTTATATCTGACACTTCCACAATGTGTACTGGTCAGCACTGCACTGTCTCTTACTGTCTCTTATTATGGAATGCCTACTGTCCTGTTTTATTAGTTATTGTACTGTCTTTTGGCCGGTCTATCTACACATAGATGCAAGCCTCAAACAAATGCCTTTGCTGACAGAGACTTTAGCACTCACTACTTATTATTAACTATTTTTATTGGCACAATAGTGAGTCAACATAATTTCCACTTCTGTTTTACCGACTTTACCCTGATCGATCATTTTGTGCTCACAGCTGTGCTTGTGTGTGTGTCAGAGCATTTTTGCTTGTTAGCCTAACCTTTTGTTTTTTATCTTTGAACATTTTTGCAAGGGTCAGGAAGTGCTCAATGAGGAACATGATGTAGACTCCCCCCAATGCAGTCAACCCTGTCCAAACAGGCTTAAGGGAATCTTCACTGTCGCCATGGAGACCATGGTCCAAGCTCTCACTGGCAGCATGATGGTGCTTGTGGTGACCCTGAGACTAACAGACAGATAAAACAGTTAAATAGGCTCTTGATACACTACTTTTGCGGCATGTGTTAATTTACATTTACAGCTTTCAGAAGTAGCCCAGAATACAAAGCTTAACCAATTCCATGTGTGAACTTACATGTGGGATAAGGTGCAGGAGGGCATCTCCACTGAGCGTGCCTACTGCAAGGGCAACCAAGAAGCTGAGCAGGAAGTTAAAACAGACTTTGTTGATGAGTGGTATTAGGACTCCGCCCACCAGAGCCAGCAAACTGATTATTGTGATAGAGAGAAAACCTCCAATCCAAGCTGTAACAGACAAACACACAATTGATTATATACACTCACTGCCCACTTTATTAGGAATTCAAAGGCCCATTCATGCAAGTATCCAATCAGCCAATCACGTTGTAGCAGCTCATGCATAAAAATATTGCAGATGCAGATCAGGACATTTGCATCAATCAGAATGAGGAACAAACAACACACTGAACCTTGAAATGGATGGGCTACAACAGTAAAAGACAAGTTACCAAAAAAAAAAAAAAAAAAAAAAAAAAAAAAAAAAAAAAAACCAAGCTCCACTCCTGTCAACCAGGAACAGGAATCTAAGGCTACAGTCAACACAGGCTCACCAAAACTGGACAGCTGAAGATTGGAAAAACAATTTTCTTTTTTGGTCTTTTATATTATTTATATAATTTGAGTTATTGCCACTTTTTTCCACAAACCATTCTGTATAAACTCTAGAGACTATTGTGCATTAAAATTCCAGCAGATTGGCAGTTAATGAAAGACTTAACCAGCCCATCTGGGGCCATGTACTTGGGTTCATTCATTATTGTATTTTAAACTTAACTGAAAAACCAAAAACGAATGGTTTTATTATTTTTTAAAATGCTATAATCAACATGTTAATGGAGAATTGCTCCTTTCTGTTCCCATTTCAAAATATAAATTCAATATTCTCTTTGTTATTTATTAAATTAATGTGCTGAAATCATATAATGCAAAAATGTAATCATAAATATCAATTCAACTAATTTTCAAGGGTACATCTCTGGGATACGCTGTTGAAGCTTTTCTGGCAACAACATGAATGCCTACAGCTTGGGATCATCTCTGAAGAGATGTTGAGGAGACACTTGACAAGGGACGCGAGAAGGTGTTTTACACTGAGGGGGTGCTGGAATTACAGTGGCATGCGAAAGTTTGGGCACCCCTGGTCAAAATTTCTGTTAATGTGAACAGTTAAGCACGTGGAAGATGAAATGATCACCAAAAGGCATAAAGTTAAACATGTAAAAAATTCAGCATCTGAATTTTGCAAAAGAACATTTACACAAGCCTGATGCATTTAATCAGGTTAAAATAGAACTCTTTGCCGCAATGAGCAAAGGTGTATTTGGAGAACGAAGGGCACAGAATTTCATGAAAAGAACACCAGTCCAACTGTTAAGCATGGGGGTGGATCGATCATGCTTTGAGGTTGTATCGCAGCCAATGGCACGGGGAACATTTCACGGGTAGAGGGAAGAATGGATTCAATTAAATTCCAACAAATTCTGGAAGCAAACATAACACCATCTGTAAAAAAGCTGAAGTTGAAAAGAGGATGCCTTCTACAAACGGATAATGATCCTAAACACAGCTCAAAATCCACGATGGACTACCTCAAGATGTGTTTAAAATATAAAGGCAATGTGTCATCTGTAACTTTATGCCTTTTGGAGATCATTTCACATTAACAAAAAGGTTGACCAGGGGTGCCCAAACTTTCACATGCCACTGTATAAGCAGCATAAATGTGGAGCAAGTAGGGTTGCAGCGGTATACCGTGGTATGAAAATTGACGGTTATCATACCATGTACGTTTGCTTATCTACGGCATTGGGGAGAAAAAAAAAGCGCAACTGGACGGAGAATCTCACCTGCGCATTTGCATCGCCTTTACTCTTTGTCAACTTGACACACAGCGGAGAAAATGTCAAAGAAGCGAGGTTGATATCACCAATCTCCACCCCTCGCCGAAAAAGAAATTAAAATCAGTAGTGTGGGATTTCTTTGGATATACCAAAAATGAAAGGGAGGTTGTCCTTGAGGACGGATATCTAGTTTGCAAAAAATGTGGACGCAAAGTGGCTAGAGGAGGAAACACAAACAATTTTGTCCATATTCAAGAATCGCATCCCTCCATGCAGATCAAGGAATACGTTCTGTTTACAACTTAATCCCTAAAGAAAAAACATGTGAATGTTTAAACGTCAATCATAAAATGTGCCACCAAAATCATTTTCCAGATCCTGGCTTGGGGCAACCTCTGACTTACAAACACACACACTGACCCCAATCTGGGTGACTGAGTGAGTGTGTGTGAGAGAGAGAGAGAGAGGGGGGTAAAGGTACACTGGCTGCACTGTCATGCACCTACAGTATATGTTAAATATAGGACATTTTTATTTTAAAAGCTCACACAGCTGATGTTATTTTTCATTTAGTAGTTAATTTAACATGCTATGCTAACATGTAAACAATAAGTTAATAAGTGACTTACATTTTAGACTCAATATTGTCTGTTTTTGTTCTATTTCAACAACGAACGGATTTGTTATTTATTTTATCTATTTTCAAAAGGGAGACTTTTTTTTTTAAACATATCCTTCCATTTATACCAAAAAAAAACCTTTGTAATACCGTATATAGTGAAACCATGATATTTTCCAAGACGGTTATCGTATCATGAAAACCTTATACCGTTGCAATCCTAGGCATGAGCTATGACAGCACACGTGAATGATATTCAAATAATTTTTCTTTTAACAAAGATTGTGTTAATTACAGTGATGGGTTCAGTTAAATTTTCAAATCAGTAAGGTGCCGAATAATTTTCTATTACAGCATCCATTACAGCAATAGTGCAGCTGAAAATCACCAGTTTATGTTAATATACTCACCCTAATAATACTTATTTAAATAGCACCTTTCACACAAAAAGCAGTTCAAAATGCTTTACAAAATGACAATTTTATAAAACAGTAAAAATAAATGTCAAAGGATAGCAACTAATACAAGAAAAGTTTAAATATATCATTAGAACACCAAGATATATGATTAATAAATATCTAATTAACAACTAAATTACTAATATGAAAATAGAAGGAGAGAGCAAGGGGTGATTAGTTACAGGCTGGAATTCAAACCAAAATGATTCCCAGCAGACTCCGAGACACTTGCATTGAGTCCAACACCTTCTTGTTTTCTCAAGGTCACTACTTATTTTTCTCATGATGTTGAAATGCATGACTAGGCATACATGATGTACATCACGGATGAGTGCATTTTTACAGTGGTGCGACAAAATGAAACAAACAAAAAAAAATGCGTGAGCGTCAGTTCTGTGGGTGGAAAAGCCTTGTTGATGAGAGGTCAGGAAAATAGCCAGATTGTTTTGAGCTGCCAGGACGGGTATAGGATTATGACCAAGATGGTGGTGCGTGTACAATGTGAGGATCTGCTTCTCCCTAGATTTTGCAATTTAGTAGTATTACACTATTGGTTGCAAACTTATTCACTCAGGATAGCCTTACATATATTTCATATAACCGACAAACACTGCTAGACGACAGTTACAGCTGCAACTGTAACTCCCTCAGGAAATTGCCAGATCACCATGGACTGCTAATCCAGCTCTTCTGGCAGACAGAGCCCAGTGTCGGTGCCGAGACTGTAAACAAAGAAACAAAGGTGGGGAAAGCGAGGCAGCCTTAGAGCTAGACTAAAGCTAAACCCACATTAACCATCTCTCCCAATCATTTTTCTTGCAAATGTATGATCGGTGGTGAACAAAATGGACAAATTGCAGCTTCAGATTAAATTGCATAAAAGGATTACGGAATGCAACATCATGATTTTTATGGAAACATGGCTTAACAACATTTCTAGCAGGACCATTGAGCTACAGGGTCGCTGTGTCTCCAGGGCAGACAGAACAGCAGTGGACTCTACTAAGAGCAAAGGAGGAGGTCTGTGCATGTAGGTTAACAAATCATGGTGCACGGACTCTGCTGTAACTGAGTCATTACTCTGCTAATACAGGGCTCGCAAAATCGCTAGCCTGACGTCCCGGGGCTATTGTGTCATCCAGTCGGGCTACTAAAATGTATTTCTGCCCTGCCCGTCGGGCTATCTTATAGGGAGGAAAAATATATTGAAATGCTTTTGCATTCTCTCACAAATTTGGTTGGGTAATTATGTTGTATGTAATTTTCGGGCATCGGGGAGGCACTATCAATATGTGGGGTATTGAAATCACGTTTGAATGAGCGCTCGGTTTCAACTTTCACTTTCAATTCGCAATCGTGCGAACCGTGTATCAGTGACGCTCGTCCTGTCAGTCATTACTATCCTCATGTGACAAGTGAAATCTCCTGCAGCAAGCTTAAACATGTGATAGAGATTGCAGGTATTTCAGTTCTGCTGAGCAAAAAAAGACAGGTCAGAATGAAGCAGGGACAGCCAAAGAAAAGCAGACTACCACAAAGCGGAAAAGTTCTGAAAAATCAGACTATGAGGCGAAAAGAAAACGCAGCTTTTTGGTTTCATGGACAAAGGAATTTCTGTGGCTGGAACACGACAAGATAAATGACAATGTTCTGCCAGGTGTGTCATCAGTTCCCTTCGATTTCTGACTCGACAAGTGCTTTTGTTACTGGAACCAGTAATTTTAGGAAAGACACCATCAGAACCCATGAGAAATCCCTGCATCACAAGAAATGCATTGGTGCTCACTCTGCAGAGTCTTTCCCAGAACAAACACCAATTGCAAAAAACATACTAAAAATAAAACAAGCACAACAAGAAGTCCTGAAGAAACTTTTCAGAACAGCATACTATGTTGCAAAAGGTGAATTACCATTGGCAAAATTTAGCGGTCTTTGCAGACTTCAAAAAGCAAAACCTAGACCTTGGTTCCACTTACCTCAATGACAACACTTGCAAAGAATTTATTGGAGCAATAGCACAAACTTCAAGAGACCAGATTGAAAAGGAAATTTAAGAAAGCAGGTTCTTATCAATTCTTGCAAATGGCAGTACAGACACTGGTATAATAGAACAGAAGTTGGTTCATGTCAGATATGTGAGAGATAATGGGACATATACACATACATGATCAAATGTCAGCCAGTCAAGAGTGCAAATGCTGCAGGTGTTTTAGAAGCTATTGATGAGGCAGTGAACACCATGGGTATCAGGGAAGACACATGGAAAAAGAAAGTAGTGTGTGCAAATTTTGATGGAGCTGCAGTAATGATGGGTGAGAAAACAGGAGTAGCTGGGAGACTGAAACAGAGGAAACCCCACATCATAACAATCCACTGTGTGGCACGCAAATTAGAGCTAGCCGTGCTGGATAGTGTGAAAGGCTGTGAGTACCTGGTGAAATTTGAAGATACACTGAAAACCATCATTAAGATGTACTACTTTTCCCCCAAAGAAGCGAAGAGAACTGACAGAAATAAGTGAACTGCTAAAAGAGAAAGTGGCACATTTCAGTGGTCTGAAGAGCACACGGTGGCTTCCAAGCAGGCTAAGATGTCTAAAGGCTGTGGAAAAAAATTACACTCCCACTGTTGTTCATATGGAGAATATGTCAGGAGGAAGTGATATTATGTCAGAGGATGCTGCCAAAGCAAAGGGGGTGGTGCAGGAGATGAAGACTGAGAAATTTGTTCGCTTCTTGCATTTTATGTTGGACTACAGGACCATCTCATCCAAGTGCGACCTGCTAGAAGAGGTGAGGCCACAGACCACAGAGGCCCTTGGTGCAAAGATTCAGAAGATTATTGACAACACAGTTAAGTACATGGACAGCAGATTTAAAAGTCTGCATGAAAAGCCTCTCTCTTGTTTCAAAGTTTTTGACCCTTCCACTCTTCCCCACCCCAGAGAAGAGCTGGCAAATTATGGGGATGAAGAGGTGGACTATCTTGTCACACATTTTGCCAGTTTGCTAAATGAGGAAGAGAAGGAGAAAATTCCACAAGAATGGATGGATCTAAAAATGTGGCTTGCAGAACACCGTGGTGGCAAGCTAGATTGCTTGTACAGAGATCTCCTCTCTGAGAATCCAGAACACCTCTCTCATATCTTGTTGCTGGTGAAATTAATGCTGACACTTAGTCCATCGACAGCCATCTGTGAGAGAGGATTTTCTTGCATGAACCGAGGGAAGACAACATATCGTACCTCTCTACAGCCTGAAACACTGAATGACTGCATGCAACTCTCCATAAATGGGGAATCAGTTGAATCTTTTTGCCCAGACAAGGCAATTAATTTCTGGATGTTTTCTGGAAAAGGTTCAAGACACCTGGAACATAAAACCCCAACAAGAACAAAGAGCAGAGAAGCGGAGACCGATGCACAGGAGGAGAAAGCTGATGAAGGAGATGCTATGCCCTCAATGTCGAGTGGCATTTTCTTATCTGTGACTTCAGTTGATATTTCAGATTCAGAATCTGACACAGACTGAATTATGTTCTATACTGTTTTTACAAGTTCACAAACCAGCCAGTCTGGAACCAACAATCACGCCACAGTTAAAGTCACAGAGATCACACTTTTTCCCCATTCTGATGTTTGATGTGAATATTAACTGAAGCTCTGGACCTGTATCTGCATGGTTTTATACATTGTGCTGGTGCCACTTGATTGGCCAATTGGATAAATGCATAACTGAGCGGGTGTTGCTAATAGTGGATGGTAAAAAAAGTGGACTGTGAGCATACAAAATGAAAAACCTACTAAAAATAGTCCTTTTTTTGTTTGTTGTAATTCTTTATTTAGGCTGTATTATGTTAGCAGTTGCAGCTACCTACCGCTTCCTTCAAGCAGCTCAGGTCAAAGAGGTCAAAGGTTAAACATATTGAAAATAAAAAATAACTGTATAATGTATGTTACTTTCAATAATCAATATTTTTTAAAAAGCAAAGTAAAGTCTTTAATTGTTGCTGTATTATTCTTACTAATAAAAAAACCAAACAGACATTTTCCCATATTTGATTTCAGATTTAAAGGTTAAAAATTAAATGAATGCAGAAGTATACAGACCTGTCTGGCAGCAACAACCATGCCATGATTAACGTCAATAAGATCTTTTTTTTTTATTTTTTTTAAACCTATTCCGATTGATGTGAAGCACTGCTGCAACATGATTGGCAGATTGGATAACTGCATGAATAATCAGGTGTTTATAATAAAGTGGCCAGTGAGTGTACATATAGAATAAACACAGGTTATACTTGCACAGGTGCTCTACATACAGTCAGGCCCATAAATATTTGGACATTGACAAAGTTGTTATTTTAGCTGTCTACCACATTATGTTGGAGTTAAATTTAAATGAAGATTTTCAGTTTTAATTCAACCTTTAAATCTGAAAGTTTGCACTTTTCATATTCATTATTTAATTAAACTCCAGTACACTATGTTCAAATATTTATGGACCTGACTACAAATGAGACACATGCATATGCACATATTCCTTTCTCACTCAGTCAACAGGGCATAGAGGCACACTCTGCATGCACAGTGTATCTGCATGTATACATTTCACATACTTACCCATATGAATGGAAGGATTCTTCTGGTGTTTTCCAATAGCTTTATCATGTTGATGGTGGTGATGGTGAAAGTGATCTTTATAGTCTAAAAATGTCCCAAAGAATTTTTACAGCTATATCAACTGATTATATATTGCATATCATTATTGAGCATAAGACAATTTCTATGTAAATCACTGAACATGCTCTAACCTGATTGGTTGTCAGCATGCAGAAGGCAGGACTTAAAATCAATCTGCACAAGGAGGGCAGGACAAAGGAAGCTGAAGTCATTAACAGAGAGAGTCGTTTCTTGGGACATGCCATGCATCTGCAGAATCATGGTGGCATTCTGGCACTGAGATAAAGAGAGTAAGCAGAAAGCAAGAAGCCATTACATGTGATATCAGTGACTGTGCACTGGCTCTTGACACAGGCTTCTGAATTTCAGCACTTCCTACGACTGTGTGTACAAACATGTGGTGGATGCAACATAAGTGTAGTGTTATACCCCTTTGAATGTTTCAATAACCTATGTTTGTGCCTCTTGGCTGTACTGAAGTATAGTATGCTGTGAGGCTTCAACAACTAATCAACTAAATCTATAAAAATATAGATTATAAATGATAATAAACGGCTAAACTCTGTCTTGGGAAGAATTTAATTATCAATTAGTTGAACTGTGTTATGAAGCATGCTGTGGTGCACTGTCACTTCATATAGACCGAAAATACATTTGATGTAAATAGCAGAGCATGTTACAACAGAACACTTCCTCTAAAGGAAGTCTTGACATTACACTACACTGTTGGCCACATGACATAACTTGTTTCCATGCGAGTAATATTTCAATTTGTAATCATTCATTTGTGGTCAACGTTAGGAACAGCAGAAGCACAATATTCCTGGTTAAAGCTATTTAGAAGTTCTGTAGTAGTATTAGTTGACTGAAATGCTGCAAAGAAATATTTTTAAATAATATCTTTGGTGTTTACCTCATGACTGTTATAGCTTAATGGGCTATGCTCATCCTCATCATGGTGGTCATCCAGGTTGTGTGTGGATGTGCTCTCACTGTGGTATGTGTCGTTGGAGTATGTTGCATTGGGCTGGGAAGAGTCCGAGTCCATGAGGTTGTAGTCTGCACTGCGTTCTACCCGGCGTGATTTGGTGACATATGACGGTGTGGTCAGGATAGCAGTGGGATCAGAATCTCTCTTCATGTAGAGATTGTGGTGAATATCCGATTGGCTCTTCTTCATGGAAATAGAGTCAGGATGCACACTGGAGGTTGAGTCACTCTTTTCCACACTTGAAACATCACCATCCTTCTTGCTACCAGCAGAATGTATGGGTGCGGCATGTTTGTGTGCATGTGTTAGTGAGTGTGTATGCAAGTGTGTGTGTTCATGTTTGTTTCCATGGTGTTGCACTGTTACTCTCCTGATGCGGTCTAGTCCCAACCCCTCAAGCAGCTTTCGCAGACCAGACAATGAGATGGTCCCATTCTCACCATACTTCAGGAAAAGTGCACGCAGATGCTGCTGCTGTGTTCTCTCTGCTAAAAGACTGTCCGTCTCTACAATAAGAGGGTTGCAGTTGCCATTTGCACCCAACAAGCAGGCCCTGAACAGCAGCAGAGCCACCACAATCAGGAACCGTATCCACACTGCCATCTGTGGAACAGTGATCTTTGCTGCAAATATTAGCAAGCAATTAGAAGTTGTAACTTGATAAAACCATGCTTTTCATTTTGGTGGCTACACTTAGTTGTCCCTCAGTATAAACAAGTGGGTGATTTTACATGTGCATGATGCCCTGTGATAGATAGATAGGCATATTCCTGCCTCATGTCCAGTGGCCCTGGATAAGCTCTGGATCCACCACAACCCTGACCAGAATAAAGCAATTACTGTAGATGATCAATGAAAAAACCCAACTCATTTATATTCTCAGGTCTTAGAGAGCTCTTGAAATGAAAGTCATATATTAACATTTAATATCATATATCAACTGGTTATAGCCTTTTACTTGCAGGACTTTTATCAGAAACGACCCATTTCTCTCGAAACTTTGTGTACTACACTGCAATTTTTTACCACCGATATACTTATTACTGAAGTACACTTCAGCAGACTGTCTGAATGATTATACATACAGCATTACATATACACCCACTACACAATTAAAAAAAACAGATTTACTTCCTACTTAATAGTGTCGGGGTGACGTAAACGGTTACATCATGAATCGTCAAAAGCCATTTTAACCAACACTGCATTTTTGATTATTTTTTAATTCATTAAATGCGAATGATGGTCGGCTACTGAGCTGAATCACGTGTTCGATACGAATATAAAAGCAGATTGTATTCATAGACGTTAATAGTGGTTGGACAATAAACGCCATATGTCGAGCATCTCTGGAGTGCCTCATCTTAGCAATGTCACCGAGGGCAGGACATTTTCACTATGTATGACACGTCCTGCAGCTCCGTTTAAATATTAACAATAATACAAATATACTGCACTTTTAAACTCTCTCTGTTTCCCCAAAGTTAAACGGTGTGTGAAACAAAACGCGAGGTTAGCAAAACAACATTACGCATAGTTCCCCCGGATGCGGCCTGATCGGTGCTTTCAATCGCACTCTTTTTTTTTTTTTTTTTTTTTTTTAAATAGATAGACCAGTGTAATAACAGACCCCCAAGCTACTAACCTGAACAGGAGCCACTCAGCGATATGTAAGAGAAAGAAAGCACTTTTTCAGCTCTACTGCTAATTACACGTCATTAAAACTCCGTGTGTAGGTCGCGCCGACTACTGAACTGCTCCACTTAGACGTCGTAGATGCACTTCCCATTGGTGAAATCAGACACGTGGTGCATTTACTTACCTCGGAAGTGAAATTGAAACATGCTCAACCCTCTTAAAAGTCATCAGATTTGCATGGATTACAAATTATACTTACACAGATTTTTCCAGCCAGTAAATTTATTTAAAACCAGTGTGCTCTTAAAGTAAATTTTCAAAGTCAAAATTCATTATTTGTCAGCAGTACTGCTAATGTTGTCCCATAAGTATTCAACTCCTTAGGCTAGTACTTAATAGAACAATTTTTTGTTGCAGCCTGTTAGGGGTAATTTCCTACCAGTTTTGCACACTGTTGGGGAGTGATTTTCACCTATTCTACCTGGCAGATTTTCTGCAATTTTCAAACAGTGCCACAGATTTTCAATGGGATTAAGATCTGGACTTTGACTTGGCCACTGTAAAACATTCACCTTTTTTTTTGTTTGTTTTTAACCACTTCTGCATTGCTTTGGCCTTGTGTCTAGGACCATTGTCCTGCTGAAAGGTGAAGTTTCTCCCAGGTTTGTTTTTAGCAGACTGAAGCATTCTCCCTTCAATTTTGATTTTGGTAGAGAGGATGAAAGTGTCCCCAGAAGAAGGTTGGTGCCACCACCCTGTTTTACTATAGGGATGGTGTTAAATGAAGTATTATCTGCCATAGGTTTGCGCCCCACATTGTGCTTCGAAACCTGCCCAAATACAGTATCTCAATCTTGGTCTTATCATAACAAAAATCCCCACATCACTGGATCGCTCTCCTGCTTTCATATGACTCTTCTTGAGCAATGGTTTCTTTCTAGCCACACTCCAATACATTCCAGTTATGCAGAGCTCATGATTTGTTTTGTGCACTTTCACTCCTCTCTCAGCTGCTGTACTCTGTAACTACTTCAGAGTGACTGTTGGCCTTAGTGTGGCTTCCCTCACCAGTTTCCCAGTTTCTGTCATTTTTGTGAAGGGCCTTGTCTAGGTAGTGCTTGAATGGTGTGATGCAGCTTCCTCTTCCTCACTGTCACAGTGCTTACTCAGATGTCCAACCTATTAGGTATAATTTTACACCCTATTCCTAAGTTATGATATTCTATTACCTTATCTTTAACATCCTTAGACTGCTCATTAGTCTTCATTTTCACTCCTTTCCTTCAGACTGACAGTCTTTTTAGTGACAGTTAAACTGAGGTGGTCTTTGTTCAGAAAATCTGAGTTGTTTTAATATTTCACAGGTGAAGGCAATTATAAGTAAATTGTGTCCTCATTAAGACAATATCTTTCATCTAGAGTTTCTAGTGTGGTAGGAATATTACATTCTAAAGAAAAATATCAAGTTAAACTCACAGAGACACAACTGACTCCAGAATAATACGTTTATTCTCATCATGGCCAGGGAGGAGAACTAAAAAGAACAAAGTGATACATGCAATTAAATAGTTTACTGCACAGGTATGATTGGTTACAAGTAGACAAAGAACTTCATCCTTATTGGCCAAATAAAGCTAAAATTAGCATGAATGATCCTAAATGACTATATAATTAGAAATGGAAGTACATATACAGTAAAAATCTAATATAACAGCAAGAACATGAGAATTTTAGGTTCCAGGCCTATCCCATCCATCATGCATAGATAATTGAGATTATTGAGCAAGGCACCGAACCCCCAACTGCTCCCCGGGTGCCGCAGCAAAAAAAAAAAAAAAGGCTGCCCACTGCTCCGGGTGTGTGTTCACTACTGTGTGTGTGCACTTGGATGGGTTAAATGCAGAGCACAAATTCCGAGTATGGGTCACCATACTTGGCCACAAGTCACTTCACTTCACTTCACTTCACTTGATAAGAGGACACAACTGCAACTTTAGTTACCTTCAGTGCAGGTGCCCTAAATCAGTCCTGATAGAGTAGGACTCCCTCTATGCCTTACGTCAGGCCTTCAAAAACATCTCCCTACATCCTTACACACAAGTCTAAATAATAATAATAAGTACAGTAGCCTTTTTTCCCCATCCAGTGGGCATTTACCATAAACTGCTATATATACTATGTATGTGTACTCCAGTTTCTGTGTACCACAGTCTGAATGCAGACAATGTGCTGTGCTTGATGTAAGTCACGATTATGTCTAAAAATGAGTAGTATGTTGTGCTGGCAGTGCAGTTAACCAGAAATTAATTTTGGTGTAATGAGGAAATATACAAAATAAAATCATGATTGTTTTCCTGATCTGCACAATTAAATTGTAAATGTGACATGCTCATTTCAGGTGAATGTCAGACAGCAGTAGGAGCGCTGATGACTGATATTTTTTTGTTATTTTAATCATTTAAGCCACAACTTGTCTGTCAAATGGTTCCACTGAAAATGATTAAAATAACAATGATTGGGGGAAATTACACCTTATATTATAAATCCTTTTCTGTTTTTCTTTTGCAGTAAACTCCAGCAGGCTACTTCACTGGCTCTCAGCTCTATAGCTCTGTGTTTATAGTGTAGCTATCTGGCTAGGCTTCTAAACTGAAACAGAAAAAATGCATCATCACAAATGGCTAATCCTGTTTCTCATCACAGCAGCTGGTATTAAAAAAATCTTTTTCTATAATCAATATAACAAATGTTATTACCTAATAGTGCATACATTTAAATAGTTTATGTTAGCCTGGAAACATCCTTTTCTAATGTCAGAACATAGGTTCTTGAGATTATTTGATAGAACTGTTATGAGTGACAGTGCTAGGTCAGTGGTGAAGATGTTGGACTACTGATTAGAAAGTCATCAGTTCAAACCCCAGCACCGCCAAGCTACCACTGTTGGGCCCATGAGCAAGGCCCTTAACTGCTCAGTTGTATAAATGAGATGAATGTAAGTTGCTCTGAATAAGGGCATCTACCAAATGCCATAAATGTAAGTTTAAAAAAAAAAAAAAAAAAAAAAGATAGACTTTAGGGTCTCACAAAAATGCCTTTAGTCTCATTGTTTACCTGTGACACTCACATTTTTTGTACACTCAATGCATACCAAAGCAAACTTTGTTTCACAAAATACTTGCACCTTGCAGTGTGTAATTATAGCAACACTGCAATATCAAATGTAAAATTTGGGTCTGAAGCAGAGAACCACTGCTCTAGATCAAGCATTTCTGTCCTTGACTCAACAGCATCTAAGTTACTTTTGGTCTTATCATGGAAATGGAAGAGTAATGACTGCTATCAATATATCACTACCTCTGCTGCCAATCCTACAGCCCCTGTCTCTACATGCTGATTTTTTTTACTCTGTATCTAAAGGAGATATGATTTGCAGGAGGCATTATGCCCAGACCTGCTCGGCTTTTGTCCATTGTTGCATGCTGCTGACTGGCATTGAGCTGCATGTCACACATCAGCAGTGTGATACACAAAAATTGCTTTAGCTCATTAATGGCAAAAAATCGTCCAGGACACATGGTAGCCCCTGATCCAAATGGCATATGGTAATAACGAACCTTCTGATTGCCTTTGTAAAATTCTGTCTTCACCTTCCCATTCTCCACAAACCGGTCAAACTGGTACTGCTGCAGGACCAAACACACACATCACCATGTAAAAATGTATAATAACATTCATTCAACTTCAGTTTTAGAATTTTACAAGCTTATTATCATAGCTAATCAGAGTCAGACCGATATTCTCATTACTGTTCCCCTTTGCTTTTAGCGTTGTCTCCACAGCCAAAGTGGTTTGCCTATATAGTTACCTGTGGATTTGGGTAGATGTCAGGGTCCAAGTGGGTGCTCTGGGGGTAAAGAGCAACTATGTCTCCTTTACGCACACAAACTGAGGAGTGCGGGTTCAGACGCAGACAGAAATCCTCCTGAACCACCCGGATATTCATTGAGATAGAAGAAAGACGGAGACTCTCATTAATAGCACTCTCTACAGTGGAGAAAGGAACCGAGAGAAAAAAAGAAACAGGTACAGAGGGGGAGAGAGAGAATGCAATGAAAAAAAAAGGGGGCATAATTTAGCAGTTTTCTGCAAAGCCTTTCTGCATTCTTCATCATTTAGGTTTACTGTTTTAACCCTTGTGTGTGTGGGCACATGTATGTGTCAGTATAAGTTACCGAGGTAAATCAGTTTCTCAAGTTGCTCTCGAGTCACTATGTCACGACTAAGAATAGACTCAGGCTCCTTTTCTCCAAACAAGCCCATTATCTCCTCTCGCACAACTGAAAATGCCTGTGGGCTGGAGAGAAGGTGGTATAGACACCAGAAGCATGCTGAGATAGTGTTCCCCACTGATGCCCACAGAATTGCAAAGTGGTGAGCTAGAGAGGGAGAAAGTTTTGCAAGGTTCTGTAACAATGGTTAAACCCAACTGTAAAACTAAAGGGAACTAAATGCTGTCTGGGCCACTCATTTCTTTTAACGTTAACTATTTGATTTACCACATTTTTTTCTTTCTTATTACTCCACTTGAAACATGTCTATATTTTACCTGCTTTGTCCAGGTCTTTGAGTGTGTCGTACTGTTGGAAAAGATCCTTACGTGCCTGTATGAACTCTGATGGACTGGTCCATTCTGCCATTCGTTGAGGATGGAAAAACCTGATTAGTTGCTCCCGAATAGATTTAGTTCTTCCCAGCAGACCAATGGGTATTCGGGTGATCAGCAGAGGAAACATTGCATCAAACTTCCTAAAGTTATCCCGCAGTGCATCTATCCACCTCTCCCTGTGAAAGTGTGCGTGAACATCCATGTTTGTGTGTGGGGGTCGTCCATACAGTGTTAGAAAAGTTGCCTTAAACATCACACGTTCACAGAACTCATATAGGCCCTCCTCCTGCCACTCACACTCACTTCCAACCTCATGGCTGGACAAGAAGTCTTGTTGTAAGACCAGCTGTAAGTTTCCCATCATTTTGAGAGTGAGAAAGTTAAGAGCGGAGCCCTGAAGCAGCAGGAATGATCTCTGGATTTTGTCACTCAAGCCAGGGAACCTTCCAGTGCGTACAGCAGGGTAGCCAAAAGTTGTGGAAGCTGCTGCATCTGAAAATTCATGGAAGTCCAGCTGCTTCCCCTGCTTAATGACAGCTGGGTACAGGAGTGGGTTCATCACAAATGTCATGTATTTACCTACAACAGGACACATACACATGCAAACACACAAATTTTTAAATGTTATTTTCTTATATATTGACCAGCACTGTAATTCATAGTTATTGTTGTATGATACTTAGCAACCAGCATTCTGTGTGATATGACAGGAAGGCCAAACTCCAGGGCCATGAGGGAGATGTCTTAGCTTGGAGATCATTATCCCTGTGCCCTGCAAATTATGTCCTAATCAAAGTGTGAAGCCTCAATAATAAATCAAATAATATCTATGCAGAGAATAGCTAGCGTCTATAAATTTGATACTAACTTGACAATGATGAAAAGGGCTATAGAGCCAAAAGAAAACATCCTGTGCTTTAACTGTTTTGCACCCCCTGTAACATTTACTGCACTGTACCACTTTCATGTAAATAAGGGTTTAAGCCCAATTGAACACTGTCTAAACAAAGACTGGATTCTTAACAAACCAACTAGATGCTCTCCACCATTCACACAGCTCTCTTAAGATCCCACCAGAGCATCTCATTAGGGTTGAGGTCTGGACTTTGACTTGGCCATTCCAACAGCTTGATTTTTTCTTCTTAGCCATTCAGATGTCCCTTTGCTGGTGTTCTTGGGATCAGTGTCCTTTTGAGTGACCCAATTTCAGCTGCTGGACAGCTTGCCTCACTTTTGTCTCAAGAATATTCTAGTATAAAATGGAGTTCATCGTTGTCTCAAGGACTGCAAGTTTCCCAGGTCCCATGGCTGCAAAACAAGCCCAAATCATCACCCCTCTATCACCATGCTTGACATTTGGTATGAGGTGTTTGTTGTGATACCCCGTATTTGGTTTTTGTCAAATATGGCACTGTGCATGATGACCGAACATCACCTTAATCTCATCAGTCCAAAGGATATTGTTCCAGAACAATCTTTGATCAGATGCAATTTTGAAAACTTAAGTTGTGCTGTCATATTCTTTTTCCTAGCCACCCTTCCATGAAAGCCATACTTGTTCAGTCTTTTTGTGATTGCGCTGTCGTGAACATAAACATTTAATGTGCTTACAGAGGCCTGTAGGTCACACGATGTGGCTCTTGGATTTTTATTTATATCTCTGAGCATTAAATGGTCTGACCTTGACTGAATTTGCTGGGATGCTCACTCCTGGGAAGATTAGCAACCGCTTGAAGGCTCTTAATTTCTAAAGAATCATTATCACTGTAGAATGGTGAATTTCAAATTGTTTGGAGATGGCCGTATAACCCTTCCCAGATTGGTGAGCAACAACAATTGCTTCTCTGAGAACATGGCTGATGTCCTTTCTTCTTGGCATGATTTAGACATCACCGTGAGTGCCCCAGAACACCAAACTGTCAAAAAAATTCTGCTTTTATAGAGGTAGTCACACTTCTTAATGAATAACTAATCTTGTGTATTTCATTAGTAACACCTGGCTGCTAATTTCTTTCTTAATGGTTTACTTTTTGTGGAAAAAATGACTACATATTGAAATCTGCCCCACAGTACATGAGCAAACTCTTGGTCTATTATGATCCACCATGCTTGCTTTGCTTTAAATAAAAGGTGCAGGCTGTTTGTCAGTAACTAGTACAGTGCAGACTACAGCATCGGGTAGTGTCTTTTTTTTCCCTACAACACCCCCCCAACTATGGAACAGCTTTCCAATTAGTGTTCAGGACTCAGACCCAGTCTCAGGCTTTAAGTCTAGGTTGAAAACCTATTTTTTTTCAGTCAGGCATTTTGTTTTTCTTAGGTAAAGGCACGGATCAGGTGGGTTCACAGGCATAGAGGTTCTCACATGATTTCTGAGGTGTGTTGACGGCGCTGCTGCTGTAAATGGTTTCCGACACTTCCAAAAATCAGTTTGTGCCCAGCTTGTGCCTCTCATGCTTCAGAGAATAATCTCACATGGATACTGTACAGTCGTATGTAAGAACTGCTGCTTTAATCGTTAAGACTATGTTATGACTAAATCCAAGGATTTTAAAAATTCTTTAACATTAGCGTGGACTGTAGATCATTGGTGAGCTAAGTTTCCATCAGATTTATGCATATAAAGCAAACAATAAAATGAAACTGCTGTAAAAATGTTTGCTAATTTTTTTTGTTTTGCTTTGTTGGTTGTGTTTGACATGATTTCAGCCTTTCAGGTACACCGATCAGCCACATCATTAAAATTACTGACAGGTGAAGTGAATACCGTTGATTATCTCGTTACAATGGCACCTATCAAGGGGTGGGATATATTAGGCAGCAAGTGAACAGTCAGTTCTCAAAGTTGATTTGTTGGAAGCAGGAAAATGGGCAAGTGTAAAGATGTGAGCAACTTTGACAAGGGCCAAATTGTGGTAGCTAGATAACTGGGTCAGACCATCTCTAAAATGGCAGGTCTTGTGGGGTGTTCCCAGTATACAGTGGTTAGTACCTACCAAAAGTGGTCCAAGGAAGGACAGCCTGTGAACCACTGACATGGTCATGAGCGCCCATTACGTGCATGGGGAGCGAAGGCAAGCGCATCTGGTCCAATCCCACAGAAGAGATACTGTAGCACAAATTGCTGAAAAAGTTAATGCTGGCAATGATAGAAAGATGTCAGAATACACAGTGCATCACAGATTGCTACGTATGTTGCTGCGTAGCCGCAGACTGGTCAGAGTGCCCATGCTGTGAGCATGTGAGCATCAGAACTGGACCATGGAGCAATGGAAGAAGGTGACCTCATCTGATGAATCACGTTTCCTTTTACATCATGTGGACAGCGGGGTGCACATGCGTCGCTTACCTGGAGAAGAGATGGCACCAGGATGAAAGAAGGCAAGCTGGCGGAGGCAATGCTCTTGGTAATGTCCTGCTGGGAAACCTTGGGTCCTGGCATTCATGTCGATGTTACTTTGCCAAGTACCACCTACCTAAACACTGTTGCAGACCAAGTACACCGCTTCATGGCAATGGTATTACCTAAAGGCAGTGGCCTCTTTCAGAAGGATAATACACCCTGCCACACTGCAAAAATTGCTCAGGAATGGTTTGAGGAACATGACAAAGAGTTCAAGGTGTTGACTTGGCCTCCAACTTCCCCAGGTCTCAATCTGATCGAGCATCTGTGGGATGTGGACAAACAAGTCCAATAAATGGAGGCCTCATCTTGCAACCTATAGGACTTAAAGGATCTGCTGCTAACATCTTGGTGCCAGATGCTACAGCACACCTTCAGAGGTCTTGAGGAGTCCATGCCTCGACAAGTCAGAGCTATTCTGGCAGCACAAGCTGAACCTACACAATATTTGGCATGTGGTTTTAATGTTCTACAATGCACTGATATAATCTAGTTTCTTATCAAGGGTGATTATGGAGTTTAACTCTTATAGGGGCTCAGTCCTTATTTGGAATGTTTGATTTGCAAACAATGAATGGGGAAATAAAAATACTTCTTCAGACTTCTGCATAAAGGCACAGTCATTTTTGTGTGTACATGTGTGTGTATACTTGTGTACAGCATATCACCTCTCTTTCCATCAGCAAATATGCAATGTTACCTTGTAGGGAACATGAGATATGTCAGAGGTTTAAATTGATAAACATTAATTAATCAGTTACTAAAACACTGCTAAGGCAGTGTTTCTCTCTCTCTTTCTCTCAAACTGGTCAGTATTGCTGACTCTCCATATGTAACTGTGGCGGGATGAATATTGGCACCTGCCCCTTTAAGGCATGTTCCTAATTCAGGCAGTAATTAATAGTGATTAAGTAATTAATAGCCAGTCTGGAAATGTGTATATAAGTTGCTGGTAACTCACTGTGCTCTAAGCTTTTGAGCACCTGCTCATTCTTGTGGTGTTTCTTTGGCTAACACTAGTGCAGTATATCTCTATCTTTCTTAATTCTTTTCACTTTGCGTCTGTCCTGTTTATATAATGATTTAGCAAAATTTTCTACCCTGTTAAAGACTAGGGCTGTTGGATGAAGTTTAAGCTTGTTAAGCACAGTTTAAGCTCATTCAGCTTGCAAGTATCAAAGCATGAAGCCTGGATTGTCCCCATGAATCCTATTTTTTGGAACAACATTAATGCTAGGTCTAAGTTTTCTGGTATGCATCCAGTTCTTTGGCATGTAGTCTTATGTTGTATGTAATTTGTTACATTTTTTTGTTAAGTTAATATTATCAGTTGCTAATTTCCCTGTTTACAAGTTTCAACATTAATTTTTTTGGCATTGTGGTCTACGTCCTGCTTCAGACTAGGCTGCTATTTTGCCTCTTTGGGAGTTTTGCTCATGACTGATTGTCAGCGGTTACTGCTGCATTCTTTATATGTATTTTTTTTATGCAGTCTTGATTCAGTTTTGGTCTGAATTTATCAAATTGACTGAATTCAATTCAATTCAATTTTATTTTTATAGCGATTTTAAGAATCTGGCCAAGACAAATGTACTCTGCAATAAAAGACCAATAAATAACAGTTAAGTAATAATCTTTAGTCTCAAAGATAAATTTATAAACTTTCATAAATTTCATAAATGGTACCATTTCATTGTTCTACCGTACTTTGTCGAGAAGTTATGAGGCATCATGATCATCAGACAACCCCCTCCCTTGCAGGCAAATATACTCACCTGTGTATAGATAATTATAAATCTTTATCGTGAAATATCTTGAAAACTTTAGCCAACCAGCACCTTTATCACCTGTTTTCTAAATCATCTAATCAAAATATGTAAGAATTAGCACATTTTATCTCTGAGGTTGATAATTTCCCAAAATTTGTAGACCAGTGTAATTGTTCTTTTTGTTATTTCTGTTAATAGGAGCTGGGGTCTCAGGTGAGGGGGCTGGTAGACCTGGTGGTGGGTATTCAATGCATGCTCTTTTCCTCACCATATCTAGATAGTTCATCTGTGGTTGCTGTGTATACATGTGGCTTACTGGCGTCATACTCAACCACGCAAATGGATAGCTTATCTTCATCTGGTAAGCTCTAGCCCTGCTCCTTTGTGTTTTTTTGTTTTGATTAGTTTTGTGTTAAGCAAAGTTGTTCTTCATAGATTGATGTAATACCATTTTAGTGCTTGATTTATTATTCATATTTTTATAAAAAAAAAAACAGTTTTTGTTTGAAAATCTGCCTCTCCTCATACATATGAACCTGTGACTTTGGTCTCAGTTAATAGTAACTTGGTGTACTCCCTGGGTGCAAGTCCCAGGGTGGCATAGTCTGCTACATCTTTAAGGGTAAAATATTCTAAGTCCTTGCCTACCCCTTTTGCCAAATGAAAAAAACGGGTCAAAGGGTTTTTAGAATCGGCTCATGGAGGTTGTTTCAGTACAGACAGTATGCTGTTTGTACTGATGAGACTATTTACAAGATCCATTTTACAGATTTAACTATTTTGTCTTGCCTTCTATCTTTGCATTTTTGGCTTCTCCATGCTGCTTTCTCTAGTTTCCCTACTATCACAAGCAAACACATTTTTGTATGTCTTTGATTTTTTTTTCTCACTTTTAAATTTGTATCTGTCTGGAAGGTAATTGGAAAGATGTTAATAAAGGAGTGAAATTATATTACGGTGAATTCATTATTGTGGACAGCACAGGTGTATTTATGCATGTACTAGACTAATACTTCTTGCACTTGTTTTGACTACCTGTTGAATTTCCCACCTGGTCAAAACAACACACCTATAGATTGCTAGCTAAAGTTAATGCAAATAGCTGCACTAAGTAATGACAGTGTTGGCTAAGGTGCATGGTGGGTTGGTGTCTATTTGTGTGTGTGTGTGTGTGTGTGTGTGTGTGTGTGTGTGTGTGTGTGTGTGTGTGTGTGTGTGTGTGTGTGTGTGTGTGTGGGTGGGTGATTATAACCTGTTGCAAGCTATAGCATTACAATTAGTGACAGGAATTTCGATTCTTTTCAGAACATTTGGCTCACCTCACCAGTAAAGTTTAATTCTTTTGGCTCCCAAACAGCTTGACTTTTTTCCTAAACCGGAGAAAGATTGCTTTATATTTTGATCATTTGATTGTTCTTCTTTGCCTAACTCTGGCTGAAATTGTTTCATGATATCTTACTCTACTTTCTAATTAACAAAATATTACTTTTCATTTTATTTTCTAAAATCTATTAAAATAATGGTTAAATCAGCAAGGCACTACAAATATGCATAGAGTAAGCATCCCTGCATTTTAATATAATAATGTTTTGTGTCTGCATCATTAAGGAGATTAATTTTAATTTATACTGATAATCACCTCCCCTAATACACAAATGTCACTGATCATGACACATCACTAGCTATAGCAGACCATTACATTATCAGTCAAGACATTCTTGAACTTTTGAGAATACCTATTCAGATGTTTGCTGGCTAGCTTAGTAATGCAATCATGTAACACAACCTGACTTGTGCTGGTGTATAAAGATTTGGTTATAGCAAATGAAGTCTTCCTCCAAGCCCTATAACAAAATCCATGTAAAGATCATAAACGTCCACCAGAAGTGAGCAGAGGGCAACAGCAGTATGCAGTAAGCAGATTGATTCTGTGAATAAGATTCTGAAAAACTTTGCACTAGATTCTTTGGTTCGGTTCAAAATAAGTAATCACAAAATTAAGAGAAGGATTCTGAAGAAAGATTGCTGATTGTTTACTGCTATGCTGCTGTTCTTGTCAGCTTACAATATTAAAGGAATTTGTGTTAGAGAATGATTGAATATTGCTTAGAGCCCATTGACGGTTTAATAAAATTTCAGAAAGCAATGCATTACAATGGCTAAACTTACACTTAAGCTAAATTTACACTTAATACAGAAGATCATATGGACTTAGAAGGCAGTATTCATCTGATTGGTACTTATTCATATTATGATTGATGCCATTATGCTATAATGGTGCTCTAGATTGGTTCGTTTTAAATGACCAGCAGTTTTTACGTGAATGGCTGAATGTTTGAAGTCTAATTGTCATTGTTCACGATAAAAATTAAACTTTTTCTAACAAAGCTGTCTGGCAAACATTTTCTCATTTCATTGTTATTGCTCTAATTCTACTCTTTTTAATTAACCATATGACAGATTAGTGGGCCTGTGAACACCCACAGCTAGTATTCTTTAGTGTTTTTGCATACCATAACAGATTCCCCACCATGACAGATTAAGACCCTGCTTCAGAGTCAGAAGTGATCCAAACTCAGCAGCCTAAATAACTTGTTAATATAAATGCCCACATCAGTCAATGATTGATAAAAATAACAAGAAGCCGAGAAAGCAATCTGAGGAACTTTCTAGGCATATGGACGACCTGGTGGCAGACACGGCTCAGCTGCAATAGATGATTCTGCAATAGAAGTGTGACCATGCATCCCAGTGTGTCCCTCAACAGAGCCTTCCTTAATACTGTAGCTCAATGCCCGGTCTTCCTTCCCAGTCCTCATTCGGGGAATGCTAGGATGCTGTGTCTACCTGTGCTCTGGGAGATTTTCCAAAGGTGAAAATTACTCAATAGTTGCAATGCAATGTTTAACTACGGCCTCAATATCCTCTGCCAGCCCACATGCTGACAAGCTCTAAGCTACTCTCAAAATGGCAGTCCCAAGTAGGACTGGATATTGACATTCAAACCACAGCATATCTGTAGGGGATCTGATCAACATCTCACTCCTAGCAGCAGGACACCTAGGCCAGAATATGGGATGACTCTCCACCAACCAGCCTGATGCATGTCGCTAAGTGTGGTTATCACAGTCCATTTTTACTGGATGTGTATAAATCAACCTTGCGAAATCTGTCCTGTGTGCTAGGGTCACTCTTTTTGTCTGCCACCAAAGAGGCCCTGGAGAAGGGAGGTCAGGTTTCAGAATCATTAAAACCAGTTAAAACTACATTCTGCACCCACCCAATTAAATTGCCTGTACAAAAATTTTGGTTTATATATTCATATCTAAGAATTTAAAAACTACTAATGAATTTAATAATAAACAAAGGATTCTAGAAATCATTAATCAAAACAAATTTGCAAAAAAAAAAAAAAAAAAAAGAAGAAGAAGAAACCATAGTTACTGAAACAAGCCAAAATGTTTACATAAGCAATCTTATATTCTGTGATTAGCTACAAAATTAACTAGGAATAAGACCACCACAGAAGCATGCACACCATCAATATTTAGTAGTGATGACTTCATGATTTTTTTCAATGACAAAATTGAAAATATCAGGCAAAAAATTCAAACTATAAATTTAAAGCCAGACAATTTGTTAACTAACCCTGTAGATAACAATATAACTATCAGATCAATGATTAGAATATTTTACTCCCCTTCAAGAGACCGAACTAATTTCTCTAATTTCATCATCAAAATCATCAACTTGTGTACTAGATCCCTTACCTATATGTTTCTTCAAACAGATAATTCCAGAAGCAATCGAACCTCTTCTAAAAATAATCAGTTCTTCCCATAGCACTGGCTATGTACCTAAATCATTTTAACTAGCAGTTAATCAAAGCCCTGACTAAAAAAACCTTACCTCGACCCCTGTCAGCTATACCTCGACCCATAGTCCAACTATAGGCCACTATCAAAACTCCCATTTATCTACAAGATCCTAGAAAAGGTTGTAGCACAGAAGTTATTCTCATATCTACATAGTTTTCATGAATATAGTCAGGATATAGGCCTCATCATAGCACAGAGACAGCCCTGGTTAAAGTGGTAAATGACCTACTACTGGCCTCTAATTGTTGTGGGTTGTGTCTCCTTGGTTGTGTTGCTTGACCTTAGTGCAGCTTTTGACACCACTGATCATACTATTCTCCTTGATGGACTGCATTTGCTACAAACAGTTCTCAACACTCAAGTACCCATCACTGAACATTTGATAACTTCAACAAAATAGACTTCATGTTAAAACTATAATGAATTCAGAAATAATTCTGATGCTTATATTCATAATTTGCTCATAAACTCATAAGTTCCTGGTTACACAATTGCACTTTTTGACCATATAGTACACAGTTATAGAAGGGACATTATTTACAATCACACTATGTGGTGTCACTCAGATGAGGATGGGTTCCCTTTTGAGTCTGGTTCCTCTCAAGGTTTCTTCCTCATATTGTCTCAGGGAGTTTTTCCTTGCCACCTTGTCATTATGGATATTTATAATTTATTTATATTTATATATTTCTGTAAAGCAGCTTTGTGACGATGTCCATTGTTAAAAACGCTATACAAATAATAATGAATTGAATTGAACTATCAGATGTATCAATCATCAAGACAGCTAAAGGTCAGACAGCTCCTCTGGTGGGTCCTTCCATGGTTAGCCTCGCTGAGAGCAACTCACCTGCTGGGACTGTACATCGTGTACCAATTCTGGGAAAGGTGTAGATACAGCTGGATTTCTTTGTTAAGTCAACTTATTAGCAATTGTGGTTGTCCCTGGCAGAGTCAGACAGGTATAGGAGGCACTGGCCCATGACTTGCCTCAGCATCTACTGTACACCGTTCTGCCACTCTACCACTGATTCTACCCTAGTTGCACAGAATTCAGCAACTAGACCTAAGTGTCCTAATCATATCCCCATGATGGCTGGCGAGGCTTTGGTTTCCACTGTTACTTTAGTAGTTGTCTGAAAACCCACACTGGAAATATCTGTTATCCCAAATGAATGGCAAGATGGCATCTCTCTTAGGGCTCATTAACTTATTATAATCTTTGAGAAAGAGGTGAGGTATCTCAATCCACAACAATTCCCCAAGAGCTACACATGGAAACTTTCCCTTGTGCTGGAGTCCCATACGGCCATCCCTTATGAGCCAATGCATGATTACAAACTGAAATGGTTATCGCAATGTCATATTACCATGTTGTTGTTCCTATTTAGGGGTCGCCACAGCGGATCATTAGTCTACATATTTGATTTGGCACAGTTTTTACACCAGATGCCCTTCCTCATGCAACCCTCCCCAATTTTATCTGGGCTTGGGACGGGCACTGAGAGCGCACTGTTGCACACAACCCCAGTGGCTGGGGTTGGTTCCCTGGCCAGGAATCAACCCCGGGCTGCAGCAGTGAGAGCGCTGTGGCCTAACCACTAGTCCTCCAGGGACCCCGCAATTTCATATCACCATGAACCGCAATAATTAATCTTTCTACTCAAAATATATGATGAAATCGAATGACATTGTCATCACTCAACAAATTAAAACAATTACAAAAACTTTTTTAACTTATCTATTTATTTATGTATTTAGTTATTTGTTTGTTTGTTTATTGCACTGTCTTGGTGGTTGTACCTGCAATCAGTACAGTGAAGACATCTCCATGACACGTCTGTAGTTGTCGTAAGAACTGATAAGAATCATTCCTGAATTCCAGAGCTTTCCCCAGAAATGGAATCCATCCTTTTATCAGTGGAGGCTCTCCCTCTCTCCTTCAAACACAAAGGCACCATTGACAAGGGGTCTTTAAGATGCACTTTATAAAATTTGTCAGGTGCATCTTAAGGCGATTATGTGGTGTATTCATCAATGTTTAACTATTCAGAATAACAGTTAAAAAAATTAAATGTTTTGCTATATTTTCTTGAAAATTGAGTGATTGTACTGAGGACACTAAAGGCACCTTATGTTGATAATGACCCATACATACATACACTACTGGTCAAAGTCCAGTCCTTTTTGGACATGACTAAGGATATCAAAACTTTGTAGGACAGTAGAATTTGTTTGGTATACTGGAAATAAAAAAAGTTATTTTATGCACCGATAAACTTGTTTAAAACTTGCAACGTTTTACTAAGACAGAGTGAACTAAATGTTCAATGAACTTTTCTATTAGATAAAAATCAGTAATAATAATAATAATAACGCTCATAAACACCCACGTACTGTATGTGGAAAAGAAATGTTGAGTTAAACATTACGTAAGGGGGAATTCTCACCGTCTCCTGCTGAACAGCAAAAGTAGCAAGAGAAGGGAAGCTATACCAAAAGTTACCGTCAGTAAAATCTCCAGCATATCCAGAGTTTTCCAGTAGCTTTAACAAATAGGCACGAAATCAGAACCTGAAATCAGATTAAAATTAATTTTGTCAGTGATCCCCTTTCTGGCGGGTCTAACGACGAAAAATATCGACGATTTTTAAGAAAATACAGGACACTGAATTAACTGATCGGATTCCAGAGCTCTTGCCACATCAGGGCGGTCCGTGTGGCGCATGCGCACAGAATGCGACTAGATGTTACGGCACAGATTACACAGTTTATGCAACAGACGGATATTATACTAACTGAATACTGTGTCTAGTTCACCCCACCAATTTATCAACAAACAAATGGCCAAAAAAAAAAAAAAAAGAATTCTAAGAAGAAAGATGAAAATATCCCAAAGACATCTTAGCATGTATAAACCTCTTCCTCCCAGAAATATATACTCTCATGCATACTGAACACATAAACACAATTATTTATCAATCCTATATTGCTAACTCCTATCATACTGCCCTTTTCCCAAGACTGTGTGTATAAAGACCTCTCTGTCTTCTTTTGATTCAGGTCCAGACCCTTCTCTTTCTCTCTTTCTCTCTCTCTCTCTCTGATAGGTTAGTCGATGTTGCAATCAGTCTCTGGGAGGATTGGGTGTTTTGGAAATGGCCACCACTCTTCAGTGTAATTCCGTGCAGTACTCAGATTAGCCTATGCAATCCACACAATAAGATAGCAATTTATTTATATAAATATTTATTTATATTTTTACATATACAAGTACCTTTTGCAGTAACATCACTACTGTCTGAATACACAGTGCAATTCAGGGCTACTGGCACCGTTAATTAAAAAAAAAAAAAAAAAAAATCAATATATAAAAAGAACACATGCCATAAGTGATTCTTCAACTTCTAACATGCAGGGACATTGTATAGTTATATTTTAACACATTTTTTTAAGTAGTGCATTTTTTTCATGATCAGCAGCCTTACAATTAATATTTTGTGATGCACTGGAGAGTATAACAGCTCTGGGCCCCTTCCTGTAAGGGCTAAAAGGTTGGAGAAAATTGTAAAGGGATCTTAGTTGACTACACCATGCAGAATATTTAAGCTCCTTCCGATTGTCCATGTACAAAAAAAAAACAACAAAAAAACAAAGGTTTTGGGCTAAAATGTCTTATCAATCTTAACAAGAGCCCCTAAAAACCACCAGCCACGAAAACAGCCCCAAATCATCAGTGATCCACAACCACATATTGCAATGGCTGTCAGGTGCTTTTCCTTTTATGGACTCAAACATTTTGATGGTGTGTATGATCAAAAGGTTTTTCACCAATACACTTTATTCCAATTATTAGTGCTAATTGTACATTTTGTGAGATGCTCAGGAAGGGCTTGTTTGTTGCTATACTTCAACAACAGCTTGTTATTATGAAAGTTGCATTTAAAAGTTGATAACTTGATAACCACAGAAATCAACTGAGCTGTGCAATGCTAAAACTGTGATCTTGAGGCTTGTCCCAAGCCTGGATAAAACTGGGGAGGGTTGCATCAGGAAGGGC
Source organism: Pangasianodon hypophthalmus (assembly GCF_027358585.1). NCBI lineage: Eukaryota > Metazoa > Chordata > Actinopteri > Siluriformes > Pangasiidae > Pangasianodon > Pangasianodon hypophthalmus. The sequence continues at coordinate 8,831,844 of NC_069730.1, read as the reverse complement.
ATCTGCTGTAAAAACTATGCCAAATCAAATACGCAGACCAATGATCTGCTGTGGCGAGGTGTCAATGCAAGTTCTTAAAAAGAAATGTGCTTGTATCCAAACAAAAACAAACATCCATGTAAAAGTTATTACTGTCTTTACATTTCTGTCTGTAGGTTTCAAAGCTTGTAGGCTTTGAATTAAGCAGTTCATTCTACACAGCAAAGGTCTGCCTGCCATGGCAGCCCAAAGGGGAAAAGTAAGTCCTGTTCTCCTCCTCTAAGTGTGCACTTTATTGATGTCATCAACTGTGAACCTGTAGTGAGCAGTTGAGTCCCTGAGGGTGCATGGGTTTAAAAACAATCTGTGTATCATCCAATAAATCTATATACATTTGGAAATTAAAAAATGGAAAACAAGAGCCAACTTAAAAAAAACTTTAAAATTTACCCATTTATTGTCATGGCTATGAATTTACAATAAATGTTTTTTCTGTTTTAGCAGACAATCTAGATTTTTAAAATGATATTTTAGAATATTGGCCTCTACACTGATTTTTTTAAAAACATTTATCTGTTTTTACCCAGAATAAAAGTGGATGATCTGCTGGAGTGTAACAGTGTTAATTTTGCAGCTTGAATTTGACTGGTTGAATCTGAACTGAAATGAGCAACCTGAATACAGGTTTTTATATAGCCTACTTGGTTTTTTAATGTGAATTTTAAAATGTGAATCTCTAAAAACAGAAATAAAACTAATTTGTAAAATAAACTAATTCAAAATAAATAAATACAGATGTGTGTTTTTATATACCTATGGTGGATATAAAAAGTCTACACACCCCTGTTAAAATGGCAGGTTTTTGTGATTAAAAAAAAAAAAAAAGATAAATCATGTCAGAACTTTTCCCACCCTTAATGTGAAATTATAATGTATAAAAACTAAGTGAAAAACAATCAGAAACATTTTAAGGAAAAATAGAAAAAATAAAAAAGTTACAATAACCTTGTTGCATAAGTGCACATCCTTTTATAATTGGGGATGTGGTTGTGTTCAGAATGAACCAATCACATTCAATTTCATGTTCAAAAGTAATTGTGGAAGCAGGGGCGTGCTCGGGCGCCAGTTTGTGAATGGAGGGTGGAGCCGGAGAAGGTGAGTCGTAAGGAATGCACACCTGTGGGGAATTCTATTAATGGGTGTTTAGTGTTGCAGTGAGAAGAGGCAAGGATAAAAAGGAGAGACGAGCACTTAGAGAGAGAGAGCAACCAGCACAGAGCCGTGTGTGTGCGCGCATGTGTGTGTGATTAAAAGTGCTGAAAAGCGAAAGTTAAATAAAGTGCCTGTTGAGTTGTTCCAAGCCTGCCGCCGGATTCCTCATTTCTGCTCTTGGGAGAGTGTCACACTGGTGCCGAAACCTGGGATTTCTGAGGAAGACGCCGTCATGGAATCCTCACCACTGGCCGACATCATCACGTCCCCGCCAACCTGCACCAGACCCAGCACCAGGCCCTCCACCGGCTGCGCCGAGATCAGGAGCAGCGAATCAAGGACCTGCTCGATGCTCAGGCAGCGGTTTGGCACGCCACACATCGCCCTCACCATGATAGGACCAAAGGACGACCCGGAAGCCTTACTGGAGCTGTAGGAGCGCTCTGCAGTGGCGTGGGGCTGGCCCAAGGGTCAGTGGGTGGCCCGCCTGTTGCCGCTCCTGACCGGTGAAGCTCAACTCGTGGCCAGGCAGCTACTGGTCGCCAACATGCTGGACTACTCTGCCCTGAACCAAGCGAGTTTGCAACGGGTCAGCCGCACCCCAGAACAGCACCATCAGCACTTCCATTTGCTGACCTTCCACGAGATTGGCTGCCCGTTTGCTTTCACCCAGAAGTTCCGGGACACCTGCCGGAGGTGGTTCCTGGCTGAGGGATGAGGCGCTGAGGATGTGATTGACTTTGTGGTGCTGGAGCAGTTCATCGCCTGACCTCCGGAAGGGATGGTGGAGTGGGTCCAGTACCACTGTCTGGCATCACTCGTACCTGCGTACCTGGGGGCAGGTGAGCCCCTCCCTTCTTCCTCTCTCTCTCTCTCTCTCTCTCTCAATTTCGTGTCTCTCATCCTCCTTCCTGCCCTTTCCCCATCCCTGCTCCATGGAAACGGGGGCCAATTCCCCTGAAACCAGTTCCCCGAACCTGTGCTTTCCCTCTCCTTCTTATCCCCCTGTGTCTGTCTCCTCTCTCCCCCAGGTGGGTGAATCAGGGGCCACAGGTGTGGGAGTAAAGCCTGGGCTGGTGTGCTGGTGTTGCAGGGAGCCTGGGCATTTCCAGGACCAAAGCCACCTAATGGAGGTGGGAGCGTTGGTCTGGATCTCCGACGCACCGCAGGCCTTCCCCAATTGAGCTGGGACGTACTGCATACTAGTGAGTGTTCAAGGTGGTACATACCACACATTGGTGGATTAGGGCTGTAACCAGACCGCAATTCACCAATGCTTGGTTCAAGGTGAGGCATTGGGAAATGCACGTTTGGCGAAGGTGAGGTGTGTGCACGGGGATGTTCACGAATATCCGCTAGTGCCGATCATCATTAAATTTCGGGGACAAAAATATATAGTGGAGGCAGCGGTTAGTCCTTGCCTCACCCATCCACTAATTCTGGGGATGAATTGGCCGGGGTTTCGAGCGTTAGCGGGAGAAATGTTTGTGGATGGGTCCTGCAGTAGTGAAAAACGGCATGGAATGTGCGCAACATTGGCTGGGGAGGTGGTGCTGGAGCCGTCGATGTCAGCTCCATGTCAGATAGGTGTGCGCTCCCACCTCTATTTCTCAATTATTAAGGATAGGTTATATCGAGTGATACAAGACACTCAAACGCAGGAAGAAATGACCCAATTGTTGGTTCCAAAGAACCGTCAGGAATTGTTATTCCAGGCAGCTCACCATAATCCAATGGCAGGGCACTTAGGATAGGATAAAACACTGAACCATCTCACGGCCCACTTCCACTGGCCCGGCATTCTCGGCAATGTTCACAGGTGGTGCGTGGCATGTTGCGAATGGCAGCTGGTGAATCCGCTGGCCACCCCAAAAGTGACTTTGCTCCCATTCCTATTAATCAAGGTCCCCTTCGAAAGAATTTGTATGGACCTCGTCGGGCCATTGGATCAAACTGCACAAGGGCATTGCTTTGTGTTAGTTCTAGTGGACTACGTAAAGTGATACCCAGAAGCAGTGCCTCTCCACAGCATCTCCGCATGTAATGTTGCGGAGGCACTCTTCCGTGTTATCTCCCGAGTCGGGATCCCGAAAGAGATCCTGACTGATCAGGGAACATCTGTTTCATGAACACTACATGAGCTTTATGGATTGCTGGGGATTAAATCAATTCGCACCAGTGTTTATCTTCCACAGATGGATGGGCTGGTCCAACGGTTTAATCAAATGCTTAAAAACATGATTTGTAAGTTCTTTCACAATGAAGCACAGAATTGGGATAAGTGGATAGAGCCCCTGTTATTTGCAGTATGAGAGTTCCTGCAAGCCTCCACAGGGTTTTCCCCGTTTGAGTTATTGTATGGGTGGAAGCCTTGCGGCATGCTTGATGTCATTCTGGAAAATTGGGAGGAGGGACCTTCTAACAGTAAAAACAAAATTCAATACGTTCTTGACCTTAGAGCAAAACTCCCCATCTTAAGCCACATAACACAGGAGAATTTTCTGCAAGTGCAAGAATGTCAATCTTGGCTGTATAACAGGGGTACTTGGCTATGAGAGTTCGCACTGGGAGATAAAGTGCTCTTTTCGCTACCCACATCAAGCTCTAAATTACTCGCCAAGTGGCAAGGACCCTTTGAGGTCACACGGTGAGTTGGGGATGTCGACTATGAGGTAAGGTTTACCACCTTAAACTCCTCAAACCATGGAGGGAGGCGGTTCCCGTGGCTTTGGTGATGGTCCTCCCAGAGAGAGAGGAGCTAGGACCAGAGGTGAATCTAAAAACGCTGGCTCAATCCACCCCGGTCACTTATGGAGACCACCTCTCCCCATCCCAAATTGTTAAATTGCAAGCGACATTTTCCAACATGTTCTCGCCTCTCCCCAGTCACACCAATCTCATACAGCACCACATAGGGACAACCCCAGGAGTGGTGGTACACAGGTGCCCCTATGGGCTGCCCAAACACAAAAAAAATGTGGTTTGGAGGAACTCAAGGCTATGCTCAACATGGGGGTAATTGAAGAGTCCCACAGTGACTGGAGCAGCCTGGTGGTTTTGGTGCCTAAAGCTTCCATCCACATGCTACTTATGTTGGTGCCTATTTAGATGACATTGTTATTTACAGGAATGATTGGCAGCCGCACATGCAGCACCTGAGGGCTGTTCTGAGATTGCTGAGACGGGCTTCATGAAATTATTCTGATTAACCCCAAATAAAGACCAGCTGTTTCTGTAGGATTTTCTTGACATCTTGTTGGTTTCATCTGACTGCTGAAGCCATGGTCTGCAGAGACCTGACAAAGCCTGTACAGGTTCTCACTGTTGAAAGGGAGAACAAGACACATGAAACCAAGGAACCAATTAGAACATAACACACAAACAAGGGTAGCACATGACAAGATCACATGTGGGGCAAGGAACACATGGGAAATGGAGTCCAGAAAACAATGGCAAGACTCCGGGGTGGAGTGCCCTCTAGTGGAGTTCATGGGCAATCCAGCTAGAGATTGTAACAATACCTTTTGGAATTATTGAATTATTATCCCTTTTGGAATTGGTCTCATCAGGCCATAACATGTCAGGTCCATAACATTTTGCCACATGGTTTGGGGTGATTTAGTTGGGCATGGATTTTTTAATTTATTTTTTTGAGAAAGGGCTTCCATCTAGCCACCCTACCCCACAGCGCAAACATAATAATAATCAGTACTTGTCAGATATCCCTGCAGCTCCTTTAATGTTGCTGTTGGTTTCTTGTCAGCCTCTCTGGTAGGTTTTTGTTTTGTCCTTTTGTAAATATTGGAGCGACCTCCTTTTCCTGGTAATGTTACTGTGGTGCTCCATCTTCTCCACTTGTTGATGATGGCCTTTACGGTGAGGGTATATCTAATGTTTTGGAAATTCTTTTGATATACCCTCACTGCCATCATCAACAAGTGGAGAAGATGGAGCTTTTCTGATTGTTTTACATTTTATTTGTATACTTTGCAATTGCACGTTAAAGGTGAGAAAAGATCTGACATGATTTATCTTAGTGTGATTCATTTACTTCACAAAAATCTGGCATTTTAACAGTGGTGTGTAGACTTTTTATTTATTATAATTTGTTTCAGTGTTATGAATTCAGTAGTCTCTAATGTTTATTATTAAGAATTCAATGGCTTTTAAAATTCAAATCTTTTTTAATTCAAATGGGAAATTTGAAAAAGACAATCTAAAAAGGGTCTTTGTGTCAACCCTGTTCTGGATGCCTCTGGCTTGCTCATTGGGGATAAATTCACATATTTAAAATCTATATCCTGGATTTATATATTTCTGTCAAGCTGCTTTTTGACTATTTCCATTGTTAAAAGTGCTATACAAATAAAACTGAATTGAATTGGTGTGTGTGCCTTTTTGTCATTCTATCTTTGCATCAGGGACAGACATTAAAAGAATAAAACATGAACGGTTATATGATTGTAGTTTCAAAATCCAGGCAGGAGTAACAAAAAACAGGTCATTTTTCATGTTTATTAGCAAAAATCAAGGTTTCAAAATTTAAAAGCAACTTGTGTTTCTTTTCCTTCTTTGTAAATCAAAAAATTAAATTGTAAACGAACTAAAACACTTTTCCTGAAACCTGAGATTGTTGCACTAGTCATTTAAATAAATCATTTTTCTTTTTTGTTTTTTTTTAAGGAGTTAAATACACGATTTTTTTTTGAGTGTCAGTTGTTCAACTGTGTAACAGGACCAAGTTCAACAACTTTTTTTTTTTTTTTGCTGTACACTACAGGTCCTGTACGGAACTTCTAAGGGGACATGGCGATGGAAAAAAAATATGACATGGGAGGAAGAATTCTATTTCAGTGCTTTTGCATTCCCCCGAGAAACTTTGCGTTCGCAAGCAATGAAATAGAAATTTTCCTCCCAGCTCATATTTTTCCATCACCATGTCCCCTTAGGGGCTCCGTCAGTCCTTGTACATTTTAAACATTTGTTTTCTGCATTGAATTGATTGATGACAACTTTTCGTTTTTCTTTTCTTCTGTCTGTAGCAGAAGAAACAAGATTTCGGCCCAAATCGCCATCTAATAATTATTAGAAATATATTAACCATACGAGTCGATTATTGATTTGGATTATTGGTTTGAGTGGATGGGGTTAAAATGCTGATTGCATCTGATTGGTCAACGGTCCATGTATCTGCACAAGCTCATTTTTTGCAACTCCGCTAGTCAAAATAAGAGTCTTCCACTGTTAAACTTTCAGGGCTGCTAGAGGTTTTTAGGGAAGTGCCGTCAGAAAAAATAAATGAATAATAAAAGATTCATGTTGTGATTTAAGATGTGTGGTCTTGTGTAAGCTAATTACCTATAGGCTAAGAAAAAGATTGATAGTGCTCCAAGAGACAGAGATGATAACTGCTACATCAATAGATAGCCTATAAGTGGCAGACTATGTATCATTATAAATTAAAGTCACTTTGGGTTTGGAGAAAAATATATTATTTTAATATTATTTTATCATATGAAAGAAAAACTAGTCATTAATACATTAAATAGACCCGTGCAATGGGTGTGTATATATATATATATATATATATATATATATATATATATATATATATATATATATATAGTTTGTCAGGATAAAATAGCTGTATTTAGGGAAATATGTATCAGCCTAGTTCTGTACAATAAGATCATTTCTAAAAACATTTCTTTAAAATCACTTTGTTACTATCATTTAAAAATAAATATATTAATTGAGTAATATATTTATAAAGATTTTAGACTATTGTGAATGTAGTCTATTTAAGATAATGTTACAAAATAAATTGTTAATAGTATGAATTGAGATCTATTAAGACATTTTTTGACTTTCCACATTGTCTAAGCTTTCTTGCCATTCATAAAAGAAAATACCCAACACATGATACATTTCTAAACTCTGCAAGCTGCCGATCTACATGTGAAGGAGGAAAAAATATATTTTTTAAGAATTATATTCTAAAGAAACATGGCTTACCATTTTATGTAGACTGAAAGCAATTTTTAATAGAATTTGGTAATTTTGGAAGAATGTTTTCATTCATTTAGGCTTTTAAATAAAGTATTTAGCTATCCTCAGAATTATTTACGCTCAGTTGATAAGCATTCACCCTTTCGGTGGGAATCGTCCTTTCTGCAGCAGTTACTGATTTGAGTTGTCTCAGATGTGTCTGTATGAGCTTTGCACATTTTGATTTTGACATTTTCTTCCATGCTGAAAAGTTAAATGGAGATTAAAATTAATGTTTTTAAATGTTGGTGAACAGTAATTTTCAGGTCACGCCACAGATTTTCAATTGGAAATCTGTGGTCAGTTAAGTCTGGGCTTTGACTCAGCCAGTCCAAAACACAAAACCTTTTGTCTTCCTGTGTTTTGGCTCATTGTCCTGTTAGATGGGTGGCTCCATCCATGTTGCCTATGATGGCAACAAGCCTTCCAGTTCCTCCTGCTGAAAAGCAACCCTAGGGCATGATGCTACCACCACTGTGTTCGATCACAGGAATGGTGTTACCTGGGTATTGGACTGTACTTGGTCTGCATTAAATATTATGCTTTGCTTTTAGACCAAATGGCTCAAGTTCAGTCTCATCAGACCACAAAATCCTTTTCCAAAATCTCTCACATTTTCTAAATGTTTTTTCTCAGAAGTGAGTTCCTTCTGGTCACTCTCCTACAGAGGCCTTTGAAGGTCTCCTATAGAGGCCTGATGATATTAGGGCCTTTCGCACTTTCGAACCTTTTCATAGTACCTGAAATAATTGTGGAACTACCCACTTTTTGGCATTTTCGCACTTCCGGAACTGGGTGCGATTTTAGTACCGGACTGCCTTTTTCGAGAACCAAATTAGCTCTTACTCCGGAGCAGGGTCTAACCAGCACAACTGGTACTATCCCTGATGTAAGTAGACGTTGATCGGCCAAACGCATACGAAAACGTCATGATTTAAAACGCCGTGTAAACATACTGTAGTGTCAACTTATTTCGCAAGTATGGAGAACAGCGATAGATGGACGCGAGACACAACAAAAACACAGCTCCAATCACAGTGTCCTCCATCCTCCGGTTGTTTACGTTCTTCTTCTTTGTTTCTGTTGTTGAACGCTGCGCACAAATGACGTCGCTGTCGACCGGCTTACGTCACTTCCTAGTGCCCGCTGTCGGTGCGAATGTAACCCTTTAAACAGTACTGGGAAATAGTTCACGCAAAATCGCCCAGTGCTTTAGTACTGTAAATTTAGTTCTGGAACTAAAGCCGTGCGAAAGGCCCTATAGTTGAGATCTGCACAGGTTCTTCTGTTTCAGCCAGTGAGCTCTGTAACCCCTTCAGTGTTGTAAATGGACTATTGCACAATTCTCTGACAATTGCCCTTCTTGTCCAAGCACTCAGTTTGGCCTGAACTTGGTAGTGTCTGGGTTGTGCCATATTTTTTCTACTTTTTTTTTGGATTTCACAGTGAAGGTTCAAATCTTTGCTGATCTTTTTTTTATAATCTTCTCCAGCTTTTTAAATAATTTTTTTTAATTTTTTTAAATCTCCTAACAACATCCTCTCAAAGCTTCGTGGGCAGTTCCTTTGGTTTTCCTGACAACAGGACTGATCTGAATTGATATATTAGCAGTGAGACCTCACAAAGCCAGAGATATTTAATGTGCAAGAATACAGCTGGAAAGAGGTGGATTTAAAATGAACGCAGGTGTACACTGTTTAAAAGTTGGGGTCATAAATGTTAATAATGTAAAAAAAAAAAATAAAAATAAAAAATAAGAGGGATTATAAAAATTTCATTTTGTTTTTTTTAAGTACTGCCCTGAATAAGCTATTTCACATAACATTTTACATATAGTCCACAAGACACGATAATAAGTGAATTTTCACAAATGCACAAGTTCAAAAGTTTACAAACACACGATTCTTAATACTGTGTGTTGTTACCTGTTGTTGGATGATCAGTGACTGTTTTCATGTTTTGTGATAGTTGTTCATGAGTCCCCTGTTTGTCCTGAGCAGTTAAACTGCCCACTCTTCTTAAGAAAAATCCTCCAGATCCTGCACATTCTTTGCTTTTCCAGCATCTTCTGCATATTTGACCCCTTTCCACCAGTAACTATATGATGTTAAGCTCCATCTTTTCACACTGAGGACAATTGAGGGACTCAAACACAACTATTACAAAAGGTGTAAATGATGTAATTGTAATGATGCTTAAGAAGGCAACACAATACATTAAGAACCAGGGGGGTATAAAATTTTGAACAGGGTGATCTGTGAAACACAGAAACATGTAAATATCTTATGTAGCTTCTGAAGGGCAGTAATAAATGAAAAAATAAGATCTTTAAAATAGTAACAATTATTATGATATTTGCTGCTGATATTAGGAGCAGCAAAACACAGGATTTAAACAAGAGATAAACATCAATCCCAACATCATTTCTAAAATGACAGGAACATATTACACTAAGTAAATGTTGCTACATACTCAGGAGTAGGCCTAAGAAATGTTCTATATTTCCCAATTTACTTAATAAGATTCTTCATAAAAACACAATTTAATGCACATAGAATCCATCAGTGCCTTATTTAACCACAGTTATGTATGTTTCATTCATCCATTATATCCATTCTCCTCTCTCTACTTACTGTATTTTTAGACTGTCACAATTAACCTGAACCATATTTGGTAATTTGGGACATCATGTTAAATTATATAAACATCTGTACATGTTTTGAACTAACATAAAGCTTATTCTCTTACAGTAGTACATCTATGTATATTTGCATCACAAATATGTAGAATAAATTAGTCCTGACAATTTTATATGAAAAAAAAGGTCAAAACATGTGTCTTTTTTCCCTACTCCAAGATTTTTGGGGTCAGCTTTCTGTCTGACCACAAGGCCTTATATGATGATGTCACATGAATTAAGTCAAGTTATTTCTATCAGGCATTCCCACTGCAAGGCCTTAGGAACACAGGTTTTGACTTTCATTTATCAGGCCAGAATACTTAATACTGTTAAGTTTAAATGTCAGAAAGGTAAATATCACAAAGGCTTTGCTCCAAGCCCAATGATACATTAATTCTGTCAGTAATAAGAGCAGTAATAAAAAAAACTAGGAAATATGCTGTTATTATGAATATTCATTTTCACTCAGTGTAACTGGTTAAGAAATAAAACACTTTTGTGGCTACTAAATAAATTCAGTAGTACACATTGAGTTATATTTTTAAAAAGTTGCATTAATTTCAACATATTATGAGCTGTCATTAAAATGGGGTCTGTTGGTTTGTCTTTTTCCACTAGAAGTGGTCCCTAGATGCTAAACAGGTTTGAGCAGGCTAGTTTAGCTGATAGACTCATTTGTGGTCTTTGACTGCTATCTAGTGGGCAAATAATCCAAAAACTTGATAAATCTTCACAATATGCTCTTGAGATAAAAACTCCCTACAACTTTATATCGTGATACAAGTTATGAATAATAGAATTTTGATTTTTCAATTTTAAAAAGTCAGAGGAATGCCAAAATACACAGAAAGGAAATGATTATTTATTTGAAATTTTAAAAATGATTAGACATATATACCAGCACCACTTATTGTGTATATCTAATAAAGTAAGAAAAAAAGTAAAAAAGTAAAAAAAGTTTCTATAGGTCCATTAAGTTTACTTAGGTACATGCACCTGTCGAGTTCATATTATCCATTTCATGGAGTACACATTTATCATTTTCAGGGATTTTATCGAAACACAAAACATAAAAACTAGCAAACTGTCTGATGTCGCACAGCTTATTTAAACACAATGATTGAACATGATTTGGCAAAAAGAACGAGAAATATTATGATCTTTTGCTATTTTGTTTAGACAATGTTACAGAAATAAATTCTAGTGTATAGGGTAGGTTTTCCACTCTAATTAATTTATATACATGAATTTATTAATAGATTATTATTCAGTTATAATAAATAATACATAATCAGATGTTTAACAGTGGTAGACACATACTTTGACTAAATAAATTTCTAAATGCCCCTTATTGGTCATAATGTCAAAGTATGTGTCTACCACTGTTAAACAGCAGATTATATATTATTTATTATAACTGAATAATAATTCTGTTAAGTCATTTAAAGAAAGAAAGAAAGAAAGAAAGAAAAAAAGAAAGAAAGAAAAAAAGAAAAAAAGAACGGTATTTCAAATTAGAATGTATGGGTGAGTGAGCTCAGGAACTTAGTTTTGTATAATATGCTAAACAAAGGGCAGCATGGTGGCACAGCAGGAAATGTTGCTGCCTAACAACTCCTAACAACAACTAGGATCAACTCTGAACTCACTGTTTTGCATGTCCTCCTGTATGTCCTGTACTGTTTTGTCCATTTCCTCCAGGTTCTCTGGTTTCTTCCAACCTCAAAAAAATATGCTGGTAGGTGGATTGGATACACAAACCTTTCCTGTAGGCAATGTGTGTGGGTGTATGTATGGTCCCCTGCAATGGACTGGAACAGGGGTCTTCAATCTTATCCACCAGTGTGGCTTCAGGCTTTCATTCCAGGCAAATAGGAGGCACACTTTATAGTTGATTGGAGAATAAGTCAAGTAGTCAAGTCAAGTAGTCAAGTCAAGCAGATCTTTACTGTCATATCAACCATATACAATGTACAATACACACTGAGATGAAATAATGTTTCTTTGGACCCATATGTGCAGTGCTGACAGGACATAACTAAGGCACTAAGAAGAAGGAAGCCCGTAGGGAGGGGGTAATACGAAATAATGTTAGTGTAATACGAAACAGGAGTGAGTACACAGGGGACCAGTAAGAGCATAAATACCCCAAATCACAAAACATTACTCTAACCACTAACAAGGTCCAAGGCTATAACTTGAAATGAAATTTAAAGTTGCAGTGCAGTATTGTGGTTGTGAATACAGTACCATCAAAGTGTTGGTTTGTTGTAAACAGTAAGTCATCAGCTGTGGTTCTCCTTGAACCAAACCACTGTGTAGGGCGTTAAGGCCTTCTGTGTTAACGCGGATTTGCACCTTTGCGTCAGGATGCAGAGAGGGGGGATCATGGATAAATGTGGCACAGGGAGATATAGAGATGTGCTAATGCAAAGTCGTTCCATGAGCTAACTATGTATCATGAATAGCTGCTGTGCTATGCGTCAGGCGAACGCTGATTGGTTGGTGGAGAAGTGTGTCGCTTATGTGGATGGAAATGGTTTAATAAGATGTTGTGAGATTTCTTCTGTGGGCAAATTCAGACTAATACTGTTCAAAGTACATCTGAAGTGTAAACAATAAATTGCTAAACAATAAAGTGTAAACAATAACATTTTCCCTCATCCAGTATTTTCAGTCTTCTATAGAGGAGCTCAGGCTCCAAAACAGCTTTGTGAAAGTGTAGTCCGTTAAAAACCTGAAAACAGCTGACAACCTAAACAGTTGAAAAACGCGCTGTAAAAATCTCAGTTTAAACATATTTAATTTGTTAGTTTCTCAGACTGGTGCCTTTAATAAAAATTTCTCCTCTACGATAAAACTCTCAAACAAGTTTTCCCACTATATTTTATGTTTGCTTCATACACGGTGAAATGATCACATTAATGTATAATGGATTTATTTACAGAAAACTGCAATTATGATACTGTGTTAATATAAATATATTATATAAAGCGTGAGACTTTATAACAGCTGTAGCTCATTATTATGGCCAGTTTAATCCTGCAGGATCACACACTTTACTTTCTCTTTCTTCTAACATACTCCCAAAAACACACATTCTATGTGTGTGTGTGTGTGTAACTTGGGAAACTGAAGTGCTGCAATACAAAAGCTGCTCATACTGCTGAATACAGACGAATTAACACATCAGAAATGCTTGTAGTAGGAATTCACTTGGTTTGTAATTAATCACGCAAGGTTCCTTTTTTCCTCTGCACTTTTCAAAACAACATAATGCCCATGTTATCTTCTACGCTACTTATTATTCTTACAGTGAAACATGGAACTCAGGATGTTTTTGGCCCTTCTTCACCACTGGTGTGGTGCATGTGACAATGCCTCCTAGAAGACACTCACATTACATTCAAGTATGAATACTTCACCTTGCGCAAGCATCTGCACACAATGTCCTGACGTACATGCAGAGACGCGCATGCAGAAGTATAAATCAACCCTTAGTTGGGAGTAGAGTCCAGGGTGATGCATGTGCAATGGGCAGCATGGTATTCAAGAGTCTCACAGCCTGGAGATAGGAGCTGTTACTCAGACTGGCAGTCCTTGAGTGAAGCTGCAATACCCTTTTCTGGAAGGCAAAGGGGCAAATAATTTGTGGGAGGGATCATCCACAATGCTGGAGGTCTTGTAGCTACAACATGTTTGGAAAAAATTCTAAACAGGGGGCAGAGGTGTCCCAGTGATGTGTACCACTGAGCTACCACTGCTCTGTAGGAGCGTTGACTCATTCACTTATCAAAGAGTCTTGGTGGTGAAGCTTAAAACCCGCATCTGAAATGTTACAACCCGGTAAAAGAAAGTTTTTGGCAAATACCAACTTTTTCTGTATGTCTTTTCTGACTCTGACCTTACATTTCCAATGATTATTGGTTTGGATTTCCTGGTAGTGAATGGAGTGGTTATTGACTTTAGCAATTCACCTTACAGTCTGCCAGACTGTCAGGGGAAGAGACAGGAATTTCCATTTACAGAGTATGCCCCTGACCCTAATGGCCATACCCTGCTCCAACTGTGTATAGCACAACACAGTCCTCTGACATCAGAAGAGGGAGTCAGACACATCAAGAGACTGGTGAGTCTGACAGACATAGGGGCAGAAGTCCAACAACAACTAGAATTTTTCCCTATGACTGGCCAGTCATATGTACTGATGCACTAGGATGATTTGCAGTGGTACAACTTTAGATTGTTACCACTGATGAAGTACCTATTCACAAGAAAGCATATAGAGTACCAGTAGTCTGACAACAAGTGATTGACGAAGCCATTGGTGAGTTGCTGGCTAAGGGAATTATTCAACCTTCCAACTCTCCTTGGGCAGCACCTGTCATAAAGAAAGATGGAGGCATAAGATTTTGTGTAGATTACCAGGGACTGAGCAGCAAACTCATTTGGACTCGTACCTGATGCCTCAAATTCAAGAAATACTGGAATCTCTGCATGGAGTAGCAATATTCAGCACCCTTGACCGGAGAAGTGGTTACTGACAGGTGAACATGGACCCACTGAGTATCCACAACACAGCATTTGTCACACACAGGAGGTTAATGAAATTTGCGTGGCTATCATTTGGACTCAAGAACTCTGCAGCAAATATCCAACACCTAATGGAATGCGTGCTCATGGATTGTAAATCAAGGAACTGTTTTGTGTACATAGATGATGTGGTACAACACCTAAAAGACCTCTCCTGGGCAGAGAAGGGCTAAACATGAACATGTTATCTCTGTTGAGGGTGTCAAGACCAATCATGAGAAGGTGAGACCTGTCTACGATTTCCTGATCCTGAAAAATGTCAAAGATGTTCAGAGATTCCTCTGTCTAGCTGGATGGTAACATAATTTTTTATCTCAGATTTTTCTATGAAAGTTGCACCCTTGCATGCCCTGAAGCATAAAGAGGTTAGATGGAGTTGGACAGAGGACTGTCAAAAGTTGTTTGAAGACATCAAAAAAGCACTTTTATCTGAGACCACAAAATTTCCAGAAACCATTCAGAATACAGACAGATGTAAGAAATACAGGCATTGGGGCAGTACTGACACAGGAGAAAGACAGGAAAGAACACATTGTAGTGTATACTGTGAGGTTATTCAATATAACAGGAGAATCAGTGCCCAGAGTGTCTAGCTGTGGTATGGGTAGTGAAAAAGTGGAGGCCGTACTTAGAAGGAACACACTTTGAAGTGATGACCAATCATGCCACACTCACATGGGTCTTCAACCATCCAAACCCCTCATCAAGACCTACTAGATGGATCATCAGGCTCCAAGGATATGATTTCAAGGTGGTATATAGGAAGGGACAGTGCAACGTCGTTCTTGATTCTTAATCATGCAGCCAAGCACCTCAGTCACCACAAGGCTGAATTGCAGTGTGTAAAATTACAACCATGAATGCTGATCTCCCAGTGCATTGGACAGACATAGCCAGTGTAGAGGTGAGTGATCCTGAGGTTCAAGCACTAATTAAAGAAAGACCCCAAGATCACAATCTGTAAAGAATTCATGTGGAAAATGGTTTCTTGCTTTGCTACATACCCAAACCTGACCAGGGCCACACCCTCCAGTCATACATTCTTTTTGGTTTGAGGGAAGCATTTTTGCAGTTTGCTCATGACAACCCCCTCAGTGGACATCTGGGCAGGCTTAAAATCCTCTTGCCTTTGTTGGATGAAGTGTACTGGCCAAGTATCAGAATACCTGAATTACCAAACTTTCAGGGCAGATGCAGTCCACACCCATACTAGAGCCAGGGTACATGTTAGGAATAGATATTATGAGCCCATTGCCTAAAAGTACAAAACAAAATAAGTATCTGTTGGTAATAGTTGATTATTGAGGCAAGTAACGTCGGAGGATTGAGGAGCGCAATTCACCTTACAGCTCCTAAACACCATTTGTAAACAGTGGGGAGTCATCCAAAAGTTGACCACAGCAAACCATCCTCAGACCAATCTGATGAGATATCAACCATACTTTCAAAACCGTGGTCTCTTCATATATCCGAGGGCATCACAGAGAATGGGACAGATGGATTGCAGACTTCAGGTACTCCACCAATACAGCTTGGCATGAGAGCACCAAATTCTTGCCAGCAAAAACAGTGCTTAGCAGAAAGCTTAAGGGTCCACTGGAGAGACTTGTCCATCAGTCATTTACCCCTCAACATGACATGTATAACACCATTAAGAGACAGCAGAGACTCATACAAGTATGTGCCAGCATAGAAAAGGATCTGTACAAACAGGCTCACTATTACAACACTAGATGAAAACAAGAGCAATATCACGTTGGTGATCTGATGTTGGTTAAAACCCATCCACTATCCAAAGCTGAAATAGGGTTCAACTAAATGGAAGGGTCCAGCAAAGATACTGAAATGCCTTGGTGAGGTAAATTATCGAGTATCATTTGTTGATATCCCAAGCCAGATGGACATCATCAGTAGTCACGTTTACATGGACACTTTTTGTTTCAATCGGAATGAAATCAATCAGATTGATTAATCCGATCGCAGTGTTTACAAGAATGCTGAATAAAGTAATCGGGTCAATATGCACGTTTACATGACAGAATCTTCTGACGTGCACAGTGCACGATTACACGTTTCCAGCCGTTCCAACACGCAGATACTAGCAGCCACACTCTTGCCATTGCTTCTTTTTTTCGTTTTAAAAAGCATACTTAACATTTGCCTATTTCAGCTGCTAATTAGAAGACGACGAGCGCGTGATGTTTTGTGTGGTGCTGCGTGTATTTATCAAGCAATTAAAATGCCCCTTCCCGAGCCCAGAACAAGGCGTCTGTGGTTGAAGGTCCGAAGCAAGGACTGGTGGGACAACGTCGTCTTGCACCACTTCACAGACGAGGAGTGGAAGGAGAATTTTAGGATAACACGACAGTCATTTATGACACTATGCTCCATGGTGGAGGGATACATGGCACCTGGTGAGGCTACGGTCAGAGCCCCAATACCGCTGACAGCCGTGCGTCATACGTCATTACGTGTTTGTGCGTCATTGCACATGCGCAGAACTATCTGGTTTCATTTTCAACCCGATGAAGTGTTTACATGTCCTCTCCATCAGATTAGAAAAGGTTTAAACCACCCCTTACGATCCGAATGAAATTTTAATCGGTTTTGGCCAATTCATTCCGATTGACGTGTTTACATGTGACTTTTTAGATCTGATTGTGCTTCTAGTCCAATTACGATCGGATTATTAGTGTCCATGTAAACGTAGCTACTGTTGTTAATTTAAAGAAATATGTGTTCACTCTCAAGACCAGCCTCATTTATTGCTTAGGTTTACCTTTTGTTATAAAGTTTCTTTCTGATTCTGAGAAGTTTTGGTTTCCTTGCTTATCCTCAAAACTACATGTGAGGCAGGAAGAATTCTTCCTGACTCATACATAGGTTTGAGGAACCTTTTTCCACTGAAGGAGTGGATGTGTAACTGTCCTTCAGTACTGGAGAGGGAGCAACTCAGGGTAGTGGGTGTATTCGAATATATTCGTGACCCCAGGCAGACTTTGGCAGCAGCCCAACGAGCTCTATCCTCACTCTTTCATAGGGGACTCCAATGGGAAGGGGGATAAGAGGCACCAGCGCAGGCTTTTTGGAGGAGGTGTGCTGGTATTGGGGACATCACTGACAGAAGTTTCTGACTTCTGCATCCATTGCCAGGCCAATGAAAGCAGTCCTGAGTTTTTCCAGGATGTCAGGGTGTTCCTGGGCCCCAAATGGCCCCCTAGTAAAACACTATGGTGGATCAGCAAGTCGATCATTGATTGAGGTACCACCAACAGGCCTCATGGCTGCCCATGTTGCTCCATGTGGTAATTTAATAGCCTGTTCTTGATCAGGAAATATGAGGGGGTTAAGGCTCAAGCTTCCTGCTGGTTTATCCCTTCTATCTGTGCTACCTGACTTCAGCAATGTTTCAAGCGGTCATCCTCTTTTTGCAATCACCTAAAGTTGCCTTCTTTGGTGGCCTGATGATAGATAGACATGAGAGGGTTAGTGGTATTGTTGCATCACCACTGTCTTCCTCCTCCTGTGCCAAGCATGCTGGGTGGGTTTGGGTGTTGGGTTTTTATTGGGATCACCATTTCTTTCATCAAACTTTCAAGGAGGAGAGGGGGCTGGCAGGAAACCCAGGCCAGTCTTGATCTCCAAGCAGGGGGACAGGCAGATCAGGCACAAGCCAAATGAGTAGGGGCCACTCACCTCTGTGGTTTCTCACTTTATCCTCAGGCAGGGACCTCCCGTACACCTCTGTGTACATAGGAGGTCAAGAGGCTCCCATATTAGACTCCCTTGGCACAGACCGAGGAAGGTCCACCATCTTGGCAGGTCTCAGGCAGGGAAGTATCTGTTGTGGCTCTTAGATTGCGGAGGGCCAACAGATTCTCAGTTAACAGCTTCAAGCCTTGGGCTAACTCCTGAGTTACCTTCTGCTGGCATAGGCTGGTCTGGAGTAAGTGTTTCCACACAGGATCCATCTCTCTGCGTGTGTCTGCTCATGCTTGCATTCCCCACCAGTGTAGTAATGGCTTTTCATAGTTTTTTAGTGTATTTACAACCCAAAACATACATTTTAGTATGAGATATTGTGGTTACATCAAACTGTCAGATTTGAGGTGTGGAAAACTGCTCCTCACTCAGCCAATATTGCGTAAGAAAAATGTTCACGTCAGAACAATGTGTAACTGATACATGCTTCTGTTTTACACAAACTCCACCCTTTATGCGCATATATAGTTTTTATGTCTTATATTTGAGGTCTGAATACTTATGTGTGCAATTTAGGTATTAAATCTCTATTACGCATGCATAACCCAACTCCGAATATGGTTTTTCGTGTGGGAAATGTGTGTGTGTGTGTGTGTGTGTGTGAGAGACACTTACAATAGACAATAGACACTAATAAATTCAGTTGAAACATGTCAAGAAAGTCAAAAAAAGGGACATAAGTCTGTACATTAAATGTGTATTTTTTTACTTTAACTGTGATTTCAACTACCTGAAGGATGACAAATACAATGAGAGGAAATGGGCATTCAGACGCTTTTGTTTTTGTTATTTAATATACTTCCAGTGCATACAATTGAGGCTAGAAGTTTACACAGACCTAGGCTAGACATTCAAACTCAATTTTTCACAAATTCACACATTTCATGTTAGCATACTTTTCCTGTGTTAAGTCAATTAGTGTATCCACTTCATTTCCATAACAACTAATTTCAAACCAATAGCTAAGAGAAATTTATTTCAGCTTTTATTTACTATACCAGATTTTCAGTGGGTCAGAAGTTTGCTTTTCAAGAATTCAGAATGCTTTTCAACTGCTTTAACTTTAACACAACTCTTTGGGTAGTCTTCCACAAGCTTCTCACAAGATTTTGCTGGAATTTTTGCCCATTCCTCCTGACAGAACTGGTATAAGTTGTTTAGATATCCTTTTCAGTTCAGCCCCCAAATTTTCCATGTGATTCAGGTCAGGGTTTGTGATGGCCACTACAATACTTTCACTTTGTTGTATTTAAGCCATTTTGTTACAACTTTGGAGGTATGCATAGGTGGAGAGTGGTCACTCCGTGCTCTCTTGAAGGCAACAACCATCTCTTTAATTTTGTCCATATTCAGAGACAGGTTGCTGGCTCTGTACCAGTCCAAGCTGCACCTCCTCTATGCATGCTGACTCGTCGTTCTTGCTGATGAGACCCACGACGGTTGTGTCATCGGCGAACTTGATGATGTGGTTCCAGTTGTGCATTGTTACACAGTCGTGAGTCAGCAGAGTGAACAGCAGTGGACTGAGCACAGAGCCATGGGGGGCCCCAGTGCTCAGTGTGGTGGTGTTGGAGATGCTGTTCCTGATCTGGACTGACTGAGGTCTCCCAGTCAGGAAATCCAGAGAGAGGTGTTCAAGCCCAGCAGGTTCAGCTTTCCAATCAGGTGTTGAGGAATGATTGTGTTGAATGCTAAACTGAAGTCTATGAACAGTGTTCGAATGTGTGTGTCCTTTTTCCAGGTGGGTGAGGGCCAGATGGAGGGTTGTGGTAATGGCATCGTCTGTTGAGCGGATGGGACGATTCATGAATTGCAGGGGGTCCAGTGAGGGGGGCAGCAGGGTTTTGATGTGCCCCATGATGAGCCACTAGAAGCACTTCATGCTGATGACTGTTAGTGCAACGGGACGGTAGTCATTGAGGCAGGACACTGGAGACTTCTTTGGCATGGGAACGATGGTGGTGCCCTTGAAGCATGTTGTAATAACGATGTTGCTCAGGGAGATGTTGAAGATGTCAGTGAGAACATCTGCCAGGGGGTCAGCACATCCTCTGAGCACTCTGCCAGGAATGTTGTCTAGTTCACCAGCCTTCTGTGGGTTAACTCTGTGTTGCTCTCTGTGTTTTCCTCACATCAGCCGTGGTTAGACACAGAACCTGGTTGTTGGGAGGAGGGGTGGTCTTCCTCACTGTCATTTTTATATTTGCATACAATTGTTTAATCAGATGCTTATGGTACCTTCAGTAGTTCCTAATGAGGATCCAGACTTGTGGAGGTCCACTTTTTTTCTGAGGTCTTGGCTGATTTGCTTTGGATTTTCCCATGGTATCAAGGGCAAATCCATTAGAGGGTCTCTAAAAGTAGGCCATTTTAGAGCCACAGGTGCACTCCCATTAACTCCTAATAATAACAATTGGCCAATAAGAAGCTTCTAAATGTTATTACATAAATTTCTGGAATCTTCCAGACTGTTTAAAGAAAGAATCAACTTGGTGTATGTAAATGTTTGAGCCACTGGAATTCTGACATAGTGAATTAAAGCTGAAATAAAAAATGGGGATGTGAGTGTTTCCACCCACGATTTCTTTCTGAACAAGAGTCATGTTTTTTGACTCTTAACTCTGGCTAATCCCACCTCTATCTCTAATTTACCCACATTTATTTAAAATTATTCTATTGCCAGAGTAGAATACATAGCTGCTGGTCTGTACCAACTTCTATGTTGCTACGAGAATCTAGCTACTAGAATAAGCAGTAACATATACTGTAAATCCTTGTTCTGTAAAATAAGAAGCTGATTAAAGAAACAGAGTAGTGTTCGCATTTATTTGATGGCGTGTATAGTGGTAAATTAGTTTATATATATGTGCTCTTTCCTCTATAGTGTTGTAGGTTTACTGCTAGTGTAGTGCTAATCCACCATGTTTATATAACAGATAAAAGGCCATTGTTAGTATCTCATGATTGATTTTACTGCAGCTGAGCAGATGATTATTAACCTAACCAGTGGTTCTAACCTCGGTTTTGCCAATAGCCTTGTTGAATTAAATTTCAATAAATTCAACCCACTCACTAGAGAGCCAACTAGCTCAGGAGAATGCTTCAAGCTTTGGTACAGGTGCTGTTTCTTTGAAACTAGAGAATAAGCAAATGCATCCAACTCCTCCTAAGTGTGTTAGCAGTGGTGAAAAGACACATTAGTGCAGCCTAGTGCCCAAATTGATTAAGAGGGACAGACTAACACTAGTGTGGTGTCCTTTGACTCCACTTACATGTTTACAAGTCAGATCATTCCTCCAGCTTGTCAGGTTGAGGATGATCTTGATAGAATCAGTTTGTAGCTGATAATTTTTTTTTGTATGCCAGAACCTAACACCCTGACCACTTCTCAGCCATCCAGTAAATTTTAACATGACTTAGATTTTTGTAGTTCTACATTAAGCACATTCATGTACTAGTCTGCTAATCCAAAACTTACCAAGGGAAACTGTGCAGTGGTAGCTCAGTGGTTAAGACAAGGTTTTGAGTTCAAATACCAGCACCACCAGACTGCCACTTGTGGGCCCTTGAGCAAGGCCCTTAAACCTCAACTGCTCAACTGTATAAATGAGATAAATGTAAGTTGTTCTGGATAAGGGCATCTGCCAAAATGCCATAAATGTAAAATGTGTCATTCTTCCCCATGTGAGTCTGCAAAACCCCTACCTGGTTTCATTCTTCACATTTTTGATGATTTTCACCTGTGTCTTGTTACCACCAGTCTACTTATTTGTGTCTCTTCAACACCAAGCACTCCTCAACCTGTGCAACGAGTAGCAGCAGCGCTTCAAAGCCCTCGAGCAGGGCCCTACCACCAGTCCATGTGTGACGCTCACCGAGTTGGCCTCCATGGATGATCAGGAGGCCTTCTTGGAGCTGTTCATGCATGCGGCACCATTGGAGGACCATTGAGACTATTTATTTTACTTCACTCAATTTGTAGATGTGTTGTACTTTGTATTTAAGGGTTAGAATGGGTGAGTGATTGGTGTAGGATGAGACAGGACAGTAGATGAGACAAAACAATTGACACGACAAGGCAGTAGACATGACATGGAAATGGTACTTATTAGGACTGTGGGTGGAGGGGGGTACGGGGTGTGTGTGCAAAATGGTTTTCTTGGTGATAGCCCTGTCAGAAGAACTGTTGTGTTTTCCTAATTGATGTTGAACCCCGACGTATCTCTGAATAAGCACTGATTACTTTGACAATTCCGGCACTGATATGACAAGTATATTATCACTCGGGATGGACACCTCACAGTAATACAACATATGTAACAATGCATATAAACAGGAGAGAATATAAGACTACAAAAACGCTGTTTATATCTGCCAGCTCCTTTTTGGGGTGTGCAAAATCACCAAATTGAGACCCTGGCAAGGTATTATATGCTTCAAAATATTTTTTTGGTTTACCGTTAATGTAATATTATGCTGTCATTCAGCATTTAATTAAGTTTGGAGGAGTTAGTTATTTTGCTATTTTGAAGGAGTTAGTTATTTTGTTAGTTATCATTGCTGTGGTTCCTTACTAAAATACCTTTAATTTGCATGTACCAGTGTAAAACAGCCTACAAAAATTGAGCAAAATACAAACAAGAGAGATGGAGGAATCACCACTTTATCATAAACACAATCTTTCTTGATTTTGTTCATTTATCTATAGTTATAATGCATTTTACCTGTAGTAAATATATAATACACTGAAAAAAGATGGACATTAACCACATCCCTGCATCTCAACATGGCTCGATCATGGATGCAGTATTTCCTGTTACTGTCGGATGCTTTCAATTGTTTGAATGGTTGGCTTTACATAACTCAAGTAGACACATTTCTTAGAGATCCAGATGAGGCAGTGCTTTGAATGAACCACCTTGAAATGTATGCAATGCTAAATAATGCCTGTCCAGCTATGCTAAGGATGCTAACAGCAAAAGGTTCAGAACTTGCCTTTAAAACTTGCCAAGAGCTCATTACAAAGTAAAACAGGACAGGGAAAGCACAGTTGACTACCATCATAAATTCAATTCAATTAAATTCAATTAATTTTATTTGTATAGCTCTTTTAACAATTAACACTGTCACAAAGTAGCTTTATAGAAATATATAAATTCCAGATATGACTTTTCAATTTGTAAATTTATCTGTAATGAGAAAGCCAGAGGCAACAGTGGCAAGGAAAAACTCCCTGAGACTACATGAGGAAGTAACCTTGAGAGGAACCAGAATAAAAAGGGAATCCTTCCTCATCTCGGACAGTGCAATTATACAGTGGTATGCGAAAGTCTGGGCACCCCTGGTCAAAATATCTGTTAATGTGAACAGTTAAGCAAGTGGAAGATGAAATGATCTCCAAAAGGCATAAAGTTAAACATGAAACACTCTTTTGCAATATTTTAAGCAATATCAGTGTATTGTTTTTGTTTTCTAATTTTAGAGTGAACAAGGGGAAAGCAGCACCCTGCAAAAGAATGGGAATCGCAGGAGACTTGAGCTCTCAGATAACTTTGACGAAGGTATCAGACCTTAATTAGCCTGTTAGGGTCATGGCTTGTTCACAGTTATCATTAGGAAAGGCCAGGTGGTGCAAATTTCAAAGCTTTATAAGTATCCAGACTCCTCTAACCTTGTCCCAACAATCAGCAGCCATGGGTTCCTCTAAGCAGTTGCCTAGCACTCTGAAAATGATTGACGCCCACAAAGCAGGAGAAGGCTATAAGAAGATAGCAAAGTGTTTTCAGGTACCGATTTCCTCAGTTCGGAATGTAATTAAGAAATGGCAGTTAACAGGAACAGTGGAGGTCAAGATAAGGTCTGGAAGACCAAGAAAAATATCAGAGAGAACTGCTCGTAGGATTGCTAGAAAAGCAAGCCAGAACCCCTGTTTGACTGCAAAAGTCCTCCAGGAAGATTTGGCAGACTCTGGAGTTGTGGTACACTGTTCAACTGTTCAGCGACACCTGCACAAATATGGCCTTCATGGAAGAGTCATCAGAAGAAAACCTCTCCTGAGTCCTCACCACAAAATTCAGCATCTGAATTTTGCAAAAGAACATTTACACAAGCCTGATGCATTTAATCGGGTTAAAATAGAACTCTTTGCCACAATGAGCAAAGGTGTATTTGGAGAATGAAGGGCACAGAATTTCATGAAAAGAACTCCAGTCCAACTGTTAAGCATGGGGGTGGATCGATCATGCTTTGAGGTTGTATTGCAGCCAATGGCACGGGGAACATTTCACGAGTAGAGGGAAGAATGGATTCAATTAAAATCCAACAAATTCTGGAAGCAAACATTACACCATCTGTAAAAAAGCTGAAGTTGAAAAGAGGATGGCTTCTACAAATGGATAATGATCCTAAACACACCTCAAAATCCACGATGGACTACCTCAAGAGTCGCAAGCTGAAGGTTTTGCCAGGGCCCTCACAGTCTCCTGACCTAAACATCATTGAAATCTGTGGATAGACCTCAAAAGAGCAGTGCGTGCAAGACGGCCCAGGAATCTCACAGAACTGGAAGACTGTTGTAAGGAAGAATGGGCGAAAATCCCTCAAACAAGAACTGAAAGACTCTTGGCTGGCTACAAAAAGCGTTTACAAGCTGTGATACTTGCCAAAGGGGGTGCTACTAGGTACTAACTACGCAGGGTGCTCAAACTTTTGCTGCGGGCCCTTTTCCTTTTCTGTTATTTTGAAAACGTAAAAGATGAAAATAAAAAAATGGTTTTGTTTAAAATATAAAGGGAATGTGTCATCTGTAACTTTATGCCTTTTGGAGATCTTCCACTTGCTTAACTGTTCACATTAACAGAAATTTTGACCAGGGGTGCCCAAACTTTCGCATGCCACTGTAAATAATTTCTCTTCTATAAATGTATACTACACTCACCGTCCACTTTAATAGAAACACCTGCACATTCATTTTGTTATATAATCAGCCAATCATGTGGCAGCAGAACAATGCAAAAAAAAAAAAAAAATTAAAAAATCATGCAGATACAGGTCAAGAGCTTCAGTTTCAGAGCTTTGATGTTCACATCAAACATCAGAATGGGGAAAAAATGTGATCTGTGACTTTTACAGTGGCATGGTTTTTGGTGCCAGAAGGGATGTACTGAGTATTTCATAAACTGCTGATCTCCTGGGATTTTTTCACCCACAACAGTCCCTAGAGGTGAATGGTGCAAAAAACAAAAAACAGCCTGTGAGTGACAGTGCTGTGGGTGGACAATGGAGGAAAATGGCCATGGTTTTAGCTGCCAGGAAGGATATAGTAACTCAAATAATGACTCTTTACATCCACGGTGAGCAGAACATCTCAGAATGCACCAAACAACAAAACTTAAGGTGGATGAGCTACAACAGCAGAAGACCACACTGGGTTCTGTCAGCCAAGCACAGGAATCTGAGGCTACCATGGGCACAGGTGCACCCAAATTGGACAGTTGAAGATTAGAAAAAAATCACCTTTTTTTGGAAAATCTCTTTTGTGGTAGTGTATGCTGCAGAAGGTTGGAGGCTGGAACTTTGATATCTTCTTGTTTGATCAACTTTCTAATGGTGAGACACTTGCTGGTAACTATAAGTAACTTTAGCAAGTATGGAAGGTACATACTGTATGTAACCATAGTGCTATTAGTGAGTGGAGAACCGCCATAGCAGTTTCCTTTAGAACTAGTGGAGTATTATGTTTGGTCATTTCCTTACCAAGTTGAGAATAAGAATACATTGCAACATTGAGTGAGTGACAGTTCTGTGAGTTGATAAGAAAGGCCAGATGAAAATGGCCAGATTGGTTTGAGCTGCCAGGAAGAATATTGTAACTCATATAATCCCTCTTTACAATCATGGTGAGCAGAAAAGCATCTCAGCATGCACAAAACATCGAACTGTGAGGTGGATGGGCTACAACAGCAGAAGACCACATTGGGTTCCACTCCTGTCAGCTAAGAACAGGAATCTGAGGCTACAATGGGCACAGGTACACCCAAATTGGACAGATGAAGATTGGAAAAAAATCAACTGTCCAATTTCTGTGCCCATGATAACCTCAGATTCTTGTTCTTGGCTGACAGGAGTGGAACCTGATGTGGTCTTCTGCTCAGACCAGTCTGGTCATTCTCCACTGATCTCTCTCATCAACAAGGTGTTTCAGCCTTCAGACCCTCCGCACACAGGATGTTTTTTGTTTTTCATTCCGGTCTGTGTAAACTCTAGAGACTGTTCTGTGTGAAAATGCTGCCACATGATTGAATGATTAGATAACTGAAAGTGCAGGTGTACAGGTGTTCCTAATAAAGTGGATGATGAGTGTGTATAGTCAAGAAGTGCAATTGTGTTAACAAGAACATATACGATTATGAGCAGCTTATGAGTGGGAGCACCAGAGTCATTCTGAATTAATTATAGTTTTAACTTACATTCTATTGTATTAAACTTAAGTTATTAATTGTTCAATTATGGAGACTTGAGTGCAAACTATTCTTATCAATTGCAGTCCTAAAGCTATCCAAGGAAGAACATCCACAGCCATCTTTATGGTTTCTATGTGGTACCATCCACAATAATCTCATGGTAACCTTTAGGCTGTCCATGTGGGGACATACTTAGCAGTAGCAAGTGATTTTCAGGTGAAAAGAATCCGACCAGACGGGCTAGCCTTCCCTCTCCATGTGCATCAATGAGCCTTGGGCACCAATGACCCTGTTGCCGGTTCATTGGTTGTCCGTGCTTGGAACACTTTTGGTAGGTACTAACCATTGCATACTGGGAACACTCCGAAGACCTGCCTATTTTGGAGATGCTCTGACCCAGTTGTCTAGCCATCACAATTTGGCCCTGTCAAAGTCGCTCAGATCCTTACGCCTGCCCATTTTTCCTGCTTCCAACACATCAACTTCGAGAACTGACTGTTCACTTGCTGCCTAATATATCCCACCATTGTAACGAGATAATCAATGTTATTCACTTCACCTGTCAGTGGTTTTAATGTTTAAATAATGGCCAAAAATAAGAGGAGTATATTTGGAAGAAGAATTCGCTAAACTTGGTTTTAAACCAATATGCAGAAAAAATGCATAGAAAAACAAAAAGCTCACAGGAAATAAAGCATACATTGACTACAGTGTAATCAGTTTTTAATATTTCATTGGTCCTTCCTTGTTTTTGATTACAGCAGCCATTCTCCTGGGCATTGAATCATTAAGCTTTGAGCATGTGTCATGCGTAATTTCTTGCCAAGCCTCCTTAAATTCTTCGCAAAACTGAGGTTCATTGGAAGACAATTCAGGTTTAGAATTTCCCAAAGATTTTTACTTGAGGACTTCAAAATGCTGGGCAGCAAGGAATGCCTTCCTTTTGCACATGGTGTGTTTGGGATCGTTTTCGTTTTGGAAAATACATTTTCAATCTCCAAACAGATCCTCCATACCATTGTGTTTTGCAAGATGTCCAAGTATTGGTCAGTTTTCAAAGTGCCAGCAACTTTGTAGATCCTTCCAAAACGTGGCACAGACATGCATCCCCATACCATTATGTTTCCCCTGCCATGCTTAATGGTGCCACTTATGCATTTCGTATCAAAATGAAATCACGCTGAATTTTGACTCATTGGACCACAGAACATGGCTCCAGTGTTCCACACTCCAATCCTTATGTTCTTTGGCAAAGGCAAGATGTTTTTTTGCAGTTGGCAGAACTAATAAATGGTTTCTTTACTGCTACACAACCTCTCAATCCAGCCTCTTGTAGCCATCGCCTTGCAGTCCGAAATGAAAGTGGAGGTCCTTCATCCAGGACTTTACAAGCTGTTTTGATGAAGCAGTCACACATTGAGGTGTTTTTCATCCTCCTGTCAAAAACACTGACTGGACTTCCTTGGCCGGCCACAGAACTTTACATTTCGCACAGTACCACTCTCACTGTGTTTTGCAATAATTCTGAGGACAGTGCAACCATTCAAATTCAGCCCATGAGCAATATCCAAAGCCAACTGACCAGATTTAGCCATTTTTGTCCTCCTTGGTTGCAGAGGACAGCTCCTTCCTCTTGGCCATTTTCACCAAAACCCTCAAAATAACATCTAATAATATAACCAACACCTTCCACATTGATGTTCATTGATATTTGAGGGCATTGGCTTATACGCAACTCTCTTTAGATACCAGTGTATAAATCCCACGCATTCTAAATTTCTCTGCTCGTGCACGGACACACTCATTTACATTAAAAAAAAAAACGCCCCTCTATAGCCATATGTTTTGAACAACTTCCCTTTAAATTGTGCAGTAGCCTGCAAATGGCACTGCTTGTTGCAGCTAATATGGAGTATGTCAAAAGGTCTAAGACGACACTGACAACATTGCATGAAGTAGAGTAAAACAAAAATGGTTTATTTGTAAATTTTGTGGTTTGTCTAAGAAAATCAGACCAATTCATTATTCATACCGGTCTCTAATTTCTCTCTCAAATGTGGCTAAAAACTTTAGAATTGAGATCAACTAAAAATGTACTGGGCCAACAAAATTGACTGATGTTCCACTCATCACTCCCAGCAGAGTTTCCTGCACTTTTTTTAAAAACATACTGTTCCACAATGTCTGTAAAAACTCCCTGGTGTTCACACCTGCACCCTTGTTTCCAAGAATTCCTGTGGCAGCTGAAAATGAGATTTTAGACGTGTCTATAGGGGTGAGTCATACTGTATTTCCAATGACATAAAAACTTATTTTTCTTTTATGCAAACTATGCCAACTTCTTGTTGAAAATTTTATGTAGCTGTGTGTATGGCAAGGCAGTACTGCAGGGAGGGTCATTATCTTACCTCTGGATGGCTTGATTATCTCTGTTAACATGCAATTAGGGGCATAGCCATATAGATAACTCTGGATGACAGCTGCCACCCTTGAAATAAGCCCTGCTATCCCAACTGCCTCCTCAACCCTGACCTTAAAACATACACCTCATTTATTTAGACACAATGCTTTGCAAATGCATCACTGTTGTCATGTAGATATTTTGACCAATATCTACAACCCTACAATGAGATTATAATGAAAGCATGAAGGTATTACAGATGTCGTACAGTTATTGTGCATCAAGGATCAAATAACATATTCCACGACTCAAAAGCTGGGCACGCCACAGCTTGCTGTCATTGAGACAGTGGGTTAATATCTGTCTAGTGGGTTAATATCTGATTGGACCATTTGGTGTATCCCATCTCCACTGCTGTTACATAATCATCACCAATTCTCAATTTTATTTGAGCGATCAACATGCATAAAGTTCTAACATGGCCAACAGACTGGCCGAATCATCAAACTTAATTCATTTTGTTAGACAACAATGAGTTACAGCAAAGGAGTACAATACAGAATTGAACAACAACAACAACAACAACAACAACAATAATAATAATAATAACAATAATAATAATAATAATAATAAAACCTATGTTTGGGCTAAGTTAAAGGATTTTTGTATCAAAATTAGTGCAGCATTTGCTTAAAAAAGATACAAATTCAAGTTATACATTATTACTTTTTATTATTCATAGTGAATAATGAATGGGACAGGGTTACTGTTTAATTTATTAATGAGTTATTGTTCTACTTTAGTAAAATAGTGTTTTGTAAAATGTGCGTTAATTTAAGGTCACTTCTAAGATGAAAGAAAAAATTTAAGTCTTTAATCCCTGGAAATTGGGAATCAAGTGTAACAACAATGGGTAATGTTGCGTTATCCTAAATATCATCCTAATTAAAACAATTGTGTGACATCAAAAGTTTTACACAGTGTACAAGTTCCACCTAAATTCAACATAACACAGGCAGACACCAAGGGCTGTGAACATTGGGATGGAAAATAATTAAATGTAAACAACAAATGTTAAAACCACAAAAATGATTTCCCTGTCAATTTATATTTTTATTAATAGAAGTGTTACAGTGATTGGTATGTATAAAAATCAGTTTGGCAAAATGTTATAAACTGCTCCCCTTCTCTAAAAGATTCTATTCAAAAAATGGTAAACAACATTCTCAAGCCAGGTTAGAGAAATGCAAAAATATGTCAGAAATATGAGTGTGTGTGTAAATTCAGAATATTTTGCCCTTTTTTTTAAGAATTAAAAAGAAAAATCATAACCTTGAGTATCATTCTCAATTGGTATCTACTGGAAGAGTTAAGCCAAGCTTAGATCAAGTAAAAGTGAAATTGGGATGTTGCAACATTAAAACAAAAAGCAAAAAATCTCTGCAAATCACTCACAAAAGGAATGAAAGAAATAGAAGTCTCTCCATCTAAAAGGTTTGGTCACTCAACATAGTGCACAGCTTAGATACCAGCTGCTTACATCACAAATTCTCAAACTGTTCACTCCTATGGGCCTTTATAAAGCCCATTATAAAGCCTTTATAAAGGTTTTATAATCCTCATAGAATAACTGTTTTTGCAAGGCATATGGACTCACTTCATTTTATTGTCTTTAAAAACACTGTCATAAAGGCTTTAAAACTCATTGTCTTTATAAACTGCTATAAAGTCATTACAACCTATTGGGGCATGTAACACTGTTCTTTTATCTGATCAGTGTCTATGGAGAGTGCAACCTCTGTAGTATTTTCCACAATACTGGCTGGCTTTCCAGAACCTAAAAATAAACACACCATAATTCAATGTGAATGGTGTTTGTGTGCATTTGTGTATGTGTTAACATAGCCAGTAGTAGTGTTAATCGTGCAGGTGTTTGTGTGCAGTCTGCTCACAGTGTAAAGACAGAAACATGCTATTCCTTCAGTGAACTTAATTCAGTATCTGTGTGTGGGTATGTATGTGTGTTTGTGGAGAGGGAGGGCTAAATACCAGTGAATGAGTGAAGTACGGCACATATAAGGAGAGAATATAAACTCTTGCATTCACTAGTGAGCTCTACAGCATAATGGCATATTAATCCAAGAAAGCACATACTGGTTCAGTTCAATTATAAGTATCTGTGTATCAATTGGTTTCTATTCCCTTTAAATGATTTAAAGTGTTTTAAAACAAGATGAATTAAACTTAATCAGGGTGATAAGCACTGGAAGAACAGGTAGTGTGAGGTATCTATGTATTGCTATCTATGTATATGTATTACATTTACGTAAAAGTAAATGAAAAGTGCTCCTTAAATAAATAAATTACATTTAAACAAGAAATATTAGAAATATTTCTGATGTTTGGACTGTGTGTGTGTGTTTAAGATGTCATGACCCCAGGCTGCCTTGAGATAGGGTCTTGGATGTGCTTTGGGTAGTTTCTCCCATTTTCTCTTGTGGTGGGTGTGTCCACTTGAACTTGTTTGAAGTCATGTGACTTATCATAATATGGGAAAGTGGCGTTTCTGAGAAACGAGCCCACTCTGAAAACAATGGCTCCACCAAAAATGATATGAACCCTACAGACAGAGAGAGAGAGAGAATGTTTATATACATTGGTAGGTGGGAGTGAGTGGTTGAGCATGGAAATATATGTTTGTGCGTTTGTATGTGTGTCAGTGCGCATGCATGCAATGCATAGTTTTAGTTGTGGTTTTATGAAGTACCGATCTGTATTTTGCCCACAGTGTAGGTGTTTCTGTCACACAGAATGCTCAAGTCCAGATTTCTTCTCCTCTCAATGTCACCTTAAAACAAACACAATCTCTTTACATACATGTATCTCATGACAGAAAGTTTACTGCTGTCTCTGTGTTTATTTGTTCAAACTAGGTCTAGTTCTAAATGCTGCTCCTTTAACCAACTGACTCCCCCCAACAAATCCTTCAGCACATCCAATGTAACCAATGATTTATTAATCAATAGAAGTTTATCTTTTAGGACTCACTGAATAGTCAGTCTAATTTATGTAAACTGAGAGATGGACAGAGCAAGGCAGTGTAAGGGTGTTAGTGTACCTTGACTAAAAAATTCTTCAGTAATTTTGTGGCTCCACAGCTTGCTAAGGTGCCAGGGCCTACATGGGTTACAGATATCTGCACATTTCAGAGCCATCTGAATAAAACAAAAAGTAAAAGAGAAAATATTATATATATCAGAATTTCATCTTGCATTTCCTGATATTTACATCTAGATATGTTTAACACCTTAGACTATGGTACCTTTGGTGTCAGACCACCCATCTTTTGGTGAGTAGAAGTATTGGACTGATAGTCTTAAAGTAAATTAAAGTAAATAACACTTAATATTTGGTTGCATCTCCCTTGCTTGCAATAACTGCATCAAGCCGGCCACTCACTGACATCACCAAACTTTTGCATTCTTCTTTTATGATGCTTTTCCAGGCTTCTTTCCTGCAGTTTCTCCCTTCAGTCTCCTCTTCAGGAGGTGAAATGCTTGCTAAATTGGGTTAATGACTGGTGATTGACTTGGCCAGTCTAAAACCTACTACTTTTCCCCCGATGCAGTCATTTGTTGTGTTGGCAGTGTGTTCTGGGTCATTGTCTTGCATGAAGTTATTCCTCCCAATTAAATTGGAAGCACTTCTTTGTAAATTGTCAGACAGACTGTTTCTGTAGACATCTGAATTCACTCTGCTGCTACCATAATGAGTTAACATAATCAATAAAAATTAGTGAGCCCTTTCCAGAAGCAACCATGTAAGCGCAAGCTACGACCCTACATCCACCGTGCTTGGCTCATGAGCAGATCCTTTCTTTCTCCACATTTTGGCCTTTCCATCACTTTGGTAGAGGTTAATCTTGGTTCTAAAACGTTTGTGACTCATCTCTGTACTTCTTTGCCAATTCCAATCTGGCCTTCTGATTCTTATTGCTGATGAGTGGTTTGCATCTTGTGGTATGGCCTCTATATTTCTTCTCTTGAAGTGTTTTTTGATACCTTCACCCCTGCCCTGGGGAGGTTTTTGCTAATGTCTCTGTTGTTTTTGGGGTTTTCTTTATAGCTCTCATGATGTTTCTGTCATCAACTGCTGTTGTTTTCCTTGGCCAACCTATTCGATGTCTGGTTGTTAGTAAACCAGAGATTTCTTTCTTTTTCAGGACATTCCAAATTGTTGTACTGGCTATGCCCAATGCTTGTCCAATGGCTAATGGCTTGTGCAATAGATTTTCCTTAAAATGGCTTGCTTTTCCCCCATAGACATCGCTCTGGTCTTCATGTTGGTTCAATCTTTTTAACAACAAATGCAGTCTTTATAGGCGAAACCCAGGGCTCAAACCAAGAGTACTCTTTCAGAGCTATTAATTGTTTAAACAAAATTACATGGCTCAGGGCACACCTGAGCAACAAGAAACACCTATCAGTCACATTTTCCGATATTTTTGATCACTTGAAAAATGAGTGGATTCAAACAAAAGGTGGCATGTTATAAGTTGTTTAGCACATCTAGATGTAAATATAAATGATGTAAATGAAAGCTGAAATTCTATCATCTTGTATCCACCTTTTGATTTCAATCCAAAATGTCTTCAGTATATAGCAAAAAGAAAAGAATTGGCCTTGCCGTTCCAATACTTTCAGAGGGGACTGTATATGTGTCATGTGTGATGTGTATGTGTTTGTGTGCACAAAGAGTATATAACAGCTCATGTGTATCATGCAGAAACATTACAAGTAAAGTTTATGGTGAAAAAGTGTTTTAAAATACAAATGGGAATACACGTTAACCTTAAATACTAGTAAGAATCACAAAAATGTAAGTAAATAAAAGCAGTCTTCTCAACCACAACCCAATTAAATAATAATTACATAGTTACTGAATCTTTTTGTTAGGATTCCATGCCAACATGTTAAATTTTTGTGAACATTAAGCAGTAACTTTGTTTTGCTTTGCCTATATTTTGTTTAACTAATAAGCATAAACCGTCTACTCTTTGATAACTAGTTTCTTGATTTTTAAATGAATTATTGCAAGAAAAGGATCTGTCATACATATTATATCTGTCATATAATACAGAAGTTTTAGGAAAAAATCTTTCAGACATGTATGCTATGCATATATTGCAGCAAACAGAAGGGAAAAAGGTGTCTTCCGAGCCACAGCTGGACCATATTTGGACCATATCACATTAAAAGTAGCTGCTTAAGCCCGCATAATATATGCAACTTACACTTATAAGCAAATTTCATTTGGGTATTGGTGGTATAATTGCCACTGTATAATTTGTCTGGTCAATAAGTCGTGTATGTATTGCTTATTCATACGTAAAATGTGTTTATAGTGTGTGTGTGTGTTTTGTACCTGCAATATGAAGTGCCTGTCCTGACTGTTGTTCAAGCGCAGGTCAGCTCGGTCTAGGTGAGCTCTGAACTCACTCAGGTATTCATTCTGTCTGCTGATATCAGTTGCCAGAATGAGAGAACCCAATCGTTCCTCCAAGCTCTGCCTGCACACACAGACACAGAAATTTAATTTTATTAAATTTAAAAATATTTTATATTTATATTTTATTTAACATTTATTCAAAACCCATAGAAGATCAGAGATAGTGACTAACTGCAAGCGCCCAAATCTCTCACACAAAGGGGAAGTCTATCCTTCTCATTTGTGTTTAAAATTATTTGCACTGTCCACAGTACCAAAATGCAAAGATTACAATATCTATTATATATTATGTAAGGAATAAGACATGACAGACAGTGCAGTTGTTCGAAAATAATGCACATTTTACATTTACATTTATGGCATTTTGGCAGACGCCCTTATCCAGAGCGACTTACGTTTATCTCTTTTTTTTTTTTTTTTTTTTTGCACACTTGAGGGGTGTGATTTGGCAAGCTGTGAAGCGGAGTGCCATTAAAGGGCATTATTTTACTGAAGTGCATTATTTTCCTATAACCACAAAGTCTGGATTGTGTTATTCCGCTTATACCACAGCAATTTGCAAACGATCAAAAAGTTTACTTAAAGAACAACACATCAGTGGTGGTTCTGTGGTGGGCCAATTGTACTGATGGACTGATAAGGGGGCAAACTGTGCATAGCAACAGATGGGCTACAGTCAGTAAGGACTTTTTGGTTAGTCATTCACGTTTTTGAGAACAGTGAAGCAGAAAATAATCATGGTTTTCAGCCTGCATTCAAAGCTGTACTTGCAGCTTGGAAAAATCTGCAGCTCACAGTGAGCTTTAACATGTCCACCGCAGAACTCATCTGTGTTGGAGAACCACCACTGAAATTTGGTTAAACCCATTTTTTATTTATTCATACACAAGACTATGGTCTTCACAGGACACAGTAATTTCAATCCGTTTTTTGTTTACAAGAACAGGATCAAGCAGAGGGGTATGTGTGTGTGTTTTTACACCTGTCTGCAGATGATAAATGGGATAGAAGACCTGACTCTCTCAACAAGCTGACAGCAAATTTCCAGTGGTGGTTCTCCAGAACAGACGAGTTCTACAGCAGACATGTTAAAACACAAACAGAGAACAGGTTTATTTTGGATGAGTAGAAATGCCAAACAATCACAAATTATCGTAATATAGTCCCAGTAATGCTGGTGACAACAGTCACCTTAATCAAATATAGTAAACATGCTATAGTACTATATAATTGAAGACAAACCACTTTTATACTTCGGCTGTAGGCAGATAGAATTGGTGCATCCTTACTTGGTAGAGCAAGGCCAAGTGGTGACTGCTTTTAATAAGGAAGGTTTGATTGACACCCGGATGATCCAAATCATGAGTTGCTGCAGCCAGCAAACCCAAAAGGATATCACAGGATGTCAGAGACTCAAATAGCTAGAGATGCACATAGACAAACATATATTTTCATTAGTACTACAGAAGCATTTGTTCATATGTATGTCAGTCTATTTTATAGTCACAATAATAAAAGTATGAATCATGTATAACTTTTTCTCTTCTCTTTCTCCTTTCCATTAGTCACCGATTTATACACGCATACATACACACACCTGTGGTTCCTGCAGGTAGCAGTACATAGCCTGTGTGACATCAGCAGCATGGAGGGCATTGTGATAGGGGTTTTGACTGTGATAGGCTTCCTGTACCATTACTATGGTAACAAAAGAAAACATCAAATATCATCTCCTAAAGCTAATTCTGTAATTCTGTATTATGAACTGCATTTAGCAAACCAAATTAATGTATGTGAATGGTTCTTGCCTAAAAAATGCCGCAGTTTGAGCACATCCAGTCGGAAGAGCTTTATTAGACTGTATTCACTGAAGAGGTGAAAAGTCAAATCCACTAAACTCTTTCCTGAAACAAAAGGAAATTATATTGGATTTTAGGTCTAAAACTTTGGTCTTCCAAACACATAACACACTAACATAATATAGTTTCTAGCCACAGAATTATTCAAGAAAAATAATTTTTTACATCACTACACGCAACAGGTATGCCAAATAAGATTCTTTATCCACTCCTACACATCCCAAAGCATACTCATAAAATGAGACAAAATATAATTTTACTAGTGGATGCTACATTAATAAATAATTGATCATTAAAATTAGTAACTCATTTAAATTAAATAATTTGTGTATGATATAGCAGGGATTATATACAGGGCATTACACAAAGTTTCCAGAGGAACAGACATTTTGGACAAATGTCCTTTATCAGCTGTGCAAGCAAGAAGTGCTTCTGTGTATGTCTATAAATATTTGGACATGGACAAAGTTATTGTTATTTTAGCTGTTTACCAGCTAAATTATTAGAATTTAAATGAAATAATAAGCATGACTTTCACAATATGACTTTCAGAATTCATTTGATGGTATTTACTTTTAAGGAACCAAAAGTAATTGGACAATTGGCTGCTCAGCTGTTCCATGGCCAGGTGTGTGCTATTCCTTCATTATTTCACTTACAATTAAGCAGATAAAAGGTCAAAAGTTGATTTTAAGTGTGGAATTTGCATTTGTTAACTCTCAATATGAGGTCTACAGAGCTGTCTCTGTCAACAATTTGGTACATAATTAAAAAAAGAAAGAAAGCACTGGTGAGCACAATGATTTGAGATGTTTTTAAGGAAACATCTTAAAAACATTTTTAAGGAAAGAAGGAGAATGTTCTTCAATGGCCATGTCAATCACCTGACCTGAATACAGCTGAGCATGCATTTTATTTGCTGAAGGCAAAACTGAGGGCAAAATGCCCCAAGAACAAGCAGGAACTGAAGACAGCTGCAGTACAGGCCTGGCAGAGCTTCACCATGAAATCCAGACTCTGGTAATGTCTATGGGTTCCAAACTTCAGGCAGTCATTTACTATAAAGGATTTGCAACCAAGTATTAAAAATGACAATTTAATTTATGGGGGGGGGGACATATAAAAATTCTGCAAAATCCCTACATGGTTGACCTGATTTGGATGTAAATACTCTCAAGTTAAAGCTAAAAGTCTTTGAGCTCATATAAATTATTTAATTTCAACTCCTATATACTTTGGTAGACAGCTAAAATAGCAATAAATTTGTCAAAACATTTAATGGACGTGATTGTGTGGATGTCACCGAGTACACTCACCGTCTACTTTAATAGGACGTGTCCACCTGCTCTTTTATCTAGTTCTTATCTATCAGCCAATCATGGGGCAGAAGCACAATGCATAAAATCATGCAGATACAGGTCAAGAGCTTCAGTTATTGTTAACATCAAACATCAGAATGGGGGAAAATGTGATCTTTGTGTCTTTATCTCTGACATGGTTGTTGGTGCCAGATGGGCTGGTATGAGCATTTCAGAAACTGCTGATCTCCTGGGAATTTCACACACAACAGTCTCTAGAGTTTACACAGAATGGTTTGAAAAACAAAAACATCCAGAGTGTGGAGGCTCTGCAGGCTGAAACACCTTGGTGATGAGTAAGATCACAGGAGAATGACCAGACTAGTCTGAGCTGACTGGACGTCTATAGTAACTCAAATAAGCACTCTTTACAACTGTGGTGAGCAGAAAAGCATTTCAGAATGCACAACACATCACAGTTTGGGTGCATCTGTGCCCACTGTAGCCTCAGATTCCTGTTCTTGGCTGACAGGAGTGGAACCCAATGTGGTCTTCTGCTGTTGTAGCCCATCCACCTCATGGTTCGATGTTTTGTGTATGCTGAGATGCTTTTCTGCTCACCATGATTGTAAAGAGGGATTATATGAGTTACAATATTCTTCCTGGCAGCTCAAACCAATCTGGCCATTTTCATCTGGCCTTTCTTATCAACTCACAGAACTGTCACTCACTCAATGTTGCAATGTATTCTTATTCTCAACTTGGTAAGGAAATGACCAAACATAATACTCCACTAGCTCTAAAGGAAACTGCTATGGCGGTTCTCCACTCACTAATAGCACTATGGTTACATACAGTATGTACCTTCCATACTTGCTAAAGTTACTTATAGTTACCAGCAAGTGTCTCACCATTAGAGAGTTGATCAAACAAGAAGATATCAAAGTTCCAGCTTCCAACCTTCTGCAGCATACACTACCACAAGAGAGAGATTCCGCAGAAAATGACACTCAAAAACATTCATCAACAGGATCAGTGTTAGGTATGAACTAAAAAAATGTTTTTAAAAACCTATGACAAAATAAAAAAGCATTATTATACTGCAGGTGCAAAAATAAGACACAAGGTGCTCATGTGTTTGGCAAATCATACTATTTTATTAGCATGTGCCAAAGCACATTATGAGATTTTCATAATGATATAAAATGAGATTTCACTCATAGATTTCACACATAATATTTTGAGAAATATATAACTTTCATCAAAGTATGCAGTAAAACATGATAAGTTGGTATGATGCAGATGGGAAAAAAATATTTCCATCATTAATTTTATTATTTGACCCAAAAAAATTGCATTCCCAATTTTTTATGTTGTAGTGCTACCCTTCGTGGACCCAAAAAAAAAAAAAACCCAAAGTAGAACAGGGATGCCTCCGCTGCCTCTGTCTAGTCCTTCCTACTAATTTGTTACTAATTTGTATACCTCAAATATCCTTAAAATATACTTCAGTCAAGGAAGAAGCTATTAATGAAAAACTATTTCAGACATTTTACCTTGCTCTGACCTTGATCCTGTTGGATCAGTTCCAAATCCAATCCAATTTTTCTTTGTTAAACATGTTTTTTCAAATCCATTTATTATTAGTTTTAGTTTATGTGGAGTGTACACTGTACATGTTCATGTTACAGCCATCACTACTGTCTGAGCCATTCTAAAGAGATTGCGCTAACGAGAATCTCGGGCAGAGAAAAAAGTGTAAATGGAAAAAAGTGTAAATTGTAGCCAAAAACAGGCCTCGAGTTCCTGAATATGAATGTGTAAGTAACATCTCTGTATGACAGGAAGGAAGCTATTGAAGAAAAACTATTTCAGACATTTGACCTTGCTGTGCAATTGACCCTGTATGGATCAATTAAAAAATCTAATCAGTTCAATCAACTAGTTACAATGATAATACCATATAAAGCCGATAAACATTCAATTATTTCTTGCGGACAGATGGACAGGTGGACTGGACTGACGGACCGAAAACATAATGCCTTCACCACTTAGCAGAAAAGACTTAAAAAAACAGGGGAGCTAAACAATTAGCATGTTTTGACCAGAAGGGGCAGGTGATTAGTGAAAAAGAAACTGCAGGGAGAGCCTCTCTCTCCCTGAGTAATATCTTGTAATGATCACCAGCAACAAAACAGATAAATGTTATGCTTTTGTACCTCAAACAAAAAGTGTTGCATTCCTGTAATACTTCATACATGTGCAGGCTTCAGGCTCTGTACCTACTCTTTTTGACCATATTTAACCTGATTTTACACAGGCTTTTGCTATCTGGCTTTAACTGTGAGTAAAATGCGGCCAAACCACAATGGAGTTGCTGACACAGAAGAAGACACCATTGGCCTGTATGACCTGTATATAAAGTCTTCTAATAATGTACTGTAATACTTAAACATACTGTACAGTATGTACACTATTCATATTCTGTCTCTATAGTATAGTAAGTATAGTGCTGCTTGTTACTAGTAATCTTATGGCATGAATAAATCGACAGCACCTCAACAGCGAAATAACTGGGTAGAGGAAACCATTTTATGCCCAAAATGGTGTAACTGATGCAGGGAATCATTTGACTTGTTATGTTATCCATACAAGACAGAAAAAAAACAAATTAAGTGGAAATTTGACTTGGGAACATACTTAAATACATACACTGATCAGCCATAACATTAAAACCACCTGCCTAATATTGTGTAGGTTCCTCTTGTGCCGCCAACCCAGCTCTGACCACTTCGAGGCATGGACTCCACAACACCTCTGAAGGTGTGCTGTGGTATCTGGCACCAAGACATTAGCAGCAGATCCTTTAAGTCCTGTAAGTTGTGAGGTGGGGCCTCCATGAATCGGCCTTTGTCCAGCACATCCCACAGATGAAGGCCAAGTCAACACCTTGAACTCTTCCTGAACAATTTTTGCAGTGTGGCAGGGTGCATCATCCTGCTGAAAGAGGCCACTGCCATTAGGGAATAGTACTGACACATACACCCCTTCATGGCAAAGTAACATCCACATGAATGCCAGGACCCAAGGTTTCCCAGCAGAACATCGCCCAGAGCATCACACTGCCTCTGTCGGCTTCCCTTCTTCCTACAGTGCATCCTGGTGCCATCTCTCCCCCAGGTAAGCGACGTACACGCACCCACATGATGTAAAAGAAAGCATGATTCATCAGACCAGGCCACTTCCGTTGCTCCATGGTCCAGTTCTGATGCTCACGTGCCCATTGTAGGCACTTTTGGTGGTGGACAGGGGGCAGCACTCTGACTGACCTGTGACTATGCAGCCCACTGTGTGTTCTGGTACCTTTCTATCACAGCCAGCATTAACTTTTTCAGCAATTTGTGCTATAGTAGCTCTTCTGTGGGATCCAACCAAATGGGCTAGCCTTCACTCCCCACGTGCATCAATGAGCCTTGGGTGCCCATGTCCCTGATGCAGGTTCACCACTGTCCTTCCTTGGACCATTTTTGGTAGGTACAAACCACTGTGTACTGGGAACACCCCACAAGACCTAACGTTTTGGAGATGCTCTGACCCAGTTGTCTAGCCATCACAATTTGGCCCTTGTCAAAGTCACTTAGATACTTATGCTTGCTCATTTTTCCTGCTTCCAACACATAACCTTTGAGAACTGACTGTTCACTTGCTGCCTAATATAACCCACCCCTTGACAGGTGCCACTGTAACGAGATAATCAATGTTATTCACATCACTTGTCAGTGGTTTTAATGTTATGGCTGATTGGTGTATACCTTACCCTTCAGTGCTTATCTACTAAACACTACTACTTTAGTTATATTCCATTCTGCCCCATAAGCATATTTATTTTGCCCAATAAAATGGTAACCACTAAGTTATATTTGTGCCTGACAGTAGAGCACACTAAGCTCTCTTTTTTCTCTTACCTTAGCTTGTTTAATGTACTCCTGGTCTAGTGTGGGGTGTATATCGTGTGTGTCATTTCGGTGGTAATATGAAGCCTGCAAGTTCTTGTGAATGCTCAGAGTACTTCTAACTGGCTGCAGTTCCACTTCTGATGTCACGGTGTCTGTCAGCGCTGCACAAACAACACCAAAACACCCTGTTTATAAACATGCAAACAACACCAGAACATCTGTTTACAAAGAGGAATAAAATTTTTGTTTACTTTTTACAGATCTGATACAGTGAGTACCACCTAAATTAAACATCACACACCACTTTTAATTATCTTAGATTTCAGGCCTATTTCTTATTAATACCTTCAGTGAT
Organism: Pangasianodon hypophthalmus; assembly: GCF_027358585.1. Lineage (NCBI taxonomy): Eukaryota > Metazoa > Chordata > Actinopteri > Siluriformes > Pangasiidae > Pangasianodon > Pangasianodon hypophthalmus. The sequence goes on along the minus strand of NC_069730.1, from coordinate 8,789,731 downwards.
ACAGTTGTTGGTCATATCCATATATTTTGGCTAAGAATTGCTTCAATATGTTCTCTCATTTGACTTTACCAGGAATATTTTACATCACTGTCAGTACATTCTAAAATATTTTTAAATAATACTTTTTAAAATAATGCTGTAATAGAACACTGATGAGCTTTTAAATAACACCACAAAATTCCATCAAATACCTACATCTAGTAAATACACACAAAAACACACAGATACATAACAATAGGAGTGGGCAATCCTCATTTTTGCTGGACCACAGTTTGCTTCTAGAAGCATCTGAGACATGGAATTTTGAAGACTATTAAAACTTATTTCAGGCACTTAAGGATTAATACTATTTTATTAAGCCACGAGATGCATAAACAACTATTCAAAATACAAAATGAATGCAAAATGGCAGAGTGCAGATACTATTACTTGTGAATCCTAGTACAAAGGCTGGATATAAATTTAAGAGCAAGAGACGAAATGTGATCGAATACCAGACTCTTCTTTTTCTGTGTTTATCAATATGCTGCTCCCTGTTATAGGTGTATGCCACTACCCACTGTACAGATTCCCATGCATATTTCAATAAAGTGGATCCATCAGTTAGTAATTCAGTATGTAAAAACTTACCTTTCTGTGCTGGACCATTCAGTGATGGTCAAAACAGGCAAAAACACATCTCACAACACATCAATTACAAAGGCATGCACAGAAACACACTACAGTCAGAACAGCTTCATGCACATGCGAACGTACTGTAACTGCAATAGTGAAAAACTCCTCAGAAATATATTGTTTTCTTAGCCAGTATGCATTAAGCCTAAACATTTTTTAAAAATTCAAGCCTAAAGATAATTCTTAAATTCAGTGGGCATCCTACAACTGAAACATTACCTTTTTCTTTTTTCTATTTTTTTTTATTTTTTTAGTTCAGCTCAAATATGCCTCATGAAAAGTAACTGAAACTAGGTGGCATTTCAAACAGAAATCGAAAATAATCTAAAAAAAAAAACTACATTAAAAGACACTAAAGACTATGTTTGTGTATGTCCTCACACTGCAGAGTTCTGAAGTCCGTGCAGAAGTTTGTGTGTTGTTGTCTGTCTTTCCACTCATCTCTTTCTGATTGCTCCGATGTGTTACCTGTTTGAGCTCTCAATCGAACATCTGGAATACAAAGCATACACCATATACAATGCACCATATACACCATTTTATATACATATAAAAGCACCAAAGAGCTAAAAATACTTATTGTGCATAAATCTTATGTACAATAAAGGGTTTACTAAGTTTACTTATCAACATTATACTATGTATGTTCATCTTGCTACACTCAACAGAAAAAAGTTTATGCATGCCTGACACCTCCATGTGCATCTTCATCTGTCCATGTGGACAATGGTCATAGATCTTACACTTCCACAAGGAAAATAATTTTCTTTTGGGGTTAAGGCAGGGGTTCCCAAACTTTTTGTACAAACAACCCCAAATGGACATTATGAATTTTCTGCGACCCCATGCTTTGACCACGCTGCATTTTTTTTAAATGCCAGAGATATAATTTGGGTCCACTGTAACATTTGAACATTTTATTATGTTATGCACCATGATGTTAAACTGACAAGCTCTGTCTTTCCGCTGTGGTCGTGACCGTTGTCATTAGCTACATCTCAGATCGAAAACACTGACTTTACATTCAAAAGTATTTACTATAAAATCTAGAAAATCCAGAAGGCTGGTACTTAGAACAGACCTTTTGGTAGGTTTTAAGGTATGAGAGTCTTTTTAAAATTCAAAAAGAATCTGTAATGGGAAAACTGGTTAGTGTTACTACTCAGTAACAGTCTAGAATAGTACATAAGTAGTACATGCAATTTGAGACATAACGCTAGTTTGTTTAGTGGAGGTAGTTGGACAGGGGAGATTTGTAATTTTTTCATTCCAGAATTCCTACAATAGTCCTGCGTGTCAAAGACCAAAAAATAACAGCGAAAAAGACCAAAATAACATGCAACCTATTCATTTAAATATGGCTTGTGTCATGGCAACGTTGGAATCGGCATCCAACTACAACACGCATAACACTACTCATCCTACAAAGATGGTAGTCGCGGACTCCAGTTCACATCATGCTCGTTCCAACTCACCTGATTACTAATCATAGACACTTGGACTCAATTACACTCCACAGTATATAAGGACTCTCATTCCACTCACTCAAGATTGAGTTTGTTAGCTTCTCTTGAGTTATTTCACTCCAAAAGATACAATTGTTCATTGGTTAAATCACTGCATGCAAAATATTACACATAATGAGCATTTTGTTTATACAAAATAGAGGCGTGCATCAGGAATGGGAATCCACTGGACCCAGCAAAAACTCACATAATACAGACAGTTTTATTCTCATGTGGCCAAAAGCTGGTGGTCAAATGAAGCTTGTGGGACAAAAAGGCCACTTGGGGGGCTTTCACAGTTGGCAGGTTAGTACAAAACGGAGCACGGTTTGCATGAAAAACTGGTAATGTGAAAGCGGCCATGTGGACCGGGAAGCGCACTGCAGTACCGAATCCGAGACAACATGTAGGAGGTGGTCTGAGTTCGGCTGCACTGGAACTGTGCTGCAATTCCTGTGAATATGAACGCAATTATATATCTCTAACTATAGCTTGTGTGTTGTGCGTATATTTCTGAATGGGACAGTACTTAATCTTGATTAATGTTAATTTCAACATAAATACATATATATTTATATATATATTTATTTATTTACTTTATATATATATATATATATATATATATATATATATATATATATATATATATATATATATATATATATATAGTTTATATATACTTACTTTATATATATATATATATAGCAGTTTCATGGATAGCAGTTTCATGGATAGGTGTGGCCTGTTTCCTACTTGTGTCATGACAAATTAAGGAGATAAAAGGTCTGGAGTTGATTCCAAGTGTTTAATTTGCATGTGGTAGCTGTTCATGGGAACTCTCAATATGCAGGCCAAAGAGGTGTCGATGCAAGTGAAAGAGGCCATCATCAGGATGAAAAAACCCCAGACCCATCAAAGAGATAGCAGAAAATTTAGGAGTGGCCAAGTCAAAAATTTCGTACATTCTTAAAAAGAAGGAATGCACTGGCGAGCTCAGCAACACCAAAAGGCCTGGAATGATCGTGGATGATCGCGGAATTCTTTCCTTGGTGAAGAAAAATCCCTTCACAACATCTAGCCAAGTCAAGAACACTCTGAAAGAGGTAGGCATATAATGACATTGACATTGACAAAGTCTACAATCAAGAGATACCTTCATGAATGTAAATACAGATGGTTTACCTCAAGACGCAAACCACTGGTAAAACTCAAGAACAGAAAATCTAGATTAGACTTTGCCAAAAAAACTCTAAAAAAACAGCTTTACTTGTACCAGAATGATGGGAAGAGAAGAGTATGGAGAAGGCAAGGAAGGGCTCATTTTCGAAAGCATACCACATCATCTGTCAAACATGGTGGAGCAGTGGCATGTATGGCATGGGCATGTATGGCTGCCAGTGGAACTGGGTCACTGGTGTTTACTGATGATGTAACTGCTGAAAGAAGCAACACGATGAATTCTGAAGTGTATAGAGCTAAACCTTCTGCTCAGATCCAGTCAAATGCTGCAAAACTGATAGGACAGTGCTTCACACTACAGATGGATGATGACCCAGAACATACCACGAAAGCAACCCAAGAGCTTCTTAAGGCAAAGAAATTAAATGTTCTTAAATGTCCGATGACCTCAACCTCACAAAGCATCTCAAGGGAGCACCTTTGATCTGAAGCTAGGACTGTTAAATATTAGATCTCTTACGTCTAAAGCTTTTATTGTTAATGAAACTATTACTGACTTTGTTTGTACTGTACTTTGTTTAACAGAAATGTGGATTAAACCAAATGAGTATTTAGTATTAAATGAAGCTAGTCCTCCCGGATAGAGTTATTTACATCAGCCCCATCTAACTGGCAGAGGAGGAGGTGTCGCAGTGATTTATAATAATAATCTAGGGGTCACACAAAAACCTAGTCATAAATTCAATGCATTTGAAGTTCTTTATACCAGCATAACAAACGTAGCCACAAAAAAAAGTCTACCCAGATGATTCCGCTAATTATTATTTACAGACCCCCAGAGCCATATTCTGAATTCCTTTGCGAATTTGTGGATTTCATCTCTAACCTGGTTGTTTCTTTACACAAAGCATTAATTATTGGAGAATTTAATATTCCTTTTGATAATCCAGAAGACACTCTGAGAACAGAGGTTGTATCCATTCTAGATTCAGTAGTTGTTAATCAGAATGTAATAGGACCCACCCAGCATCTGCACAGAGTTTTATCAGTAATTATGTAACTCTGATTGGATCACTGTCTGATCCCGAAGAACCTGACCAGGCAACTGAATGCTTAGAATCAACATTCCACTACATGCTAGATAAGGTAGCTCCACTTAAAGGAAAAATATTTAGAGAGAAAAAGCTATCACCCTGGTATAACGATCATACGTGCACCTTAAAACAGATCACTCAAAAATTAGAACATAAATGGCGTCAAACTAAATTGGTAGTATTTCAAACAGCATGGAAGGAGAGCCTTCTGAGCTATAGAAAAGATGTGTCGACTCCGGCTTTGAGGGGGACCTGGGCCACCAGGCAAAGTATCCATGATCTGATGGGCTCCCTCTGGCCAGCAGGGACCAAGCATGTTGTAACCCCCAGTGCAATGGGCCAAAGTCACTTCCTTAGGGTGGGGCAGGCAGGCAACAATGTTCTCACCAGAGTCACAGGGCAGAGCAGAGTCAATGTACAAGACCATGTCGGCCTCGTGCGTGGCTTGCGGGGCCGCCTTATCATCCTCTGGTTGGTCTCTGGCACGAGCTCGTCTGTAGAGGCCGCCCCGTGGGCCTCTGGCACCTTTCTGGGCTGGTGAGGCTGCCCTGTCAACGTCTGGAGTTAGCTGGGCTGGTGAGGCCACCATGTCTGCCTCTGGCATTGGCTGATCTGGTGAGGCCGTTCTGTCGGCCTCTGGTGTTAGCTGAGCTGGTGAGGCCACCCCGTTGGCCTTTGGCATGAACTTGTCTGTAGAGACCGCCCTGTTGGCCTCTGGTACTAGCTGAGCTGGTGAGGCTTCCCCAGCAGCCTCTGGCATAAACTTGTCTATAGAGGCCGCCCTGTCAGGCTCTGGTGTTGGCTGAGCTGGTGAGGCCCCCTGGATGGCCTCTGGCATTGGCTGAGCTGGTGAGGCCTCCCCATTGGCCTCAACCATTAGCTGGTTGTAGAGGCCACCCCCTCAGCCTCTAGCATAAGTTGCACTGAGGAGGCCACTTCCTTGGCCTCTGGTATGAGCCCCACTGTCGCCCTGCTGTCTGTGTTCAGCTGACTAGGCTCGGCTAATGCACAGGTTGTAGCCCTCCCCAAAAAAGTTTTTGAGGGGGCCCAGCCTAGAGCTGGTCCAGGATAATCTTGATATGGTCGAGCTGTTATTGGTTCTCCTGGATCTGCTTAGCCTGGTCAGACATAATTTGGATAATCTCTGCTGCATTCATGGTTAAGTCTAGTTCTCTGTCACGGGTGGGTTGGAGACGGATGCAAGTGCAGAGTATTTTATTTAAAGTGCAACACACGTGAAAAAAGATTAAGACTATGTTACATACACATAAACTAGACAGGCATGAAATATACATAAGCATGGCAAGGATATAACTACATACAATGCCACTACTCAGAACAGACACTAGACAAAGAGTGCTATACAAACGTGACTTAATTACAAGTGCTCATTGTGCTTAAATGTGATTCAGGCGTTTGTGATGATGTGACTCGTTGTGTGACGTGAACATACGGTGTGCAGTGGCTGATGGGTGCTGTAGTCCTGTGCTGCTGTCGGCACTAACCTGACACATATTAGTCTTTCTTTTTATTTGTTCATTTTTAAATTGTCCATTCTTGGCTCTTGCCTTTTTGCATCTTATTTTATTGTCATTGACCACAAAGAAAAAAATAAATGCAATCTGCTGCATAAGTAAAATCACCTGATTTTTTTGGGGGGACTTAAAGGGAAATGCTTTTCTGTAAAGCCAGTATTCTAGATGCTCTACTAAATCAGAATGGGCCATCCAGAAATCAACTTAAGCACCTACGTATGCCAACTTTAAATAGGGAGAATCTCTAAAGCTTTCCCTGCGTAAATACTGATTTACCTTTTGAACCCAAGTCGCCAAATCTGAATACAGTCCAATGTCCTATGTGAATATGTAGCATATTTTTCTAACCTTGTTATTATGTTAGCTGGACAGAGGCAACATACGGCTCTAAATCTTCTTCTTCTTCTTCTCCTATTATAAAATTTGTACCATTTTTACGGGTCGCAATTTTTGATGTACAGCCAAGAAGTTGCCAAGAAGCCAAGTGGGCTGAATTGTAGATCCCATATGAGAATATGGTGCTTGTGCTTTTGGAAAAGATCTGAATTACAGTTGATGTAGCAATGCTCCAAAATGTGTTTTGCCCCCACAGGAATACATCGACAATATTTCGCTGATAGTGCTTTCACAAGATTTAAGCCTTTCTTCATTCAGCTATACTGAAGACAATTAAAACTGTATTGCGTCACCTGAAGTCCTAGCAACCAGCTGGACTATGACAGCAACTAGTTAGCACCCTAGCAACCAGGTGAGTTTGCTTACCAACTGACTAGCTACAACCTAACAACCAACTGGGTTCATATTAGAACCATCTAGAAACATGACTACCTGGGACCTAATAACAGCCTCATAGCAACACCCTAGCAACCAGCTGGGTTAGCATAGCAGTGTTGTAGCATTTTAACACTTTTACATTTTTACCATTTTTAACAAAAATGGATACATATGCTTTCATTTACTGATGATAAGGACAGAGTTAGATTTATGTGTAGGCACAGCATTACTTGAATGAATTAATTAATAGCCACATTAATAATTATGTCAGTGGAAGGCCCTCACAAGGATAGTAAGACAAATGTATGTGTGTGTTTTAAATGTAGGTTAGTGTGGGTGTTTTTAATGTATGTTTACAGTGAGATTCTGACGTACCAATCATGCGGATGTAGAGAGCCATCTGGTCTGAGCTGTCATACGAAACCGCTCCTCGTCTCTGTTACAAACATGCAAACAAAAAAACATGTAAACAACAACACTGGAGTACATATCTCTCCTGTCCCAATGTATACACCCCTGGTAATCAGCTGAAAATAAAAAACTGGAAATAGCCAACTTATTTAGCCCTGATACAAAATGATATATATACTCACTAACTTTTGCATATCCAGTGTTTCTGGCCAGTAGATACTAAGATACTAAGTACAGATACTAAGTATCAGATATATACATCTCTAATTATTCTAGTTCTGGTAGGATGGTGAAATCTGCATGGGTGCCAGTTCTCATAAGCAGCAGTGCAAAAATAAACATTGTAATATATGCCCAAACCATTATTTTTAGTCACATAGGAAAAACTAACACACACACACACACACACACACACACACACAGATACTTCAAGGGCTGCTTCATTTCAGAAATCAGGAAGTCAGGTGACCCTTTAATTGCACACAGGTATATTACATTTAACGGTTTTGGGGTTTTTTTTTTGTAAATAATTTTGCAAACTATACTGATTTTTCCTCTCAATTCAATATTATGGGGCAGTCGTGGCCTAATGGATAGAGAGTCGGACTTGCAACCCGAAGGTGAACCTGAAGGTTGTGGATTCGAGTCTCGGGTCCGGCAGGGATTGTAGGTGGGGGGAGTGAATGACCAGCGCTCTCTCCCACCCTCAATACCACGACTGAGGTGAGACCCTTGAGCAAGGCACCGAACCCCCAACTGCTCCCTGGGCGCCGCAGCAAAAAAAAAAAAAAAAAAAGGCTGCCCACTGCTCCGGGTGTGTGCTCACGGTGTGTGTGTGTGTGTGTTCACTACTTGTGCAGAGCACAAATTCCGAGTAAGGGTCACCATACTTGGCCACAAGTCACTTCACTTCACTGAAAAGGGTGGGAAATACTTACTCAGATGGCTTAGGAAATACAAGCCCTGCTCTACCAAACAGATCACTATGTTCAGCTTCATCTGAAAGCTGTTCTACCTATACTAACCTACAAAAGTAACCTGTAGAAATGGTACTGAAGGTTTACTCATTTGCATCATCAATTATTAATAACTTTCAGTAATGGCAAATATAAAAATATTTTGGATGTGTTGCTTCAAAGGGAGTCCATGCAGTGACAGGGGGTCAGCATGTACTGTTTGAATGGTTTATGCTTGTGAGGTACTGGCCTGCTTTGTGCTGAAATTTAACGTTGGGTTTTAAATCTAAATATAATTCTTACATTTACATTAAAATGGATTTTGAGGCCATATAAAATAAGCACATGGCCAAATTTTATGTATACACTGCGTTCCACATTATTATGCAAATTGTGTTTAAAGGTCATAAAGGTCATTTTTTTGTCTGTCAGTTTAAACACATGGATGGGAATGTGTGTCAGGGCTCTTCCAATCACTGCAATCAATCTCAGACACCTGTGCCAATTAGTTTGCAGGTGAGTCCAATTAAAGGGAAAACTACTTAAGAATGGATGTTCCACATTATTAAGCAGACCACCATTTTCCAGCAATATGGGGAAGAAGAAGGATCTCTCTGCTGCCGAAAAGCGAGAAATAGTTCAATGCTTAGGAGAAGGTATGACAACTTTAGATATTTCAAAACAACTTCACCGTGATCAGCGTACAATAAAGAGATTTGTAGCCGATTCAGAACACACACGGGTTCGAGCAGATAAAGGCACAATGAGGAAGATTTCTGCCAGACAAATGTGTCAGGTTAAGAGAGCAGCTGCTAAAATGCCACTGCAAAGCAGCAAACAGGTATTCGAAGCTGCTGGTGTCTCTGGAGTGCCAAGAACATCAAGGTGTAGGATCCTCAAGAGGGTTGCAGTTATGCATAAACCTGTCATTCAGCCACCCTTAACCAAAGCTCAGAAGCAGAAACGCCTGCAGTGGGCCTACACATACATGAAGACTAATTTCCAAACAGTGTTGTTCACTGATGAGTGCCGTGCAACCCTGGATGGTCCAGATGGATGGAGTCGTGGATGGTTGGTGAACGGCCACCATGTCCCGACAAGGCTGCGACGTCAGCAAGGAGGTGGGTGCGTCATGTTTTGGGCTGGAATCATGGGGAGAGAGCTGGTCGGCCCCTTCAAGGTCCCTGAAGGTGTAAAAATGACCTCTGTGAAATATGTGGAGTTTCTGACTGACCACTTTCTTCCGTGGTACAAAAAAAAGAACCGTGCCTTTCGTAGCAAGATCATCTTTATGCATGACAATGCACAATCCCATGCTGCAAGGAATACCTGTGCATCATTGATTGCTATGGGCATAAAACAAGAAAACCTCATGGTGTGGCCCCCATCCTCCCCTGATCTCAACCCTATTGAGAACCTTTGGAGCATCATGAAGCAAAAGATCTATGAGGGTGGGAGGCAATTCACATCAAAACAGCATCTCTGGGAGGCTATTCTGACATCCTGCAAAGAAATTCCAGCAGAAACCATCCAAACACTGACAACTTCCATGGATGCAAGAATTGTGAAGCTCCTATCCAATAAGGGGTCCTATGTCAAAATGTAATTTGGCCTGTTAAGATATTTTTGATTGAAAGAGCTTTTGATTTCAGCAAATATAACCTGCAAATGCTTGCAGTTTAACTAATGACCATTTTCAGTTGTTTACAACAATAAAATGTTTTGAAACTCTATTGTGCGTAATAATTTGGAACAGTGCATTTTAAGATTTAGATTTTTTTTTAAAAAACCGTTATGATTTGGAGGTTCGTTCGAAAACAGTCGAGTTATACTCTAATGCTTGATGACTTGAAAATTATGAGAACTATCATTTTTATAGATTATTTAGGAAAAAGAGAGAAAAATTACATTTGCATAATAATGTGGAACGCAGTGTATATTAAGCTAATCATGTAATGTTTGATGTTGGTCATTTTAGTGTTCATTTTTACAGATCTAAATAATTCCAGTAGAAATTGATTTTTTTCACAAATCTATACATACATGGTAAGTTTAAGTGCTTAGAATTCATGATTGGTGTTTATATATATCCTGTTTCTTGTTTGATTTTAGAAGTCTGTAGAAATTCTACAAGAAATAACCCTTTGTGTATAAAATGACAAGAAAAAAACAGCTATGTTTTACATATTTATTGTGCAGCCCATTCTAATTAAAAAGGGCTAAATAAGTCAGATCCACGTACCAAACAAGTGACCTGTATTTGTATAATTACTGACTTTAGCCTGTCTGGTGCTGTGCACAATGTATCATAACAGGACTGACATTTTTTTTTCTTCCCGTTAGGGATTGCCATGGCGGATCACTGATCCACATATTTGATTTGGCACATTTTTTATGCTGGATGCCCTTCTTGACACAACCCTCCCCAGTTTTATCTGGGTTTGGGACCAGCACTAGCAGGGCACTGTCTTTTGTACTGGGGTTGGTTCCCTGGACAGGAATCGAACCCAGGCCATGGCGGTGAGAGCAACGAAGCCTAACTACTAGTCCTCCAGGTACCCATAAGGGGGCTGTCATAATATGCGATATTATGTGTAGTTATGACTATGTCATGATGTCATGGAAACCAACTGTCTGCTATAACCAAGGAAGTAACACAGAAAGTCATCCTTGTGAAAGATGTATTTACTGCTCTCATTCTGGAAGAAGCGGTTCGTGTTCCTTCCAGAATGTAGAAGAAACAGTTCATGCTCTTTTGTACAAAGCTTCCTAAATAAAATGGGAGTGTACAAGTGAGCACACTCATCTATACAGTAGGTAGTGAAGCAGGGAACATTCTCGGTTCATTCTTATTTGGTGAGAGGGAGGATAAGGGCTTTGCAAAAGTTATGGCAAAAGTGAAAATTTTGCCAGGAGAAAAAGTGGAGATACTCATCTGCGCTCTGTGTGTGTTTTTGGAGCAGTGTGATTTTGGCACTAAATGTGAAAAGCAAATTGTGGTTCCAGAACAGTTCCAGAACAAAGAACTGTCTTTCCACTGCAAAGACAACAGATGGTAGATGTGGAAAAGCAAATCACAAGAAGCGGGAAAACTGCCCAATAGTCAACATGCAACAGGTGGGGGAATACTGGTCATTGAGAAGGAACGTGCAAAAGCAAACTACTCAGAGTCTGAAAAAGAGATATCAAACCTTCTGTGGTTAACAATGGACTGTTCAATTCAACATTGGTAAAATGCCTGTTAGCTTCTAATTAGACAATCAACAAACTAAAACTAGGGAGAATACTGCTATGTGTTAAGACTGAGTGGACCAGGTGGCTGTTTGCATTGTGTAGACCAAGTCACACAACGCACAAGAAAAAAAACATACAGTGCACAAGAAAAAAAAAAAAAACAACTTGCTCAGCTGTGCCCAGTTTAATTAATGGACCAATAGCACAGCAGATAGGACAAATGAATGATGTATGAGGTCCAGGGAGGAGTTGGGCCTACTAAAAACACAGCTGGCCAGGATAATGCTACAGGAACACTATGCAAAATGTACCACACACAGGGTCACCACCCCTCTTGTAAAGCCTGTCAAAGAGGAGCTGGACAGGATGGAAACCAAAGGCATTATAATAAAGGTGACCAATCCCACAGAGTGGTACACCTCCATTGTACCAGCTCCAAAATAGGCAGACAAGGTGCATATACGTGTTGATCTTTGAAAATTAAACAAAGCCATATATACAGGTTGTAGAGGTTCATAAACGGCAATTAATGAACTCCCTCCCTAGGAAAATAACTTCCCAACCTGGCCACAGTGGGCCAGCATGGACCTCAGAAATGCAGTAGTCTGCAGTTCAACAGATCAAAAGACTTTTCACAACCTCATCCACTTTAGCATTTGAAGATGGATTATGTGCTAATATTTTAAAATGTTACTGGAAGTTGCATTCAGACAGCCAAATTTAAATTAATGGGGTACATTTTATCTTTTTCACTATCCTGATATGCTGCACTAGTGTAGTTCAGCAATAAAAATGGATTTCCCTATCCATCTACCTCCACTATACACTAGACTAGTAAATCAGTAATCAGGAATATTAAAACCAGCACGGAATATTCCTTTGGTTTTTAGTCACTTACATTACACATACGGTGCATATGTTGCTGACACAGATGTGGAGTGTTCCGTAGCATCCACCATCGACAACATGCCAACTACTAGATGGAAGATGGATAACTTCCGAAGATGGATCCAAGCTGCTGCAGCAGTGGACAACAAGCTACAGACTCAGCAAGAATATGCATTCAGGATGGCCTGAACACAAAAGGAAGACACCCACCAAAGTTAGAAAATTTTTCTCCATGTGAAATGAGCTGTCAATACAACACAGGCTGGTAATTAATGGCAACAGAAGCGTTATACCTGAGACATTGAGGGCAGATAAATTAGACTGCATACACAACGGGCATCATTAAATAAATGCTGGGACAGAGCAAACAACTCAGTATGGTAGCCCTGTAAATCATCCCAGATCAAGCAAAAGTGAGGACAGCCCAGTCCAGAGGACCATTGATCTTCATGCCCCTTGCTGATAGACCATGGAACAGAATTGGCATAGACCTGTGTGAACACAACAAACAAAGCTATTTAGTCATCTGAAGAAATGGCTACTAACAATGGACCACAGTTTAGCAGTGCAGAATTCAAAGAGCTGGCTTGTGAGCTTGATTTCTGACACATAACCTCTGGCACACATCACCCACAAGGAAACAAATATGCAGAGAGAGCTGTACACACAGCAAACAAAAAACAAAGCATGTGTTACAGATCCAACCCATGCAAAATCACAGGTGCTAGTAAAGCAGAACTCTTAATGGTGCTTAAGATCTGAATGACCCTGCCAAACCTCAGGAGAAATCTGTTACTCAGGTGGCCGAACAGGCAATGGAGTGACCAGGGAGAGTGTCATGCCATGGTAACACTCATTCCTACCTCAGAGCTAGAAACCACACCCAAACATGTCCCAGATCAGTCACTGGAAATCTCAGGGGACTCCTATTTTCTTGAGCAGGAATGAGCCCACAGACACTGATAGTATACATGTATACTGGTATACATCAGGTCTGGCAAAATCATTAGACCAGACAAGAGACTGAACTTTTTTAAACTTGTAGTGAAACAAACACAGGCCCTAAAAAAAGAAAGAAAGAAAGAAAGAAAGAAAGAAAGAAAGAAAAGGAGGATATGGCACATCCATTTATATGAGATAATTGATGTAATTTGAGTTCTAGAAAAAAAAAATCCAAAATTTTCAGAAAAAAGATGAAAAAGGAAGTATTTCAAAAACAAGGGTTGTACAAATGAGGACCAGAAAATAATAATTAAAAAAAACCTCTTTATGTCCAGAGATGCTTATGGCCACTTCCAGTGGAAGCCTTTAGTCATGGCTTGACCCCTTTACAACTCTAGACAGCAAGTGCTCTTAGCACAACCCATAACACTGGAAGAAGCCATGGAAGGGGAACAGGTTGTTGAAAGTGTTCTGGAGGAATGGATAATACCACTGGCAAAGGCCATGCCTCCCCCAAAGGCTTGTGTCACTCATACCCCTTCTCTCTCAGACAAAGGGCAGATGGCCAATGAGGGAAAAATACCAGTACATTGGTGCTGTGGACAGGCAGTACACCTACATCATTGTTGTACAATCCCTAACACCAAACTAATCCAACAGCCATTGGGAAATGGGAAAGGGGTCAGACTAAGAGGAAGATTTCCTGTTTCCAATTTCCTCAACAAATCCTTCCAAATCTGTCAACATCCTTGAATCCCCCTGCTGAGTATGGCTATATTAAGTGAAGACAGATGGAAAGCTCATTAATGCCCTACTCATTACCACTTCTGTTCCCCTGTTAACCATTTCCATGGACCATGTTTGTATGTTGGGGCATTGTGCAAAAAATAGAACTGGATTGCTGATATGCCAGAGAGATATGGGATGTGCTGCAAGGTGTAGGGGCATTAATTGAGTGACTTATCTTCCAACATGGTGAGCTTGGCCATTGCGCACACACTGCCCATTTCCTATGATAGTGAGCATCAGGGGTTGAAGTCAAATATCTGGGATAATCTGTATCTGATGTGGTAGATTTTGACTAAGTCTGTAATGAGCAAGGCAGACGCAACAGCGGCACTGAAAAACTCCCTGACACACATGAGGAAGGAAACCTGCGAGGAATCAGACTCAAAAGGCCAACTTTCCTATAATGAGTGACACTCAATACTAGGATTATACACTACATGGCCAAATGTTTGTGGACACCTGACCCTCACACCCATATGTACATTTTGAACATCCCATTCCAGATTTAGTGTTGTTATAATAACCTCCACTCTTCTGGGAAGGCTTTTCACTAGATCTTGGAGCGTATCAGTGGGGATTTTCCCATTCTGCCACAAGAGCATTAGTGAGGTTGGGCACTGAATTCGGGTGAAGAGGCCTGGGGCGCAGTTGGCAATTCCAGTTCATCCCAAAGGTGTTCAGTGGGATTGAGGTCAGTGCTCTGTACAGGCCACTCAATATCTTCCACTCTAACCTTGCCAAACCATGTCTCCATGGACATCCCTTTGAGCACAGGGGCATGGTCATGCTGGAACAGGTTTGGGCACCTTAGTTCCAGTGAAGGGAAATAGTAATGCTACAGCTTACAAAAACATATACAAATGTGTGCTTCCAATTTTGTGCCAACAGGGAAGGCTCCTATATGGGTGTGATGATCAGGTGTCCACAAACCTTTGGCCATATAGTGTAATTCATTACTTTTCCACAGTTGTATACAATAACGTGAAGCAGTACTAATCACTGCAGTATGCAGGGCAGATCACCCACTGAAGCAAGGGTGAGACTTAGGCAAAAACTGGCTTTGGGAAGTGTCAGTCTTTAGGGTATTCATGTAGGACTTTATTAAAACTCAATTAAAAATCTTGTATGGTAGCACTACTTGTATTGTTCTCTGCTTGATGTATCGCTTTGTTTGTATTTTCTCATCAAATCAAATAAGCTTTGTGAGTCTCATCTATCTATCTATCTATCTATCTACAGTATCTGCCTATCTGTCTATCACTTTGCAATACACTGGCATCTATTTTCTGATTCTGTTTTTTGATTTTTCAGCAAACAGTTCTGAGTGCTGAGTTCTAACTGTCTCTGTTTTAAAACAAGTATACATTATTCAATTCAAATTTATATTACTTTCAAATGTACATTATGTACAAATGTGTTTCGTTTCACTGTGTACTTGTATATGGCTGAAATGACAAACTCCACTTGACTTGACTTGACTTGACATTAGTAGTAAATAGCAGTTGCTTTTAAACAATCTTTTTCATCGTCTTTTATCTTCAATCAATTTTCTCATTTTTAACTTTTTGTGGACACCTGACTATCACATCTATATGATGGTCTTCCCCAAACTGTTGCCACAATGTTGGACGCACACAATTGTATTGGATGTCTTTGTATGCTGTAGCATTACAATTTGCCTTCGCTGGAACTAAGAGGCCCAAACAAGTTCCAGCATGACAATGCCCCTGTGCAAAAAAAGTGAGGTCCATGAAGACATGGTTTGCCAAGATTGGAGTGGAAGAACTTGAGGGCTCAGAGCCCTGATTTTAACCCCACTTCACTGGGATGCCATGTTCCAAAATCTACTCAAAAGCCTTCCCAGAAGAGTGGAGGTTATTATAACAGCAAAGAGGCACTAAATCAGGAATGGGATGTTCAAAATGCACATTCGGTCATGGGAAAAGAAAGTACACCCTCTTTCAATTCAATGTTTTTATTTATCAGGGCCTAAAGAATAATTGTGTGGTCCTCATCAACTTCTATAAACAAACAAATAACCTCAGCTGACAACAAAAAACACAACAGATTTCCATAACTAGTCAGTTTTCCCCAGAAAAAAAAAACAACATTCAGAAAATAGGTGGGGAAAAAAATAAGTACACCCTTCCTACTTAAAAGAGTTATTAGCCGTCAGGTGTTACTAATGAAATGCACAAGATTAGTTAATCTTCAAGAAGTGTGACTACCTCATAAAAGCAGAACTTTTGGCAGTTCGGTGCTCTAGAGCACTCAGGTGTGTGTGTCTACATAATGACAAGAAGAAAGGTCATCAGCAGTGACGTCTGAGAAGCAACTGTTGCTGCTCATCAGCAATTTGAAATTCACCATTCTACAGTGAGATCATTCTACAAATGGAGAGCCTTCAAGACAATTGACAGGAGTGAGCGTCTCAGCAAATTCATTCTATGGTCAGACCACTAAATGCTCAGAGATATACAGAAAAACCCAAGAGCGACATCATGTGTCCTACACATTCAGAAAAAGACTGAACAAGAATGGCTTTCATGGAAGGGAAAAAGCTCATTCTCTCCAAAAATAATATGGCATCACAACTTTGCAGGTTTGCAAAATTACATCTGAACAGACCACAAAAGTTCTGGAACAATATCCTTTGGACTGATTAGACCATGGTGGAGATGTCCGGTCATTACACTCAGTGCCATGTCTGGTGAAAACTAATATATGACCACAAACACCTCATACCAACTGTCAAGCATGGTGGTTTGAGGGGTGATAATTTGGACTTGTTTTGCAGCCACAGGACCTGGGAAACCTGCAGTCATTGAGACGATGAACTCCACTTTACACCAGAATATTTTTGAGACAAATGTGAGGCCACTTCTCCAGAAGCTTAAGCTGGGCTGAAACTGGGTCATGCAATTTGACTGACTAAAGAAGAAAAAAAAAAATCAAGGTGTTGGAATGACCAAGTCAAAGTCCAGACTTCAACCCCATTGAGATGCTGTGCATAAACGAATGCCCTCAAGTATCAATGAACTGGAGCAAAGTTGTAAAGAAGAGTGGGCCAAAATATCTCCAGAATGATGTGAGAGACGGATAAACTCCTACAGAAAATGTTTACTTCGAGTTATTGCTGTTAAAGATGGTTCTACATGTTACTGAATGTTGGTTTACTTTCTGGAAAAAAAGACTACATATTGAAATCTGTTGTGTTTTGCTGTTGTCACCTGAGGTTATTTGTTTGTTTATAGAAGTTGGTGAGGATGACAATTGTTATTTAGGCCCTGGTAAATAAAAAATACAAAACTGAAGAGGGTGTACTTTCTTTTTTACTATGACTATGGGTGTGATGGTCAGATGTCCACCAACATTTGAACATATAGTCTATTTCAGTTCAGTAAACCCAGTAGTTTTCAACTACGTATAGTAGAAAATGTTTTCCTAGGCCGTTACATGTCATTCATAGATAGATAGATAGATAGATAGATAGATAGTCAAGATGTCCAATTCTTTGTTTGCAATATACTTATAAAGTGTGTCTTCAGTCCTTGCTGTAACTACAACATGTAACTTTTATTTTCTAATCAATTTAAGTTGAAGTGACAGCCAAGAATAAAGAGGCAACAGGTGTGTGTGTGTGTGCAAACAGCAGTTGGAACTTGTAGAAAGCACCTGCCTTTGCAATTACCTTCAACACAACAATACTACTCAAACATTATTCAAAATAGTAAAATCAATAACATGTTTATTTACATATTACATACACAATACCAGTGGTTTAGGCAAATAGAGCCTTACACACTGAATATTGAGTATGAATGTGCTTTTGTACACTAGACAGACCTCTTCTGTATTACCTTTTCACTATCAAATATGACACCGAAGTTAAAGTCAACAGCTCCTGAAAATTCAAATGTAACCAAATCCACATATACAGGAACCCATATCACAGCACTCTTCAAACTGAAACTAAACACAGCCTTCATCCAGCCTTTGAACTGTTGCCCCTCAGTCAGTGCTAATGCTGGTATCACATTGTCAGACAGAATTAGTGTACAAATAAATATTTGGCTGTATGTTCAGTTGAAATGTAGCCCTCCTGATATCTGTCATGCTGCTCCATTGTAGCAGCTGTCTTCATGTGGGAAGTAGCTGATCTGTCATTCAGGAGGAGGATGACATTTGTTTCTAACTAAATTACACCTCCATTCCATTATCTTAGCTTATACCACAGCACTGTTGAATTCGTGAAGGTGTTGATTAATTTTCTAAAACAGCATGGGGTTGACAGCAGTTCCACCTGTAATTCAAGTCACTTGTATGGAAGACGCTCCACATTATCTAAGCCAAACAATGAACAGATTTTATGTGTTTAAATGTGCTGGCATTGACATATGTGTCTCCATTCATTTTAACCACTTTCTCTTAGAAAGTGCTTAGAAGTGGTCTAAATCCAACCAACTTTAACAACCTAATGCAGTGTTGTGGTTTAGACAGTTCCATATCTCGTCTGACACTGTTCCATGTGTCAGTATTACATAGCAAAAATACATACATACATACATACATACATTACATAGCTCAGTTCTTACCTTACTCTTTCAGAGGACAAGTGGGGAATTTGATAAGACCATGTTTTCGGAGTTAAACATCTCTTAAAAAAAAAAAAAAAACATCTGGGCTTTTTGCTTTTACGTTTCTGTGTTAAAACGTTTCTGCGTTAAAACTGATCTACTCCTGAAACTAACAATTAAGGCCTCCCTGCGTTCTGAAAAGGGGAACCTCTAAACAGAACAGTGTGCACAAAGGAGAAAAGGATAGCTCCACTGCTGTAACTAACACATTATGAGATTCATGTCCAGCACCTTGACTGTAGTACTTTGATAGTATCAGAAGCATAACTCAAAATCTGGACTCAGAAGCACATGACATTCTCCCAAAGGAATGTCTTTTCTACAATGGCCGGAGCGAAAGGTTATTCTAATGTGTTAATGTCTTTGAATGTGTCAGTATAACAAAAAAAAAAAGGTGTTGTCCACTGTCTACAGGTGTGGTAGAGCTGTGTGCTATGACTTTAAGCATGTACTGGCACACGGTGCCGGGCGAACAGACATACCTTTGAGAGTTGGCGGGGAAGAGGACCACCGAACAAACCCGAGCTCGAGGTGATGCAGATGGCACCACGCCGGCCGAGGACGTGTTTCGGTACTGGCCGGTCCAGCGGTAGCATCGGCAGCTGGTAACATACTTCCATTGATGGGTCAGGCGATACGACGAATGAATGTCAAATTAATCTACGAAAAACGCAGCAAAAGTGTCATGATCCATCTAAAGTGTTACAAGTCGTAGCATAAAAGTTTGTTTAGATCCGTTTCATAAAACGTCGATTGAACTGGCGGCCTATTTGACTCGTCCCGTGCTTGGCTCTGTCCCATAATTCAGTCCTTAGTTTCCACCCGATAGTTGAAAACCAGGCCGCGTACCAAAACATCACTTAGCCTATTCGCTTCCTTATGTTAGTATGCGCATGTAGTCGTTATATGTTAGTATCGAATATATTCGTTATATTTCATATTCCGTCCGTTCGAGGTCTGAGACATTACAACATCAAACAAATCTCTTGAGCGGATATGTTAAAAGAAAACTCAACATGGAAAACGATGGTGCCGTTGTCTGTAACTCTGTCGCGTATAGGCAAATCCACTGTCCGATCCGCAGCTGGAAGTGACAAGTTACAAACAAAAATATACTCGACGAGCTACAGGCGGCCGCAGCTCCCAGCCTCGTGCCAGACAAAAACGAATAAAAGATCTCAATTTCAAGGTACAACGAGCTGTTCGGTGATACACATCTCCCCGCAATCCCTTTCGAAACCACTGAAAAACCAAAGGGAGGTGGGATCTTGAAACGTAAAGCTGCACAATCGGATTTGTCATATTATTTGACCTGTTAATATAGGCCTAATACCTGCTCGTGTTGATGATTAATAGACCATTTCTTTCAAGAAAGAAGTTTGGTTGCCGACATCTGAAAGGCTGTGCAGCGATGGAGTGATAAAGCAATAAAAAGAATTTCCGACGGTTTCTGTCCTGCCTTCTCTCTGTTGTCATGCAATACTACATGCAATATATGTCAATATTTTTCAACATCCACATTTAGCCAAATTGAATACCAATCTTTATATTCTGAAATGTTAAATTCGTTACTAGTTAAAGTAGTAGTCTACATCTGTCTGAAAGGACAGCGACAGGATGGCAATAAAGGAGTTAAATTAAGGAGTTTAGAGTGAACTCCAGTCAGTGTGGACAGTACATGTGCTGTATCAGGCTAATACCTCAGGGTAATGTTTTGACCACTTTGTCCTCTCATTTTCTCATGCGACTAAAACAATACAACTTTAGCTTGCTATAGCTAAAGTTAATGCAAGCACTTGACTAAGTAATAATAACTCTTCCTAGCAAAAAAGTTCAGCAGGACAGAGGCAACAAAGCGGTGTCATGTAACTTCACCTCAGGGTCCCAGTTAAAAATGACTTGTTAAGCCCTTACACAGTCTCTCAATCACACACTGAGGTCCCCATCTTGGGTGCACCAGTAATTTCTTGCAGTTTTTGGGTAAAATTGTGCCTGTCTGAATGACTGTTTGAATAAAGAATGTTCCATCTGTGGAAATTTGAATTAGAGCCACCTGAATCCGAGTGCAGGCGAACTGCATGCTGGTCCAGCAGAGGGCACCAGCGTCTCACTCTCAAATCAGCCGCTCACGTTCCATAACGCGCATGCGCATTGTTGCCGCGCCTAGCGCTGGCAGTTGCCAGGGCTTGTTTACTACAATTTTGAACATGCCCACCCCGTAGTTTTTTGCCGCACAAAAAAACTTTTGAATGAAAAATATTTTATGACATGTAATTTGGGACAATATATTTGATCATTTGGGACACATATTTTCATTGGTTTAGGCCTTTACGTTCGTTCTCAATGACAAGTTTAAAATGTTATTTATTTGTAGCATAATTATTGAGATGTAGGCCTAAGTAATGTTTTATAATTAATTTCTTACAGAAATATCAACAATAACAGGTTAAGTAAATCTTTTCAAAATTCATAACCATAAATAATTTTTGAAATTTTGCATGAACAGCTTAAGTAAAAAGTGACAGTAAAACTACCACTAAAAGGTAAGTTTTGATTCATTTCTTGCATTAACACCATAACACAGGATTAAAAAATAAACATTAGCACCTATCTCTATAATAAACACAGTGCATTCATATATCCATTAAATCCATTCACTTTTCCTCTCTGCACTTACTGTATTTTAAGACAATTGATCTGAATCATGCTGTCCCAAATTACCAAACCAGATTATAAATATATTTGCATGATTTGAACTAACCTTATGCTTATATTGTTACAGTAGTACATCTTATACATATATGCATCATATTTTGGCTTAGTGAAATAAGTTTTGTTTTATCAGAAAATAAATGAAAATAAATGAAGGTAACTGTCCCAATATACTGTATATCTTTAAAGAGAAACTCCAATAAATTTAATGAAAAATGTAACAAAAGCACGACTTTAAACTATAAAGTTGAGGCCAAAATTTTAAACACACCCAGGCTAAAGAAATCCAAACTTAATTTTTCACAACTCCACACATTTCATGTTACCATACATTTCCTGTGTTGTCGGGTATCCAGTTTAATTCTAATAGTCATCATTTCAAAATAATAGGTAAGAAACAGATTTATTTTTATTTACTATATCAGATTTTCAGTGGGACATAAAGCTTACATACACTTTGTTTGTACATAGTGTCATTGCCTTTTAATTGTGTGAAGATCAAAGGCTTGTGGTAGCCTTCCACAAGCTTCCCGCCATACTTTGCTAGAATTTCTGCTCATTCCTCGTGACAGGACTGGTGTAGCTCAGTCAGATTTGTGGGCCTCCTTGTTCAAACATGCTTTTTCAGTTCAGTCCACAAATTCAGGTCAGGGCTTTAACTAAACAGGGCTTTGTGATGGTCACTTCAATTTGTTGAATTCAATTTGTCACTTTGTTGTCTTTAAGACATTTTGCTACAACTTTGTAGTGTTGTTGAACCTTAGTTCTTTCATTCCTGGGAGTTAATTAGTGCCTCTTTCCTGAAGGATTAAGTGTCTGTGTGGTCCGGTGTTTTTGATATTTGCATACGATTCTTTGGATTCAGTTCCTAAGGATGAACTGAACTTGTGAATTTTTTTCTGAGATTCTGGCCGAATTCCTTGGATTTTCCCATGGTATCAATGGAAAAAAGGCAGTCTTCAAGGTAGGCCATTTTATAGTCATATGTGTTTTCCCAATTAACTCCTAATTATGAAAATTGGCATCTAATAGTCATTACATAAATTTCTGGAATCTTTCAGACTGTTTAAAGAGACAGCCAACTTGGTGTATGTAAACATTTTACCCACTGGAAATCTGAAATAGTGAATAAAATCAGAAATAATTCGGTCTCTAATTGATTGTTTTAAAATGACCTCTGATGTGAACAAAGTATGTGCCATAATCTACTTGCCAAAAAACTAAATGTGTGAAATTGTGAAAAAACTTAGGTTTAATATCTTTAGCCTAGGCGTATGTAAACCTTTGGCCTCAACTGCATCTCTTGTTTGGATCATTTCTGACTTTAAAAGCATTGGCTTTAGATGCAATTTCATCCCCATTCTGTACACCTGGAAGGAATGGTTCATATTGTCATAAACCAAGTTGTGGTGGGAGGTTTAGGCATATAATCTAATCTATAATCTAAGCGTAATAGTCAAAGGGTTCTCCTTGTGACTGTCTTGTTTTGATTCTTTTTTTTCTAGTTTTCTCTAGGTTTACTTTGTTTTCTTGAATGCAGCATGCAGAAACTGAAAGTAATATGTTTTGGCATTTAATGGCAAAAGGCTATGGATAATTTCATAAACATTAGTGAGACAGAACTTTTAGAAAAAGAAAAACAGAAAAATTATCATGCAATTCGTCAACCTGTAATTAAATCTGATTCCAGCAGCATTTTTAAAAATTAATTTGACAACCTTCTTCAACCTTTATGGAAGAAAGAGTTTTTAGCAAATACAGACCATCTGTAATCTTTTATTTTTAGCAATTACAAACCACCTAATCTTCCTCGTCTGAGTATAATACTTGAAAACTAGCCTTCTTACAGCTAAATGAGTTCTTAAATGAAATCCATATTCATGAAAAATTATAGTCTCCGGTTCGAGTCATAGCACTGAAACAAAATTAATGAATGTAGTAAATGATCTGAGAATAAATGCTGATGCAGGAGATGTTTCAATACTTTTGGATTTAACTGCTACATTTGACACCATAGAATACTTCATAAACAGCTTGAGAACTGGGTTGGCCTCTATGGCACTGTGTGAAATTGGTTCCAACTATTTAACTGGAAGACAATAAGCAATTAGATAAGGATGATATTCTGTGTGGTGTACCACAAAGCTCTGTACTTAGCCCACTTTTTTGTTGCTATTGGGTCAAAGATTAAGAAGCATCATGGAGTTATACACCTCTGTAGTGACAGATGATGCAACAAATATTAATTAGCTGATAACCTGTCTGTCCAGCATTGTGAGTGGAATGAAAAGCAATTTTTAAAACTAAATTAAAACAGAAATTCTTGTAATTGGTAGAGAAGCTAAGAGGAAAACAGTATATAACAGACTTGGAAACCTGGTCCTATCTTGGTGTACTCTTGTATTTATTAATTTTTTTAAAACTACACCTTAATAACATTAATAAAACGGCATTATTTAATCTAAGCAATATACCACGTTAGACCAGAGGTGTCTAATCTTATCCAGAAAGGGCCGGTGAGAGTGCAGGTTTTCGTTCCAACCAAGCAGAAACCACACCTGAGTCTATTGAAAGCCAAGATCACCTGATTAAACAGGTGGAATCAGGTGTGGCTCCTGCTTGATTGGAATGAAAACCTGCACCCACACTGGCCCTTTGTGGATAAGATTGGACACCCCTGTGTTAGACCTTATCTCTGGTTACAAGATGCCAAGTTGATCCCTGCTTTTGGTTTTTCTCATCTTGACTATTGTAATTGCCCTTCCCACAGCATTTCTTACAACAACAAAATACAACTTGTGCAAAATGCAGCAGCAAATTATTAATATTAATACTAAAAAATGAGATCAAAATAGACGATTTTGGCATCACTTGACAGGTTGCCTGTTTCCTTTAGAATTGATTATAAAATTTTATTACTAGTTTTTAAAATACTTCAAGGTATAGCACCCTCATACATATCTCTGATTGTCTAATAAACTATGTTCCAAATCGTTCTTTAAGCTTATCTAGTGCTAGCGTTCTCCATATTCCTTAAACTTAAAGAATTAGCGTCTAACTAGCTTTTGTTATTTGTGTCAAAATATCCAGGGTGTTGGATGCAAGTGCAGTGTCTTTAATAGTTAAACAACTAATAAACAAACAGACTGGAAAGGAACCAAAACACTAGAACAACTAAAACAAGACAAGGACATGAAAACAAACACTGCTCACAGTGCACCGACAACATAATAGTTGGCAACTAAGGAAGGAAAACACAGAACTTAAATAGAGTAACTAATTAGAGGAACACAAAACAGGTGTGCACAAACAAGCAAGGACGTGGGGCAGACAACAAAGGAAGTAATTCAAAAAAATTTGAGTGAGGGTGCCCTCTGGTGATCTGGGGATGAATTGTCCATGGGGAATGTGACATTTGCCTTACTTTTGTGGTACTTTTACATTACTTTTATATTATTTTCATTATTTTACTTTTATTCTGTTTGTAACTTTTAATGATATTTTTAAGATGTTCTATTATTATCATTTTCTTCTTTATGTCACTGCTATTATTTATTGCAGATTTTACTATTTTATTTATTTTTTGACTACCTTTTATTTCATTATTTCTCAGTTTTTTGCACTTTGAGCTGCAGTTTAAATCTATGAAAGGTGCTGTATAAATAAAGTTATCATCTAACAAACTGAGGGCCATATAATTAAGTTTGAAGTACAAACATACACAGAAACACACCACACACCAAACACATACTACTTATCTAGTATGTATTGTTATCTCTTTAACTAAAAAACTTTCTAACTGTGTAACAACACAAATTGGGTTTCACAATAAGGTGCTCCAAAATCCACTGTGCCATCATCAACATGAATGTGAAGATAATTAAAGTGAAGACATCAACTGGTGATGAGCAAGAATATGGTGTTCTGGAGTATGAGTTAATTGGTCAGATATAGTGAAGCACAAGTCAGTTAAGTAAGAAAGGATGGAACAATGGAAGGAGTATGAAATTAGTACACAGAATGTAGCATTTTTCCCGGTGTGGCACTGTAGGGATTTAAAACTACACTCTCACTACAATAGGGTGAATGAATTTCTATTGTGCCACTCAGGAGCCCAATTTTAAAGCTTTTGAAAATAAAGTTTAAAATTAAGTTCAATGTCCATATGGGTTAGTAGTAACGCAGTGTTACAACTAAACCATCAGGAGTTAAAATCTTCCTTTTCATATAAAGTAAAACAATGTTTTCAAAACCTTTCACTCACAGAATGAAACATTAGCAAATATCAGACTTACAGATGAGTAAGCAGGAAGGTCATACTGTATCTGCCATGCGACGCTCCATTGCTATGTAACACAGAGGAGTCCCCCACTCAAGGTTACTCCCACTACAGACAGGTTTTCAGTACAGAACAGTGACAAATATGACTTTGAGGCTAAAGAAGGTTATGACTGTCCAAGCTCTGGAGAGGATAATTGCTCCCAAAAGGCTTTGGTAGAGCACGCTTTTTGTGAGATTGTAGCCTAGTGACTATTTCTTTGGTAATCAGTCAGCAGGGGAATTATATTTCACATTTGTTCATCTTACTTATGGATATTTATCCATGTATACTCAGTAATGGACACATAGGTACAGTTGGTGTGGCAAATAGCTCTGGAGGGATGCATGAGGAGTTTTTAGTTTTCCTGCGCCATTTTGCACACCACACAAAGCAATCACCTGAGTCCAAGGTTATTGGATAATTATGCTTCTCATCTGTCAGTGCCTGCATTGAATTTCTGGAAGGAGCAAGGTATTGTGTTGCTGACCACCTCACTGTTCCCATAAGCCCCAGCCATTGGATAGAAGTGTATTCTGGTCCGTCAAGGCAAAAGCAAAGAAATACTTTGACTGGATGAAGAACCACACAGGTGTCAGGGCAACCATTTATGATATCCCAAGCCTTGTTATCAAAGCCTTGCCATTGGATACAATGCTTGAAAATATTATGGCAGGGTTTAGCTGAGAAGATGAGTTTGTTACTTGTTTTGTCACCCACAGGCCACTGCCAAACCACCCCATTGTGGTTCTTTCACTACAGTCCCCTCATTTCAATCAATTCAGCCCTATTGTGTTTAAGCCCTTCCCCAAACTGGACCAAGAAAAGGAGTTTCCAAGAGAAACATGAGAAACATAAGGGCAAGTGCCATCCTTACCAACATTCCTGTAGAACAGACATTTGAAAAGAATGAAGAGCAGAGAAAAAGAAAGAAACTGGAGCCCAAGGTAAAAAGAAAGATCATGGATGAAAAGTGCCTGAATGAGCAGTAAACACTCAGAATTGCCAGTGCCAGGTGTGTGAGGCAGATTTTGCCTCCTCTGTTCCTGGGGGTTAATGGGTAAAGTGTGTTCTGTGAGGGGAGAGCTGTGAATTTTATGTTTGTCTACTGTGACACACAGTAAAACTGTGCTGAGCTATTGATCTATGCTCTCTTTTTTTGAGCTTTAAATTTTCTGTTCTATATAAGGAGAAAAGAGAGAAAAACTAGAAATATGGGGTTTTGTTCCATGTTTTGTATGCTATTATAAACATGCTTATGTTGATATTTTTAATTATTATTATTAGTGTATTTTTATGATAAGCTCTACTTATCTTCCAGTAGATAACATAGGTCTGTTTTGTGGATAAAAATAAATGTCAGTGTTCATCATACAGTCTCTCATAAGTATTCACTGTCACAGTGCAGAGGCAGATGAATGTAAGTGCAAGCTTTATTTAATTAACAATCCAAATCAAAGATAAAGACATGGTCACTATCTGTTAGTGGTCAATCAATCAGACGAACAGAACAATGCATGATAAACAGAATAAAAAATCAAGAGTAGGAGCAAACTTCAAAGTCACTACATCACTACAGAGATCACTACAGAGAAAACCATGCTCAGAACTGCATATTGAAAAAATGGCAAAACCTCACAAAGACTGCAGATGAAATGGTTTAAATACACTGAGTTGATTGAGAGTAAACAGGAAATCAATAGAGTCAGTAATGAATAGAATAACAGGAATGGTTTCAGGTGTGGAGTTGTGGTAGCTCCTGGATCAGCAGTGGATTTTGATGTGATAGTGAGTCAGGATATTATAAATATATGTGTGTGTGTGTGTGTGTGTGTGTGTGTGTGTATATATATATATATATATATATATATATATATATATATATATATATATATATATATATATATATATATATATATACACACACACACACATACACAATCATGTGAAAAAAAATAGGACACCCCATTAAATATTCAGTTCTTTATTAATGTCAATTTCTGATCTTGTTTTAATTTGTACCTGTAGATGAAAGTGATGGAATTGCATGTAAACAACAAAAAATCACTTTGTTTTCACTTATTAAACAAAAGAAATCAACAAAAATGAGTATTTCAATTTAGGAAAAAATTAGGACACCCTATGCCCTAATAGCTAGTGTTTCCCCCTTTGGCCGAAATAACCTCAGTGAGACGTTTCATGTAGCCATCTACCAGTTTCTGACATCGACTAGAAGAAAGTTTCCCCCACTCCTCAATGCAGAATTCTTTCTTTAATCTCCCAATATTGTTAAAATGAAGATCAAATGTCTATATGTTTAACTATGTTAAACTGGAAAAACACAGGCTTTCATGGGGTGTCCTAATTTTTTCACATGACTGTACACACACACACACATATATATATATATATATATATATATATATATATATATACAGTCAGGTCCATAAATATTGGGAGAGTGACACAGTTTTGGTAATTTTGCCTCTGTACACCACCACAGTGGATTTGAAATGAAGCAGTCAAGATGTGACTGAAGCGTAGACTTTCAGCTTTAATTCAAGGGGTTTAACAAAAATATTGCATTAACCGTTTAGGAATTACAGCCATTTTTTACAGAGTTCCTCCATTTTCACAGGCTCAAAAGTAATGGGACAGTAATTGACTGATAAGCAGTTTCATGGCCAGCTGTGGCCTGTTTCCTCCTTATATCATGATAAATTAAGGAGATAAAAGGTCTGGAGCTGATTCCAAATGTTGAATTTGCATTTGGTAGCTGTTCATGGGAACTCTCAATATGCCGTCCAAAGAGGTGTTGATGCAAATGAAGGAGGCCATCAATAGGCTGAAAAACCAAAACAGACCTATCAGATAGATAGAAGAAACTTTAGGAGGGCCAAATCAACAATTTGCTACATTCTTAAAAAGAAGGAATGCACTGGCGAGCTCAGCAACACCAAAAGGCCTGGGAGACCACAGAAAACAACTAAAGTGGATGATTGCAGAATTCTTTTCTTATTGAAGAACAACCCCTTCACAACATCTAGCCAAGTCAGGAACACTCTGGAGGAGGTAGGCCTATCATTGCCAAAGTCTACAATCAAGAGCCACCTTCATGAATGTAAATACAGACGGTTTACCTCAAGATGCAAACCACTGGTAACACTCAAGAACACAAATGCCAGATTAGACTTTGCTAAAAAACCTCTAAAAAAAGCCTGACCAGTTCTGATGCAAGATTAACTTGTACCAGACTGATGGGAAGAGAAAAGTATGGAGAAGGAAAGAAAGGGCTCATGATCCAAAGCATACCACATCATCCGTCAAACATGTGGAGGCAGTGTTATGGCATGGGCATGTTTGGCTGCCAATGGAACTGGGTCACTGGGGTTTATTGATAATGTGACTGTTGATAGAAGTAGCAGGATGAATTCTGAAGTGTACAGAGCTATACTTTCTGCTCAGATTCAGTCAAATGCTGCAAAACTGATAGGACAGCGCTTCACAGTACAGATGGATAACAACCCAAAACATACTGTGAAAGCAGCCCAAGAGCTTGGAAATTAAATGTTCTTAAATGGCCGAGTCAGTCACCTGACCTCAACCCAACTGAGCTGCTTTTCACTTAATGAAGACAAATCTGAAGGTAGAATGACCCACAAACAAGCAGCAACTGAAGATGGCTGCAGTAAAGACCTGGCAAATCATCTCAAGGGAGGAAACTCAGCATTTGGTGATGTCCATGGGGTCCAGACTTCAGGTAGTCATTGACTGCAAAGGATTTACCTCCAAGTAATAAAAATAATCCTAATATTTATGATTATATTAGTTTGTCCCATTACTTTTGAGCCTGTGAAAATGGAGGAACTCTGTAAAAAATGGCTGTAATTCCTAAACGGTTAATGCGATATTTTTGTTATATATATACGTATATATATACATACATACATACATACAGTCAGGTTGGGAAGTATGCGAACAATGACAGAGTTTTTTTGTGATTTTGCCTTTACACACCACCACAGTGGATTTGAAATAAAACAATCAAGATGTGATCGAAGTGTAGACTTTCAGCTTTATTTTAAGAGGATCCACAAAAATATGACATTTACCATTTAGGAATTACAGCCATTTTAAGCAAAGTACTACCATTTTCAGGGGCTCAAAGGTATTTGGACAATTGACTGACAAGAAGTTAATTGACCAGGTGCGGTCCATTCCCTCATCATTTCAAGACAAATGAAGCAGATAAAGGTCTGGAACTGATATCACGTACTGAGTTGGCATTTGGCAGCTGTTCAACTGGAGTTACCAATATGAAGTCCAAGGAGAAAAAGCAACATAAATCTATGAGAGATAGCAATAACCTTAGGTATGGCCAAATCAACAGTTGGGTACATTCTTAAAAAGAAAGAAAGCACTGGTGAGCTCAACAACATCGGACAGGCCTGGAAGACCACGGAAGACAACTAAAGTGGATGATCGCAGAATCTTTTCCTCAATGAAGAAAAACCCCTTCACAACATCAACAGAAGTAAAAACTACTCTGGAGAAGGTAGGCGTATCATTGTTAAAATCTAAAATCAAGAGACGCCTTCATGAATGTAAGTACAGAGGGTTTACAACAAGGTGCAAACCACTGGTAACATTCAAGAACAGGAAAGCCAGATTAGACTTTGCCAGAAAACATCTAAAAAAGCATCCCATGTTCTGGAATAAGATTCTTTGGACTGATGAAACCAAGATTAACTTGTACCAGAATGATGGGAAGAGAAAAGTATGGTGAAAGAAAGGAACAGCTCATGATCCAAAGTATACCACATCATGTGTCAAACATGGTGGAGACAGTGTTATGGCATGGGCATGTATGGCTGCCAATGGAACAGGCTCACTGGTGTTTATTGATGATGTGACTGCTGACAGAAGTAGCAAGATGAATTCTGAGGTGTGTAGGGCTATACTCTCTGCTCACATTCAGCCAAATGCTACAAAACTGATAGGACGCCGCTTCACAGTGCGGGTGGATAATGACCCTAAACATACGGCGAAAGCACCTCAAGACTTTTTGAAGGCAAAGAAATGGAATATTCTTCAATGGCCAAGTCAGTCACCTGATCTCAACCCAACAGAGCATGCTTTTCACTTACTGAAGACAAGACTGAAGGCAGAAAGACCCACAAACAAGCAGCAACTGAAGGTGGCTGCAGTGAAGGCCTGGCAAAGCATCTCCAGGGAGGAAACTAAGAATTTGAGTTTTGAGAACATGGGCTCCAGACTTCAGGCAGTCATTGACTGCAAAGGATTTTCATCCAAGTATTAAAATTATGGTTATATTTACAAATATGTCACTTTGTCCAAATACCTTTCAGCCCCTGAAAATGGAGGTACTTTGTTGAAAATGGCTGTAATTCCTGAATGGTAAATGCCATATTTTGTGGAACCTCTTAAAATAAAGCTCAAAGTCTACACTGAAAGTCTTTCACTTCCAAATTCCTTTTAATCTCTCGCCAATATGGGGTTAGTTTCTGACAGCCCCAAAAAATATGGTAATGGTTAGCTTCCTTTACCCCACATAATCTGCAGCAGCTAGTACCCTTTCCTTGGTGTTTTTTCTGTGATGGTGTAATAAAAAAACCTAATAACATTCTTCCAACAATATTCTCTCCACATGGCTGAGCTTCTAGATTTCCATTGTGTTTTACAAATTTTTCCCCAATCCTCATCTGAGACATTAAAATTCCCTTCTATTTTCCATTTGTCTCTAACATAAAATGTGTTTTCGGGTACAGTTTGGAGAAATCCGTTATATAATTTTGAGATAATCTTATTACATAATTGATCCTTACATACTGACAAGAACACTTTTAATATCCCTGTCTCAGCGATTTTCAATATTTCTGGTTTGATATTACATTCAATATAGTGCCTTACTTGAAGATATCTATAGAAGTCACTTTGATTAAGCCCATATTTTCCCTTTATCGATTCAAAGCTTTGGATTTTGCCCTTGTTGAAAAAACTGTAATAATTTGAAATTCCTAGCTTAGCCCAGATTCGAAATCAGTCATCTATTCTGTTTGGGACAAACTCAGTATCAAAGGCACACCATCTTAATATTTTCGATGCATCTTCCAAACCACCCATTTTCTTTACTTGATGCCAAATTTTAAATAGTAAATTGATCCATGGGTTTGTTTCCTTAATCATTCTACTTCTTAGTTTGTTATCAGCAATAAGGGCAGATAACGGGGTGTAACGTAGAGGGGTCGACAACGGAGTTGGGGATCCAAATGCAAGGCTTTATTTACTAGCGTGGTCAAAACAGGCAGGGTCAAGCACCAGCAAACAGTATAATCCAAGGCAGAAGCAAAAGAGTAATCCAGAACACAGGCAATGGTCAGGGCAGGCAGCAAACAATCAAAAACATGGAAAACAGTCCAAGGGTCAAAAACACAGGTAAACTAGGAAACACAAACATGGAAACTCGGAAAGGCTATAACAAACACAACACAAACCACAATCAGCCCCTAGGAGCATGGGTGACCAACTTTTATATAGAACAGGGAGAACACATGACAAAACCAACCAATGAAAACATGACACACGAAACAAAGGAACCAATCAGAACATGACACACAAACAAGGGGTAGCACATGACACAGGTGGGGCAAGGAACACATGGGAAATGGAGCCCTGAGAACAATGGCAAGAGTCCGGGGTGGAGTGCCCTCTAGTGGAGTTTGTGGGCACTCCAGCTGGTGATCGTAACATAGCCCCCCCCCCAAGGAGCGGCTTCCAGACGCTCCTCAACAGGAAGAGTCCAGGAGGGTGGTGGAGCGGAGGCGGAACAGGGGGAGGGATGGAGGGCCAGGTCCATGTGGAAGTGGAGGAACAGGGGACTGAGGCAGAGCGGGCTGAGCAGGGTACCAAGGTGGGGCAGGCGGAGCTGAAGGGCGCCAGGGCGGAGCAGGCGGAGCTGAAGGGCGCCAGGGCGGAGCAGGCGGAGCTGAAGGGCGCCAGGGCGGAGCAGGCGGAGCTGAAGGGCGCCAGGGCGGAGCAGGCGGAGCTGACGGGCGCCAGGGCGGAGCTGACGGGCGCCAGGGCGGAGCTGACGGGCGCCAGGGCGGAGCTGACGGGCGCCAGGGCGGAGCAGGCGGAGCTGACGGGCGCCAGGGCGGAGCAGGCGGAGCTGACGGGCGCCAGGGCGGAGGAGGCGGAGCTGACGGGCGCCAGGGCGGAGCAGGCGGAGCTGACGGGCGCCAGGGCGGAGCTGGTGGGTCCGAAGATCCCCACGGCGGAGCAGACGACCACCACAGCTGAGCTGGTGGTTCCAAAGACCCCCACGGCGGAGCAGACGACCACCACAGCTGAGCAGATGGGTCCGAAGATCCCCACGGTGGAGCAGACGACCACCACAGCTGAGCAGACGGGTCCAAAGATCCCCACAGCGGAGCAGACGACCTCCACAGCTGAGCAGAGGAGAGCAAAGATCCCCGCAGTGGAGCCAACAGCCACCACAGCAGAGCAGACGTCCACCAATTAGAGTTAACAAGGCAGGTGCCCACCAAGGCTGATCAGGCTGGACTGGGACAGAGAGCACAGAGAGGTTAATAACGGCCTCTGCGGACGAGACAGGACAGGCTGGGAGTTCAAAGACGGCCTCCATGGCCGTGACAGGACAGTCAGAGAGTTCAAAGACGGCCTCCTTGACCGTGACAGAACAGGCAGAGAGTTCAAAGACGGCTTCCTTGGCCGGGACAGGGCAGGCGAAGAGCTCGGAGACGGCCTCCTTGGCCGTGACAGGGCAGGCGAAGAGCTCGGAGATGGCCTCCTTGGCCGTGACAGGGCAGGCGAAGAGCTCGGAGACGGCCTCCTTGGCCGTGACAGGACAGTCAGAGGGTTCAGAAGCGGACACTGCCGACTCATGAGGTCCTGCAGCGGAAACTACCACCTCGGGAGGAGCTGGAGCGGACGCCGCTGATTTGAGAGGTTCTGCAGCGGGAGCTGCCATCTCAGGAGAAGCTGGAGCAGATGCCGATGACTTGGGAGGTTCTGCAGCGGGAGCTGCCACCTCAGGAGCTGGAGCGGGCTCTGGAGCGGATTCGAGGACTGGAGCGGGCTCTGGAGCAACGTCATGGACTGGAGTGGACTCTGGAGCAGGCTCAGGAACAGATTCACGGACTGGAGCAGACTCGGGGGTAGATTCACGGACTGGAGCAAGAACAGAGCAATATGTAGCCCAAACACACAGGATGGCAACAGCCATTACAGGGAGCACTGAGGATAGGGGAAGTGTCTCTGTGACGACCAGTGCTGAAGCTCTTGGAATACCTGCTGCACGCACCGACATCAACGGTGGGTCCGCCAGACTGGATACCAGCCTCAAACGCCCTTGGAACGCCTTGGTGTCTTCAAACGCAACATCCACGATGCTCGGGAATACAGGAGTGGCATCCATGATGGCTGAAGACTGAGGCTTGACATCCATAATGGCTGGAGGCTCTGGTGTGACAGGCATCTTGGGAAGAGGCTCTGGTGTGACAGGCATCTTGGAAAGAGGCACTGGGCAGGCGGCCATCTTGGAAAGAGGCACTGGGCAGGCGGCCATCTTGGAAAGAGGCACTGGGCAGGCGGCCATCTTGGAAAGAGGCACTGGGCAGGTGGCCATCTTGGAAAGAGGCTCTGAACTGGGGATCACAGAACAAGAAGGTGCAGGAAACACAGGAGTGGCGACCATAATCACAGGACCTGCTGGTGGCCATGATGGGTCAAGCTCCGCTGCTGCCGGAGCTTGCCGCTGTTGGCCCCCCCCAAAAAAATTCTTTGGGGTTTCAAAGTCCTCTGCCTCTCCCACAGTAAAAGGAGAGCCACATGACAACAGTGCATAGTCCATAAAGTCTCTTAAGCTACAGTTGAATTCCCCTCCAGGTAACAATGATTTCATTGGCTCATTGAGTCCAAAACGGAACAAGTCCTTAAACAAAATCTCATCATATATCGGTACTTGATATGACAACTCACAGAATTGATGAACGTATTCCTCAATGGATAGATTCTTTTGCCGAAGGTGCAGTAGTTGATCGACTGGGTCCATGATTGGCCAGGAATGCTCAAAAAGCCGCTGGATCCGGGTGTGGCTGATTGTTCTGTAACGTAGAGGGGTCGACAATGGAGTTGGGGATCCAAATGCAAGGCTTTATTTACTAGCGTGGTCAAAACAGGCAGGGTCGAGCACCAGCAAACAGTATAATCCAAGGCAGAAGCAAAAGAGTAATCCAGAACACAGGCAATGGTCAGGGCAGGCAGCAAACAATCAAAAACATGGAAAACAGTCCAAGGGTCAAAAACACAGGTAAACTAGGAAACACAAACATGGAACCTCGGAAACTCGGAAAGGCTATAACAAACACAACACAAACCACAATCAGCCTCTAGGAGCATGGGTGAGCAACTTTTATATAGAACAGGTAGAACACATGACAAAACCAACCAATGAAAACATGACACACGAAACAAAGGAACCAATCAGAACATGACACACAAACAAGGGGTAGCACATGACACAGGTGGGGCAAGGAACACATGGGAAATGGAGCCCTGAGAACAATGGCAAGAGTCCGGGGTGGAGTGCCCTCTAGTGGAGTTCGTGGGCACTCCAGCTGGTGATCGTAACACGGGGACTCTTCCATCATCCCTCTTTCTATTTCAATCCATCTTGCTGAATATAGTGGACTACTCCAGCAGACCAATGGCCTTAATTGGGCTGCGTAATAGTATTGTTGTAAGCATGGGAGGCCTAACCCACCTTTTTCTTTACTTAATAATAATGTTTTAAATTTTATTCTGGGTTTTTTACCCTGCCATAAAAATCTAGATATTAATTTATTCCATTCTGTAAACTGTTGATTCGAAATTTCTACTGGAAGTGTCTGATATAAGTATAATAGTTTTGGTAGAATGATCATCCGCACTGAATCAGCTTTGGAACTTAGACTAAACAAAGGAATAAGATTCCAACGTAATAAGTCAGATTTTATTTTTTTATTCAAGGGACCATAATTTAAATCAAATAGTTTTGAATGGTCTCCAGACAGATTTACTCCTAAATAATTAATTGATCTTGTAATCCCATTTTAAATTAGATTTCTCTTTAATTTGTCTAGGTGGATCATAATTGAATGTTAATACTTGGGTTTTTGAGACGTTCAGTTTATAACCAGATATGGCCTCATACCCCTCAAGGAAGTTAAATAGTATAGGAAGTGACTTTGTAGGTTGGCACATATACAGTATATCAATATATCGTCGGCAAAGAGGGCTAATTTATGCTCTCCGGACCCCATCTCCATCCCTTTAATTGAATGGTTTTGTCTAATCCATTGGCTCAATGGTTCAATAAATAAGGCAAAAAGAAGTGGTGAAATGGGGCACCCCTGTCTTGTACCCTGCTCTAATTTAAATGGATCTGATAAACCTCCATTAATTTTAATCCTTGCATAAGGCTTATCGTATAATGTTTTAATTATTCCAGTAAAATTCTTGTGAAATCCAAATTTTGCTAATACCTTGTATAGAAAGCTCCATCTCACGGAGTCAAAGGCTTTCTCTGCATCTAAACTCAATAGTGCAGCTTCCACACTATGATTTGAAATGAAACTAAGAATATGTAAAGTTCTTCTGATGTTGTCTGATGCTTGCCTTTGACAAATAAAGCCTGTTTGATCTAAATTAATGAGGTCTGGGAGAATCTTTTCTAATCTTCGTGCTAAAATGGAGGTAAAGAACTTATAGTCAACATTTAGAACACTAATTGGCCGATAGTTACCACATTCTAACTTATCTTTTCCCTCCTTTAAAATGACCGAGATAATCGCTTCTCTCCAGGAAGGTAAGATTTCCCTTTTTTGTATTACCCAATTGTAAGCCTTTAATAAAGTTGGGGCCAAATGATTAAACATGGATTTGTACCATTCCGCAGGGTAGCCATCCGCTCCTGGTGATTTGGCTGTCTTTAGTCTTGCCACAGCTACTTTTAACTCCTCCATTGTAATTTCCGCTAATAAAGATTTATTTTGTTCCTCTGACACTGTGGGTAATTCTAATGAGGCTAAAAATGAATCTATCTGCAAATCATTATTAATTTTAGGTTGTGAATACAGAACTTTATAAAATTTTTCAAAACTCTGTTGTATTTGCTCTAATTTACAATGTATCTCTCCAGTTTGAGTATTTCTGATTTTATTGATAGCTCTATCTGCTTGTTGTTTCCTTAATCTGTAGGATAACAATTTTAATGATTTCCCCCCTATTTCATAGTATCTTTGTTTTAAGAACAGAAGTTTCTTTTGTAATTCTTTGGAATATATTTCATCTATTTCTTTAACTGTTTTTTTAATATCTTGCTTCACCTTATGATTCATTGTAGCCCTGTGTTCGTTCTGTAGTCTTTTAAGTTTAATTTCAAGGTCTTGTAGTTTCTGCCTTCTAAGTTTCTTTAAATTAGATGTAATGGATATAATTTTACCTCTTACTACTGCCTTTAGTGCATCCCATACTGTTGATGGTGTCACCTCCTTTTATCATTTATCTCCACATAATATTTAATCTAATTTTCTAAAGTTTGCTTGATTTGGGAATTGTTTAAGATATCTAAATTCATTCTCCAAACTGTAGAATTAGGTTTCCTATTCAGACCCACAGACATATAAATAGGACTATGATCAGAAATATCCATCGTGCCCAATTCACAGTGATCAACCAGATGCAGATCCTTTTTAAAAATAAAGAAGTAGTCTATTCTGGAGTATGTCGTATGGGGATGAGAATAGTGGGTGTAATCACGAACCCTGGGATTTAATTCTCTCCATACATCTATGATACCTATCTCTTTCAACAAGCTATTAACATTTTTAATCAGTGGCTTTAATTCCATAGTGCTTCTAGAACAGTCCAACTTAGGGTTTAGACGTATGTTAAAATCACCTCCACATATTAAAATTCCTTGGACTTTAATTGTAGAAATTCCACTCAGAACCTGGGGGAGCACAGACATTCAAAAAACTCGTTAAAGTTCCCTCTATTCTTCCTGATATCAATACAAATCTTCCTTCCTTGTCTTTTATTTCTGACATATGTTCATAATTCAATTTTTTGGATATAAGTATGGCCACTCCTCTTTTTACGTACAGATTTATAGGATGCAAAGTGTACCTCCTTAAAACCCAATTTGTTTAGTTTTGAATGTTCTGCATCATTTAGATGAGTTTCCTGTAGAAACACCACCTCTGCTCTAGCCTTCTTTAATTTGGACAGAATCTTTCCTCTTTTAACTGGACTAAGTACGCCATTGACATTAAAAGAAGCAATCTTCATACTTTACAGTCAAATTATCAACGAATTATCAAATTATCAACAATCAACGAATTTAAAATGGTGATTAACATATACAACGTAAAGTGAACTTCCATAACTGAAGTCATTACCACGACTGTAATCGAGCCTTCACTTATAGGCTCCAAGGGAAAACCCCTCTTTATGAGTTTATTGAAGGGGCCCTTGTGGATAGCAGTTGAACAAAGAAAGAACCCTTTGAGCTATCCATACAACATGTCCCGATTATTCAATACTACACTCTGATAACTAGGTTGTTCAAACAAAGTATATAAAGACGTTGCGTCTCGCTCTCTCTCTCTCTTTTTTAATAACTCAAATACCTTTGCCAGTCCCGAAAGCGTCAGTCCGAAATCGCACAATCCTTCTAATCTCCGTTTTCACCGCTTTACCGTTAAGGTACGAAGAGAATCGGGACCGTGCATAAATTATGAAGATTGCATACTCCCGTCCTTTCTTCGGAAAGTTTGCAGCTTCTCCTTAAATGTTGGCCCTCTTCTCTATTGGGGATCGCGTCTGCCCGTGCTCCGGCCACTTCTCTGCCAAGACATTCGCTGAATCTGCTCCATGAGGGTGTTCGGGTGGCTGATGGGCTGCACCGGGAATCCTCTCTTTGACATGTCTTGCGTTGCCTCCTCGACCGTGTTGTATATCTTCACTCCATCCTCATAGAGCACCTTCAGACGAGCGGGGTACAGTGTTCTAAATTTCACTTCTCCGTCTTTCAGAACCTTGCGTATCTCTGTGTACTCCCTTCTCATCTGTAGCACTTGAGGGGCGTAATCATTATCGAAGGTGATCTGCTTTCCTTGCCAAGAGAATCCTCTCATCTGCCAGGCCTTTCGAAGTATCTGTTCTTTTCGTGAAACTTAGAAATTTAACCATGATTGATCGTGGTTGTGAGTCCGCCGGTGGCTGTCTGCCGAGCGCTCTATGAGCACGTTCAATTTGAAGTGATGTGTCCTCCCATAGGTTTAGATTTTCTCTCAGAAATTTTTCTAGAAATAGAGCCATTATCGGAAAGTCCTTCTCGGCACCTTCGGGAACTCCGTATATTCTCTTCATTGTTCCGTCTGGAACGACCCTCTAAGTCCGTGAGTTTCTCTTCCATTTTGGTGTGCAACTTCAACAAGCCTGTAAGTACCTCTTCTGCGTTTTGAATCGTCTCTTCTGCTGTCACGACTCGGCCCTCTACCTCCTCCAATCTAGCGTTGGTGTTCGAAATTTCTGCTTTAATGTCTTCGAGTTGAGTTTTGTTATCCCGACGAAAGTCCCTTAATTCCCTAAGAATGAGGCTCAAGTCGACGATCTCGCTGGCGGTATCCACTTGGTCTCCCTCATGGCCGCTTGTTTGTGAGCCAGGAAGAGAGTGCGCAGAGTCATCGTCTTGTTTCTCCGTAGGTTGTGTGATTTTCTTAGTTTTGCACCTAGTTTCCATCCTACTCCCCTTTTATTTTTATGATGTAGATTACTTAGATCGCTAGTTTAATGATCTTAGGGAGTTTTCAAAACTTTTCTAATCGGGAACGCTAGCTCTATGCTGCCATCTTGTCGATGTTCAACCCGGAAGTCCGCAGATTCATGATTCATCACTGAATTTCACTTTCATCCAATCATCCACAGTCCATGATTGCTTCTCTTTAGCCCACTGTAACCTTGTTTTCTTCTGTTTTGGAGTTAGTGCTGGTTTTCTTTTGGCTTTTCTATATGTAAATCTCATTTCATTCAGCCGGTTTCTTACAGTTCTGTCACAAACATTGACTCCTGTTTCCGCCCATTTGTTTTTCATTTGTTTTGTTGTGCATTTTCTATTTTCAAGGCATAGTGCTTTGAGTTTTCTATCCTGATGCTTTGACATCTTCCTTAGTCTGCCTATATATCTACCTTTCATAACCTTCCCATTAAGTTTATACTTGCAACAAATTTTAGACACAGCTGACTGGGAGCAACCAACTTCTTTGGCCACACTCCATGTTGAAATTCCTTGTTGAAGGAGTTTTATAATCCTTTCCATTGTTTCAACTGACAACTCTCTCATTGGAGCCATGTTTCCTTTCAATTAGCCAAGTCCAACAGCCCATTAAAGTGTGTAAGCACTCCCTTTTAACTGCTGACTTATTAGTATTTTTAGACTTGTCCCAGTATTTGTTTTAGAAATGGAAATTAAAAATTGATTCCATAATTTTTTCCTCAACATTGAGTGATTCCATAATTTTTTCCTCTACTTGATTTGGAAAAAGACATGCCATTCATAAAAAAAATGTCCTTGAATTTTTTTTTATGTATATTTCACAAACCAGAATGTTAAGCTATTGAACAAAACCTTTTTTGTGCCATATCTGTGATTTGTTTGTTTGCTATAAAGTGAAAAAGCTGGGTGAACATCCTCTAAGTGTGGTGATTCCATAATTTTTGCCAGGGGTTGTGTGTGTGCATATATATATATAGCCAACAGGCATATCCCACAGATGCCTGACTGGATGGAGATCTGGGGAATTTTGAGGCCAAGTCAAATCATTGAAAAATTTGTCATGTTCCTCAAACCAGTCCTGTACAATTTAC
The DNA here is from genome assembly GCF_027358585.1 of Pangasianodon hypophthalmus. Classification (NCBI taxonomy): domain Eukaryota; kingdom Metazoa; phylum Chordata; class Actinopteri; order Siluriformes; family Pangasiidae; genus Pangasianodon; species Pangasianodon hypophthalmus. The sequence continues at coordinate 8,749,130 of NC_069730.1, read as the reverse complement.
AGTGTGGCAGGGCACATTATCCTGCTTAAAGAGGCCACTGCCATAGGGAATACCATTGCCATGAAGGGGTGTACTTGGTCTGAAACAATGTTTAGGTAGGTGGTACGTGTCTAAGTAACATCGACATGAATGCCAGGACCCAAGGTTTCCCAGCAGAACATTGCCCAGAGGATTACACTGCCTCCGCCAACTTGCCTTCTTCCCATAGTGCATCCTGGTGCCATCTCTTCGCTTACCGGGCAGGCCAGGCATTAACTTTTTTCAGCAATTTGTGCTACAGTAGCTCTTCTGTGGGTTCGGAACATCAGTGCATCAGTGAGCCTTGGGCACCCATGACCTGTCGCAGGTTCACCGGTTGTCCTTCCTCGGACCACTTTTGGTAGGTACGAATGCATACCAGGAATACCCCACAAGACCTTCCGTTTTGGACATGCTCTGATCCTTACATCTGCCCATTTTTCCTGCATCCAACACACACACATGTGTGTGATATATATATATATATATATATATATATATATATATATATATATATATATATATATATATATATATACACAGTGGGGTCTGAAACCACATTGAAAAGCTGGGATTTTTTTTTTTTTAATTGGAAATAAACAGAGGGTTTTTAGAATTTTTAAATATTTAAATAAATGTAATTTGTGATATTGACCAGGTTAACTGCTTTATACAAAAGGTCAGACTTTCCTCATGTCTAATCTCTTCTATTGAATTATGTGTTCAGACGACACTTCGATGGATTTGATCTAAAATGGATCATAAGGTTTTGCATACACTTTTTGTAACGAAAATTTGTAATGAAAACTGTTGATTCATGGTTTTGAATCCATTCATAAATCTCTTTTACCCTTAAAAAATGTGAAGCCTTTAAGAGTAATTTCAGGGCTAAAATGGGGTTCTGTTTCACAGTGAAAATACAGCTAATTCTTGCTCCAGAGGTTCGTAAGTGGAAGTGGCGATGTCACGCTTTGTCTGACCTCAAGCAGTCACTTTTCATATATGGTCATGCAATCATGACAGCGTAGACGCGTGTGTGCTAAAAACAGAGTGCGCACCGTGGCACCGCGGCACCGCGGGAGGGGGAGGAAGAAACTTCAGCGCATGGGTGACGCATTCCTCACGCAGTGACACGGCACTATTAACACATTTTATTTCGTTGCCAGAGCTAGGTCGTTGTTGCCGGTGAAAGAGCAAAAAAAGATACTCGGGCGCATTTCTTTCGGTGTGAGTCACGAGTCTGTCTCTTGAACAATCGCATTCCAGAAACCGCGACACCATGGACAGCCTGGAAAAGCAGCTAATCTGTCCGATCTGCCTCGAGATGTTCACCAAGCCGGTGGTGATCTTACCCTGTCAACACAACCTCTGCCGGAAATGTGCCAATGACATATTTCAGGTAGTGAGACAAACCCTTATTTCATGATGTTTTGTGGTTTACAAAGCCACTGGTTAATGTCGTCATGCTGAAATTGTTTGTCTAGACATTCCTTTGACACGGTGCGGTATTCCACTGTGCTGTTGTGGAAAAATTCTTCTGTAAGGCCGCGTTCACAAGGACTTTTGGGGCAAAAAAAACTCACAGCTCCCGGCAATATGGGAAGTAAATCCCGCTAAAAATAAAAATGGAAATCCCTTTTTGTAATTTCCCTCCGCATATCACTAGGCAAAGATCATGTCAAAATAGCCTATAATATGAAATCACGCAATTTGCAGTTACATTTTCTATACAAGCCAAATAAAATATTTTTTTGGTTATATCAGTTTTTCATCAACTTAATTTTCATGTCCATAAGTAAAATGGAGAAGGCAGTAGGAAAAGAAGAAAATCCAAAGTTGAGGCAGTGGTCTTTGCACTAGGCAAAGGTAGGCCACTGCCTAGGGCCCCATGAAAATACAAATTAGATACACGTGTTGATGTTAAATAACCTATACTTTGTTACTTATACACTTTATTAGTTACTGCTTATTAATGAAATGACCTAAGCAGCCAATAATGTGGCAACAGCACAATGCATAAAATCATGCAGATACAGGTCAAGTGTTAAACATCAGAATGGGGCAAAAATGTAATCTCAGAGACTTTGACCAGAATCCCAAAATGAATGTTTCCAATACTTGAAATCCATGCTATGAAGAACTGAGACTGTTCTGAGAGTATTAGTATGTTCATACAGTATACACAGTACATAAGACTTTTGTTCCTAGACATTGTGTTTCACTGGAACTTTGTGTACTAAACTTTTACAAACTCTACCTACAGTTATAGGAAAAAAGTACACCCTCCTTCAGGTTTATGTTTTTACTTATCAGGGCCTAAATAACAACTGTATGCTCCTCACTAACTTCTATAAACAAGCAAATAACCTCAGGTGACAACAACAACAACAAAAAACACAACAGGTTTCAATATGTATTAATTTTTTCCAAAAAGTAAGTCAACCTTTAGAAATTAGACAGGAAAAAAATAAGTACCCCCTATAACATTTAGAACCACCTTTAGCAACAGTAACTTGAAGTAAATGTTTTCTGTAGGAGTTTATCAGTCTCTCACATCATTTTGGAGAAATTTTGACCCGCTCTTCTTTACAACATTGCTACAGTTCATTGATGTTTGAGGGCATTCGTTTTTGCACAGCTCTCTTGCCACAGCATCTCAATGGAGTTGAGGTCTGGACTTTGACTTGGCCTTTCCAACACCTTAATTTTTTTCTTTTTAAGCCATTCAAATGTCCATTTGCTGGTGTGCTTGGGATCTTTGTCCTGTTGTATGACCCAGTTTCAGCCCAGCTTCAGCTGCTGGACAGATGGCCTCACATTTGTCTCTAGAATATTCTGGTGTAAAGTGGAGGTCCTGTAGCTGCAAAACAAGCCCAAATTATCACCTTTCTTTACAGTTGGTTAATCGGTGTTTGTGGTGATACGATGTGTTTGGTTTTCACCAAACATGGTGCTGTATATGATGACCAAATATCTCCTTGGTCACCTTGGTCTCACCATCCAATGGATATTGTTCCACAACTTTTGTGGTTTGTTCAGATGCAATTTTGCAAACCTAAGTCATGCTGCCATATTCTTTTTGGAGAGAAGGGCCTTTATCCTAGCCACCCTTCCATGAAAGCCATACTGGTTCAGTCTTTTTCTGATTGTGAATGATGAACATAAACATTTAATGTGCTTACAAATGTCTGTAGGTCACATGATGTAGCTCTTGGGATTTTCTTTATATCTCTGAGCATTAAACGGTCTGACCTTGGACTGAATTTGCTGGGACACCCACTCCTGGAAGACAGGCAACTGTCTTGAAGGCTCTCCATTTGTAAACAGTCCTTCTCACTGTATAATGGTTCAAATTGTCAAATTTCAAATTGTTTGGAGATGTTCTGGGAATTCTTTTCTACCCCTCTCCTGATCAATACCTTTCAACAAGTGAGATACTGTACATGCTTTGTAAGCTTTTTGCAGACCATGACTTCAGGAGTCAGATGAAACCAAGGAGAAAATCTTATAGAAACAGCTGGTCTTTATTTGGGGTTAATCAGAACAATTTCCTTGATGACAGCTGTATGATAATTTTGAACATGAGATTGAATGTGATTGGTTCATTCTGAGCACAGCCACATCCCCAATTATAAAAGGGTGTGCACACTTAAGCAACTTTTTTCCCCCCTATTTTTCCCTAAAATGTTTCTGGTTGTTTTTCACTTAATTTTTATATGTTTTTTTTTTTTTTTTTCACTCTGAGGGTGGAAAAAGTTCTGACATGATTTATCTTGGTTTCATTTTTTTAAACACAAAAAGCTGCCATTTTAACAGGGTGTGTAGACTTTTTATAGCCATCTTGATTGTTCTTGATTGATCTAAAGCAAATACTTGTATTTACAGCATAACTCATTTAAAAGCAAGAAAGCTGCTTTGTTTACTTCTGATGCTATGTGCAACCATGTTGATTTGACATCACTCCATAAACTGGGAAGGAACTCGTAGTTGAGAAGACAAGAACCCCAGAGGTGCAAGGCAAACATACTAACTACTAAGCCACCGTGCCCCCCACCAAGTGCTCTTTAATCATAAATAATGGTGTAACTCACCAGAGAAGTGTTAGTGAGTCATCTGGGTCATCATGGCACCAAGTTGTTCAGCAACAATGACTCAGCGTTCTGGAGACCGGTGTTGATCCAAAGACTCTGATGTTTATTGTGGGCTTGAAGATTGATCAGATCACCTTTTACCAATACAAGCACAACTTCAGAAAGGTTTCATCTGCTCGCTCTCAAAAGGCAGTTTATGTACAGAGAATAAATGTCACCTCTGACATTGATGTGTTCAGTAACAGTGACACATCCTCCCAGAACACAAGAATTGAGAAATACAGCAATAGCTAGGGCATAACCAGTCATACATATATGAAATAGAATACATGAATGAACATAAACTTTAACAAATGGTCATAGAATTAGAGGCACATAGTTAGAAGCAAATAATTAAAGGCAAATATTTCCTTCAATAGATTCAGTTTAACTTACTTAATGTTATCAAATTATTAGCCTAAAGTACACTGCATTGCTAGTATTTACCCACATGAACTTTTCCATATTTTGTAGTGTTACATCCTGTATTTAAAATGGACTTATTTTGGATTTTTTCCCATTTGATTTATACAATATGTCTGCATTTGAAGGTGCAAATGTTTTTTTTATTGTGACACAAAGGTTAATTTAAAAAAAAGTAATCACACATTTGTTGCTTGCATAAGTCTCTTGCAAACTGGACCAGGTTTTCTCCTAGGATTGCCCTGTATTTGGGTCCATTCATCTTGCCCTCAACCCAGACCAGTTTCCCGGTCCCTGCTGATGAAAAGCATCACCAGAATATGATGCTACCCCCCACCATGCTTCACTGTGGAGATGCTGTTCTTAGCATTGTTGGGTTTTTCCCCCAAACATATCGCTTTTTTGGCCTCATCATACCAGAGAATGTTTTCCACATATCTCCAAACTCTGACTAATGGCCTCCTTACCAGGTCACAAACTCTTTGGTTCCCTTGGTTTATTTATTATGTGACATTTTAATTGGACACAGGTTGGCACCATTCAAATTATCTGACTTTTGATGGTAACTAGTTGTACTAGAACTAATTTAGCGGTTTCACAGCAAGACATTTTTTATTTGTAAATTATTTCGCAAACTTGATTCTCCCACTTCAATATTATGGGTTATTTTGTGTAGATTCATGACATATAATACCAAATAGCTCCATTTTACAAAAATGTGATCAAGGCACTGCTTGTTATCAAATTATTAGCCTATAAAACGTCAGCATGCTCCAGGCTACTCATTTAATGTCACTGTTGTTTGCAGTGCCAGCAACAGCAGTTTTTTTCAACTGGGGCTTGAAAAAGCCTAAACTCAATATTACATTTCCAGTTGAATTAGAGAAATTCTAGACCTGCAGATTTGTTGGTTCCAAAAGAGCAGATTACAGGTAGACATCTTAACCTTGAATAGGGTTAAGAGAAACAGAGAGTAATATTTTTCGGCCTTAGAACAAGAGGGTTTTATGTGTGTGTGTGTGTTTTATGAAGACTACAGAGATTTTTGGTTATAAAACTAACAAGGCTAGGAAATCAACTAACTTCTGTTTACCAGCCAGCTAGTCAAGGCTACCCATGCTAACTGGCCAATAAGACCCCTGTTGACCCACTGTTGACCCATTTAGCCAGTTGCCCACCAGCTAAACCAGGATCAAAACAGCTAGACCAGCAAACCTGGTCATGATATTAAAGCAATTATTTACACAGATGATGTATGTGAAAATAATAATGAAACAAAGTAACAAAATTTCAATACAACAATTTTATTATCATCTTAGAAACCCAATTATAAAGTTTATTTTTCATTTTTACTGGCTTTCTATTTCAACCCTAACTGCGAGGGAGTCTGAGAATCACCTTGATAATCGATTCCACAATGTCATGAGGTAATGAAACATTTTAGGACTGATTGGAAGAGCATTCAGAAATGACCGCTGCACTTGTATATCCCAAGTAATATTTTAATCCAAATGTTCAAAGTCAAGACACTGCTTTTAGTGTTCTAAAACAGCACTGATTTTTTTTCAATATGAATTAATGTTTTGTTTGGCATTTAGCTTTTAAAGTTAATGGATTTCTTGGAGTGTAATGTACTCTTCAGAAAGCAGCATTTAAGAAAATTCAGAAAACTTGAATTATTTCACAAAAATGATCAAACAAGTGTTCATTAAGCCAGATTTCAGCACAGACTGATGCCTAAGTTACAGAAGACTACCCTATTTATTTGTGTGTGTTTGTGTACCTGTGTGTGTGTGTAGGCCTCCAATCCCTATTTGCCAACGCGTGGGGGTTCTACAGTTAGTTCTGGTGGCCGGTTCCGCTGCCCCTCCTGCAGACACGAAGTGGTTCTAGATCGGCATGGTGTTTATGGACTGCAACGGAACCTGCTAGTGGAAAACATAATCGACATGTTCAAACAGGAGACAATCAGGTACTTCTGTCAATAACACACCCAGCTCCACCTAGCCAAAGAAAGCACAGTTCAGCGATACTTCTAGACATTTCAGGTCCATAATTATTTGGACAATGATGCAATTTTCCTTAATTTTGCCTCTGTACAATACCACAGAGGATTTGAAATGAAGCAATCAAGATGTGATAGAAGTGTAGACTTTCAGCTTTAATTCCCCTTCACAACATCTAACCAAGTCAAGAACACTCTGGAGGAGGTAGGTGTATCATTGTCAAAGTCTACAATCAAGAGACGCCTTCATGAATGTAAATACAGAGGGTTTACCTCAAGATGCAAACCACTGGTAACACTTAAGAACAGAAAGGGCAAAAAATTAGACTTTGCAAAAAATCCTCTAAAAAAAAAAGCCTGACCAGCTCTGATGCAAGATTGACTTGTACCAGAATGATGAGAAGAGAAGAGTATGGAGAAGGAAAGGAAGGGGTTCATGATCCAAAGCATACTACGTCATCTGTCATACATGGTGGAGGAAGTGTTATGATATGGGCATGTATAGCTGCCATTGGAACTGGGTCACTAGTCTTTATTGATGATGTGACTGCTGATAGAAGTAGCAGGGTGAATTGTGAAGTATATAGAGCTTTACTTTCTACTCAGAGTCAAAGTTCTTAAATGGGAGAGTCAGTCACCTGACCTCAACCCAAACTGAGCATGCTTTTCACTTACTGAAGACATAAGTGAAGACAGAAAGACCCACAAACAAGCAGCAACTGAAGGCTGTAAAGGCCAGGCAGAGCATCTCAAGGTAGGAAACTTTGGTGATTTGGTGATGTCCATGGGTTTCAGACTTCAAGCAGTCATGGACTGCAAAGTATTTGCATCGAAGTATTAAAAATATTCCTTATATTAATAATTATGTTAGTTTGTCAAATTATTTTTGAGCCTGTGAAAATGGAGGGAGAATGGCTGGGAGAATGGCTGTAATTCCTAAAGGTTTAAATGCAATATTTTTGTTAAACCCCTTGAATTAAAGCTGAAGGTCTACCTTGAAGGTCGATCACATCTTGATTGCATAAGTTCAAATCCATTGTGGTGATGTACTGTGGCAAAATTACGAAAATTGTGTCACTGTCCAAATACTTATGGACCCGACTGTATACGATCCTGGGCAAAAAAAGGGCCAAGCCAATATTGCAAAAATATTAAGCTTTTAATGGTCTTAACAACAAATCACTGGTCAGGAAATTAGCAAGAATTAAACAGATTAAAAGTATCTTAGTATGGAATTTTCCCTTTGATTTCTTTAAATGTTTAAGCCTTGTGGGTAAACAGACAGCTTTTTACAGAAAGAAGAGTCAGTGTTGTTCCATTCATTGTTGATAGCTTCAAACAGTTGATGAGTAGTTGAAAAATGTTTCCCGGTTAGTTTGTGTTTAATGTGAGACCAAATATTCTCTACAGGGTTCAAATCTGAACTCTGACCAGGCCAAAACATGAGCCTGATGGACTTGTTCACAAGCTACTTTTTGGTGGTCTTTGCAGTGTGGGCAGGAGCATTGTCTTGTTGAAAAATAACATCTGATTGTTCCTCTGTAGAAAACAACTTTTCAAGCTTTTCTGCAATGTTCTCCTGTATTCCAAAACATTAATTGACTTTTCACAGTGAAGCAGCTCACCAGTACCAGCAGCTGAAAAGGCTCCCTACACCATGACACCTCTTCCTCCATGTTTAACTGTGGTTGAGGTGCATTCACTATTGTATTTCTCAACAGATCTTCGAAGACACCTCTCTGGAGTATCACCATGCAACTCAAATCATGATTCATCACTCCACACAACTCTGCTGAACCACGCTGAATCAAAGTTTCCCTATTTTGCCAAAAACTTCATGCTGTCTTTGATGTTTTTCTGAGACAGCAATAGCTTTTTAACACATCTTCTAGACACAAAAACCTGCATTAGATAACCATTAGATAGCCATTTTGGGCCGGCAGGGATTGTAGGTGGGGGGAGTGAATGACCAGCGCTCTCTCCCACCCTCAATACCACGACTGAGGTGAGACCCTTGAGCAAGGCACCGAACCCCCAACTGCTCCCCGGGCGCCGCAGCAAAAAAGGCTGCCCACTGCTCCGGGTGTGTGTTCACGGTGTGTGTGTGTGTGTGTGTGTGATCACTACTGTGTGTGTGCACTTGGATGGGTTAAATGCAGAGCACAAATTCCTAGTATGGGTCACCATACTTGGCCACACTTCACTTCACTTCACTTCATACATATATATATATATATATATATATATATATATATATATATATATATATATATATATATATATATATATATATATATATACAAACCCGATTCCAAAAAAGTTGGGACACTGTACAAATTGTGAATAAAAAAGGAATGCAATAATTTACAGATCTCATAAACTTATATTTTATTCACAATATAATATAGATAACATATCAACTGTTAAAAGTGAGACATTTTGAAATGTCATGCCAAATATTGGCTCATTTTGGATTTCATGAGAGCTACACATTCCAAAAAAGTTGGGACAGGTAGCAATAAGAGGCCGGAAAAGTTAAATGTACATATAAGGAACAGCTGGAGGAGCAATTTGCAACTTATTAGGTCAATTGGCAACATGATTGGGTATAAAAAGAGCCTCTCAGAGTGGCAGTGTCTCCCAGAAGTTAAGATGGGCAGAGGATCACCAATTCCCCCAATGCTGCGGCGAAAAATAGTGGAGCAATATCAGAAAGGAGTTTCTCAGAGAAAAATTGCAAGGAGTTTGAAGTTATCATCATCTACAGTGCATAATATCATCCAGAGATTCAGAGAATCTGGAACAATCTCTGTGCGTAAGGGTCAAGGCCGGAAAACCATACTGGATGCCCGTGATCTTCGGGCCCTTAGACGGCACTGCATCACTTACAGGAATGCTACTGTAATGGAAATCACAACATGGGCTCAGGAATACTTCCAGAAAACATTGTCGGTGAACACAATCCACCGTGCCATTCGCCGTTGCCGGCTAAAACTCTATAGGTCAAAAAAGAAGCCATATCTAAACATGATCCAGAAGCGCAGGCGTTTTCTCTGGGCCAAGGCTCATTTAAAATGGACTGTGGCAAAGTGGAAAACTGTTCTGTGGTCAGATGAATCAAAATTTGAAGTTCTTTTTGGAAAACTGGGACGCCATGTCATCCGGACTAAAGAGGACAAGGACAACCCAAGTTGTTATCAGCGCTCAGTTCAGAAGCCTGCATCTCTGATGGTATGGGGTTGCATGAGTGCGTGTGGCATGGGCAGCTTACACATCTGGAAAGGCACCATCAATGCTGAAAGGTATATCCAAGTTCTAGAACAACATATGCTCCCATCCAGACGTCGTCTCTTTCAGGGAAGACCTTGCATTTTCCAACATGACAATGCCAGACCACATACTGCATCAATTACAACATCATGGCTGCGTAGAAGAAGGATCCGGGTACTGAAATGGCCAGCCTGCAGTCCAGATCTTTCACCCATAGAAAACATTTGGCGCATCATAAAGAGGAAGATGCGACAAAGAAGACCTAAGACAGTTGAGCAACTAGAAGCCTGTATTAGACAAGAATGGGACAACATTCCTATTCCTAAACTTGAGCAACTTGTCTCCTCAGTCAATTGTTCAGGAATTGTTTGAGGAACATGACAAACAGTTCAAGGTGATCTCAACCCAATCGAGCATCTGTGGGAGGTGCTAGACAAACAAGTCCAATCCATGGAGGTCCCATCTCACAACTACAGGACCTAAAGGATCTGCTGCTAACGTCTTGGTGCCAGATACCACAGCACACCTTCAGAAGTCTTGTGGAGTCCATGCCTCATTGGGTCAGAGCTGTGTTCTGCTCAAGGGGGACCTACACAATAGTAGGCAGGTGGTTTTAATGTTATGGCTGATCAGTGTATATACAGTTGAGGTCATAAGTTTGCATATGCCTTGCAGAATCTGCAGAGTGTTAATAAGTTTTAAAAAAAAAAAGAAGGGGGGGGGGGGGGGGGGGATCATAAAAATTGCATTTTGTTTTATTTTAGTTAGTACTGCCCTGAATAAGGTGTTTCATATAGCAGATGTTTACATATAGTCCACAAGACAAAATAATAACTGAATTTACACAAATGCTTTTTCTAGTGAAACAAAGAGATGCTAGAGGAAGTCTGCAATTTCCTGTAGAAATTCAGAATAAGGCCCTGGTGGGCTGTAAATACTAATTAGTGGAAACGATTCGGTAGATGAGGGTGGTGTATATAGCTGTATCTGAGAGAGCTAACCTCATTTAAAGCTATACTCATTTGGTTGAATCCAAGTTTCTGTTGAATAAAGTACATTAAATCCCTGATCAGTTATAGTTTCATTAACAATTAGTGCTTTAGATGTAAAGGATCTAATATTTTGCAGTCCACTAGAATAGACTGGAGTGAAGAACCTCTGGTGTAAATAAACAAACTTACCACTTTCAAATCATGAGGTTTTCATGAAAACCTCTTCCCAAAACGTACGGTGATGATCATCAGAAATATTTCAATAAATGTTTCAATAAATAGTGTGTGAATGTAATATTCTCTCTCTCTCTCAGTAAAAACAATAAAGAAGAGCCACAGCAGAAACCAGCTGTAATGGCGTGCGAGGTACACGAGGATGAGAAGATTAATATCTATTGTGTGTCCTGTTCTGTTCCCACTTGCTCCCTGTGCAAAGTGTTTGGTGCTCATCAGAACTGTGAAGTTGCACCACTCAGTACTGTCTACGAGAGCCAGAAGGTAAGACATCCTCAACCGCGTTCACTGTATCATCAGTGCTGCCCTCTGCTGGACTGACTGTTTGCAGTGACGTGCACAATTAATGTCTTAAAGAGCTCGTGTGCTGAAAGGGGCAGAGTTGGGTGTCTGAGGAGGAGATGAATGTGGGACAGACATTCACAACTCATTTTCATTCCTCATCATGCCAGAAAAGTAGATGTAAATGATGGAAACTGTTTGCCTTCTTCGCTGTATAAATATGTTACTGATATACTCGGTTACAGTTTTTCTCAGTTGCTTAGATACATTTCCTGAAACACTAACATTGTTCAAAATACTTTAAATGTAATTCCAAACACAGTAAAAACATTTCTCTAAGACTATACCAGGTATACTAATATACCACAATAACCTAAAATGCACAAACCACCAACCACATCTGTCAAAGCATTCAAAAAAAAATCAGTCACTTGATCACTCTCACCAAATGGATAGTACCCTTTGATCATTGGATAAACACTGATCCCATAAATACTACGCATTTTTAATCAAAGCTAAGCAGACAATTTATATAGTGTACAGACTGCTGACAATACAAGTGTAAATAGGTCCCACACAAAATAGAGAAGAAAAAAGATATAAATGAGGGAAAAGAAAAGCAATCCTGGTTATGGTAATGAAAAGAAAACTCACACAAAGATATGTCTCCATACAATTATACAGTCTGTAATGAATAAGATGAGGTACAGTCAAACACTGATACAAGATTCCTCACTCTCTGAATTTTCCTTTTGAACAGAACTAGAGACACTGTGCACCTCTTCAGTACACCGTACATAACTCTATCGCAGAGAGACTTTCAGAAGAGATATTCTGAAAGACAATGGTACTCTCAAAGTCTAAAAGCTTTATTACATTTTCTCAGTTGTTTCAACACATGCCAATAAACATTGCCCTATTTTCTCAAAACCTTTAAAACAAACCCAAAACACCTCACTCATTTGCACAAACTCCAAACTTTCATCCCATAAGCTTATATTAAACCCCAAATCATTTCACTCAGATGGCACACAAGCAAGCCAAAACACACACTATCCACTGCACACTAGCAGGATAAATTCTGAACACTACTCCAAAAACCTGTTACTGTAGTGAATCATGAATGATTTGCTAATCAGGATAACTATAGATGTGTTGAACATCATTGTACTACAGCCCTCAGAATACAATGTGGAATCATACAGGTATATTAAATGCTGCAAGTTTCACATTATTCTTTCTGTGAATTTATACTATACAAAATGTATAGTCAATTGCATAACAAATATACATGTAAATACAACTCAATAATTTAAAATAAGGGAATACAGTATAAAAAAAATCTGTCCATCAGTGGCCTGGGAGCCACATGACCTCATCCACATCACACAAGCTGTATACCCTCCCAAGGCAATGGGGAATGCATAAAAAAATGATTCAGAGGTTCAGTAAATGTGACAAAAACAAATCTGTGATTTTTACACGAAAAAGTAAATTATTAGAATTACTTAAATGCTTTAACATCTGTACTAAATTAATTCATGTAAATATGTGGCTAAGATCCAAAGTGTATATTTTACTTACTTTACTGGGTTAAATTATTTTGCTAATGCTCACAAATCTAGAAAAAGTAGTAATGTTTACTTGAACCAATGGCATACGAGAGTGGGGGCGTGGTTTTTATATATGTTCACATAATTTTAAACTGATTTAATTTTGAGCGTTATGGTTATGATTTGTGTCAGCTTTAAGGTCTAAGGCTATTATATTAAGAAGTGTTTTGAAAAATCAAGTGTTTTGGTAAAGCTTTCTTGGTTTACCCTCTTTGTGTTTCTCAGTCAGGTGTATAGTGTGCACAAACACAACATTGTTTATTAGTTATCTTGGGTTCTGCTAGTTTAGTCTTTATGAAGACTGATATGGCTGCATTTACTTTAAAGTAAATTTTAAAGGTGTTAGTGACCATTAAGTAGTAGTGGTAATGTTTAGGTAATTTGTGCTTTTTGCAGTGCTCAGATTTATGTAGCTCATTTAACTCAAATTTGAGTAAAATATCCTGTTCATCTGACAGTTGTTGTCTGTCTTCATTATGAAGCTGCTAATCAAATCTGCGAAAATATAGAATGATGAGTACTGGTACTGTATCAGGGGCTTTAGTCAGTCTTTTTTTTAATTTATTTTTTTAATAAACTAGTACAACAAATCATTCAGGTCTGTAAGATTATGTGATACAATAAATATATTCACTTGAGGTTAAAAATGTATAGTTCTCTTACTGTTTCTCCATGTAGTATAATGAACTACAGTATTAGAGACCATTACATACAGTATAAACAGCAACAGTACAGGAACAGTATAATATATAAATTAGAACACAATAAAACACTACTGTGTTACAATTGTGTACAACTATCCAGAACTGAAAATTTGTATATAGTGATGTACATTTCCTGCAAACAGCAGAATTCAGTAAATAACCTGTTCTGTTGCCTGAAGGCATGAACTATAGAAGCAACTATGAAGAAGATGGGTTGGATTCATTGCTCAGTTTCTCTCATTATGAGTCAAGGGACAAGGACATGGTCAATCACAGTGGCCCAAATTCATTTGATATAGCTGTTCTTCTGCCCCTGATATGTCTTCTTAGCATGCTGTCATGGTTTTGGTCAGTTTTTGAAAAGGAATCCATCTTTTTATAGATCCTGAAATTCTGATTGTTGTGTGAACCATTTTGCTGCTTAGTGTTTATACCTGGAGAGCTGTGTTTATTAACTGAGTTCAGGTTGTGATGACGTGTGTTAACTATACTGTGTGTAAAGTTCTGCTCAAATAGTGCAACTGATCTATTACAAGAGTGAAAACACAATCAGTGTTTGTAGTTCTGAAAACTGTGTAATTCTTTTAAGAATAGAACTGAAGATTAAATAGATATCTTGTTGATTGTTTCAGTTTTAGTGTGTATGTAATTGAGAAAAACTGTAGTCCTCACCACGTTGACTATTGCCACTATTATGGTGTAAATACTCTGCTTCTGTACAAGTCTAAAAAAATTCAAATTCTACAATTTGGAAAAATCTAAAAAAAAAAAAAAAAAAAAAAGGCACAAGACAGGCATTTATAAGACTCTAAGAGCAAAATGAAAATGATTTTTTTTAGTCTGATTAAAATTTTTGGCTGAACACCATGCCCTATGTCTGGCAAAAACCAGGTACTGCACATCAACTGGCTAATACCATCCCTACGGAGATGTATGGTGGTGGCAGCATCATGATATGGGGGTGCTTCTCAGCAGCAGGGGTGGAGAGACTGGTCAGAATTGAGGAAATGATGAATGCAGCCAATCCATTTGCGTGAATAATTGTTGGTTTGAGCTCAATATCATATCATGTCTCCTAAGAACAAAGCTCAGCTTTGCATCCTGACAGCAGCCAATGGTGGGGATTCCTTTTTTTGGATGGTAGATGGAAACCAGAAGTTGATGGTCAGTAATGTGTGAATTTCCTGCAAAAAGATACCGATTGAACATTTTTACACCCCATACTAGGTTCAGTGCATCTCTGTCAATTTGTATATAGGTCTTCTCAGCTTTGCTTAATGAGCGTGATGCAAATGCTGTTGGTCACTCACTGCCACCCATTATAATGTGAGGCATCATGGCCTCAGTGCCGTAAGGGGAAGCATCACAGGCCAACCTCTCCCAAACTGTGGGTCAAGACAGTGTCTGAGGTTACGAGCATTGTTGCTTTCTTGAAAATTTATGCTCATTTATGTCAAGCTTGAAGCAGTTCATTGAGTAGATGCAGTGCATTTGCCAGGTTGGGCAAAAACTCCAAACTCCAAACACAAGTCTGTTGTAGCAATACAAGCAGTACAACCACTGATCATGGTTATTGTCAAAAACACCTTGGAGTCCTCCTTTATTCCATCTGGAGATATGCCTTTGCTAGGTCCACCTTTGAAAAATGCTGCCCCTCTGCCAGGTTCTCAAATGTCTGTAGCTCTTTGTAATAGGTATTGTTTAGTTTGCAGCACTGGATTTATGGTGTCTTCAAAATTACCCTAGAGTCTGTGCCAATGTTCTTGACTAGAGGAACAACTGAAGTTGCTCAAGAACTCTAGTCAACCTTGGATAGGACTCCATCAGCCTCCAGTCAAGAATTCTTTTTCCATTAGAGGCCTTAATGGTGTAGGGGAAGTGGCGTGCTTTGTGGGACTTTGGAACAGAGCCTTCCTTAAGCTGAATTTTCCTTTTGATGTATTTTAAATGTGCCAACCTCATTGATTAAACAAGTTCAGCCTCCTTCAGTATCTGCTTCAAGATCGCCTCTGTAGCCGGTGTTGTGTTTGAGAGCACATTCAAGCTTTTTATGGTGCTCTAGTTAAGCCTCAGTTTCCTTAATCGCTCCCATCCCTACAGCAGTGCGCTCCCTTTTTCCACAATGTACAAATCCAGAAACTTTTTTTGGCCATTGTGCTCCAATTTCACCAGCAGGACACCTACTGTGATGATCTGTGTCGATTTTGAGGAGTAATGATGTTGGGTTAAATTTTTCCCCATAGAAAACTTTTTCATACAGTGGTTGTGGCAGAACTAAGACTGCAGACCCTGTATCCAGTTCTATTTTGACAGTTTGACCATTTGTCTCTGGGGTGAGCCAAATCATTTTTCTGTCATCTCTACGTATGTTGCATATTTGTAGACTAGCCAGTGCGTCCTCCCCTTCAGTGTCACTGTTGGATGTTTCAGCTACGTTGTGAATAGCTTTGTTGTCATTATGTTTTCTTTTAGCTATGCTCTTGATCTTACTACTGTGACATACTCTTTGGATATGTCTTCCCACAGTTCCTAGACATTTTGAATCAGGATTGAGACAACAGGTGTGTATCATGGCCATAGCGGTAACATTTCTCCTGTTCTGCAGTATTGCATACTTCCTACCTGGAGGGTCGGTCATATCAGGTGACATGGAGGCGATCCACATTTGCTCCCTACAGACTCTCCACTAGTGTCCCACAAGGCTCAGTACTTGGTCCTCTTCTGTTCTCCCCCTATACTGGATCCCTTGGTGAGGTCATATTCTCACATGGGTTTAAATACCACTGCTATGCGGATGACATTCAACTTATCCTCTCTTTTCCTCCCTCAGACATGCATGTTTGGCAGACATCTGAAAATTAATCCCAGCATAGCTGAACTGCTTTTCATCCCAGGTGATGCATCCCCACGTCAGGATCTTTTGATCTCCCTGGACAACTCTCAGATCTCCCCTTCTTCTCTCACATACTAAACTGACATACTCATGCCGATTTCTCCTTTACAACATCAGAAGGATTTGTGCCTTTCTATCCACAGAGGCCACTCAGGTGTTTGTTCAGTCCCTTGTCATTTCGAGACTGGACTACTGCAACTTGCTCCTGTCACACCTGCCTCTGAGCACCATTCAACCTCTGCAACTGATCTAGAATGCAGCTGCAAGACTTGTTTTCAACCTTCCGAAGTTCTCCCACAGCACCCCATTACTACACTCCTTCTACTGGCTTCCACCAGCACCCCCCTACCTTAAAGCACTTATCACACCCTGCACTGCACCATGCTCCCTCCGATCCTCTAGCACTGCTCGACTGGACCCACCATCTCTCAGGGTACAAGGAAGGCATGCATCAAGGCTCTTTTCTCTTCTGGCACCTAGGTGGTGGAATGAACTAGATGTCCGAACAGCTGAATCATTGGATTCTGCAGACTAAATGATTGCATAGTGCGTGATCTAAGCCAGTGCCAATTTGCCAGTATTCAGACAGTATTTTGAGCTCAGCCACATACAGTATGCCGCTATTATCTCGCCATCATTTTGGTTGCGCTTGTGAAATCTAAAATGTACAGCAATTAGCAGTGGCATGGGCGACAAATTCTCCTCCACAATCTTCATGATATCATTGTAAGATTTAGTTGGAGGTTTAGTGGGTACTGTCAAACTATGCAAAAGACTATATGTCTTGCCTACCATAGTACTCAGTGGCACTGGAATATATTTAACTTGTTCAATCCCATTTGCAGCAAAATACTGCTCACTCCATTCAATGTACATGTTACAATTTTCAGTTACCAAATGTATCTAGCTTGCCTAGATATGCCCTGCTAGGTTAGTTGTACTGGTAAACATTTATGTCTCTTCAGTTCACAATGGGCTTGCTCACAACCGTCTCCTTATTAGTTAATGCAAATATTCAGTTTTTAATGGAATGTAATGGAAAGTTTTCTGTAAGCAGTATTATAAATAACATTGACTAATTAATAGTTTGTATGGCATCAACCAAGCCATATAGCCTGTATATAATAAAGTCAACAATTGAGTATTAGAACAGCCAAAGCAACATGAATTCATTCATTTATTCATCTTCCACTGAAAATGAATGAATTCATATATCTATCTTAACAGGCTGAGAAAGTTGGCCCTGGTAAAGAGAGAACTTTACTGACAACTGAGTCTGAAAAAACCATGTTTGTGCTTTACATGTTTTAAGTATGCTTTGAATGCATGTATTATTGCAGTATGGTACAACACATAAATATTGTATGTTAGTAAAATGTAACTGGTACTGATCGAAGTGTACATGTATATGTAAATGCAGTTTTTGGCCCAGTCTAACCTATCATATATGTATTAAAATATAGACTATAAAATGAACAAAGCAGGTTACTCCGCACTGATTTATTTGTGGCTGCTGTCAATATGGTCACATGCTAATATTCAGCAAATGTCTTATCCTTAGTCTGCTAAGGATAGTAGCCAGTATCTCAGGCTGTTAGTAGACTGAGATTTTGGACTCAAAATGAAAAAGGATGTATTAATAAAAATTTTCTTCTGCCCAACCTTACATGTAGTCTGCATACCACTGCTTTGCTTATAGTAGCTGATAGGCTACACTATCAGCAGTATTCTTCTGTAAGAGAAACACTTTGGCCATGTGAGAATTAAATGAGAATTGAATTGAATTTCTTTCTCTTTTTTGTATGTATGTAATGTGTGTAATGTTTTTGTAGACAGAGTTGTCAGAGGGTGTTGCTATGCTAGTGGGAAACAATGACAGAATTCAGGCCATCATCAGCCTGCTGGAGGAGAGCTGCAGAACAGTGGAGGTGTGTGTCTGTCTGCCTCTGTTTTACAATCTTCACAAATATATTTAAGACATATCATATTAGATATGGTCCATGGTTGTGTAGGACCCTAGCAAAACCTTTCCCAGCAGAAAAACATGCGTATCAGTGGAAAATGAGAAATAGTTTATTCCTTTCTTCAGTTAAGGTTAACATTAAATATTTTATATAAACCATGCAAACATAATGTTCCCCTAGAAGAGTACACTAGCAATTCCATGTATGCATAAATGACCAGTAATAGTCTAAGCTGAAAATAATTATCAACTTCCAAGCTTCATGGTATCAATTAGCAGGTTAAACCATAATGTAAGCTAACAGCTTAATTTGCATGTAACTAGCTGTGGAATCCACAAAAATAACTTCACTCTAGCTTTGTAACTTTTACTGTCATTAAGTGTTTGAGTTAATCAACACAGTAAATCACTTATCTTCAAGCAAAAATATATGAAATCAGAATTGACTGGTGGTGTTGTTGGTGCGGCATCCTAGAAGAAATCATAAAACCAGCAACCTAACTAGATAGCAATAGAAATAACACAAGAAATATTGAGAAGTTTAGCATAGTCTTCACTCTTGCTTCTTCTTCTTCTTGTACCTCTTGTTGCAGGGGTAATGTTTAAGCTTATGTCTTAGATACATTGGTCAGTGTCGAAAATGTCTACCCTCCTCTATACTCCAATGACTGGCAAAACTATTAAGCCCCAAATCTCTGCTTCATCTTTGTTTTTATTAGTTATTCTTATACGTGATCATTTTCAATACTCAGGGTGGACATAGCAATAAATGGTCATTAAAATAGAATAATTAACAATATTATACCATATGCCAGGGCCCTAGGTAGTTGCCTAAATGGCTTAATAGATGGGCCAGACCTTTTTCGGGTCATTGTTGCTTACATTTCCTTAAATTTGTGAGAGGCAGAGTCTCTATTTAATATAATTCTTTATTTTTTGTATATTTACATAAATCGTCCCTGACTGAATTCTGTCTAGATTATATACTGTATATTGAAAATGTATGACATATCAAGATTAGGTAATACAGTATAATGAACTTATTGTCTGCACTGGCAGCATCAATGCAATTATCAGTTAGTTCTTAGTCTGACTCTTAATGCAACGCTAACTAGTAATTCCACCTCACAGAATAAAATCTGTATAATTGTGAGTGTTCATTCAGCTACGGTCCCCTCTGAAAGTATTGGAACAGTAAAGCCAGTTCTATTGTTTTCGCTATACATTGAAGACATTTGGGTTTGAGGTCAAAAGATGAATATGAGATGACAGATCAGAATTTCAGCTTTCATTTCCTCATAGTTACATCTAGATGTGTTAAACAAATTAGAACATGGCACCTTTTGTTTGAACCCACCCATTTTTTCAAGTGATCAAAAATATTGGTACATGTGACTGATACGTGTTTATTGCTGCCTAGGTGTGCCCTGTTAAACTGATTGTTTAAAGAATTAATAGCTCTGAATGTCTACTCTTGGTTTGAGCCCTAGGTTTCACCTGTGAAGACTGCATTTGTTGTTAAGAAGGATAAACCAACATGAAGACCAGAGAGCTGTCTCTGGGAGAAAAGCAAGCCATTTTGAAGCTGTGAAAAGAGGGAAAATCAAGAAAAAAAAGAAAAGAAACCACTGGTATACTAACAACCAGACATGGAACAGGTAAACCAAGGAAAACACCAGCAGTTGATTGTGAGAGCTGTGAAGAAAAATAAAAACAACAGTTAGTGACATCACCAACAACCCTCACAGGGCAGGGGTGAAGTTATCACAATCCACTATTCGAAGAAGACTTCAAGTTCAGAAATATAGAGGCCATACCACAAGATGCAAACCACTCATGAGCAGTAAGAATCAGAAGGCCAGATAAGAATTTGCAAAGAAATACAGAGATGAGTCAGAAAAGTTCTGAAACCAAGATTAACCTCTACCAAAGTGATGGAAAGGCCAAAGTGTGGAGAAAGAATCAATCTGCTCATGGTCCAATCCATAGAAGTTCATCAGTCAAGCATGGTGTCATGGCTTGGGCTGCTTCTGGAATGGGCTTAATAATCTTTATTGATGGTGTAACTCATGATGGTAGTAGCAGAATGAATTCAGATGTTTACAGGAGCATTTTGTCTGCCAATTTACAGAGAAATGCATCTAAATTAATCAGAAGGAGCAAGACAATGATCCAAAACATACTGCATATCAACAAAGGCCTTTATAAGGGGGAAAAAGTGGAAGGTTTTAGACTGGCCAAGTCAATCACCAGACCTTAACCCAACTGAGCATCCATTTCACCTCCTGAAGAGGAGACTGAAGGGAGGAACCCCCCTGAAACAAACAAGAACTGAAAGACGCTGCGGTAAAAGCCTGGAAAAGCATCACAAAAGAAGAAGCCAACAATTTGGTGTTGTCAAAGCAAGGGATATTATACCAAATATTAAGTGTTATTTATTTTAATTTACTTCAAGACTTATCTGTTCCTATATTTTGCTCACCTAAAAAATGGGTGGTCTGATATAAAAGGTTCTATGTTTTATGTTGTTTAACACATCTAGATGTAAATACCAAAAATAAAACATACATAAATAAATAAATCAATAAATAAATAAATAAATAAAAGCTGAAATCATAAACTCTCATATCCATAAAATCTCATATCCATCTTTTGATCTCAAAACCCAAATGTCTTTGGTGTATAGCACAAACAAATGAATTGGCCTTGCCATTCCAATACTTGTGTGACATTTCTGTCTATCGTGTTCACAGGAGAATGGGCGCAAGCAGAAATCGCATGTGTGCGAATCATTTGATCACCTGTATGCATTGCTGGAAGATAGGAAAGGAGAGCTGACACTGAAAATCAGCTCTGAACAGCAGGAGAAACTCGATTACATTAAAGGCCTACAGCACAGGTACACACACACACACACACACACACACGCGCGCACAGTCAATCAGCTTCAGAATTATTGGCACCCTTATTTGCACAGGTACACAGAGCACCTGGACAAGAGTGCAAAGCTGGTAGAGACAGGAATCCAAACCATGGAGGAGCCAGAGATGGCCATCTTCCTGCAGGTCACAGAAACACTCTTGTAAAATGTGGTTTTCGATTTACTACTATTCATTACTATAGTTAAAAAAAGCTAAAAACTAAACCTAACCCATTATTTTACCTCTGGAGCTGGAGCTTTTACTCTTTCAACTGCAGTTGCATAATGTTCTCTAAACTTCCAGAATAAAACTCCATATTGACCTAAATGCTATCTGTCTCTCTTGCCCTTTCTAACAGAATGCAAAGCCTCTACTACAGAAGTGAGTAAACACAAAAGGATTTAACATAGTTTTACATAATTTCACTCCTTTACAATGTTTCTGTTACTCTCAGGTTAGCAGAGGGCAGGAACACATCTTACTTGGAGAAGCTGGAGCGTGGCTATGAAAATATGGATCATTTTACTGTCAGTTTTGAGCATGAGAGGAGAGCCATCCTTAACATTGACTTTACCAGAGGTAACTATGTGTGAGTTTACAAGTCTGTGAAACTGTAAAAAAGGTAATCCACTTTACATTAGGTAAAGTGCAAAAATAAAAGTTTGTTGGATACCTGGAGAATTTCTGGATACCTTTATCAGATTTTTGATGATGGTATCACTGTCTTCTAGATAATTATTACTGACTAGAAGTAATTATTACTTCTAGATATTTACTGTCTTCCCTGAATAATTATTTTTCAGTTAATAATTTATCATCATAATAATTTAGAATCATTGTAGAGCACTTCTAAACTAGGATTTTAAAGCAATGCCTCGCGGCAACCAATATCATGTTTTATAGCAAATAATCAGAATTAAATTTAATACATTTCTACAAAATGACCAAAAATGACAGTGATGATGTTTGTGAAAAAGTTATTAATACCGTGCACGACCGGTTTAAATGACAGCAAAAGCGGTGCTAATTCTGCTTCAGAGCAGGGTTTCATAGCCCTGGGTAAAAAAGCAGTGCTAACCCCGCTTCTAAATTACAAGTGTGAAACATTCCTCTACCCAGGGTTCATAGCAGGGTTTAGAACCATGAAGTTAACCCGAAGTTAAGTGCAGTGTGAAAAGCCCTAATGTGTGTTGAATTTTGGTTATATTTAGATGTAACACTTTGTGGTCTGCAGATGATGATGAAGCTGGTGATAATCATGATGAGGAGGATCATGAAGATGAAGTGGTTAATGATGCACGTGTCAGTGGCCGGACTCAGGAGTCCGGATTAAAGACCTCCCCTGTCAAGCAAAGCCCTATCCTGACTCCAGACTCCCTACCAGTTGTGGACAGCGCATCTCAACTGATTACAGGTCCAAGCTCTGCCCAAACACTGGACTCCAGTTCAGCACAAAACACACCACCAACCACTTCCACTCCTGCCCAAACAACCACCACCAGTATATCACAGAATACATCCTCAGTTACACCTACTCCAAGCACAGCCCCCAGCGCACCAGAAAATACAGCCACAGAGGTAAACCAATACAACACTACACAACACTTGATTCTCCTGCACCGTTTTCAGTTGAATTTTCAGAACACCAATTAAACTGATCACCAGTCAGACAGATAGCTTTATTTCAAATCCATTGTGGTGGTGTATAAAGGCAAAATCACAAAAACTCTGTCATTGTCCAAATACCTCCGGACCTGACTGTATATTTATACAGACAGGTACAAATGTATTTGGATAGTGACACAATTTTCGTAGTTTTGCCTCTGTGTACCACCACAGTGGATCTGAATTGATGCAATCAAGATATGATTTGAAGTGTAGACTTTTAGCTTTAATGCAAGGGGTTTAACAAAAAATATTTCAGCATTTCAGCATTAACTGTTTAGGAATTACAGCCATTTTTTACACAGGCCCTCCATTTTCACAGGTTCAGAAGTAATTGGACAACTGAATGATAAGCAGTTTCATGGCCAGCTGTGGCCTGTTCCTCCTTATTTCATGTCAAATGAAGGACATAAAAGGTCTGGAGTTGATTCCAAGTATTGAGTTTGCATTTGGTAGCTGTTCATGGTAACTCTCACTATGTGGTCCACAGAGGTGTCAATGCAAGTGTAGGAGGCCATCATTAGACTGAAAAAACAAAACAGACCTATCAGAGAGATAGCAGAAACTTTAGGACTGCCAAATCAACAATTTGGTACATTCTTAAAAAGAAGGAATACACTGGTGAGCTCAGCAGCACTGAAAAGCCTGGAAGACCACAGAAGACAACTAAAGTAGATGATCACAGAATTCTTTACTTGGTGAAGAAAAACCCCTCAAACTTCTAGCCAAGACAAGAGCACTCTTGAGGAGGTAGGTCATAATGTGTCGTTATGAAAATCAGTATGTGTCATTGTGTATGTGGGATTGTAGTCAAAATTGTAACGGAATTTTAAAAAATGATAGATTCCTTGGGTCATGATACCAATTATGTCGTGGTCGGCCAAACTTGCTGACCGTCATTTTGAAATGCTTTGAAACCTACTTTTTCAAACTCCTTCAAATTCAAGTTGATTAGTCAAATTGTTATCGAATAACATGAATTCGACAATGGCAAAATGAACGTGTGGCTATATCTCCGTAATGCTTTAGGGTATTCAGACCAGACTTAGTACATGTCATAACAATCAACCATAAAAATTGGCATGCAGCATCTATGTCCTTGTCCATCATTGTCCATGCGGACACTTCATCTTAAAAACATGGCCAATCACATTTCAGCAGTTTTTAGACAGGGTTACGAGAGGCTGATCAAAACAAAACACTTTGGACATATTTGCCTTTTGGGTTGAGAGGTTTGTGCAAAATTTGAGAATAAAAAAAAAGAAAATTGGTCACCAGGTGGTGCTGTCACGTTTTACATGCGTGTTAATTGTTTTATATAATGTAGTTTTTCAGAGAAACACAAGGATCTGTGGCTGTATCTGTGCAACTCTTTGATATACTGTGATGAAAGTTTATATGTGCCATTGTAAATATACATGCTTATAGCTTTCCTGAATTTCATCCATTGGGCATGAATCTCACCTCTTTCGATTCCTTAGGTCCTACAGAAACCAGAGACATAAATTTTTCCCCAGTAGGCCATTTTGTCTGTCACTTTGTCAGCTATATTAATAATTATGTTGGTCTGTCCAGTTACTTTTGAGTCTGTGAAAATGGAGGTACTGTGTAAAAAATGACTGTAATTCGTAATGGTTAATGCAATATTTTTGTTAAACCCTCTGAATTACAGCTGAAAGTCTTCACATCTTGATTGCATCATTGTGGTGGTGTACAGAGGCAAAATTATGAAAAATTGTGTCACTGTCCAAATACTTATGGATCTGACTATATATATATATATATATATATATATATATATTATATATATATATAATATTATGAAGGGCCAAACAGGAAATAATAATTATATGAAATAAATATATATAGTTATAACTGTACAGTGAGAGTAAAAAGTATTTGATCCCTTGCTGATTTTGTTGGTTTGCCCACTAATAAAGACATGATCATTCTATACTTTTAATGGTAGATGTATTCTAACATGGAGAGACAGAATATCAAAACGAAAATCCAGAAAATAACTTTAAAGAATATATTTTAATTGATTTGTATTTCATTGAGGGAAATAAGTATTTGATCCCTCTAGCCAAAAGCACTTAATACTTGGTGGCACATCCTTTGTTTGCAAGCACAGCGGACAGACGTTTGTTGTAGTTAACCACAAGGTTAGCACACATATCAGGGGGAATTTTGGCCCACTCTTCTTTGCAGATCCTCTCTAAATCATTAAGGTTGGTGGGCTGTCGCTTGGCAACTCGGACCTTCAGCTCCCTCCATAGATTTTCGATTGGATTGAGGTCCGGAGACTGGCTGGGCCACTCCATGACCTTAATGTGGTTCTTCTTGAGCCACTCCTTTGTTGCCTTTGCTGTATGCTTCGGGTCGTTGTCATGTTGGAAGACCCAACCACGGCCCATTTTCAACTTCCTGGCAGAGGGGAGGAGGTTGTCCCTCAGGACTGCACGGTACATGGCTCCATCCATCTTCCCACTGATGCGGTGAAGTAGCCCTGTGCCCTTGGCAGAGAAACACCCCCAAAACATAATGCTTCCACCTCCATGCTTGACGGTGGGCACAGTGTTCCTGGGGTCATAGGCAGCATTTTTCTTCCTCCACACATGACGAGTAGAGTTTAGGCCAAATAGTTCAATTTTGGTCTCGTCTGACCACAGAACCTTCTCCCAATCACTTTGTACATCTTTGAGGTGATCATTGGCATACTTTAGGCGGGCCTGCACATGTGCCTTCTTAAGCAGGGGTACCTTTCGGGCACTGCAGGATTTTAATCCATTGCGGCGCAAAGTGTTGCCAATTGTTTTCCTGGTGACTGTGGTCCCAGCTGCCTTGAGGTCATTCACTAACTCCCGCTGTGTGGTTGCAGGCCGATTTCTCACAGTTCTCATGATCATTGCCACCCCACGAGGTGAAATCTTCTGTGGAGCACCAGACCGAGGTCTATTGATGGTCATGTTATACTTCTTAAATTTTCTCACAATTGCACCAATGGTTGTTACTTTAATACCCAGCATCTTGCTAATGTTTTTGTAGCCCATTCCAGATTTGTACAGGTCAACAATCCTGTCTCTGAGGTCCTGAGAGAGTTCTTTGGTCTTACCCATGTTGGAGAGTTTGGAATCTGTCTGATTGTCTGATTCTGTGAACAGGTGTCTTTCATACAGGTGATTAGTTAGAACAGGTGTCTTCAATTCAGGTAACAAGTTGATTGGGAGTGTCTAACTGGTCTGTGAAAGCCAGAACTCCTAATGCATACTAGGGGATCAAATACTTATTTCCCTCAATGAAATACAAATCAATTAATATATATTCTTTAAAGTTATTTTCTGGATTTTCATTTTGATATTCTGTCTCTCCATGTTAGAATACATCTACCATTAAAAGTATAGAATGATCATGTCTTTATTAGTGGGCAAACCAACAAAATCAGCAAGGGATCAAATACTTTTTACTCTCACTGTATATTGTCTACATCGCAATATAAATATATGTTTATGATCCAGCATGTCAATAGACAGATGTTCTTATTGAATTTTTTTTTTATGAAAACAGTAGGCCTATGCATCCTGTATACATTTATCAGTGCAAATATTACTATTAATATGTAATATTATATAATTATTTTAAGTGCACATCACTTATCTAAACCAAAGAGAGTATGTTCCTCTACTTTACAAAAGGCTGGCCGTAGTGCCAAATGGTCCTCATAGTCCGTTAATAGTATTAATGCTATGTAGCTTTTCTGCAGAATTCAGCATGACTGAGAGGGCTAGAGAAATTGACGAATAATGATTTTATTGAGACAAAAACAAAAACTGATTACAACAAGCATGTTTATTTGTTTAGTCAAATATGGAAAAGTTAAGAGCTAACTTTTCTAAGTTAAGAAAAGTTTATATATATATATATATATATATATATATTATAAAATAAATACTCCCCTAACTTTTTATGTTATTACTGAAAAATTTTTAAAGGAATTTTATACTAGATATAAATATATACTAGCTACATACCTATTTTGTATGCTTCATCTTCTCAACTCCGTCTCTCTCTCTCTCTCTCTCTCTCTCTCTCTCTCAGGGGTCCACCAACCCCAGTGCAGCAATTACCCCTCAAAGCTCAGATGGTCTTCCACGCCATGTTTTCTCCTTTTCCTGGCTCAATACACCCAAGTAAACTTAAAGTTTCTCCCATATTATGTTTGTTTACCAGCTATTCAGCAGAGACAACATGCCAAGTTCCTTTGTGACTTTTTGTGTTTTTTCTAAAGGGACAGTTTACATGGACATGGCATATATGTAAAGCAGATATTTCATTAAGATAAAATTTATTCTGACTCCAGACTCCATTTTAGACTCCAGCAGTGGGACAATGTATTGGTCAACACAGAATAATTCCAAAGATGTAAAATTCACAGTAATTAAATGTGATAACTGCTCAGTAAGGGGTGAGTGTTAAATAAAAGAATATGAATATACATTTCTCTGTTTATTTTACAACATAACTTCACTGCAGTAATACACCGCATCACAGATGAATACAAAATTAACACAATGAACGAGGGAACAGTATGAAAAGGTGTTAGATTGACCAATCGGTAGGAGGGACATTATAATTTAGAAGTTTGAGGGAATAACGTGCTGCTTTTACTTCCCAAAAAAATCCATCATTTTTCGGTTGCTGCTTGCCTGTTGAGCTAATTGTTCAGCCCGTGCCATCTCCAGCACCTCGCGCAGCAGGTGAAATGTCAGATCCAGGGAGATTGGCGGTTCGTCGCCCCGACGCTTCCTCTCAGCCGAGTCCGCCAGCTGGATGAAGCTGTCCGTTAAAACGTTTCCAAGCTCATCGACCTCTTCCTGCAACAACCTCTGTGTGAGCTGCAGCTGGAGCGCCCGGTTAACGGTGGCTGCTCGTGGCAGAGAGCTGTGTTCAGAAGCTTTGTTCAGACTCTGCTTTGGGTCATCCAACCTGATGAAGTAGTCTTCTCCCAGTTGCATGAGGATTGGTAGAACGGGTCGCTGCCGTTCTGTGAGTCTAGAGCCAGTGTGCTCATCCTTCGAGCTGGCTATGGCTTTGCATTGGCTGCGCGGAGTGAAAGTGCTGAGCACCGCCACCAACGCAAAAAGCACGTAGCGCTTCATTTAGGGGGATACTCGGTGCTCTGTAAATGCAAATACAAAATGACTGAAGAATTCAGTTATTCATCTGCCCAGGTAAGTACTTGTCATGAGCTTTAATGTTTTATGGTGTAAAACAGGACTGAAGCAAAACTGAACAACTTTAACGTTCTTTGCATGTAATTGAATATAATTTGGAAATGAAAACTATTTTTATTTAAATTTTAACCAAACAATATGCTGTCTTTAACTAGACCTATTAAAAGCTCTTGCACTGAATAAAATTAAACTTACGGCGAATATTAAAAATAAGAAATGTATTACTAGTAATAGGCTACCACTACCTTTAAATTGTTCATAATGCTTCTAACCGGGTAAATGAAACAACAGTCCTTACAGTAACCTACCTGCAAAGGCGCTTTTCGAGCCCTACCACTGTTTTTCTGTTAAGAGACGCGTGAGAGGTGCGTCCTTTACCTGCCTCTCGATCAGAAGCAGACACAAGTGTGTGCAACACCAGCTTCGATCACATTTATACCGGAGAGGTGTGCTTAGCTTTCCCGTGCTCACGCCCCACCATAATACACCTCAGAAGTGGCACTACGCGTTCCATGGTGAGGAAAGCAGGTTTATCTTTTAATACTACAAGTGTAAGTACAAGTAGCAATTTAATTTTTATTACAAAATGCATTTATTAAATACAGTAAATACAGTTTTTAATAATCAGAACTCGAATTCAAGGCATCCGTAATTCAGTTTTAACTAGTTAAAATTACAGTTTTTTTTTTACTAGTGAGAATTGTATTTTACTAGTCAAAACTGCTTTGTCGATATCGTGTATTATTGACTTCTATTATGGTGTTTGCACTAGCTGAAAATGATTTTTGATTAGTCATTTATATTATTACTACTGATAATTTCAGTTCTAGTTGTAATCTACAATGTAATTCTTACTACTCAAAACAACACCCTTCTCCACAGTTCTGCGCTCTTCAGCAGGAGAAAATGGAAGCGTTAGCTGTTCTTCAGACTACAAGAAGCAGGGTTTTAACGCAAAAAATCAAATATCTTCGAGGCTGTACTGAATCTGAGGTTGATTGAACCTTTAATCAGCATTGTACAACGAATAAGTCATGGCAATCGTGAATTATACAGCAAGGTGCTTGAGTGGTCAACATGTCATCACATCAAACAGCATTTATATCCGCCCCATTCAAACAAGTAATATGTTCATAAGTCTGCTAGCCTATATTTACAGTGTGCTTAGGCTAGTATGTGTGAATATGAAGCCTAAAGACAGCATGAACATAACAATTTAGTTAGAGTGTACTCCTTTTAAATGTAGTTTCCTCTTGCTGTAGCACAAAATTTCTTTTGGAGTCAATTTTTAGGTTCAAGAGCTAGACCTAAAATCGATGTTAGCAGAGAACAGCTTTAGCTGTTGTTCAAGGTCAAGGCCATGGCACGGTGGCTTCAATGTTCTTCTTCATACCTTTACCACAAACATTCTCTAGGAACTCAAATAAGGGGACAGTTTGCCCAAACTGATGACAATGATCTTGAACAGCACATATGAAGGCTTCATTAACACTATCCAAGAGCAGGTGGCGAGGTACAAGTTTAGAGATCCAGGATCAGTTCAATTTATTGTTAACACAATGTTTGATCTTAGGATACCCTCTAAAAAAGAAACCTTTTACATTTAGGCAACACATTTTTAAAAATGCTGATGCATTTTAATGAATGCAAGAGAATACAAATTCACTTTGGCTTATCCACATTGTAGAGTAGGATTGGACATTGCTTACCAAGTGATAGTTTAAGAACTGTCAAGAAGAGTAACATACACCAATCACTGCCATCACACACCAAATATAAAACACTGTATAATCAGTTTCACACAGACAGCACAAGTTACAGATTTTTACATCAACCTATTCTAGGCTGTTGTATTGAAAGCATAATCATTCCCTTTGTGATAACTCTTGAACAGCTAGGTCTACATTACTATTAGTTTTCACATATTTAATTTTCAACACAGATAATGCAAGGATACCTGCTAGTTGAAGGGATACATGTGAAGAGACAATGGGTGAGTGATGCACTTAGTAGGATTGACACTGCAGCAGAAGCTCAGTGACGGAGCAGTGCTCTTACAAGACAGGCATACTGTGTACCATTCCCTAACAGTCTGTGGCACACTGAGGGACACATGCATCTCATATGGTAAATCCACGTTGGTGGTTGTTAATGTTCAGAATTTGGATATGCCATTTTTACACTTCAAAGTACATTTTAAAAAAATGCAGTGGACATGAAAAGTCTACATTTCATATATTTCCATCACCATGCTTCACCAATGGGTGTCATGTTCTTTGGATGATAAGCTGTCTTGTTTTTGCACCAAAAATATACTTTAGAATTATGACCAAAAAGCCTTGGTCTCATAAGTCCATAACACATTTTGCCTCATGTTTTTAAAAAATGTAGGTATGTTTGAATGGTTTTTCTTTTTTTTTTTTTTTTGTGAGAAAGGGCTTGCACAGTTGGAGACTGACCAGCATGACCTAGACAGAGCTGTATTCGTAAGATCACCACAGTTCACCCAAACCCAGGAAAACACCAAATACACCAAATACTTGCCACATACTTGTAGGAGTTACTGACTTGAAGGACAAGTATTTGAAATACTGCAAAGAAATAACCAGTCTCCTTGAAATGCAAGCTCCTAGTAATGCAAACTTAGTAATGACTACTGTTCCCTGACAGTTTGCCTGGCGTCATTATTGTTCTCTAAAATTCATTCTGTTCCTGTTTGGATTACAATAACATAAATGACACATAAAATGTATACAATAAAACATTATGGACTAAATATTTTACCAATTTTATTTACCATGTTAAAAAAATATATTAATTTGGAAGAAAAGTGGAAAACAAAAAAATACAAAGGACAACATTCATGCTATCATTTAGGCTACACCAAAGGTTGGAGCCTGCAGTATGCCATCAATCATACAGGCTTTGTTAGGACATTGATGATAGCCCAGTGGAGGTAAAGTTGAGGCTTCCACGCCAAACTCTAAGGCAGGGGTGTCCAATCTTATCCGCAAAGGGCCAGTGTGGGTGCACGTTTTCATTCCAAGCCAGACCACACCTAATTCCACCTGTTCAATTAGTTGATCCTGGCTTTTAATAGACTATCAGGTGTGGCTCCTGCATGGTTGGAATGAAAATCTGCACCTACACTGGCCTTTTCTGTTTAAGATTGGACACTCCTGCTCTTGGGCCATCTGCAATGACAGGGGACTGCATTCTCCTTCTGCAAATAGAGACTTGTACAAGGCACTCTTTATTAGAAATGTAATAATATAATAATTTCTTTATTATTAAGAAATGTAATAATATAAACTGACCACCAAATTCAATGTCCTGATGGCCTGATTGGCCAAAAAAAATTGCTTCTCAAAACTGCATATAAATCATTGGATTCCATTTTTCTCAAATTCTCAAAAAGTAGCACACACAGGTTAATCAATCAGCCAGTTCCTCCAGAAGCAGATGGTCTGGGTTTGTTGACAATGTTGGTTGCTGCCAAATTCTGAGAAGCACACTTCACACGAAGAGGACAGGCCTGTCACCTCAAGCGTCTCCTCAGCATTAATGAAAAGAGTTTGGAAAATATGTGGCTGGCTCCTCAGTTCTTGGAGCAACCAAGGGTATTGAACCCGTCCTCAAACCTGTGAAACAAACAAGACATGTTGTAAGCATCAGTCTATGTGAGCAAGTCGTCTCTTTTAGATCACTGAAGTAAGTTGTGAAAACGTCCACTAACTGGGTCAATGCCACAAGGATATGTCCATTGGGGTAAGTATTCTATAGCTGACTGGATCATGGCATTCCCCTCCTCTATCGAAGCACACCCATTATACTGAGGTTGCCCTCAGCCTCAAATATTGCAGTGTTTGCCTCTTTGACCATCTCAGCTTCTTTGATCTAAAAACAAAAAAAAATCAAATGGAGGATAGATGTACAAGAGGCAGATGGTGCTAGGGGTATAACACCATAACATGTTCTCTCTGTAATTATTACCTTATTGTTATACTCGCTGTTGTTAATTTTAGTCCTCAGTGACTAGTCTCCGACCTCTGCCAAGATAGGGGTGGTGTTGGTCTACAACACAACTACAAAAAGATGCAGTCGGAAAAGAACTGTCTCCCACCACCACCATGAATGATGCAGACAGACACTATTTGTCCAGTAATTGTGTATTGCCTGGTCTCAAGAGCTGAAAAACACAAAAGAAAGACTAAAAAACAATAAGGATTAGAATTTCTGTCTCTCTAATCCAAAATTCAGTTTTTACTAGTCTAAATTTCTATGTAGATTACTGCAATTTAAATTTCTACTAGTAAAAATTTTATTGTGGATAAGAAGGACTGGAATTCAATATAAGTCAATGATGATATATGACTAGTCATAATTGAATTATAGATAGGTTCACTATGAATTATGACTTGTAAAATTTGCGTTATGGATATGTTGACCCAGAATTACCACTAGTCAAAAATGAATTTAGTATGAATTATAAGGGGAAAAAACTGTATTGCAGATATCTGAAACTGACCTTATCTTAAAAATTAAGTTATGACTTATAGTACTGGGAGTATTTCATGCAGGAACAACTTGCTAGATCCATCGCCAGATAATTTTTATTAGCTTCTCGAACAAGTCACAGAGGGTCTCAACTCGCATTTGTGTGGTTTTGTGAGTCTGAATGGCAATTAATTTCAATGGCACATTCTACTTGCTATCTAACAGTCTACTTGCTGTCTAACATTTTAAGCTGTTAAAAAGATGAGGTTGTTCTGAGTGACTGGATGTCAATACAGAGTACCAAAATTAATTTTCCGTATTAGCTTGATCAAGGTTGTAAATAAACTTTTTACCAGTTTACCATTAATATTAGGTGCATAGATGCAATACCTATGTTTATAAAAAAATATTTCACTGACAATAATAACAACAGCAAACCTGGAGTTGTGAATGCGAACCGCAGGGAAGTGAGGAGGCGGTAAGCGCTTTTGCACTATTCTCTCTAAAGGCAATAATTCAGTTTGGCACACATGAACAGGAAAGATCTTACCCTGCACCTGCGTGTGTATGTGTGTGCATGTGGGTGTCCATGTCCTTGTGCGAAAGTCTCACAGAGCATCCAGTTCTCAAGAGTTGCAGTCACAGCCGAGAATCAGTGACCGTACACACTCAAATGTACGCATTCATACACTGAGACACAGCTCTCACCTCAGCATGGCTGACCTTTATCAGTGCAGAATTCCCTTACTGGATAGCTAACCTTCCCTAGAAGACAAGACAAATATCAGTACTGATTATAGTAGCTCCATTTCTCTCTCTCTCTCTCTCTCTCTCTCACTCCCAATAGTGTAAAGACTTTGTGGTATTTCAAAAAGTGGCTTGCTAAAAACACTAGGTCTTTATGAAACATGCAGCATTAGTTTATAATGAGAATATGATGAGAAGTGTAGAAGAATGTAAACACCAGCAAAATGAGCTACTTTGTTATGTTAGCAAAATGTAGTCCTTTTTCTTTTTTCTCCTTTCACTATACATTTTCAAATTGCTTACTACATATCACAGGAGGCGCAAATCAACCTGCCTGATTTGTGAAATACCTTGTGGTATCTAGTGGTCTGGCATAGCAATCTATGTGCCCTGTATGAGTTGCATTCCATGGGAACAGAGGTACCTAATAGCCTAAATGCACTGAAATGTAGTTAGGCCTGTGGAAGTGTTTGAGTTTTGTGCATACTCAGCCCAGAGAATAAATTTGGCCCACTCGGGTTGCCGGTCATGGCAGTAACATTGCAGGAATCTGCCAGGCTCCTGGTTAATCCATTTTACCTGACAATTGTGTGCTTACAATTTTGTGGCAATAGTGTGGGGAAGGTCCACATATGGGTGTGATCATCAGGTGTCCACAAACTTTTGCCCATATAGTGTAGAAGGAAGCTGTTATTGCGATTATCTTATTGTATGTTAACAAGTAATAATATTATGTTTTCATTAATATTAATGTTAATATTATTTGTATTCATTTTGTATGTTCATTAATATTAATTAACATTATTACTTGTTAAGACACAATAATCACATTAACAGCTTACTTATACATGTGGATTTACACAAAACACACATTTAGTACATTCCAAAAGCCCTCAGAAACCCTGACACTGCTCATATATGCTGGCACTCCAGGCAATGACAATGACAATTTATTTATATAGCACAATTAATTACAACTTCCGTTGACCAATGTGCTTTCCAGCAAGTCATCAAAAACAGAAAAACACACAACAAACAAGCAGAAAAGTTATAAAATCATACAAATATCCCATCAGCTATTTGCTTTAGAAAATAAAAATGTCTTTAGCCTGGACTTAAAAATATTAAGAGAAGAAGCTTGTCTAATGGATAGTGGCAAGGCGTTCCAGAGCCTGGGGGCAGCAATACAGAAAGCACGATTTCCCCTACACTTAAGCCTCGACTTAGGGGTAGACAATAGATCCTGGTTGGAAGACCGAAGGGATCTAGTGGGTTGATACTCAGTCAATAACTCACAGAGATAAGTACGGGCCAAACCATTTAGAGATTTGTAAATGAGGAGAGATTTGTAAACGAGAGATTTGTAAACGAGGCACTATATAACCATATGTTTGTATAGTTTTTGCCACTATGCAGCATTTGTAATATAGAACACTGTCCAAAACAATCATGGTGGACAACAGAAAGTCATGTATTATGTACACAGTTACTTTTAATGTTGCCTTAGGGGATTTGCAAAAAAGTGACCCAATTTACCTGATACTACTCTTAAACAAACAAACAAACAAACAAACAAATAATGATATGGCTACAGCAGAAAAAGTAATTGAAACAGCAAAGAATTGCTGACAGTTAATGCTAAAGATTGTAATGTTCTGTAGTGTATATAAATGACAAATATGGCTATTTATGACTGAAATAATCTGTAAAAAAAAACTTAAATAAACAAATAACAACATGAAAATATCAATTAACAGCATAACTGACTTTTGCCTACTTGCAAATACAGTATGTTTAACAAATATTTGAATGCTTCTATATGAATGCAGCAGTTTTCAATTTTATTAACGACATTCCACCTTCTGTATATTAAAATTAAGTCTAATATCACCTATAGCTAATAAGCACATTAAAAAAATAATAAAACCACATAAACCAATGTAATGGACATTTTCTTATTGCTCATTTCCTTGACTTGTACTAATAGCAAGGTCGTCTCCTCATAACTGTGACTTGTGTGTGCAGCCTATAAAAGACCCCTGCTACATCACACTCTGGCAACTCGAGTGACCTAGATGACCCTGGTGGATCTCCGCTTAGGATCAATCGCAGTTACATAACCATCCATTTTACCTCCTTTTGTTTCTGACTATCAGGGCATTTTCTTTTGGAACTAGTGGAGGCCGTGTATCAAAGTTATCACAAGGTGTGTAACATGTCTTGATGGCACACCTCGCCAGACAATAACAGACAGCACTCATAAATGGAGCAAATACCATACTTTATTGAGACTGAGCGTCACTCAAAGTATTAATGCTGTTTCCTACTGAGGAAGAGAAGCACTTATGGTGTTGACAATCTTCTTTAGGCTATTGAGGATGAAAATCATTGTTATGCTGATACCATTCTTTATTGAGGATAATACTGATACTGATACTGCTCTCTAAGTTTTCACCAAGAATTACTTATGGTGCTCAATGTGTACTCTTTTACTGATAGGACTGGCTCACAATCTTAATACTGCTTTCTGCTCAGTTTGAGGATAATTCAAACTCACCACAGAATACACGGGTTGTGACAAAGCAGCATTTAATCTGTAAAATCAGGTAGACACGGAACTGTGTATCCTTGCACAATCACTTGCTTTTCCCATGGGATAGTGTTTTTAGACAGTGGTGGCCCTTTAGTCACTGGACCCAGTGCTGATCTGGGCACAGTTTCACATACAGTATAGATAGGTCGGTAAGTTTATTCATATACTGCAGCATCTACATGTTTGGTATGAATGTTGGCCACAGTATGACGTTTAAAATTTTGTCCCCAGCTTGGTCACTGCAAGCCGACTGATAACATATGCAACTCACCTACTCATCCAGCCAGTAAAAAAATATCTAAACAAGCGAATAACACTTTGGGCCATATTCAAAGTTGAGTTATGAAATTACACAATTTAGCATTCATGCCTCAGAGATAACTTCAGACCTAAGTGCTTTTCAAAAGTGGCTGTATAAAAGGAAGATGTGCTACAGTTGGTGTGTGTGAGAATTCTGGCCAACAATTGCTTTGAATTAAAAAATATATAACAGTTACGCTTGTGGTAACTGCTATGATATAGATCTAGTATTGCAGGTACCCTTCTAGTACCAACAACCATGCCACGATCAAAGTCACAGAAATCATACTTTTTCTCCATTCTAATGTTTGCTGTGAACATTGCCTGAAGCTCTTGACCTGTACCTGTATGATTTTTTGCATTGCTCTGCTATCATACGATTGCCTGATTAGATAATGGCATGAATGAGTAGGTGTAAAAGTGTTCCTAATAAAGTGCTACCCGTTTTCTTATATCCTCACCTAATTCAGATCTAATTAATCATTTCTGTAATTCAGCTCCAGATCTTGGCCTTTTCAGGTGATGTTATGCTGTAAAATAACATACATACACACACACATACAGTCAGGTCCGGAAGTATTTGGACAATGACAGAGTTTTTGTGATTTTGCCTTTATACACCACCACAATGGATTTGAAATAAAACAATCAAGATGTGATCAAAGTGCTTTATTTTAAGAGGTTCCACAAAAATATGGCATTGACCATTTAGGAATTACGGCCATTTTCAACAAAGTACCTCCATTTTCAGGGGCTGAAAGGTATTTGGACAAAGTGACATAATCATAAATATAACCATAATTTTAATACTTAGATGAAAATCCTTTGCAGTCAATGACTGCCTGAAGTCTGGAGCCCATGTTCTCAAAACTCAAATTCTGAGTTTCCTCCCTGGAGATGCTTTGCCAGGCCTTCACTGCAGCCACCTTCAGTTGCTGCTTGTTTGTGGGTCTTTCTGCCTTCAATCTTGTCTTCA
The DNA here is from genome assembly GCF_027358585.1 of Pangasianodon hypophthalmus. Taxonomy (NCBI): domain Eukaryota; kingdom Metazoa; phylum Chordata; class Actinopteri; order Siluriformes; family Pangasiidae; genus Pangasianodon; species Pangasianodon hypophthalmus. The sequence goes on along the minus strand of NC_069730.1, from coordinate 8,711,670 downwards.
GTAAGTGAAAAGCATGCTCTACTGGGTTGAGATCAGGTGACTGACTTGGCCATTGAAGAATATTCCATTTCTTTGCCTTCAAATAGTCTTGAGTTGCTTTCGCAGTATGTTTAGGGTCTTTATCCACCCGCACTGTGAAGCGGCATCCTATCAGTTTTGTAGCATTTGGCTGAATGTGAGCAGAGAGTATAGCCCTGTACACCTCAGAATTCATCTTGCTACTTCTGTCAGCAGTCACATCATCAATAAACACCAGTGAGCCTGTTCCATTGGCAGCCATACATGGCCATGCCATAACACTGTCTCCACCATGTTTGACACATGATGTGGTATACTTTGGATCATGAGCTGTTCCTTTCTTTCGCCATACTTTTCTCTTCCCATCATTCTGGTACAAGTTAATCTTGGTTTCATCAGTCCAAAGAATCTTGCTCCAGAACATGGGAGGCTTTTTTAGATGTTTTCAGGCAAAGTCTAATCTGGCTTTCCTGTTCTTGAATGTTACCAGTGGTTTGCACTTTGTTGTAAATCCTCTGTATTTACATTCATGAAGGCGTCTCTTGATTGTAGATTTTGACAATGATACGCCTACCTTCTCCAGAGTATTATCTTCTGTTGATGTTGTGAAGGGGTTTTTCTTCATTGAGGAAAAGATTCTGCGATCATCCACTTTAGTTGTCTTCCGTGGTCTTCCAGGCCTGTCCGATGTTGTTGAGCTCACCAGTGCTTTCTTTCTTTTTAAGAATGTACCCAACTGTTGATTTGGCCACACCTAATGTTTTTGCTATCTATCTTACAGATTTATGTTGTTTTTTCAGCCTAATGATGGCCTCCTTCACTTGCATTGAGATCTCCTTGGACTTCATATTGGTAGCTCCAGTCGAACAGCTGCCAAATGCCAACTCAATACCTGATATCAACTCCAGACCTTTTATCTGCTTCATTTGTCTTGAAGTAATGAGGGAATGGACTGCACCTGGTCAATTAACTTCTTGTCAGTCAATTGTCCAAATACCTTTGAGTCCCTGAAAATGGAAGTACTTTGCTTAAAATGGCTATTTTTATGGAACCTCTTAAAATAAAGCTGAAAGTCTACACTTTGATCACATCTTGATTGTTTTATTTCAAATCCATTGTGGTGGTGTATAAAGGCAAAATCACAAAAACTCCGTCATTGTCCAAATACTTCCAGACCTGACTGTATATGCAGCTTACCACACTAACACGTCAAACATACATTCATGTCAGTTACTGCATAGAGTTTTATAAATAATCTCCCAGAGTTATCAGCTATGATTGGATCACCGTCTGACCCCACAGAACTTGATCAGGTGACTGAATCCTTAGAGTCAACTTTCCATTACATGCTAGATAATGTAGCTCCACTTAAACAAAAAATAATTAGAGAGAAAAAATTAGCACCCTGGTATAATGATCACACATGCAACTTAAAACAGACCAAATTAGAACGTAAATGGCATCAAACTAAGTTGGTAGTATTTCAAACAGCATGGAAGCAGAGCCTCCTGAACCACAGAAAAGCTCTTAGTGCTGCTAGATCAGCATATTTCTCCACCATAATAGAAGATAACAAAAATAATCCTAGATTCTTATTTAATACTGTAGCAAAATTAACCCAATCCAGAAACATGCACACCATCAATATGTAGCAGTGATGACTTCATGATTTTTTTAAATGACAAAATTGAAAATATCTCGCAAAAAATTCAGACTATAAATTTAAAACCAGCCAATTTGATAACTAACTATGTAGATAATAATATAACCATAACAGATATAGAAAGTTTTACTCCCCTTCAAGAGAATTTCACTGATTTCCTCATCAACTTGTATACTAGATCCCTTACCTACATGTTTCTTCAAACAGATAATTCCAGAAGCAATCAAACGTATTCTAAAAAGAATCAATTCTTCCCTTAGCTTTGTGCTATGTACCTAACTCTTTTAAGCTAGCAGTTATAAAATCTCTGACCTTGAGCCCTGTCAGTTGTCCAACTATAGGCCTAAACCAAACCTCCCCTTTATCTCCAAGATTCTAGAAAAGGTTGTAGCACAGCAGTTATGCTCATACCTACATAGGAATAACATTCATGAAATCTGTCAGTCAGGATTTAGGCCTCATCAGGGCACAGAGACGGCACTGGTAAAAGTGGTAAATGAACTACAACTGGCCTCTGGTCAGAAGAGAGACACCATCTTAATAAAGTTAAGCTTTCTCATACAAAGACCCACAGTTATGGAACAGCCTTCCAATTAATATTCGAGATTCAGACACGGTCTCAATGTTTAAGTGTAGGTTGAAGACATATTTAATAGTGAATCCTTTTGTCAATAGTTTTTTCTTAGGTAAAGGAGCAGATCTGGAGGGTTCACAGACATTGAGTATTGTGGTGAACTGGGATTTTTGGGTGTTTGACCGCTTCTGCTCTCTGGACCTGCCTGATCCATCCTGATGCCCTACTTCTGGTTGGATTTCTCATCACCTGGAAACCACTCGCTGCTGCTGAGGATGGCCCCACACGGACAGACTAAAGTTACATGAGAATACTGTGGATAGTACCACGTAGAAACCATCAGGGTGGCTTTGGACTTCAATTAATATGAACAGTTTTGTTACAATGGCTTAGGACTACAATTGCTTTGATAGCTTTAGGTCTGCGATTCCCATGAACAGTTTTGCACAAGTCTCTATCAGTGAATAGTTGATAACTTCAACAAAATAGACTTCATGTGTAAACTATAATGAACTATCATGGCCACACAACTGCACTTTTTGACCATATAGTATACAGTTTAGAAGGGAATTATTTATATCGCACCTAGATGAGGATGGGTTCCCTTTTGAGTCAGGTTCCTCTCAAGTTTCTTCCTCATATCGTTTCAGGGAGTTTTTCCTTGCCTCCATCACCTCTGGCTTGCTCGTTAGGAATAAATTCATAAATTTAAAATTTATATCCTGAATATATATATTTATGTAAAGCTGCTTTATGACAATGTCCATTATTAAAAGCGCTATACAAATAAAATTGAATTGCATTGAAACTAGTCAGTCTATTCTTGTTCTAAGAAAGGTAGGCTATTCCATGCAACAGATTGCCAAGTAACTGAAGATTTCATACAACAGTGTGTGTTATTCTCTTCAAAGAACAGCACAAACTGGTTTTAAGAAAGAGAAGGAGGCCACGATGCACAACTGAGCAAGAGGACAAGTGCACCAGAGTCTAGTTCGAGAAACAGATGTCTCACAGGTCTTCAACTGGCACTGTCATTGAATGGTACCTGCAAAACACCAGTCTCAAAGTCAACAGTCAAGCGACTCCAGGATGCTGGCCTTCTAGGCAGAGTTGCAAAGATATAGCCATATCTGAGACTGGCCAATAAAAGGAAGAGATTAAGATGGGCCAAATAACACAGACATTGGACAGAGGAAGACTGGAAAACAGTGTTATGGACAGACAACTCTAAGTTTTAGGTGTTTGGAACACAAAGAGAAACATTTGTTAGATGCAGAAAAAAAATGAAAAGATGCTGGAGGAGTGCCTGACACCATCTGTCAAGCATGGTGGAGGAAAGGTGATGGTCTGGGTGTGCTTTGGTGGCGCTACAGTGGGAGATTAATACATGCTTGAACAAGGAAGGGTATCACTCCATTTTGCAATGCCCTATGGACAGCACTTGATTGGAGCCAATTTCCTCCTACAACAAGACAATGACCCAAAGCACAGCTGCAAATTATGCGAGAACTATTTAGAGAAGAAGCAGTCAGCTGGTATTCAATCTGTAATATACTGGCCTGTGCAGGCACCAGTCTCCAACCTATTGAGCTGTTGTGGGAGCAGTTTGACCGTATAGCTGGTAAAAAGTGCCCATCAAGAAAATCCAACTTGTGGGAGGTGCTTCAAGAAGCATTGGGTGAAATTTCCTCAGAATACCTCAACAAATTGACAGCTAGAATGCCAAAGATCTGCAAAGCTGTAATTGCTGCAAAGAGAGGATTCTTTGACGAAAGCAAAATTTGAAGGACACAATCCTTATTTCAAGCAAAAATCATTATTTCTAACCTTGCTAATGTCTTGACTACATTTTCTGTTCATTTTACAGCTCATTTGATGAATAAAAGTGAGTTTTCATGGAAAATATGAAATTTTCTGGGTGACACCAAACTTTTGACAGGTAGTGTATTTTTACTGCCATAGACAATGGCCTACATCCTGGGCACACATTACAATTTTATGACCTTGATTTAGTATCTTGTGTTTTCATTTATTTATGCACACAATTAACTGTCAGAAAACAATCTAAAAATATAAAATGCAACGTAATAAGATATTTATATCTTTTTTATATGCTTCTGAAGAAAGAGGATGGAAGCCATATTGGTAAATTTAACCAAATTTGCACTGATTAATGTGATCAGTACAATTAGGACTACTCATGCAGCAATATATTGACAGTGTATTGGACTCCTATTATATTGTTTCAATGTTTGCCATCTTCTCATTCATGTCATCATATTAGCCTCTTTGTTTTCATTTTTAAATTGCCTCTTGCTTTTATGTTACATCGTATTATTATTATTATATTATTATTCTTCTTCAGCTGTCTTATCCCTGATTTTTTTCTTTCTTTTTTCCACTAGGTTTAAAGGCAAGTGCTTGTGTTTGAAAAACCCTGTCTCAGACGCGTCAAGAAAAATTTGGCAACCTTGGAGGCGTGAAATGCATGCAGGTGATTTGCATAACATAATCAACTTAACCCATCACTGAATATGCAGAACTTTCCCCATGTAAATATTGACTTAACTTTTGTACTTAAGTCACCGATTTACATTGAAGTAGTCAGAAATGCGATTTATGCTCCTAAATCCATGAATTTACAAGGAACGGAAAATGATAGTGTCGTTTTTCTAACAGCTGATGAAGTTAGCAGTAGGGTCAAATAAAAAAGCTATTGAATGTATGTGATCCTGAACTTAACTTGGTTGAACTTACAGTACCAACCACATAGTCAAGTTTGCAGATGACACGACTGTAGTGGGTCTTATCACCAACAACAACGAGGCCAACTACAAGAGCGAGGTGAGCCGACTGGTCCAGTGGTGTAACGACAACAATCTCTTCCTCAACATGGGGAAGACCAAAGAAATTGTCATTGACTTCAGAAGAGGACCTCCACTGCACCCCCCACTTACCATCAACGGTGCCCCAGTCTTTAGGGTGAACAGCTCCAAATTCCTAGGGGTGCATATCTCTGAGGACCTCTCCTGGGTGACGAACACCACATCGCTGGCCAAGAAAGCTCAGTCACGCCTCTACTTCCTTCGCAAACTGAGGAAAGCACGAGTCCCACCTCCTATCATGTGCTTCTTCTACCAGGGCACCATTGAAAGCATTCTCACCAGCTGCATCACTGTGTGGTACGGAGGCTGCAATGCCTCCTTTCCGAAGACTCTGCAACGCATAGTGAATGCAGCCAGCAAGATCATCGGAGTCTCTCTGCCCTCCCTTGTGGATATCTTCCACACCCGCCTCACAAGCAGAGCCATCAGCATCGCAGCAGATGCTTCTCACCCGTCAAACCTCCACTTCAGCCTACTGCCTTCAGGGAGAAGGTACCGGAGCCTCCAGGCTCGTTCCACAAGGCTTTCTAACAGCTTCATCCACCAGGCTGTCAGGATGCTGAACTCTGCCCATTATCTCCCCCCTCATCCACCTACTTCTGAACTCTAATAATCTACAACTCACCCCACACTTCTTTCATTGCACATAAGACACTTTATACTTCTGCAGAGCTCTGCACACATAGACCTGTTTACAAACACCTTGCATGTACAAACTATTTAAATCTGACACTGTTTGCACTTTTACATCTTATAGTCTTTTTGCACTACTGTCATACTGCTGCTATTCTGTATTGTATCTTAAAATAGGACTCATAGTCCTATTATACCCAGAAATATACCCAGAACTACTCAACCTTTACATTTATTGCTTGTATATTTGCACCCTTGGGAGTATATTGTATATAAACTGACTTCAGTGTTTACATTTACTCAGAGATATATTGAACGTTTACATTTATCTCCAGGTATATTTGCACCTTTGGACGTATATTTGTATATTTTACAGAATTCACTGTTTACATTTACTCAGATGCATTTTCATTCAGATGTTTACAATATATTTTTCACTCTGTTTATTTATATCTATTTATTATCAAATACATTGCTGTTACCTTCATACAAAATCTGTTCTGTATTGCACTGACTGCATTGACTGTAAACAATTGATAAGAGAGAAGAGAAACTATATTTCGATTATGGTGGCATTGACAAATAAAGAACCTTGAACCTTAAACTATCAGCATAAATTTATATGGCAATGTGCCCAAAGTTATGAAAAAGGTGACAATGTTAAAGATTAACATAAGATTCAGTTATCAGTAGCAATTTGGGTTGTGAATGTGATGTCATGTCGCAGTGTCTTATGGGTGAGCCACCATTTAAGCAGGGTTAGTCAGTCATCTAGTTAGCTAGGCAGTCTAGCTAGTCGATGAGTTTTCATACAAACTGAGTGTTCACATTATTAAACTGCTGTCTTGAGGTTTATTATTATTTGTTATGAGCAAATAGGTGACATCAATCAGCAGCTTCAAAGCATTTATGCTGTTTTTTTCCCTAATTGTAGCCTGCAGTGTGGCTTTAGCTAACGTTCATTAAAAGAAGCAGTTTTTTACGAACTTTATAAGCGAAATTTATTACTAATGTAGCGCATGCGCAAACTTCTGGGCACGAGAGTTGAAGCTTAATGCTTGATAACCATCACCGTGAGAAAGGGCAACATAAGATCAAAGATAGCTAGCAAATCTATAAATCTTGCTTTGTGAGACAGGCCTCTGCTTTCAGAAATACCCCTCCGACAGACAGTAAAGTCGTGTGTTCTCTAAAAATAAAAACTTCCGTTATTGGCGTCACTTGAGGATCAGAGGGCACTTGTTACGAGGCTGCTTTGCATTTTGGTTCATGTAGTGTAAAACGTTTGCCATTCATTTTACCTCGAATGCATTTGTCACTATTTTAAGGCCACGTATGTCTTAATTAAGTACAAGTTATTCTAAATAATTTTATGTAGACTTGATTGTTTATGATGTAAGTATTTTGTAGGAGAGTCCGTCATTCTTGAATTCAAACTACAACATCCGGCTTCCTTCTTCCAGTACGGAAGGTGACGTTCTAAAACAGACAGTGGGTGGAGAAAAAAACAACCGCTTCCGTGTTGATCTCAGCGGATAAATAACAACTGGAGCGTTACACAAACTGGGGAGAATACTATAATGGTTTTATAAACCATTACGATAGGAAAGAATCACTCATCAAAATGTCGTCGGCACAAGGTACAAAGAAAAGGGACAAGCGCATTTTATCAGGTATCTGTCCAGGTTTCAAATGTCAGGCGAGACTGTTCTTCCCTGCTTATAGCTCAGTTAGCATTGAATGCACGGAGTGTGGCCAGCGTCACGAACAGAAGGATCTTCTAAATGTGGAAGAAGTAACCGACCCAGATGTTGTGCTTCATAATTTACTGAGAAACGCCTTGCTCGATGTTACGGGAGCTCCGAAGAAAAGCACAGAGCTGGTCAAAGTGATGGGTCTGTCCAACTACCACTGCAAGCTGCTGTCACCGATTCTTACCCGTTACGGGATGGACAAACAGACGGGAAAAGCGAAACTACTACGGGAGATAAATCAAGGTGAGCTCTTTGACTGCTCGCTGCTAGGTGACAGAGCTTTTCTTATAGAACAGGAGCACGTCTCTACAGTTGGCTATGGTAAGGACAGATCTGGCAGCCTTATATACCTCCACGATACATTGGAGGAGATCAAGAAAGCCAACAACAACAAAGAATGTCTCATTCCTGTACATGTGGACGGAGATGGCCATTGCCTAGTTCACGCTGTGTCCAGGGCTTTAGTGGGTCGTGAGCTTTTTTGGCATGCACTAAGGGAGAACCTCAAGCTCAGTTTCAAACAAAATTTGGATCGCTATAAGGCTCTCTTTCAAGACTTTATTGACACTGCAGAATGGGAGGACATCATCAATGAGTGTGACCCTTTGTTTGTGCCTCCTGAGGGTGTCCCACTTGGATTGAGGAACATACATATTTTTGGCCTAGCCAATGTCCTGCATCGTCCCATAATCCTGCTGGACTCTCTGAGTGGCATGAGGAGCTCGGGTGACTACTCAGCCACGTTTCTGCCAGGCCTGGTGCCTGAGGAGCAGTGCAGAGGAAAGGATGGCTCCCTCAACAAGCCTATCTGCATTGCCTGGAGCAGCTCAGGCAGAAATCATTATCTCCCTCTAGTGGGTATTAAGGGAATGCCACTTCCAAAGCTGCCTGCAGCATTGATCCCCAAGGCTTGGGGAGTTCCACAGGAGCTTATCTGTAGGTATGTCAGTCTGGAAGCCTGTGGAGGCTGTGTTATCGGGGGAGATCGAAGCCTGCAGGAGAAATACCTGCTCCGTTTAGTCAGTGCCATGGAGGAAATTTTTATAGAGAAACATAATATCCATCCTGCACTGGTGGCTGATGTTCATCAGTATGTTTACCGCCGAACAGGGGTAATTGGCATCCAACCTGAAGAAGTGACAGAGGCAGCGAAAAATTTAGTGCAGGAGAATCGTCTGTACCGCTGTCTGATTTGCAATGCGCTGTCTGAACTCCATGTTCTTCCTGAGTGGTTAGTACCTGGTGGAAAACTCTACAACCTTGCTAAGTCTACTCATGGCACTCTCCGGGGAGACAAGAACTACACCTTCCCATTGAATAACTTGGTATGTTCCTACTGCCCTGAGAGGGATGCACTGGTTCCTGACTACAAACTCAGTTCACTGTCCACCTGCTCCTGGTGCCACAGGAACTCTGCACGGCATGTCCGTGGTGATGGATCTATAGTCTACCTAGATGGGGACCGTACCAACACACGCTCACAGGGTGGTAAGTGTGGTTGTGGCTTTAAACATTACTGGGATGGAAAGGAGTATGACAACTTGCCAGAGGCATTCCCCATTACCCTTGAGTGGGGTGGCCGTGTAGTCCGTGAGACCGTCTATTGGTTCCAATATGAATTAGATCCAGCACTGAACAGCAATGTCTACAATGTGGCAATGCGCCTTGTCACAAAGCACTTTCCAGGAGAGTTTGGCAGTGAGATTCTAGTGCAGAAGGTGGTGAACACTGTTCTGCACCATACAGCAAAGAAGAACCCAGAGGAGTACCACCCAGTGGCCATAGAGGGTGCTCACATGCAGGGCCAAGGGCAAGGGGGTGGACAGGTGGTGGAGTGGGATGCAAACCCTCCCCAAAAGATTATATTGACAGGTCAGAAAGGCCGCACATTGCATAAAGAGGAACTGGTGATGAGCCAAGCAGAGAGGAGTCTGCAACATAAGATTAGTGAGCAGGCAGCTCTGTCTCAACGCAGACGCACACAGCGCCAGAGGATGCAAGACCAGAGTGCAGAGCCTCGCTCTGCTTCCCCTGCCCCCTTCTCCTCAGCTCCACCCACACCCACTAAAGGCATGATCCCTAGTGGGCAGAAGAAGATCCGGGTGACAACCAGTGATGGGAGGCAGGCAACACTGCAGCTGCAAGCCCATAATACCTATGCAGAGTTGCAGGAAGCCATCACCCAAGCCTTCAACCTACAGCCCCACCAACAGTGCATCCGGCATGGCTTTCCTCCTCGGGAACTGCCCCCACCACCCCCCGAGCATCAGGACCTTCCTGTGGCCCTGCAACACGGAGACCGCATCACTGTGGAAGTGCTCAAGGAGAGTGTCCCAGACACACAAATAAATACTCATACCCCGATGGAACCTTGGCTCAGCAGAACCAGCAGCCGAGAGATACAGGACAGTGTTGATCTGGAGATGTCATCACTCTGTCTCCTTGCAACACTTATGGGTAGGACATAACCTTTTGAAAAGCAGTAAACAGCCCTTGTTCATATATAACAGTTTGAAACACAGAATAGGATCCACTTATGTCTATATTTAACTGTTTTGATTGGATTTATAAGGAAATTGTGCCATTTGTGAGATCGCATTATGTATGTAATATTTTTTGCAAAGGCCTTTTCAGGAAAAAAAAAATTCACAGAATTTGCTGCAAATGTCATCTTCCAAAAAGTTGGTCCATGTTATGTGTTAATAATATGCCATTTTGGTAAACGTGCATAACAGCTGTCGCATCCACCAGTCCGATACTGATTTTTTGGTATTGGGATTAGTAGTGGTCTGAAACACTTTACTAGTATATGATCAGGTTTAACATTTTCTGATCCAGTCCACTGTTGTATTTAATATTGCGAAGTTGTGTTGTATATCAAGCAACATTACACAGGAAAAATACAGATCATGCACATAAACAATGGGCCTCATTTATCAAGCTGGTGTTTGTGTAAATTTACACATAAGGAGACTCACTAAACTTGAGTTGGCTGGCTTCAACTTTATTACTGGTGATCAGTTACTGAAATTTTATGCAAGGATTACTGTCAAGTTGAAATAGCTTATTTATTTCAATTAAACAGATATTAAATATGGAGAAAGCAAGCCAACACAAATCAGACCAGCCCTGCCATTAAGACAAAAGAAATGCTGCTATATAAAAAGATGTGCTCCAATGGCTCAGCTAGTGTACACTTTAAGTGACTGATTTGCTGTATACCCCATAGTGTGCTGCATGCCAAAATTGACCTCACACCAAATACGTCAGGTTTCCTTATGACACATGCCCATCTGATTTTCCAACACGGCATCTGGGTACATTGGTTCGGGAGAAGCCAAGAATGCATCAGTGTGTGAGAGTTGTGGCTAACAGTCACTTAAAACAATTAAACATTGCTGTTTCACCTCCGTGTGTGAGGTGATTGGTGTCCATGATCACCTGGGTAAAGTGTAGATATTTATTTTTCTCTGTTTTCATGTAAAACCATTTATTTATTTATTTATTTATTTATTTATTCATTCATTCATTCATTCATTCTCACTTAACTCACACCTAATTCACCTTTTATGTAATTTATCTCCAGATTTTGGCCATTTCAGGTGCTGTTACACTGCTAAATTTTATATATACAGTACCAGTCAGAAGTTTTGACACACCTTCTCTTTCAGTGGTTTTTCTTTATTTTTATTATTATTCAGAAATTTTATTATTTGTTTCCCTTCACTGGAACTAAGGGTCCCAAACATGTTCCAGCATGACAATGCCCCTGTGCACAAAGTGAGTTCCATGAAGACATGGTTTGCCAAAGTTGATGTGGAAGAATTCAAGTTGCCTGCACAAAGCCCTGACCTCCTACTGAACACCTTTGGGATGAATTGAAACCGTGGACTGTGCCCCAGTTTTTTCCTCACCTGGCATCAGTGCCAGCCTTGTAGCTGAATGGGCACTTCCCCACAGCCACGTTCCAAAATCTAGTGGGGGTCCAAATGGGAAGTTAAACAAGCACATATGGGTGTGGCAATATTGGCAATATTGTGTGTGTGTGTGTGTGTGTGAAATCCCCTCCAAAACTATAGGAAAGGCAATGCTAATTCTTTTGTTAGTGCTATATATTGAAGACATTTTGGTTTGAGATCAAAAGATGAATATGATACAATAGATCAGAATTTCAGCTTTTATTTTCTGATATTTACATCTAGATGTGTTAAACAACATAGAACACGGCACATTTGGTGGCAGACTGCATGATTTTTAGTTAAGCGAAAGTATTGGAACAGATAGTCTTAACGTAAATAATACTTAATATTCGGTCGCACATCCCTTGCTTGCAATAACTGCATCAAGCTAGTGACCCACTATCACTGATATCTGTTGCATTCTTCTTTTGTGAAGCTTTTCCAGGCTTCTTTCAGTTGTTGTTTGTTTTTGGGGGTTTCTCCCTTTAGTTTCTTCTTCAAGAAGTGATGCATGCTCAATTGAGTGATTGACTTAGCCAGTCTAAAACCTTCTACTTTTTCCCCCAGATGAAGTCGTTTGTTGTATTGGCAGTGTTTTGGGTCATTGTCTTGCTGCATGATGAGTATTGGGGTATGGCCTCTATATTTCCGGTCTCAAAATTTTCTTTGAACGGTGGATTGTGATAACTTCACCCCTGCACTGTGGAGGTTGTTGGTGATGTCACTGACACGTCAACTGCTTTTGTTTTCCTTGGCCGACCTGTTCGATGTCTAGTTGTTGCTATACCAGTGGTTTCTTTCTTTTTCAGGAGATTCCAAATTGTTTTATTGGCTATGCCTAATGCTTTGCAATGATTTTGCTTTGATTGATTTCTCTCTTTTCTCAGCTTGAAATTGGCTTGCTTTTCTCCCATAGACAGCTCTCTGATCTTCATGTTAGTTTATTCTTTCTAGCAACAAATGCAGTCTTCACAGGCAAAAACCAGGGCTCAAACCAGGATTAGACATTCAGAGCTATTAACAATTTAAACAATCAATCTTACAGGGCACACCTGTTCAACAAGATACCCCAGTCAGTCACATGTTCCAATATTTTTGATCACTTAAAAATGGGTGAGTTTAAACAAAAGGTGCCATGTTCTAAATTGTTTAACACATCTAGATATAAATATAAGGAAATGAAAGCTGAAATTTTGATCAATCTTTTGATCTCAAACCCAAATTTAAAGAAGCACCCAAATGTTACTTTGCAACGCGTATTCTCCAATGTACATTACTATTTTCTTTTTCTTTGTTGGGCCAGGATCATATGTCTTGAATAGGCTGATCAGAATCTCCTGCTTTTAGGAAGAAACTTTTAAGAGTCAGCTGTTTCGCCATTGTCTGTTCAGCCATGTGATTGTACAGTGACCATTTGCCGGTAGCATTTGCCAGTATTAGCATTATTTAGCTAAGATGTGTGCTTCGCTATCTGTCTAAATTTCTCAGATTAAAAATGATCTTAATTTGATAAAAGGATCTTAATTTGCCAGTCACGCAGCGTTTTTACTGGCCAAATACCAGTATTTAGCAGCTAATGGAAACGGGAAAGACATGAGTCAATATAATTTCCTCCTCTGAGAAATTCCCATTTTGCACTTTCAGCTCTCTGTGAGCTCTACCATTTATGGAGTTTTGTGGGTGTCACTAAATGCAAATGAGCTGTAGTGCGAACATGCTTGCACTCCACGAGTGATTGGCACTCATCAGTACAAGAATGTTAGTATGAAGTAAATCAGCATTACTAAAGCTAAATAAGTTTTTTGTTCAGTTTGGCCTACAAAAACATTTACACACAACCTTACTAAAATATTGGTAAATCAGGCCTGTTGTCTTAAAGCATGGTACCATCACACCTTTGATGTTTTGTGTAACTTGGCATAACAGAAGCCTGTAGAGAGCAAGCTTGGTTACTAAGAGAGTGTCTGATTCAGCCAATACACAGAGTTCTGATATTGGTACTATATCGTAAATGTCTCAGCACAAGATTAGTGAGCAGGCTGCATGATTGAACTGGGTTCGGCTGTCACATCTGTACTTCTGGAAACGCCCAATAGCAAAAATAGTATAGCAGTTAACATGCTTTGATTCTTACCTACATTTACATTTATTCATTTGGCTGTTATGTAAAATGAATAGTAGTGATCGGCAATCAGCGGTTTTAATCCAAAATTCTGCTGTAGCGCGACGGTATGTTTTCATTTCTGCATTGGCCTTTATTCAATGACTAATATCAGTGACAGCCGCTAGGCTATAGTGTCCATGCATACTCATTTTAATATATATGACTATGCTGTGGCAGTTTCGTAAAATTTTTTGAGCTGTCACAGTGTCTGATGGAGCAAGGTGTCCAGTTTATGTGTGATCGAATGTGACTGATCAAAATTGTTTACTGTGGTAAAGTAGCGGAAAAAGAGGTTGGCTCTCTTAATCCAACATACATGTGGAACCTAAAATGCAGATTGTTTCCACAGTAGTTTTCATAGTTCCACAGTCTTAAAAACTGTTTCCTTTCTTACTCCCCCCTCACCTTCCCTACCTACTGCTCTAATAGCAGGTATAATAGCACCCCAGCTAACTCCACCCCTTACTTTCTCCACCTCCAACCAAAAAATGATATTAATAAATGTTAATTGAAAAACAATATCAGTAAACATTAGTAAACAATGTAAATCGTATAACAGTATGGAAATTTGGAAAAAGAGCATTCATATTAACAAATCATTAAAGCAAAGTCCAACATAATATTATATGTATATTCCTCTTTTTTACAAACAATTTTAACACAAAATAAATAAAGCACAAAATGGCTCCAGCACACCAGATTTTAAGCCTTTCTTAGGTAATATGCATATAGCTATTATGAGAGAAGCACACATTCAAAAGCCCACTTGCTGCTTTCCTGTTTGTTCATGGTCTTCTGCATCTCAGATTCAATACTGCTTTCAAAAACATGCAGGTGTGCTATTCTTTCCCTGTCTCTCAGGTGAGGATGTGTGGTCATATGCTAAGAAGTTACCTCATCTGTTTCAGCAAGGAGGAGTCTTCTATAACATTGTGAAGAAAGATATGGGTAAGTCCCCCTGTTTTTTTGTTTTTTTTATTTATTTCTGCACTAATCTTCCCTGACAGTAGACATGTACAATGTCCATCTGGATTGAGGCTAAATTTCTTGAATGAAGCCTATCAGTATATTGTTTAAAAGTAATGTCCACCAAACATTGCAGATAACTTATCAGGTATGGAACACTCCTACTGTATAGATATGCAGAAGCTTAACTAGTGTGTAGAGAGACAGGAACTCTACTGTCCTACTGTCCATTTCACTGAGAATACAGCCAAACCCACTCATAACCCAGCTGGGATTTGCACCTGACACGCAGATTCTACATACTAGCTACGTTAAGCAGTCCTTTTTTTTTTTTTAACTGTGTGTGCTCTCTGTGTAAAACTGTTCTTCTTTGTGTGTATGTGCAGACGTGGAATCGTGGAATGATCTGCACTATTTCCATGTCCCTGTACAGCACGCATAGTACCTGGTCAGGAAAGATATCCTGATAGTTAGATAGTTGGGTTTTGGTCACTTGGAAGTGAAAGGAGGACAAAATGCCCAATCATGTTTAATTTACAGTGTCATGTTATTGTCCTGTGAAAATTACTATTACATTTTTTAGCTGGTTTACAGAACAGGAAAAAATGATTGATTGATGTAGGTGATTGATAAAGACAATGGTCTGGCTAAAAGTTTAATTTTTTAATGTGTGTGTGTGTGTTCTTGTGTTCCTATGTCTGTATGTGTTCGACTTCAGGTCTGTTGGATGGGAAGCACTGCACTCTGCCACACCTGACTGGTAAGACATTTGTGTTCAACGCAGCAGAGGAGCGTTTGGAGCTATGTGTGGATGCTGCTGGCCACTTCCCAGTGGGCCCTAATGTGGAGGAAATTATCCAAGACGCACTGTCCCAACTGTGCTCTGACGCTCCTTCTCGCAACCGCGAGGGAAGCCCTGCTCATGGCCTAAAATTGGGCAGTGGAGGGGTGGTGCGCAAGAAGGAGCAGCCTGTTACTGCTTTCCAGGGCAAAGGTCACTCACTGGGCTCCACCTCACATGAGCACCAGCCAATCAGGCGAGAGCATAGTAATGGCGTGGACCTGAGTGGCAGTGTACAGGGAGAGGGGCTAGCACGGTCAAGGGAAGAGCTGGTGCGTGTGGCTCCAGGCATGCTCACTCTGCGTGAAGGGTGTCGAGAATTAGAATTAGAGCCCACAGCAATTGAGGCTCAACGGCGCCGCCTACAGGAGATGGTGTCAAATATACAAGCCTCTATGGACAAACACTTACGGCAGCAGACAACACCTAGCAGCACTACTAAGCAGGATGAGAAGGAGGAAGATGTAAATGAGCAAGATGAGATAAAGAGCCAGGGGGCAGAGTCTCCAAGCATCTCTGAGCCCATGGACCAGTCCTTATGATGTGCTCTTTCACGTACACACTCGCGCACATTTACTCACACAGTGATCCTATTAACCTATAACTATATGTGAGGTTCTCAAATGCATTCCTGAGTAATTGTCATAAAGAGGTTGGAGTTGAGCAAAGGTGCTGGTAAACATGTGCATTTTCCATATATTGCAGCACACATTAAACACTCATGCTTTACATAGACACTTCAGTCAGGAGCACGCAGTAAGGCTGAAAGGGTTGTGTATACTGACTGTGTGTAGAACCAAGTGCATCTGATGTTCAATACACAAAGCCTTCTGTAGCAGTTTATACTCCTAAATCAGCCACAAAATGCATCTACCCAGCCTCAGTTATAGATAGTGGGGTGTTTTTGTTAGTTTGTTGTGAAAACAAAGGGACTCCTAATTGTCTTAATGTAGTTCAGATGCATCATTCAGAGATAATGTAGTGCTGATCAGGTTTTTCATCTGGCTATGTGTGTGTTTTGCACAGTGATACTATTGGTAGGATATGATCTATACCTCTGTGGACTGTTATCTTCTTCTTCAGATTAAGCCATGTGTGGATTAAATGAAAGGTGTCAATAGGAACTCTCCGCTGGATACCACCACTTACCTGTTTTTGTGACCAGGTTAGAACTGCCAGATCTTGGTATTCAAAAGTCACAATGACAGAAAAATGTTGAAGGAATTTATGTTTAATTTTGGCACACGATGCTATGCTTATCATGCTGCTGTGATATTAAGTTTGACATTAAAATGTTAATATATCCCAGAGAATCTAATCCTCTGAATTAGTAACACTAAAGATTGAAGAAGTGCTTTAGGTTTGACTTGAGACTGGTATTGCTTGTACAATTTAATACATCTTTACCTAAGCTTTTTAATTTCCATTTTGGAGTACAGAGTGGCCACAGAGACTTGCTAAGAAGCAGGTGTTTTTCTGTGGCCACTGATTCTTGTAGTTAAGCTGAGTGTAAGTATGAATTGCTGAATGGCCTGTTTCTGGTGTGACTGCTATCCTTCACAGGGGTGCTGCTTCATTCTTGTCTGATTAGTTAAACCTTAAAAAAAGTTGAGGTGTCTTTCATTTCTCCAGGTTGAATAATGCTGTGCACTGTATGGATCTACTGGGTCTGGCAGAGAGATTGGACAGCAAGATGGCTGGGATGACCTGACCAAAGCTCTACTCCTTTATGATTAAGACGGGTGTACATGTGCTGCCATTGTCCTTGCACATCCACACAGCCTTAACGGTTACTAAAGTGTACCTAAAACCCACAGTATACACTCTTAACAACACTTTTCTTCTTCCACCACAGTCTGATTTTTTTTTAATCATCTTGTATAATTTTATTCTAAAATGCTTTTGATTACATCTCAGCTAAAGGTAGTTCAGACAACTCTCCCATTGATTTATCTGTAAATTTATCCCCCAATTCTCTGTAAAGTTTGGTTTTGCAAATTTTTTTTAAGATGCAAGGCTGTTTCATTCCTTTTGAACCCTTCTTCGTCCAAGTGAGTGTCATTCATGTAAATAAAATGTCATGCGGAGTGTGCCTCTCTGAGTGGAAGTGAGCAGTGGGATGAGCTTACTACAGAATGGACTGTAGCCTTGAATGTGGATTCAGGTTTAGGCATTTCCAGTTTGATGAGCAAGTCACCTGAGATTTAAAAAAAGTTAAGAACTAGAAGAGGAAATTTCTCATGAGCTAAGTAGCTCATTATTTAATTTTATTGCTTGATGGGTTTTGACTGTATCCAGAGTTGTCGTGATAAGAAGAATAATTCATTATATTTCTCTGTTGGATCATGACATACAGAGAAGAATGTGTATAAGCACGGTTCCTGAATATTGGTAATAATATGGCCAAAGTTAAAATTCTAAAGAGATTTTCGAGGTGTACCAGTGATCTTTCTGATGAGGTGATAGCCTGTAATATATAGTATATATTGTACTTTATCCTGTACATATATTCATTTTTTTGTTGTTCTTTTTTTTTTGTTCCTTCTGTTTGCCAACAAAGCGGTCTGAAGATCCCACACAGCTAAAGAATTTGCAGTTTGCATGTGCAATAAATTTTTGGCCTAACAACAAAATAAAGTTCCTGCCTCACTGCAACACACTGTTGTTATTGGCCTCTCACAAAGTTTTCATAACAACAATCTTTTCCATCCATTACAGCTGATCAAGATCATACTGAATAAATAAATTTTATTCAGCTTTAAAATAAAATGAATTTTTAAAAAAGCAGATATATGAATTGAAACATGCACATGAAATTCTTATTATTAGGAATTTGGGCAGTTTCAAATACAAATTTTTTTTTTAAGCTGGTGTTTCCTTCAATAACAGTGTAGAACCCTGTACACACCTTTACACATCAGTCTTTATTCCCGATTATTGCAACAGCAATTCATCAACTAGTAATTATTATATTTCAGCTTTAGAGGACTTTAGAGCTTTAGAGCGTGAATATCAGTGTGGATAGATTTTCCAGCATATTTCTGCTGTATATAAACATTTGGGCTAAAATGCTTCTGGATAACATTTTGTGATAACTTGTGAATTGTAGTTATTGTACAAGACTACAAAAGGCAGATGAAATTCTGTCTGCTTTGTACTCATAAAAATACCATACTACATTATTTATATTTACAACATAAATCATGATTTTCTTCCAATTTCATACTAAAACAGCAGATGTCTAATCATTGTTTAGTACAGTTTCATGGATGCTTCAAACAAATGAGTGAGATCCTCTTCAGTGTGAGATCTCGGTGAGAGTTTTGTCACCCGCTCCTGCAAACCACACACACACACACACACACTCCTTAATACAGAAACATAAATATACTGTAAACATACACAAATGTCAAAATGCACTGGAAAGCCCTGTCATCTTTATAGTTCATGCCATCTGTACAGTATTACTTGGAAGGAGTATGGCAAACAAGGGCAAACCTGAGGAATAGTTCCCTTCACCAGCTCAGGAATGTGCTCTTTACTGTAGCCAATTTCAGACAAGCCATCTTCTACCTCCAGGTCATACAGAAAGTTCCTCAGTATGTCTGCCAACACATGTCCAGCATCTTCTGTCTTCACATTCCTTACATCAGCACCTTACCACAACCACCACCACGACACACACACACATACATTCACACATGCAGACCCACTAGCACACAGTGGGTCAGGTCTAGACAGTACAATTTAAAAAAAAAAAGTGTCTATCCTTGTCCATTACCCAGTATCTCTGCTGCCTCTAGGTGGCGCTCTGGGCACATACAGGCAGTGAAGGCAAACACAGCAGGAGATGTGAGAACCACAGAGAGGCCATGAGGCTTCAAGTATCACCCACATGCAGAAACATATTTGGAAATAATAAATAAATAAATAAATAAATAAATAAATAATGCACACATATAGCAGCTAACAACTTTTAAGTATGTCAATGCCAGACATAAATAATAGTCGAGCGAAGGATGTCTATAATTCTGTAGTCCATACGTTGGCAGTTTGAGTGTTATTGCTCAGGACTGTGCTCACCACTAACGGATGGTCCACTCTGTATCCTTTAGCTTTATGGGTTTTGATGTTCCCAGAGATAGGATATGACATTCCATGACTGAAATAAAGTAACAGAGGATGTGGTCAATAAGAAGAAATTAAGCAATTTCCTTTTTGTTTTCATTGTTCTTTCGGCCAATCTTTTGAATTAAAGGGAACTTTTGGAGAATGGTACAAATTTTTAAAGTAAAAAAGGTTTAAATTAAAGTTTATAGCTGTAAATTATGTATGTAAATGAGAAGATTTACCATAAATGAACTCCTGCATTACCAAAGCCAATTCCAGCAAACACACTTGCCAGGTGCATGCTGGAGCGCGCCTCTACATCATCTGGATTACGCACCGCTCTGACACACACACAATAAGTATGATAGTTATGTTCATACATTTTATTTATCTGAACAAGACAGCTCAGACAATTGTGCATAATGTTGGCCAGATTTATTGGTAATCCAGAAATGTATTGCTATTTTTGCCTAATCTTCTTCTATTACAGTGGACATGAAAAGTCTACATGCCTCTGTTAAAATGGCAGGTTTTTGTGATGTAAAAAAACGAACCCAAGATAAATAATGTCAGAACTTTTTACACCATCAATGTGAAATTACAATATATAGAAATTAAGTGAAAAACAATCAAACATTTCAGGGAAAAATAGGGAAAATAAAAAAAATTACAATACCCTGGCTGCATAATTGTGCACACCCTTTTATAACTGGGGATGGGGCTGTGTTCAGAATGAACCAATCACATTCAATCTCATGTTCAAAAGTAATTATCAGCAGTAAGTGAAATTATTCTGATTAAGCCCAAATAAAGACCAGCTGTTTCTGTAGGATTTTCTTGACATCTCCTTGGTTTCATCTGCAGAAGACATGGTCCGAAAAGAGCTAACAAAGCATGTGCGGTATCTCACTAGTCGAAAGGGATCATTCAGGATTGGGGTATAAAAGAATTTCCAAAACATTAGATATACCATGGAACACCATTATCAACAAGTGGAGAAAATGGGGTACCACGGTTACATTACCAAAAACCGGACATCCCTCCAAAATTTACAAAAGGACAAGACAAAAAATTACCAGGGAAGCTCTCGTATTCTTCACGACTGGGCTATGGGGTAGGGTGGCTAGACAGAAAACCTTTCTCACAAAAGACATCCAAGCGCTATTAAATCACACCAAACCATGTGGCAAAATGTGTTATGGTCTGATGAGACCAATTCCAAAAGGTATAATTTTACCATAATTCCGAAAGTTATGTTTGGTGCCAAAAAAAAGCACATCACCAAAAGAACACCATACTCATGATGCAGCATGGTGGTGGCAGCATCATATTTTATCACTGCTTTTCTTCAGCCAGAACTGGGGCTTTTATCAAGGTGGAGGGTACAAATACCAATAGTTTTGTAGAGCAAAACTTTCAGGAAAAGGAATTTCACCTTTCAGCATGACAATGACCCAAAGCATACACCCAAATCAACAAAGGAATGGCTTAACCAAAAAAGATCAATGTTTTTGAATGGCGTAGCCGGAACCCAGACCTGAATCCAACTAAAAATCTGTGGGGTGACCTGAAGCGGGCTGTGCACAGGAGGTGCCCTTGCAATTTGATGGATCTAGAATGTTTTTGTAAGAAAGAGTGGGAAAATATTGCCAAGTCAAGATGTGCCATGTTGTAATAAAAGCAAAAGGTACTTCAACAAAGTATTAGTTTGTTATTAGTATTAGTTTCTAATTGTTTTTCTATACCTTGCAAGTTCACATTACAGGTGGAAAATAATCTGACATGATATTTCTTAGTTTCATTCTTTTACTTCACAAAAACCTGCCATTTTAACAGGGGTGTGTAGACTTTTTATATCCACCGTACTTTAGACTACAACACCATAAATTAGAGAAACAGAGTGAAAACAGAAGTTAGCATTCTATTTAAATAATAAATAGAAATGATGAGACAAGTGTTTAGCCATACCATTAATGGGTACCTGGGAAAACATGGTTAAAACCGGAAACCTGTGACCACTGACTGACCGTAAATGGTAGAGGAGGCACTTTACAGAGGAGATAACTAGCACAAGTTAAGGAGACATAGGGTAACATTTCATGACAAAAGTCATTAGGTATTTTAAGATTAGACAAACCAGCGCTCTATTCATAGCACATAATAATGATAGCACTTATACCACAGTCCTGATGAATTCTAGACTGATTGGTCAGAAAGTGTTGATTAATTGCCAACTGCAAACAAATCCGAAATTTATATTAATATGCTTGTTCTAATATCTTATCATGTCTATAGTATCCATATGTGTGTGTATATATATATATATATATATATATATATATATATTGTTGGATGCGGTTCATCTGCATAACAGTGTTGAAATGTTAATGCACTTTGTCCTCTGCAATCCTCTGGAAATTGTCAGTGTCAAAAAGAAGGCACTCTCCATGCCACACTATGCCTCTTTATGTGTGTGCGGTTTACCTAAAGTCAGTCAGTAGACAGACAGAAAGGTAGTGCCATACTAGACTTTCATTTTATTTCTTATTTAGAACTGTAGCACTCTCAAACTTTGATGTACCGTTTTAAGTACTTGGCTACTATACAGAGGGCATGTCTTGCCCAGACATCGCTGATTGGGTTGCTGCCCTGATAAGTGGGACGGGCGATGGGGTTGGTGGGACATGGACTCCTCATGTTATATGGTAAGGCAGTGTAGGATTCCAAAGCATGGCTATAGGAGGTGACAGACAGCAAGACAGAGAGAGAGACTACATGAGCAAGAGTCGAAATGAGAATAAATGTAAAGTAAGAATTCCAGTACCTAAGTAACCACACACACATGCACACATTATGCACACAGTGTGCACTGAGCCTTACCAGAGTACATCAAAGCCACTGTTGGCAGCCACTCTGGCTGGCATGTGCAGTGTGTGTAGTGGATCCACCACTGCCAAAGTAGGCCTCAGTGATCGACTTGCTATGCCTGTAAACAAAGTGCATGAAAGAAAGAAAGTCACATTTAAAGGAAACTAATTAAATAGTGGCATGTCTACAATGTTAAATCTTTCTATGTTTCAGTGAAATGAAAAATAAAACCGATGCAACTGGTTTTTAAAAACAGAACCTATAAAGTGTTGATAGCAACTGTTAGAATGAAGCTTAAACTGAAAAAAAAATATATTTTATTTGAAATTAATTCACCTGTTTTGGCCTTCAGGTCTTCAAAATCAAATATCGCTACACCTGTGGTCTCACTCCCTGTACCTGCTGTAGTGGGAACTGTAGTGAAAACACAAACACATACACACAATAAACTTTATTACATGGAATAGGCCTGTAGCTCCTTTTACAATATACTCTACATTGTCTGAAAGCAGCTTGCACAGTTTGATACGATATAGTGGTCACTGGATATGATACATTTTTTGATACAGCAAAAATAAATATTGCCTGAATATGTGGCTTAGGTTTACATTTTCAACTGATTAAAACATTCAGAATTATAAAAGTATAATAATTGAAGCATTATTTAAATACTTAAACTAAACTGGTTTGAGTCTAAGGGGAGGGGGGTGTCTGAAGCACAGGGCCTTTATTTCCCATTCTGCTGCTAGGGAGTTGTGCTGTCAAAGTCAGGTAGCTGTCTGTATCGCTAAACAAGCTTCTGAATCCTGAAACCTGCATTCTTCACTACCAAGTAGAGTCTCATATGAACTTCCAAAGTTGCTGCAGTGATTTCTTTAGCCTCGATTGAATCTGTTGCCTCAGTGTAGCAGAGAAACTTTGCTGTTTGCATGTTGCTTCATGTTTTCATCTAAATTCCACTGACACAGCCGCTGGCCTCCAGCATCATAATGTACCAGTAAGCCAAAGTGCTCCCATACACCAGGCCTTAATGATTAGGTGAAGTAAAAACTAGGTTCATTACACCTCATGTAATGTAAGTGGTATTTTATGACAAATAGCTTACTTTATTATGCAGTCTGCTGAATGCATTGTTTGATACTAAGAGCTTTGTCTCAAACAATGCAATACAATATCGTTATACCCCTATTAAATAGTGTTTATGAATTCATGTGTCATGCATAATATGATGTTATAGAAAATCTTCACTGCCAGACACACACATATGTACACTTTGAGTCTGCATTCATCTCCTGATTAGCTCCAGGCTTGTTTGCTCTGAGTAATTAAGATGTTTACCCTGAATTTATTTGACATGAACTTTTATAATCTGATTTCCCAACTCAACTGAGGTTTATAATTTCAGTTTCAACAACCAGGATGTGACTGTAAAGTGGAAAATTTCAAGATTAAGACATGACATTTAAAGAGGTGAAATTACATCAAGATTGTGAGAAAACATGTCTTAACATTATAAATAAATGTTATTCAATAGTATTAACATATGCATGTTTTTATGTAAAGCATCAAGCATAAACCTGATATAACCTATAGGTTTCAGTATTCCTTAACTGAGTGTGCACACAAGTACCTGCAATAAGAGGCTTCAGTGATCGGGTAATTGGTTTTCCTTTCCCAACTGGCGCATTGACAAAATCCAGAAAGTCAGCCTCCGGGTGACATGCGTAAAGATTTGCAGCTTTACAGGTGTCAATCACAGAGCCACCGCCCACAGCTACATATGCATCAAAATTTCTTTTCTTCACAAAATCAATTGCTGCTTTAAAACTAAAAATGGGGAGAAACAATTATATTATCCTTCAAACTATGAAGAATGTAGACTCCAAATATAGCCAATAGCCATCTCTCTCACACCATAAACAGATGTACTGCTCTGTTCCATCTTAGCTGCAGTTTAAACTGGGATAGGCTGAGTCAAATGTGCATCATAGGAAATCAAAACATTCATAGCTCAGTATTTGCTGAAACAGATACTTTATGACTTACAACATACAGACACACATATATATATATATACATATATATACTCCACCTATAATCCGTAGGTTCCACCCTCACACCGTCATAGCATTCATACTTCACACCATGTCTGGCTAGTGAGTCCAGCACTGCTGTTACTGGAGGCAATCTGGACAAGTTCGTGTCCGTCATCAAACACACATTTTGTGCACCCAAATTCTGCAAGTCCTAACAAAACATTTAGAAATTTCTCATTATATCCAAATTCACATTCAATTAAAAACAGTAACTGACTACAACTTTACCACCAATTACTGTTCTAAGTACATTTTTAATATACTTCCTGATAAACTCAAAGGTGCCAATATTGTTAACTGGCATGCAAAGTTAAAAAACAAAATTATACCCCAAAAACCCCAGTGAATGTTGGTGTACAAGACAGCTAACTTTCTTAATTAATGGCTCCTTTTTTCAACCAACCAAAGAGACCACAGACCCACCCACTTGGTTTCTATTGGCTCACAAGTCCAAGGCTTGTGAATTCACAGTTCAAAGTTCACTTAGATAAAGTCAGTGTAAAGCAAAAGTAACGGCTATCTGAAGCAAATGTGTATTTCAAATCCCACATGCTTTCCCCTTCAGTGTTGTTTGGTCTGACTGCAGCATTATTTGAAAAATCAAGGGGTCAAAATCATAAATACTCTGGATAAACCATAGATGGTGGCATCTCTGCAAACCCAAAGACTGAGACCTGGGCCAGTACATATAAAGCCACTGAGGGTCAAATTCTGGTGTTAAGTGCCCAAACATTCTTAGAAATCAAGAAAATGACTCAGATACTTAGGCCTAAAAGTTGGAAATAACAGACTCTTTCATTTATCTCTGATATCTTGTAATTTAAAAAAAAAAAATGCTGTGATCTGCAACTGCCATTTTGATAGCACATACCATAATTTCTTGCACTAATAGTGGTGCAAAACATAACGGGATATGAAGTATTAGTCGTCTCTACCTTCTCATTGCAAACTCCACTGGGTTCAGTGGAGCTTGCATATAGCCAGAGAAAGATTACATGTATTCACCAAATCTCAAACTCCTTAAAGTAAATATCAAGCAGTTGTAACTGTATGTCCTAGGTGGAAGTGGAAGTAAATCCATTATCAATGAAATTGTAGCTTATTAAATGCAGGGGTTGGGGGTTCAGACTTCACACAAATATATTATGAAATACCTTATGAAAAATGACTAGTTTACTTGCACTAGAGTTTATTATTATTATTATTATTATTATTATTATTATTATTATTATTATTTTATTATTTCATAAACATAAACTAGAATGCAGTACTGATATCACTGTGCTTTGTGCTCCTACTCCTCTAAGAGATGGTCAAAGAACTCTAAGAAATGCTCAAAGAACTTTTATAACACATTTTCACTTCCAGGTTTAACTAAGAAATTTCTGAGAATTTCTTTCTCAGAAACTTTATACATACCAGCCCTGGTTGAGGTGATCATTTAGATATCAGCTGGGTAGAGATCTTTACATTAGTAGAATGTAAAAACTGCAGTAAAGCATGAGCAAACTGCAGTGAGCGTGGTAGAGACAACTGCAGAATTATTAGCACCCTTTATGGAAATGAGCAAAAATCAATATAAAATATATGTGATATACTGAGTATGTGGAGTAACGTGTAACATGGAGTGAGTAACATGTATTATGAGTAACATGGAGATGTTGTATAAAATAAAAAAGATTTTCTTAGGCATAGTTTCTTGAAAGTGTTTAAATACTACTAAGTAGTTTGCAGTGTTACTCTAGTAAGTGTTACTCTGTCGGTTTGTAATTTACTTTATTATCATTCAGCAAGTCTTGCCTTCGTACATATTACTTGAGGTAAATTACATGCCATCTCTTTATGTCCATTCTCTTGGTGCCAGTAATTGGATGCCAATAGTTGACCACACATGCTTACTCTTATTTTTATGAAATAAAACTTACCATGCCAATCTCTCTGGTTACACCCTTTCCAAATCTGACATTAGAGCAAGCCATCTGAAAACACAGGTAAAGAATCTCCACAAGCCATTTACAATGCACGGCATAATTAAAGAGCTATAATGTGAACATTTTACAGACCTTTGCTATTATGCTACAATAAATTGGTTGAATGGAATAACACCAAGATATGGTGTACATTATTAGTATTAGGACTGATACCAACCTCAAAAGCATAGTCAGTTTTTCTCCCATTTACATGAACTGCATCTGAACACAAAGAAAGTGGTCATTTCAGCTCATACTATGATTTTAAATGCTAAACTGTCTTCTGAACAATATTGCTAATTGTATTTACTAGTGTATTGTCTTTCACAGGTGAAATGTACCTGGCTTATGGATGTGGACGGAATGCATGGAAGAGTGAGCAGGACATCTGCACCTGTTAAAAAGTATCACATCGGATTTGAACAAACGGAAACCACTGGCAGGCAAAGGAGTCTGACCTATAAATAAAGTTATCCATGAGTCATGCGTATCTATCCTGAAATCCTCAAATATATTGCTCAATTCATAAATAAACGTTTAATTATTTCATATAAATATCAAAACTGCAAAACTGTATTTTAAAATACACTTTAAGTATTTGTAAATGTTCTTAAGATAATTTCAATTTGCATTTATAAAAGACTGGATATGTATGGACCTTTGAAGATTAGAAATGTGCTTCTATGTATCCTATCTTTAGGACAACAGGCATGTATTCGACTTCAGCCAATACATTTTTTAAATAAATGAAGGTCATAACAAAGCTTTATTTCTGTGCAACTGGACTTTGACGTGTAAGGCTCAATGCCAGATATGTTAACTGTTTTGTACAGAGCCTTGGGGATATCGACTGTCATTGTTTACTTTTATGAAAGTAAAAAACAGCTGCTGCGGTTTTTTTCTCTTGTTTCATTCTCTCACTTATTTGGATATGCTGATCTTTAGTCTGGTTTGTCGTTCACCCTGTATTCTGCTTTACCGACCAAATAACGACAAGTAGCACAGATTTCCGCTGACTTCAGCAATAACAAAGGTGTTATTAGTGCTCAGTAATAGTAGGGACAGCTTGCTAAAAATCAGTGTAACTCGGCTAACTGAAAGGGCAGACAGCATTACCAACATTAGTTATTTATTTCTTATAGTTATTTTAACTGAACTGTAATAAAACTTGACCTCAAAGATATTTAGAAGGTAGAACAACAGCTGAGAAAACGTACAGCTTTAAAGTTATGCAACATGCTATTATATTATCATATATTAAAAAGTAATTTCTTCGCTCAGTGGTTTGTTTTGCGGACGCTGTTTGACTTACGCCTGAACGGCAAGCTGCCTCAGTAAGTGCGTCACCCTGTCGCGACCAGCCATGACTGCGTCCTGAGCGTCTTATCCTCCCAATCCGCGTCCCCTGCCCGATTTACGCGCACTGGTTTATGATTTACGACTTTACCCGAACTGTACCGCGCATGTGCGACATTTGACGGCAGTGGTTTTCAATCTTACACAAAGGGCCGGTATGTCTGCTAATCATTCATCTCGGTCTCCATCTCGCAGCCACCCCTTTTTTACGGCATTACAGCACATTTTGTGACATTTTAGGAACAGCATTAATCAGCACAGCACATTTAATGACTTAAAAAAATCTGAATAGAAAACTCTATGGAAATTGGGTAGTTTAATTGGTATTGGTTGCAATTACACAAAAAACAAAAAGACTGGAGACCATCAACTGTGAATGCAAACTGGAAATATCCTTATTAAATAAGGGCTAGACTTTATTAACAGATAACACTAACGTTCTTAACAGATAACATTTAACAGCAACATGTTTTTTAGCCCTCTTGTTTTCCAGGGTGGACAGGTTTTTAAATACTGTTTCATATCATTGTCAATATAAGAAAATAAAGGGTTTGTATTTGTCTGTTTTAACAGGTGCTACTCTAGTTTCATAATGTGACGTTATTGCGCATGCGCGGCGGATTCACGAGCCCCATAAACCGTTATCCGCGCCCCTCAACTGGGAATTCCTACTCGGGAGCTCGGGGTGATCTTTTAAACTTCGAGTTCCTCAGAGTTCAACAAATGACGTGAAATCAACATGAACACAGCACCAGCAGTAAACAAAGTAGCACTATGACTATAGAGTTCGCTGTTTTGAGGAGGAAAATATACATCACATCATAATTAGTTGTCTAGCTTGTGTGCGTTGCTAAAAAAAAATAATAATAAAAAAATAAAAATAAAAAATGGAGGCGGTTTTCACTTTGGAGCTCGAATGCAAGGATGTCGAAAATGACGCCATTCCGAGTTCCCTCTTTTCACTTCCGAGGTAAATCACATGCAGCATTTAAAGACTTTTCTCTCTCTCTCTCTCTCTCTCTCTCTCTTAAGTATTGAGTAAGGTAAACAAAACGGCATCGTACGAGCCAAAATAGAACAATGTCATCCAAGCAACACAATGAACAACTGCAATAAAGGATAAAATAAGTGTAAATCATTCCAGAATAATACTGAGTGAGTACATGTGTAAAAAAATAATAATAATAAAATGAAAAAAAGGTGGTCAGTTGTTTCAATGTCATTCTATGCGTAAATATTATTAATAACATTCTATGTCATTGATAAGCAAAGCTTTCACAGCATTTCTCTCTTGACGTCTCTTTTCAAGCCTACAGAAATAGGCTGAGTTAATTTCTCCATTCTTCCCCCCACTTTGCCCTTGATCTAATGTAAGCACCATTAGCCCTTCTAGTATAAATCTCAGCCAACTTTCCTACTGTGATAATTAAAGAGTCTAGCTATGTTGCCTTATAAAATGGTGTGTCTTATATTTGATAATTTCCCATTTCTCTGTATTTGTAGAGAAATCCATATTTGTATATCATTATGATATCATTAATAATAGTATTAACACCTTCATAACAGTTTCCATTATTTAAAGGATCTGAATTGAACTTCCAGTAACCTTTATTGCAAAGTTTCTGCCCAGTCTCTGTAAGGTTAATCCAGGCACATTATGGTCTGTTAAAGGAGCAACTAAATGACGTATTCTCCGAGATATTATTTGACACCGGCCAATAGTTAATATGAGAACAGAAAGAGAAATTTTGGCTAAATCATGAAGATTCTCAGCAGTCAGAATTCAGCATGCACCAAGGATCTATTAAAAACTGAGATAGAATTAAACTGCCAATAACCAGATTAGGGTGATGGTCATTTAATGTACTTGGGTAACAGTTTATAAACTCATCCATAACCATATTAAAATCACCACCTAATACAATATTTTTGGTTCATCATAAGATCATCTGTGAATTCTGTTACAAGGAGTCTGTTTAAAATCGACTTATTATAATAACCATAAACATTCCCTACAATAAGGAATGTATCTTCAATATTCATAACCACAAATAACCAGTGCCCATTATCTTTTTAGTAATCACTTTCCCGGGAAATATTGTTAAAACAGGAGAGCTATGGCTGTTGAACGAGTTGAACCATGAGAAAACATAATTTTATCTCGCCATTGATTGACCCAAAACTTTTCATCCTAAATGTTTGAATGAGTTTCCTGGAGCAACACACAGTTTGCTTTTTCAGCCTTACAAAAGAGCTTTTCCTTTTTGTATTTAAGACCCATAGCATTCCGTGAAATTAAACTTAGTTCACAATTTAAAGAGAGCATAGCCAACAGGCTTCAAAGCTAATTTAACAAGAAGAGCAATAAAGTGTCCCATCATTTACATTTGTAATATTTTAACTTCTTTTCACAAACAAACGTCCAAATTCCCCTTCCTGTTGATGCAAGCCAACACAACCTTGGTATTAAGCCCTTTCATCTCGGACAACCCTCATGGAGAACTGGATGACCACCTGTCTCACTCTCCTTTCTTCCAACACAATGTACCAAATACAACACACTATTCAGCTTCCTGGACAGATGTGGAGCGGGTCTTTGCAACAGTTTGAGAACCACATTTCGAGTATTCTCATCCACATGCTCTTTCAAGCCTTTCAGCTGAAGATTCCAACGGCATTTATATCACTTCACCTCTCATGCTTGCTCTCTTGCTTCATTAGCCACGTTAGTTTGTTCCATCTTTTCCTTTTTCAGCAAATCCACCTGCTGTTCCACCAAGGCCTTTATTACATTCTTGGAATTCGCAATTTCAGATGCATTAAACTTGACTGATTTAGTGACAGAAGCAATCATGGCGATGTTCTGCTGAAGCTGTGACCCAAAGTCCCTCACCATAGACTGGAAATCATTTAAGTCTGAAATGATGATGGCAGTTGGAATTTCTTCATGTTCATTGTTAACCTTGAGTTTTCTACTCAATGTGGGAATTTTAGTCAGGATAAGAGTCCTTCTAGACTCAGGAAGTCTTCATAGGTGCTGCATTGGTTACCACAGACAGCAAACTGATGCTGGCTCATAGTGATAAGAATTGTGAAAACAGATCATTTGGCTCAGCTCATCAATAAGAGTCGACTATTATAACCTGATTGCCTCTCCTAAGACACTTGACTACATACAGTACATCTTCAACAAGCAGCAGTGCAGTGGACCCTCCCCGTCATGCTGCCTTATACTCACAGAGTCAAACACATATCTCACCATTCACCAAACGAACAGTTCAGGTGTTAAAAAGAGTTTTTCACTGAATTACAATTTAATTAATTTATAATGCAAGCATCATGGCATAACCTCCATCTACAACAACCACCAAAAAAAAACCACAATAAGCTTGCTAAGTTAGCTTGACTCCACTTTCTTGCAGTATGAACCTGGCAGCAGAAATGGCTCAGCTGAATTCAGTGATTCAGGAACTTGCACCATGCAAAACAGAAGCTGTCATCTCCTTCAACAGAGTCCCACTGGTTTGCTGTAGTATGGGCAGACTCATGGGTATTTTTATCTGTTTAGAACATATTATTTATTCATTATGAAAAAATAATGTTTTTGTATGATATTTTTTGTATATTGTAATTTTATCAGTAACATTATAAAACTGACTATCACCCTCAGGGGGCACGGTGTCTTAGCAGTTAGCACGTTTGCAGTGTGTGCAGAGTTTGCATGTTCTCCCCGTACTTCGGGGGTTTCCTAAAGGTAGTCCGGTTTCCTCTCCAAGTCCAAAGACATGCGTTGTAGGCTGATCAGCATTTCCAAATTGCCTGTAATGTGTGTGTTATTGTGTCCTGTGATGGGTTGGCACTCTGTCCAGGGTGTCCCCTGCCTTGTGCCCCGAGTTCCCTGGGATAGGCTCCAGGCTCCCCTGCGACCCTGTGTAGGATAAGCGGTATGGAAAATGGATGGAAGGATATCACCCTCAGTCTGCAAGTCTCTCTTAACGCTGTGCATTGTATGACACTGGATAGTAAACACAGGCTATCTGCATGACTACCGAAGAATTTTATGATTATTCAAATTGTGAAAACATAAGTTTGAAAATCATAAGTCAGAATATGACATTAGTGTATAGACTATCATATAACATTATTTTTTATAATATTTAGTATAATGGTATTATACTAATATAATATAATATAATATAATATAATATAATATAATATAATATAATATAATATAATATTTTCAATGGCATATGTAGACTCACAGACCGCTGACCTGAGGCAAAAAAAAAATTCTCCAAAAAGGTCCAATTTTTTTCTCTGAATTTCATCCTCAATAGTAAGCATTTTAAGAATTTAAGTACTAATTCTTGCAAACTTCACATACATTTACCCAGAGTGCAGCCATGTTGAATTGAAATGAACAAAGTCGTTGCACCAACCCTAACACACAACCTGCTTTCCCAACTTTGATGGATGAAAGTGAGTGTATTTAGCTTACTTATTATATGGACAAATGCATGTTTTTGCATCTTTCTACTTCAATTACAAAAATCTGATATTATTCTAAAGCCACAGCTTAAAAGTACATTTTGCAAGTTTGCAAGGACAGGCTAGACAGGCTAACAGGCTAAAAAAGGTAACTAGGTAACTAGTAGAGATGGGTGGATCAATAATATATGTTTATGGTGCAGGATAGGAACTACTTCGCCCTCTGCCTTCCCCGTATATACTATACACTGTATACACTCACCGTCCACTTTATTATGTACACCTGCACATTCATGCAGTTATCTAATCAGCCAGTCATGTGGCAGCAGAACAATGCATAAAATCATGCAGATACAGGTCAAGAGCTTCAGTTAGTGTTCACAACAAACATCAGAATGAGCAAAAAGTGTGATCTCTGTGATTTTAACTGTGGCACAGTTGTTGGTACCAGAGGGGCTGGTTTGAGTATTTCATAAACTGCTGATCTCCTGGGAATTTCACACAAAGCAGTCTCTAGAGTTTACACGCAATCGTGCAAAAACAATAAAAAAACATCCTGTGTACAGAGGCTCTGCAGGCTGAAACATCTTGTTGATGACAGAGATCAGAGAAGAATGACCAGACTGGTTTGAACTGACAGGAAGTCTGTAGTACCTCAAACAAGCAAAATTTACAACTGTGGTGAGCAGAAAAGCATCCTAGAATGCACAAAACATCAAACCTTGAGCTGAATGAGCTACAACAGCAGAAGACCACATTAGTTTCCACTCCTGTCAGCTAAGAACAAGAATCTGAGGCTATCATGGGCACAGACTCACCGAAATTGGACAGTTGAAGACAAAAGTGGAAAAAGACCAGGTGATTTTTCTAATCTTCAACTGTCCAATTTCAGTGCACACAGTTCTACTCTTATTTAGTCAGAAACTGTACACACTGATTCTATACACTTTCCTCTCTCTTACTCACTTTCATGCATTTATTGAAAAGATTAAAATAACAATTAAGCTCACTTAGATGCCTGTGCATCTGAGCAGAAAAGTGAAAACTAAAATTACATTGGTTTATGAAGAAGAAAAAAAAGACAGTTGGATTATGGAGCATATTTGCAAGCAAAGCTATAACATGAAAATCATTGTTGAAGTCATTTACTAAAACAAACAGTATAATGATTTCTAGCTCTTGGAACAGCAAGCTAGCATTCTTGGTACCTCATATTAACCAACTTTTCTGGGTGGTTTTTTTATATGCCAATTTAAAGTTGTCCTTTATCACTTTGGTCATGCACAGATTTTGTAACCAAAGGCTCACTGTTTGAAACTGTACCGAACCTAACATCACTGTCAGCTGAACAAGAATACCATTGCAATAAATGATTGTGTGCAACAGTCATTAAATTGACATGCAAAGCTGTATAAGTCTTTGGACAGTCCTAATATTTGCTCAAGTTTCTATCTATGCTGTAGTCAATCAAGAGTCTACTCACGGGTTAGTTAGGTTCGACTTAAGTCTGAGCCACTAACTCGAGTTACCATCTCTGCAGCACCTACACCAATTAAAGCTTTTAAAAAATGACAACAACATTATGTTGTGTTTTTATTAAAAATATCTTTAATTTGGACATCAAAACACCCAGTTAAACCCTTGGAATACTTATATTATTTCCCATGAGTTACTTTAATCCAGTGTAACAGACACATAGTTCCTCAGTACAGAGGAACAGTGACAATATAAGTAATACAGTTTCACATTTGCATTTTGAAGCACTCACTGAATGTGAAAGTGTGGCATTTTCCTGTTGGGTTTAACTGATCTCAGTGTAGGAAGGAGAGAAAAGTTTGCATAATGCAGGATTCAGCTTGAATTCCATATCCATTCCTCCTTTCTACATGGTACGATACCCAATACTGTTGAATTAAATCACTAACTAATCAGTCAAGCAACCAAGCAAGTGGGCAATCAGTGGAATGATAGACAAGTGTGTGAATACCTACAGCATCACTTTAGGCTCTCTTCACACTACTGTCAGAAAAAAAACAGAATAGGATGGTGAACATGTGTGTGGAATCAGACTTGTGTGTCTATGCACAAGATTGACAAAAGGTTCAGTACTGGCCCTTCAGAAACAATTTTTAATGTGTAATGTGTATGTATAACGAAGTGGTACTGGTCATATTGTGTAGTGTGTGTGACTAAAAGGAAATGGTGCAGACCATGTGGAGGAGAAAGAGTCTCTGTAAATGTGTAAGAATGAGAGAGGTATTACCAATTCCAGTGAGGTATTAAGTCCAATACTTTACAAACTGTGTTGATTGTAGTGTATTTCAGGAGGGAAAAAAGGCACCAGCAGTGGCTCTGAGGACATAGGGGAGCTGGAGACTCCACTTGATCTTCAGGTATGCCCTGTCTATGCATTTGGGTGTGTAAATGTGTGTGTGAGTTTGTGTATGTGTGTGTGTCTATCTGCACTAATCTCTCATATCACCACTTTCTCCAGAGACCTGATGGGCAGGGTTATTGCTTTCAGGCCATTGCTGGGGCAACTGTTGCCACGGCTTAGGGCATGTCCAGTTGCCACTACAGCAGCATGGCAGTGTTCGTGGGGGCGGGGCAGGAAGACAGGGCAGGAGCGCGTGCGAGCATGACCTTTTTGCCACCCTGCATGACACATCAACTGGCTCACTGTGTCCAGTGGGGATACAGGGTGCGCATGCATGTGTGCTTGCTCATCACGCCGTTTCAGTGAATACCATGTGAGGAAGATGAAGAAGAAGCCCAGAAACTTGAGGCTGGCTGCCAAGCCAAAGTAGACAAACCGAAGTGACGTCACATCATACTCCCAACAGGATCCATGAACACCACAGTCCTGCTGCCAGAGCATACAGGTGGTGTCAATCACTGCGCCAAAATATATTGGAGTAGGGATATAGGCTGGAGAAAGACAGGAAATCCAAATATGATCATTTGTTTTATATTAAGGCATGGTCTTTCCATTTAAACCTATTGTAACCACTGATCTATTTTTTATCATTGGAATTTCAATGTTCAGTTTCCAATCTTTGAAATCCAAGCTTTGACAGTACAAGAAAATTACTGTTTGTCAGTCCAGTAAGGTACCCAGATGTGAATTGTTACTTCATAGGTTTACAACATACTTGTTCGAAAAGATAACATCATACTCCAGGAGACAGTGTGTGTCAGCCTGGGAAAATTGCTGGATGTCTATGTGGAGAAATTCTGGCCAAAAATAATGAAAAAATCAGGTTTCTCTGTCAAAAATATACTGTGACATCTCTATGATAAGAAAACCTAAATATACTTTACCAAAACTATTTCTATTTAGGCTACTTTCTAACCTTGCCTTGCCTGTCTGCCTATAAACATAACATCATGACAAGAGCCAGTTATCAAACAGTGGTAAATTTGACCATGTGAAGGGTTTTCCCAGGCTGTCACACAGACAGTTTACAGGTTAGCTTTTATGAGAACTGTCTATATGCTTTAAATTTGAAATGTATTTCTGTCATACCGAGTGTTCTAAGAAGAACAAACTGCATTCCCAAAGCAAATGGTCTCTCCTGCTCTTCCACAGACCTACATGGAGACAAAGAACTGTAAACGTAAATACTATTTTTCATTTTCTGAAGTTTGTACACTTATAACAATTACTGTTATGCCTACTGGAAATATTATGCCTACTAGGCATTGAAACAAATATATTTAAACTGTGATATCAAAAAACATTTTCTGTTGAAAAATTGCCATCAACTTAGAGAGACAGACAGAGAGAGGTGAGAGAGAAACACACCTCAGAGTGACTATGATGGCTGAAGGCTGTGCACAGGCAGTTATCAGGGTGACAATGAAGAGGAAGATGAGGAAGGTTATGAGCGTTCCACAGGTGCGCTCACACTTGCCGGCGAGCGCATAGCCATTCTCGTTCAGATACGTTTTCACAATGACCACTTGCAACTCGTGATTCCCTCCAGATGGAGTGATTACCTGTCTGCTTTGTACACAAGCACAGTCTGAATAATTCCTGATCTGGAAAAAACCATACATAACACACATATGCACACAATGTAGATGCAGAGAAAAGAGAAATAGGTTTCAGATATCTTTAATACAATTAGAGAAGTTCACTCAGTTTTGAGCTGAAATTCTGTATAGCTAAATGAGACATTGAGTTCTGCACTATTCAGTTCCACAGTGAAAAGTCATTCACTTTGGATTTTGATTCAGTAATAACTTTGCATAATTTGAACATTAAAGTTATAGTGAAATAAGACAACTACTACATTCCAGGGTTTAAAGCGTTTCCGTAATATTGACTACAGAAACACTCATTCAGTTAAGAAAAACATGACTTGGTAAAGTTGTTTGATTTGAAGGGTTAATATGAGTTCACTTGCTCTGCAAAATTCAACACTCATTTAGAGAGACAGATTATGTGCCCTCACTCCTGAGCTGTCATTGGAGACACCACTGCAGCCAGCCAGACAGGGGTTAAAGTACGTAATTCCATCAGAACCACACACTGGAGCATACTCATGGATCCGGCAACCACAGTTAACATTGCAGCCCCCTGTTAGGTTCCGATGGGACAGAGTCAATGTGGGCCTGCAAAGAGAGACAAAAAAAGAGATCAAGCCTTAACACTGGGACATTTTGAAGACACTAATTTAGCATATGCTGAAATAGAACTAAGAGAAACAGAGTTATTTGTAAAGCTCAAGAAGCATGCAATGGGATCTGAAAAGCCTTGACATTCCCAAGTTGGTTATTGTGCCCTCTCTCAACAAACCCACAAGGTAGTTTGTGTTTTAATTTTGGATCTTTAAAAGTTCTCATTTTCTCATGGATTTGGACTGTACCTGTGTATATTTGTGGCACAGATACACAATCCACAATCCACTATCACTATGTCACTGATTTCAAGAAAATAGAAGAAAGCTGTTCTGTTGTGATGAGGCCTCCACCTCATTTGTGGGATTTGTGCCCATTTAGCCACAAGAACATTAGTGAACTTTGGAACTGATGCTGGGCAAGGAGGCCTGACACACAGTCAGCGTTCCAGTTCATCCCAAACGTGTTCAGTGGGGTTGAGGTCAGGGCTCTGTGCAGCCCCCTCAAGTTCTTCCACATCAACCTTGACAAACCATGTCTATATGGACCTCGCTTTCTGCACATGTGCATTGTCATGCTGGAACAGGTTTGGGTATCTTAGTTAAATTTTTAATGCTACAGCATACAAAGACATTCTAGACAATTCTGTGCTTCCAACTCTGTGGCAACAGTTTGGGGAAGGCCTACATATGGGTGTGATGGTCATGTGTGCACATACATTTGGCCATATAGTACATCAGGTAAAATAGAGATAAGAGATATAAGAGCAGAGCAAGTAGAAGATATAACTTGTAAGGCCAACAAGAATATGTAATGAGATACTATATCAAAAGCAGCAGTCAGGTCCATCAGAACCAGTATTTTCACCAATGCACACGTAGCTGCAACAAACAAGTTATTTGTAAAATTGACAAGTGCTGTTTCAGTAGTATGGATTGACCTAAACCCAGAGACTCCTCAAACAGGTCAAACAGCACGTGCAAACAGCATGCACAGGTAGATTGCCCAGAAAGGGCCAATGGAGATGGGTCTGTAGTTACTGAGCTCCTTGGAGTCCCTGGCTTTTTAAGAACCTGAGTAATTGTAGCCAGTTTCAGGTTGGTGGGAACAGAGCCAGAGAAGCATTAAAAGAAAACTAAAGGAGTAGGCCAAGGGTTTTCAATCTTATCCACAAAGGGCTGCGGGTTGCAGGTTTTCATTACAGCCAAATTGGAGGCACACTTGATAGGTGATTGGAGGCTAAGGTGAACTGATTAAACAAGTGAAATTAGGTGTCGCTTTTGTTTGGTTGGAATGAAAGTCTGCAGCCACACCAGCCCTTTGTGGATTTGATTGAAGACCACTGGAGAAGGCACTGGATCCAGATGGCAAGTGGTAGCTCAGGATGCCTTGATCAGCTTTGTAACAGAACTCTCTCTCTAAAAGTAAAGAAATGCCCATTAAACAGAGAGAGAGGTGAAAGAGGCTTGTTTGCAAGGATGGAAGATTGCTGAAACTGCAGATAGATATTTTGTCATTTAAAAAAATCAGAAATCTTACTGATGACAGTGGTGTAGTAGTCAGTCTTGTCTTTCTTATGTGGCTCATTTTACTGCAGAACATGATCATTGTAGGCAGGCTCGTCTACCTATTGAGGTGTTCCATTTGGCAACTATTAGTTTTCATAGCAGTGCTCAGGAGTAAACCAAGGGGCAGTATGAGTCAAAGTGAAATTACATATTCTGAGGGGAGCAAGCTGATTTATGGTAGTAGAAAGAATATTATTGTAGCAACTGACCAGGGTGATTGGGGATGAAGTGGTAGTCTCAGGGACTGTAAACCATTCAAGTGTTCATTAAAGGTTGAAGGTTAATGTTTAAGTTTCTGAAAGGTTCTGATATAACTCAACTAAAAACCCACCTTTTCTGACCACCCAATAACAACGTCTTATTGTTGCCCTCTACATTTTAGTCTGCAATCTGATCTATGTCTATAAAAACAATAAAGATAATAAACTAATAAAAATGTCTTCTCTGTTTTTTTTATTACTGTTTTATTCTTTCACCTTTAAACTTAATATTTTTTACTATAAACAATTATCACATGGTTTTATGTCCTATATGTACAGTGTCCTTGGGTACCCTGAAAGGCACTCTAGAGTATTATTATTATTATTATTATTATTATTATTATTACTATGATGAAGTAGTTTTATGTGTTAGATTTCTGTGTGAAAGAGAAGGAAGGAATCAAAAATTACAACCCTTATGACACCATTAGATACCATGATCAATGCCAGAGGTGAACTGAGCACACAATATCCAAAATGTGACTGGGAAAATTTACATCCTGAGCAACTTCAAAGCAATGGAGGAGATTCTTCTCCCAATAAATAGAATTTGATGTGCACTATGACTGTATCTGTTGCAGGAGTGTCACTTGCATATATTTGCAACTAGGCACAATGAAGCTTGCAGTCAAGCTTGCAGTTAGTTATCGCACCCCATGTTTTATCACACCCCATGTGCTACCTAGTAAGTTTGAGTGATTCTCATCCTTTGAGTACAGCATGAAGAGCAATAAAAAACTATATTGGTACCTTGAGCGATTCTTTTACAAAGCAGTGAACAATATCAGCAGCCTGACTAGTTTTTATGCTTGACTGAAAGCAATGTCAGAACTGATTTAATTCTCAATAGAGAAGAGTATAATTACTTTGAGTGAGTTCATCCTCAATAATGTATAATATCAGCACAATTTAAGACAGCTGTCTGCTACACTCTGGGCAGGAGCACTATCACAACATGTTACAAATAATTGTGGCGACTGGATATACAGTCTTCACTAATTCAGAAGAATCTGCCCTGGCCGTCTGGAAAATAAGAATATTGAAAGGAAGGTTATGTATGTAATCATGATTCTACGACTGAGTGGAGGACTACCAACCCTCACTATGGTTGAAGAGAACGCCCAGAGGATGACCTTGCAATAGCAGAGATCTATTTAAGATTTAACAGACTATCTATGTGGGGTCTCAGTCACAAGGTGATGACTTTGCTATTGAAACATGGCGAGGAAACTGCCCTTGTGGTCTGACACTTTTCTTTGAATTCTTTAAATGCCCCCATAAGAAAAGGCTCCACCTATCTAGTAGTAAACTGGTAAATCTGTATATACCCTGATCAGCCATAACATTAAAACCAATGACATGTAAAGTGAATAATATTGATTATGTCATTACAGTGGCATCTGTCAAGGAATGGGATATATTAGGCAGCAAGTAAACGGTCAGTTCTCAAAGTTGATGTGTTGGTAGCAGGAAAAATGGGCAAGCGTAAGGATCTGAGCAACTTTGACAAGAGCCAAGTTGTGATGGCTAAACCACTGGGTCTTAGCATCTCCAAAACGGCAGGTCAGGACAACTGGTGAACCAGCGACAGGGTCATGGGCGCCCAAGGCTCACTGATGAATGTGGGGAGCGAAGGCTAGCCTGTCTGGTCCAATCCCAAAGAAAAGCTACTGTAGCACAAATTGTTGAAAAGGTTAATGCTGGCTATGATTGAAAGGTGTCAGAACACACGGGCCCATGGGTCAGCCCTGACAGGGTCAGCCCTGTCCATCATTGAAAGCGCCTACAATGGGCACATGAGCATCCGAAATGGATCATGGAGCGATGGAAGAAAGTGGCCTGGTCTGATGAATCACATTTTCTTTCACATTATTTGGATGGCCAGATGTGTGTGCATCTGTGTGTACTACAGTGTGATGCTCTGGGCAATGCTCTGCTGGGAAACCTTGGGTCCTGGCATTCATGTGGATGTTACTTTGACAAGTAACACCTACCTAAACATTGCTGCAGGCCAAGGTACACCAGTACACCCCTTCTTGGCAATGGTATACCATAATGGAAGTGGCCTCTTTCATCAGGATAGTATGTCCTGCCACACTGCAGAAATTGTTCAGGAATGGTTTGAAGAACATGACAAAGAGTTCAAGCTGTTGATCTCCAAATTCCCCAGATCTCAATCCAATAGAGAATCTGTGGGATGTGCTGGACAAACAAGTCCGATCCATGGAGGCCCCACCGCACAACTTACAGAACTTAAAGGATCTGCTGCTAATGACTTGGTGCCAGATACCACAGCACACCTTCAGAGGTCTTGTGGAGTCCATGCCTCAACAGGTGGTTTTAATGTTATGGCTGATTGGTGTAGCATTAATGCATATATTCAAGTTATACATTTTGCTTATTTATGTGATTCAGAGAATACACATTCGAATTTGCGCTAAATCTGTTTGGACTAAATGTTTTATACAAACTCTATTAAAGTATGCTATTAAAGTACTTGTAACTCAGCCAGTATAAGGATGGGACAGATTTTGCTGGGCAGAGCTCAAATTTGTTTGATTTCAAGATCTCACCTAGGGCCCCATAGTGCTGGTTGTTCATACAACAATGTACAATGGCTGCCAACTTTGTCAAATTACAGTAAACTGAAAAGAAGGAAACACAACCTCTGCAGAAAACAATTTAAAAACTAACATTTTTCTTCAAATGTTAATGCACAGTTACTTTATATTTAATGAAAAATAATAAAAAAAGAAAAATTGGCATGTGCAAATGTTTGGATACTCTTCTAGTTGTAAAGTCTAAGAACTTAATTAACTCATCAGGCCATAACTGACTCGTTAGGACTCATTAGGCAGGTCAAGAATAGTCATTAGTCATCATCTGCTGATGACAATTCCAGAGCCTAATAAATTCTCTGACTCTTCAAACCTTCTGCTAATACTAAAGAACCATGGGCTCCTCTAAGCAGCTGACTGAGGATCTGAAATGAATCTAACTGATGCCTACAAAGCAGGGAAAGGCTATAAAAAAATCAAATCAACAAAATGTTTCCAGCTTGCAATTTCCACTGTCTGAAATGGCATTAAGTAATGTCAGTTATGGGAAACTGTGGGAGTTAAGGCAAAATCTGGAAGACCAAGAAAACTTCACACGTAGTTCTATCTGAGTAGTGGTGCACCATTCTACTGTTGCAGCATTGCTTGCACAAACATGATCTACATGGAAGTATCATCAGAAGGAAACTTTACCTGGGATCTCATCACAAAAGTTGATGTCTGAAGCAAAACTACATCCAGATAAGCTAGAGGCATTTTGGAAACATGTGCTCTGTGGACTGAATAATAAAAATTTGACCTCTCTGGCCATTATCACCAATGGTATGTTTGAAGAAAGAAAGGAGCAGCATTTGATTAAAAGAACACCATGCCACCTGTTAAGAATAGGATTATTACAAATTATATACAAATTAACATTTGCAGAATTTTTTTTTAAAAAATTGTTTGCTGGTGAGGATGTGTTGGTAATTTTCACTACAAAAATCAATAAAATGCAGTCGGGTATTTGGACTGTGACACAGTTTTCGTAATTTTGTTAACGTTTTGTTGCAGTGCAGAGACTCTTTCCCAGTTTTTGTCAGGATATTTATGAGAAATTAACAAAATAGGTTTATATTTGTGGAGGTAGAGACAAGAATACATTTTAACATTTGTAAGCCATGACAAGGGCAGGGATTTCCTTTTTTTTCCCCAAAGGATTGTGAATTGGCTGTCAAAAACACCAATAATAATGATACTGTCTGCAAACAAACAAGCTTCAAGTTTGGAGAACAAGGGGCAAAAACGCTGAGACTGCCAACGATGAATATTCCTACCCAGGTTATTATATATTCTTTTGTCAGAACATATGCTCTCCCATTTTCTTTTGAGTAGGATATGTAATATGGTCCAATAGAACTATACCACGCAGAAAAATATTTGAGTAATTGGTTGTAAGTATGTAATATTCTTACCCAGTAGTGTAGGGTATGTTGATTCCTCCTAGATTAATGCTCTCACAGCCAACAATGAAAAGTGTGGAGAAACAGAGCAGAGACACTCCACTACAGATCATGGCCAGTTTGGCTGACTCTCTTGCTCCCAACTTCAGCTTCTTAATAATATAACCTCCCAGCACTATCCCAACACCAGCACTTGGCACAATTACCAAACCTTAAAACGGGGAGGGGTTGGGGGGGGGGGGGTAGAAAAATAAACACGACAAGATAAAAACTTACAGCACAGACACAACACTGTGTGTGTGTATGTGTGTGTATGTGTGTGAGGTCAATCACCTGTGTAGATACTGGCACTGGATGCTGGAACCCCAAACTGAGATTCAATGAACTTAGGAATGAAAGTGATGAAGGCTGTAACGATGGCACACTCTGCTGTGTATGACAAACTCACAAACAAAAATGTCACATTGCTCAAGATACGCAAGGCTGCCTTGGGCAAATCTAGAGGGATAAATAAAGAGATAAAGAGACAGAAAAGAGGACAACAAGAAATAAATATTGAATTATAGAGAGATCATCGTAAAAAAAAAAATCAAAACTCAAACAACAAATGTCTTTGACCTATGACCTACTCTGATAATTAAAAACCTGATGTGAGACATCAGAACCATCCCTCAGTACATACTACCCTCTAGTGACAAAAAGAAACATCCAATACATACATATACAACACTTTACACAGCTCCGTCTGCTAGGTGCTGCTAGACACAGCACTGTCTGCTAGGTGCTAGAGGCTGAGGGTTTACCTTTGATGTCTTTTCCAAAGCCAATGGAGGAAGAGACGGCTTGGCTCTTCTCCTTCATCACCTCATCATCACTTGCCAGGTCCCCCACACGCTTTTTCTTCCTGCTGCTCTTCTTGTGGCGAGGGGGAAGCTTCTTTGGAAAGGCAAACATGGGGAATATCACTAGCAGCATGGCCACAGCACAGAAAAGAAACCCACTCCACCTGAGACAAAGATATTGGGGAGTAGAGAAAGAGACAGCAAGGAAGATAGAGATAGGTCATAACAGTAGGAAGCCACTGGAGAAAGACAGAGAGACAGAGAGATCATGTTATGAATGAGAACCCATCACCACAGAAAGAAAGTAACAGAGAGATAGGTCTCAGGTTCTAAAACCCAGGCTTTACAATGACAGAGAGACAGTGACGTCAAGAAAGAGAGAAGAAATGCTATTTCTTTTCCCATACCTACATGCAAAGACGGTGCCAAATTGAAATGAAATAAAATGAAATAATGACATCTGCATTTAATTTTTCATGTAGGCATGCAACAGTAGTGTCAAAAAAAATAAAAATAAAAAAACATCAATTTGTCATTTCATTTGCTTTATCATAGGTATTTTGTCGTCATAATTAAAACTGAAACACTAACGGTAAAAAGAAAATCCAAAGTACATTTTGGCTTTTCCTTTTTCTTGATGAATTTTCATTTTCTGCAATATAATGAGTGCCAAAATGAAAATGCAATGCTCTCAGTGTTCACAGTGAATTGTACCAGTGCCATCTTACTAAATGTCAGCACTCTTGGAACCCCACTTGTCCAATCAAAGTAGTGGACCAGAACGAACTGTTGTGGCCATTTTAATTATGGCCACAAAATACTGATGAAAATTAAATGACAAAGTGATGATTTAGATTTTTTTTTTAATCTTTGACACTAATGTTGCACTCGTTATTTCATTTCATTTTGGCACCATCTTTGTGCACAGATATAGGAAAAGATATGGCAAATGGGCACTTTTGCAAGTTTTGCATTTCAAGTTTACCACGCATAGGTTAAATCCTACTAAGAAAAATGAGTATGTAAGATAGAGTGCATGTACAGTGCCCTCCAGAATTATTGGCATCCTTCATGAAAATGAGCAAAAATTAATATATATATATATATATATATATATATATATATATATATATATATATATATATATATATATATATATATAGCCGTGTTCAATGCTGTTCAGTGATTATTAATCTAAGTTATCAGTTAAAGTCAATTTAAGTCCAAAAGTTATATCAGTATTTATGTGGGGAAAGTTACTTGTATTCAGAGACA
The DNA here is from genome assembly GCF_027358585.1 of Pangasianodon hypophthalmus. Lineage (NCBI taxonomy): Eukaryota > Metazoa > Chordata > Actinopteri > Siluriformes > Pangasiidae > Pangasianodon > Pangasianodon hypophthalmus. The sequence goes on along the minus strand of NC_069730.1, from coordinate 8,666,757 downwards.
TGTACATCAGTTTTCTGAGGGTTTTTTTTTTCAACAGACCACCACTTTTAAACGTAAGCACTTTCCTTTAAGCCCGAAAAAACTCAGGGGATAGAAAATTCTGATTGAGAAAGCAGATACTGATTTCTGAACTTTGCTGTCAGATGTAACACGATGTAATATAAAAGCAAGAGACATTTCTGTGTTGACTAGGAAGTATGTTTGGCTCATAATCTTGTTAAAAGCTCTATCTATGGCCAAGTCTGAACGTCCTGGCAGAGGCAACAATGACTTCAAGAGCCCCTGAACCACCAGCAAGAAAACAGCCCCAAAGCATTAATGATCCACTGCCATATTTTATAAGGTATTTATTTAGACCCCCTTTGATTGCCAACCATGCTGATGGTGTGCTTATGGGTGCAATTCCTGTCCAATTTCCTACTCTTTCAGCCATGTGAAACTTTTTGTTATGTCCCTAATTGTGCTTAATGCTATATTTAACTGCTTATGTTTTTTTTCTATATCCATTACCTGGTTTGTGCAGGTTTGTCAACACAAATAGTACATCGACATTAATAGTAGTTTAATGAGAATGTATTTTTGTTCGAAAAAACATAAACAGTTTCTCCTACTTGATTGGAAAATTTTAATTATTGAATGTACTGTTTATACAATCATTTTTGCTCATTTTAATGAAGTCTGCCAATAATTCCAGAGGGCACTGTACGACTAGTCATTTGTTGTTTAGTGGTTTATTTGTGCAGGTGAGAACACAGTAACCGCACTCAGGTGTGGACCAAAACAACCGGTCCAAGACCATCTCAGTGAGCTGATCTCAATATGGTGCCAGTCGAACTCTAACACGGTTCGATTGCAGTGAAAATGTAATTCGATTCTGAATCAACCAAATACTGGAAGTGAACTAAACATGCCGTGTGTTTTGATGACATTTTTCTCTAGATATGAGCTGTTAAAAGGAGCCGCAAGGCTCAAACTAACACAAAGTACAGAGCTAAGTGCTGAAGAAATGAGTGTTTTGGACATCTGGACTGCCGAACAAAAATAGAAAATAAACATTGGATGTGATGCACATAATGTTTTACACTAGACATGTCTGTAATAATCTAGTAAATATTGAGTGCGGTTCCGTGTTCTCAGTGCTCATGTGATTTTTATGATTTCTACATGTGCTTGGCAAAGGTTTGTTTCGTTTTTTCTGTTGTTGTATTTCTCGTTTAATTATGTGCACTAAGAAAACAAACCAAAGAGCAAAAAAACCCCAAAACTGTTAATTTAGCTCTGATTCAGATTCAGCAACCAGACTAACAGGTGTGAATGTGCCTTAAGAGAGTCCATGTGTGCCTCTCACCAGTTTCCTACAAAACGTGGGTCATTCTGGTCAACGTTCACAGCAGTGTTTGGGTCCACGTAAAACCCAATCAGAACTCCACCCAGCAGGTAGCCAGCAGCTGGACCTAGAGCTCCCATTACATACATGATTGCTTACACACCCAGACATACCCATACGCGCACACACACACACACACACACACACACACACATTTATTCTACTACATTGCTGATACTTCCCTTTGCAATGTCAGAAGAATAACTGCTGTACTTATTAATATGACTGGTCAATGTTGTAAGTGATTTCTTGATTTTACTATTTTACTATATTACACTGGATTTTCAGTTTAAATTCCACTGCAAATTGAAACAAAAGACTTCTTAGTATTACTATGTACTATATGATTTGCCAAAAGGCATCAGTGCACCTTATGTTCTTGTTGACAGAGAGTTAAAGTTGCAAGTATGTAATCCAGTTTGCAACAAATAAACAAAGATCAAGATGTCAATTCCAAATACCACAATCATGCTTAAAATAAAGCACTCAATAGTGTGGACATTTTCTTTTCATCAGCAACATTTCCTGATCAGTGATATACATGATCAGATGCAAAAGTGATTCCGCATTCCATCATTAATTTCAGCAAATCATAACCCATATTAAAGGAAATCAAAAAGGAATTCAGCAAACAAAAACAGTTAAGACAGCTCCGTGTTACTCACCCAAGTAAAGCGAAGCATTCTCCTTTTTCACATTATCATCCAGGTAGGTGGGTCCAAGGGTATAAATGGGTGTGGACCCCATGCCAATCAGAATCTGAGCGCAAATAAACAGTGCCACATACAAAGCATGCTCACTGTCTTCTTGGTCCCGTGGACACGCCTCCAGTCCCTCCCTCCTACTGCTATTGGTAATGGTGCAGAGCCCCTCCCCCCGTCCTGTAGTGTTCAGCTGCTCCAGCTGATAAGGTGGAGAGATGAAGTGAGGGAGGGAAAAAAGTGCAGCGCCCACAGCAATGACCATTCCCCCTATGGCAAGCCAGCGTGGTCTCCGACCCCGTCCACCAAAGTAGCTGATGAAGACAACAATGAGGAGACTGCCTATGTCAAAACAGCTGACCAGCAGACCAGATTCTGAACTACGCAGACTGTAGCGCTTTTCTGTAATAAACACAGAAACACACACATTTCAGTAATTATCTGACACAGCTCTGAACCCCACTGCAGTGTAAGGGTGTCCAAAACAATCTGCAAAGTGCCAGTGTGGCTGCAGATTTTCATTCTAACCTGCGAATCACTGCCCTGCACATTGTGAAGGTTTTCCTACCCTACACTCTACTGCAAATTTGACGTAGGAATGTGCATGAGTATTAGAATACTTGGTTAACCATTTGAGGCACCAGCATTTGAATACTATCCTGAAATCACTATGTAAAGTGGGGTCCTTAAGTTTTCGGACAGTAACACAGTTTTCGTAATTTTGCCTCTGTACACCACCACAATGGATTTGAAATGAGGCAATCAATATGTGATTGAAGTGTAGACTTTCACCTTTTATTCAAGGGGTTTAACAAAAATACTGCATTAACTGTTTAGGAATTACAGCCATTTTTTACATAGTCCCTCCATTTTCACAGGCTCAAAACTAACTGGACATTTGACTGATAAGCAGTTTCATGGCCAGATGTGGCCTTTGTTTTTTCAGTCTAATGATGGCCTCCTTCACTTGCATCGACACCTCTTTGGACTGCATATTGAGAGTTCCCATGAACAGCTATCAAATGCAAATCCAATACGTGGAATCAACTCTAGACCTTTTATCTCCTTAATGTTATCTCCTTTGCCACGAAATAACGAGAAATCAGACCAACCCTAGCCATGAAACTGCTTATCAGTCAATCGTCCAATTACTTTTGAGCCTGTGAAAATGGAGGGACCATGTAAAAAATGGCTGTAATTCCTAAACAGTTAATGCAATATTTTTGTTAAACTCCTTGAATTAAAGCTGAAAGACACACTTGATTACACTTCAATCACATTTTGATTGCTTCATTTGTTGTTGTGGTGTACAGAGTTTACAAAATTGGACCCAAAAATCTGAAAAAAATTGGACCCAATTGTAGGTATTCATTATTCCCTACATCTACATGAAGTCAGTGGGCAAATGTGAAAAAGAAAAGACCAGTCTGGCAATATTTTGATGCATAGAGCAGCTCTGTCATGGTGTGGGAGTTAGAGATCGGTTTCACTTTCATGTGTTTGAGAATGGGCAGCCACATATGAACATCAATGGACACAAATCAGATACCGCAGGTTTGTAGAGCCCATTTTATAATAGAAACAACTCTGCCAGCATGGCACATCTAAATCTCTTTTCATTTTGGGCCGTCTGCTGCTCCTGTGTGGCAGATTTTTTGTTCATTGCTTTGGTTTGGTAAACATATCATAAAAATATCTGTAGTGGTCTTAAGATTATTACAGACATGTATTCATACTGTGATCATATAAAATTTGTCAATACAAGATTTTGAATCATCCTGCCCAGGAGTATTTAAGTGGCTGAAGCCTCTTAAACTCTTCGGCAGTAATAACCTTCAGAAAGATTAAATTTTAACCAATACCACAATGTGTGCTTCTAAAGGCTGAAATATATTCAGCTGCATATGGCCTCTGCACCTTCTGGGGCCCACCTTCAAGGCCTGAACAACATTTGACACACTTAAGGACAAAAATACCCACAGTTTAGAAATGAATAACTTGCAGCATGTCCATGCTCTTCTTATAACATATCTGAAAGTGAAGTTATTTCCATCATTAGTCCATTTAAAATTAACACCAGTTAAGCCATTCTATTAAAATAGCCTTATACTCAAATTTTAATAATAATAACACATTTAATTAACTAGAATTCTAAACATTTTGGCTTTTGTTTATAAGGCCCCTTGACATGGGAAGCGGTAGCTCAGTGGTTAAAATGTTGGACTTCTGATTGGAAGGTTGAGAGTTCAAATCCCAGCACCACCACGCTGCCACTGCTGGGCCCTTGAGCAAGGCCCTTAAACCTCAACTGCTCAGTTGTATAAATGAGATAATTGTAAGTTGCTCTGGATAAGGGCGTCTGTCAAATGCCATAAACATCTCCTTGGTTTTACCCGACTGCTGAAGCCATGGTACAAGAGCTTACAAATCATGTACAGAGTCATTGTCAAAAGGTATCAATCAGATGAGGGGTACAAAAGAATTTCCAAAAAATTAGATCATTAGGAACACCGTGAAACCCATCACCAACAAGTGGATAAAACAGGGCACCACAGTGTCATTACCAAGAACAGGATGTTCCTCCAAAATTGATGAAAGGACAAGGCAAAAACTTATCAGCGAGGCTGCCAAAAGACCCACAGCACCATTAAAGGAACTGCAGGAATATCTGGCAACTACTGGTCACTCTCTGCATGTGACGTCAAACACTTTTATTATTCACATGTCAGGGCTCTGGGGTAGGGTTGCTAGACAGATGATCTTTCTCATGAAAAAACAAAAACATCCAAAATCACCCTAAACCATGTGGCAAAATATGTCATGGCCTGATGACACCAAGGTGGAACATTTTGGCTATAATTATAAAAGATATGTTTGGCACAGAAACAAGACAACTTATCACCGAAAAAAACACCACAGTGAAGAATACTGGTGGTAGCCTCATGCTATGCTATTTATACTATGCGGCTGCTTCTCTTCAGCTGGGACTAGGTTTCTAGTCAAGATAGAGGGAATCAGGGATGGCTCCAAATACCAATCTATTTTGGCACAAAACCTCTCTGTTAGACAGCTGAATATAAAGAAAAACTTCACCCTTTCTTTTTGCAAAGAAGGGTGAAATAAAATTGGCAAATCAAGAAGTGCTAAGTTGGTAGACTCTTACCCAAAAAGATGAGTGCTGAACTACAAGCAAAAGGTGCATTGCATATTGGTACATTGCCAAAGTTATAGTTATTTTAGCTGTCTACCATATTACATGAATTGAAATTAAATAATGACTGTGACTTGCAAAGTGCAGACGTTCAGCTTTAATTTGAGAGTATTTACATCCAAATCAGGTGAATAGTGTAGGAAATACAGCACATTTTTTAAGGGACCAAAGGTAATATGGACAAACACTTCCGCATTATATTCATGATGGTTCATTACAATTGTTGTTACAATATTTACAGTGTGGGTCTGCAAGAACCATTAAAGATAAATGTCCGTTTAAAAAAGGCCTTTCTAGCAAGCTGGAGAAATTCTTCACACTGTATGCTTCATCATAAATGCACAAATGTGAAGGTAATAAAATACCTGTTAACTGAATCGAACACCTAAGCTAATGTGAGCCCGCACAGTTCACAGCAAAGTAGCTTGTGCTGGTGCTAATGGAGTGTCTTCAGTTGAAACTGGATACTGCCCATGATATTAGTTTCTAGATACATACGCTAAATTATTACATGTAATTTTCTTTGACAATTTATCATGTCAGTCTGTCTTTTTTTTTTTTTTTTTTTAAAAAAACCACAATCACACAAATGCTGCAAAGGTAAATACTGTTAACACATTAGTCATGTTTTCAGCATGGAAAAGTATGTTTACTAATTTAATAATGATAATGATAATGATAATAATAATAATACGGTACAATTTTCTTGGTAGGTTATTACCCAGTGTCTTTCTTTCTCGGACTCTGGGCCATGGTGTTTGAATACTTTAGCTATTCCATTCAAAAAAGTCACGGCACTGTGCTTTTTGCCTGCTTTATCCAGCCCTCAGTGGTTGTGGTTCAACTAGCTGATCTGGTGTGAAATGTCTTCTACAGAACTTCCTAATGGGTGTAAATGGTGAAATAGTCACAACGTAGGTTTGCTCACCATAGTCTTCTGAGAGCACTCTTTACAGCTGTGGAAGCTTAAATCTGTTAAATTTTGAATACGATGTGGGACACAATCATTATATTTCTTTAGTTGTCTTTGACATATTCGGTCTTAAATGCATAACAGCAGGCACTCATTTTGATTGATTATGAGGGAATAAATAGTACTGATGAATGTAAACAATGCTACCGGAAACGTGAGAACTAAAATTTCAAAACTGAAATGTGTCATAGCCTTGAGTGCAAATAGCCCATTGGACAACTGGTTGTTGCTGTTCCATGGCCAGGTGTGTGTAATTCCCTCATTATATCACTTGCAAGTAAGCAAAGAAATGGTGTAAAGATGATAACAAGTGTGGCATTTGCATTTGGAATCTGTTGCTGTTAACAATATGAAGTCCAAAAAAAAAGTCCGGATTTGGATATACCCTTAGATTAAAGCAATATACAGTTGAGCTCAAAAGTTTACATCCCCCTTTCAGAATCTGCAAAATGTTAATTATTTTACCAAAATAAGTGGGATCATACAAAATGCGTGTTATTGTTTATTTAGTGCTGACCTGAATAAGATATTTCACATAAAAGATGTTTAACATTTCACATAAAAGATGTCCCACAAATTCTTTGGTTTTCCAGCATTTTTTGTGTATTTGAACCCTTTCCAACAATGACTGTATGATTTTGAGATCCATCTTTTCACACTGAGGACAACTGAGGGACTCATATGCAACTAATACAGAAGGTTCAAACGCTGACAGATGCTCCAGAAGGAAAAACCATGCATTAAGAGCCAGGGGGTGAAAACTTTTGAACAGAATGGAGATGTGTACATTTTTCTTATTTTGCCTAAATATCGTATTTTTTCATTTAGTACTGCCCTTCAGAGGCTACAGAAGATAGTTACATGTTTTCCAGAAGACAAAATAAGTTAAATTTACCCTGATCTTCAAATTCAAAAAGTTTTCACAGCTGTGGATCATTCAGGTAACAACACAGTATTAAGAATCAAGGGGATGTAAACTTTTGAACGGGGTCATTTTTATAAATTCAACTATTATTTTCTCTTGTGGACTATATGTAAACATCTTTTATGTGAAATATCTTATTCAGGTCAGCACTAAATAAACAATAACACGCATTTTGTATGATCCCTCTTATTTTGGTAAAATAATAAACATTTTGCAGACTCTGAAAGGGGGATATAAACTTTTGAGCTCAACTGTATCTGTGTACCATCTGCATTTTGTGTTGTATTCATTATCTAATTTCAACTGCAACATACTGTAATGGAGAGGTGAAATAACACTAACTTTGTCTATTACTACATCTATGACTACATCTATTATTACTACATTACAATAGTCCAATTTGGAGGTTATAAAACCATGTACTAGCTTCTCAGCATCATGTTGTGAGAAAATATTTCTTATGTTTCTCATATAATAATATGCAATTTCACAAAAGCTATTTATAGTAGAATCAAATAGTAAACAGACATCAAGGTCCTTAACTGTAGCTGTTGGATTGACAGAACAATAACGATAGTAAACTGGTGGACTTATCATGAGCAGACTTAATACTCAAGAACAATACTTCAGTTTTATCAGGATTTAGGAGAAGAAAGTTTCTAGTTATCCATGCTTGTATCCATGTTGTATATCTGTGCCGATGAATCTGTCTGAACTTAAAAATACACCAATCAGCCATGGCAGATCTTCTGGGGTATTCCCGGTATGCAGTGGTTAGCCCAAGGCTCACTGATGCGTGTGGGGAGTGAAGGCTAGTCCGTCTGGTCTGATCCCATAGAAGAGCTACTGCAGCACAAATTGCTGAAAAAGTTCATGCTGGCTATGACAGAAACGTGTCAGCGGCTTGTTGCGTATGGGGCAGCGGTCAGAGTACCCATGCTGACCCCTGTCCACTGCAGAAAGCACCTACACATGCACATGAGCATCAGAACTGGACCAAGGAACAATGGAAGAAGGTGGCCTGGTCTGATGAATCACGTTTTCTTTTACATCATGTCAACGGCTGGGTGCGTGTGCATCTCTTACCTGGGGAAGAGATGGCACCAGGATGCACTATGGGAAGAAGACAAGCTGGTGGAGGAAGTGTGGTGCTCTGGGCAATGTTCTGCTGGGAAACCTTGGGTTCTGGCATTCATGTGGATGTTACTTTGACACATACCACCTACCTAAACATTGTTGCAGACCAAGTACACCCCTTCATAGCAACGGTATTCCCTAATGGCAGCGGCCTCTTGCAGCAGGGTAATGTTTGACATGAACATTATCAGAAGCTCTTGTAAATGTAAATTTACACACTAACATGGACACAGAACAACTGCACTTTTACTGCAGTATTAAAATACACAGCAAAATATACTGCAAAAAACACTGCAGTATATGTGCAGCAAAATTCATGCAATACAAATACAGTACTACTGAATGACAGGAGTGCAGTAAAATGGACGCAGTACTACTGCAGTACAAGTGCAGCAAATTGTACAACACAGTACAGCTACAATATTATTGCAGTAAATGTGCATGAAAATGGATGCAGTATAAATGCAGTATTACTGCAGTAGTATTACAGCTTTTATATTGCAGTTGTACTGCATCCATTTTACCGCACATGTACTGCAATGTTTAAACTGCATGTTTTTCAAGAAAGATTGAAATTTCTTGGAATAGAAGTAAAGACGTGCTGACTCATTAAGCCTTAATAAAGCACATTCAAATAAAACAGCCAGAGCATGTCAAAATGTTTAATACATTATATGGCCAAAAGTATGTGGACACCTGCCCATCACAGCCATATGTGGGCCGAGCCCAAACCAGGTGCAGAATGACAATACCCCTGTGCACAAAGCGAGGTCCATAAAGACATGGTTTGCCAAGGTTGATATGTTCCAAAATGTAGTGGAAAGCCTTCCCTGAAGAGTGGTTATTATAACAGCAAATGGGGGACCAATTCTGGAATGGGATGTTGAGCAAGCACATATGGGTGTAATGGTCAGATGTCCACATAATGCATGTTCTCTCATATGTTCTGACCATGGGGGTGTCATGTCATGCCCCTAATGTAAATGAGTGTGCAAATGTGTGTGTATGCATTAGGGTTGTTACAGTGTCATGGTTGACAAAATACTGATTAAAATGCACTTCTTTCTATTGCCAACTACCCATTCATGTTTTACCACATGAAATTCCTTACTCCACCAGGGTGCTCCCTGGACCCATCTCTGACTAGGATAGAGCAGGTGCTGAGGATGAAATAATAAAAACAATAATAAAGATAACTGTTGCTTCAGACTCAGCTGCTGTAATACTGAAGGGCTTTCATAGGGACTGCATACATTTGCATTCATACCTTTTGCATTAAGAAACCATGAAGGTACAATTACAAGCACATGTAGAGAACTGAAAAGAAAAGGATCAAAGAGATCTAGTGCCATAAACATCTTAATACTGTTCATATTTTAGTTTCTCTTTACTGGTGTTCGCTATAGTTTGGCTTGTCACAGTAATTTGCAGAACTATTGCTTCATCATGCCAGGCTTTTGGTTAAACTGAGCCATGGTGCCAGTTGCTTTTGTCTTTTTCCTGACTGTAGGCTATATGCACATTAGTTCATGTGCTAGTAGCCTATTTTATAGCAAATAAGCAGACTAATAGTAGCAAATAAAATATCCACTAATGAATATATAAACAAGACACAGATAAGCTGTGCTTGATTAAATTACCTCTTGAAGGCTTTTGCTTTTTACCATTACAAATAAAAGAGTTTGTATATGGAGAAATTATATCACCTTAGTTATTACTGCTACACAATAAATTTGTTTGTGCACCGGACTGAGGAGCCTAATCCAAAAGACTGTCAGATATCAGCATTAGGGAACTTCAAACTGTTCAAAACAGTCTGAGCATTAAGGTATAACAAGCAGTAATCATTAAATGTGATATACAGGGATATGTGTGATACTAGGGAAGCTAATTAGTGCAGAAAAAAGGGAATGTATAAAGATAATGGGGTTAGATCCTTAGTGTCTCAAGTCTGCATTACTTTGATAACAGAATATCCATATGTTTTCAAACCTGAACATTTTCTAAATGTTCATGCTTTACCAGGTTAGGAAAAACCTTTGACTTCCAGGAAGCTTGATATCTAATGAGTGAGTTTCTGCCGTCTCAGCGCTTTAGAGTGCAGTGAGATATCAATGCTAAGACCACAGCAGACTACATGAGAGCACGAAGGGACAGATGAAGAAATGAAAATTAAGGACAGAAGTTGGTGGCTGAGGCAGACAGGTGGAGTTTACAGAAGCAAAAGGTAACGGAAGGAGAAATGAGTGGCTCCTTCTGGGGCGTAGCACAGAATCCTGGCCCCTATGCAAAGACAGTGTGTGGGGGCCCCTTTCCCATCAGCCCATGATCCATGATCCATTATACTATTTATTGGTATCGATATTATTATTTTTCAAATATTAGCGAATAACTATACAAATATCACTCACTGGTAGAGTAATCTCTGGCAAATGACTGATGTAATATTTAAACCGACAGCATTAAAAAAGATGTATGGCATGTAAACGTATAGTATAATATAAAATGATATATTATTTCTATTCTATGTAAACAGAGCACCTCAGCCATCCCCTTAGAGATGAAAATGACAATATAACAATATTTAATTTGAACTGTGTGTTTTATTAACAGAGACATTATGTTTTGAAATGTTCCATAACATTTCAATCCTTTCAAACTATTTAACAGTACAAACACACTGTTTACATACTGTTTTCCATATTTGCTAACATTTTATCTCTAAAGTTTAGTCTCAAGCTCGAACGCTTCACGTGCTACTTCGAGTGACATAAGAACATTTAACACGCACATTTGTGCTCACCTGCTCGCTTTGGAAAGAAATTTGTGAGGAGTTGTTTTCCCTCACTTTGTTTCTTTTTCTTCTCCTCCCTCTCTTTTCTTTTCTGGTATCCCAATTTTTGTTTGGACATTGTGCGCGTCGCGACTCGAAAAATCACCGCACTCAGATGACTGCTTCACTAAGCTGACGCCACTCTCCCTCACAGCCAATCAGCGTTTGGAGTCGCTCCTGGACAACCAATCAAATCGTGCACACTGCGCGTATACTGCGCTCGTGGGAGGCAGGCGTGAGCCGGAGCTGGTCAAACAGGTGAGTAGCGCAGCCGCGGTATACGCGCAGTTTCACCACTGAAATAATAATAATTTCAGGATCTTCGAGGGCCCCTCACATACCACGGCCCTGTGTACTCAGCCACCCTTTCCCCCCACTTACGACGCCCCTGGTGGCTACTACATTGCCGTATTTTTGCTGAGGTTGTTTTCAAACAGATTATAAGTGAACTACAGACAAAAGGACAATGAACACCCAAGTGTAAGTGTAAATATCTGTGTAAATATGTGTATTCTGACCTTTAAAAACATGTTCATGTCAATGGTGTAGGTTTTCTGATACCTCGATGTAATGAATTTTTTAAATCATTCAATAAAGTTTGATTTAAATTGCAAGAGACATAAAGCAAGGAATAGAAGGGAAGTTAAAGAAAGGAGAGAGGGTGTAAACACACTCTTTACCTATAGTGGTGATGACGCTGCTGAGGTAGCCGGACACCATGAGCGACTGGATGAACGTGAGGTAACACATGTAAAACAAGAAGCAGCGCGAGTCGGAGAAGAGCACGCGCAGGTAGCGCCTGAGGGACACGCGGGCCAGCTGTGAGGGCAGCAGCGCTGCGATACGGCGCCTCCTCCCCGCCGCACCGGCCGCCTCCGCGCTGCCCGAGTTAGGAGACTCCTCGGTTTTGGAGAGGGAGCTGCCATCCGCCGCTGAGGCGAATGTTTTATCTTCTTGAGGGGGATTTTCAGGCCTATCTGTCTCCAAAACTTGTCTTTCGTTGAGCGTAGGGAGGCTTTTCGACTTCTGCGCCTGGACAGAGTCCTCACACACACAAGGCGAAGGTGTGACACAAGCGCTGGGATCCTCACGATCCCAGGAGGCCATTCTGAAGCAGGAGGGTGCGATTTTTAGGATTGTTTAGTGTGTTTCGGTAGCAGTTCCTCACGGCCAGATGCGGTTTGACCTCACTGAGAATATTCGCCATATAGCACTGTTTTTCTTCGGTAGCTTAGCATGGTGCAGTCGCCTGCGTTTGCTGTCGAGCCAGAACCCCGGGGTGGAAAGCAGCTGGTGAAGGACAGTGCTTTGGCAGCGATGCTGTCTTCCTCAGCAATAATCATTGTGGCCACAGACTAGCTATATTTAATAAATTCCTCAAACGTTTGCATTTCATATTAGCACAGGTTGCCACTATGGCACAGACTAATATAATAGCTTTAGATCTAGCCAGATGCCTTTATAGAGGCAAGAAAACTCAGATTATCCCAACACAAAGCATTCCCTCATCCAGGAGGCTATACTTCAAGCAAAGCAAAACGTAGAACTGATTAAACATGCATGTGACAGTTAACATCACATTCACCTCTCAGTGCCCAATAAACATAATCTAAAATCCTAACGGATGTGTTTAAAAGCAGGAGTACTGCAAGCCCACGGCGCAGCAGTTTAGCGCAGTTAGCATGCTTCCAGTGAGCTCACTGCAAACGTCCCGACAAAACAACACAAACGGCACCTCGTGCACTAGCGATGAACGTATTTTCTCCTCAGCACGCACGGATCCATTTTAAAATCGCATGATGAACAGTTTTATAGACACCAAAATAAAGAAGATGTGTCTTCTTGTGCTGTGTCCTTGGTAAGCAGGGGTCGCAGGAATTGCTGTTTACGGAGCATCGCTCGCGGGAGACGCGGACTCACTGCGGCGTTCAGTCAATTATGTGGAAAGCCATTGGTATCAAAACATATCGCTATGTCTACGTTAACACAAAGGTCCACTGGTCGATATGGTTCTAGCCAGGGTGATTTTTAATGACACTATTATTCATATCAAACGCATATCAATACAGTTTCCAGACTGTAGGCTAAAACTACCAGAAATAATTGTTTTAATTGTTATGAATCAATTCAGCAATTAACACCTTCAGGAGCAGGGGCAGGGGCAGGCTTGGAAAAAACCGACCTCGCTGTTTACTGCCCCAGCTCACTTTGTGTTTCAGTCCATTGCAAAATAGTAACATAATTTCATTTCATTCCAAATAGAACAAAATACAATAGAAGAAAAACAACCTGCAATATGCTAGCTCATCAACATGCGATATGCTAACTCATTTTTGTTAAAGCGTGAGGCACACATTAAAATTACCCAGCACCAGCAGATCCACTTTCAGGTTTCCACAACAATTAAATACTCTTTGATACTCAGGCCTGACCTCAAAGGAATAATAAATGCGTCTCCCATTTTCTCACTCACTCACACACACACAAGCAAATGCATTCATTTGGTGATATGTAAAAATTGTCCCCAGAGATTTCACACACAGATTCTAACTCAGGCGTTCTCAACCTGTTTTTGGCTAGTAACCCCGGGTTTTATGGGCACAAATCCCAACCCCCAGTCTTGTGATAGCAAATGGTACCAACAGTTAGTCAGGGTTTGTCAGTTAGTCAGGATCACAATACAGTATCTTGCAATCAGGAATGCACCATAAAAATATACTTATTTTTTATTTTAAATAACAGCTCTGCATGGTGCTAGGTCCTAGTGTAAAGGACATTTTGATTAATATGACAGCATGATGTGTATGTATAGGGGGGGTTAGCATGCTTGCCTTGCATCTCTTGGGTTAAGGGTCTGGTTAACGTCTCCGCCCTGCGTGTGTGGAGCTTGCATGTTCTCCCCTTGCTCTGGGGGTTTCCTCCATGTACTCTGGTTTTCTCCCCCAGTCCAAAGACATCCTCTAATTTGTCCATAGTGTGTGAATGGGTGTGTGACTGTGTGTGCAATTGTGCCCTGTGATGGGATAGGCTCCAGGCTCCCTGCAGCCCTGTGTAGGATAAGTGGTATGGAAAATGGATGGATAGATGACAGCATGATGGACATGATGCTGCTGCAGTCTGGTGTAAAATGGACTTAAAAGGAGCTCCAAATTGAATAAAGGCTAATGACATTTCAGTAATAATAATTTGAATGAAGGCTAAATAAATTTTAGTAGAGTTTTTTTTTTCCCAATTATTGGTAATTATTATTACTGGTAAAAAAAAAAAAATCTCCTGTGACCCATCCACATCTCAGGTGACCCCACCTATGTTGTAACTATTACAAATATTGTGGAGAATCAGAATTGTTGAAATAATGTGATCAGTGCAAGTGTATTGTACAACTAAAAATACAACTGAAAAGAATTCTGATCTGGGCACAGGTTCACAGGAAAATGTATAACATAGGGGAGCTGCCAACTGAATGTAGCTTTGCTTTTACTTAGGGGCACAACAGTGGCTGTAGCCTTGGCCAGGGTACCTGGATCATTTTCAGATGCAGTGCTGTTAGCTGTGGTAGTCTTTCTTCTGGAGTGTCTGCTTTGGTTTCAGCATTGTTGTTGTTTTTAATCCTTGTCCTTGATAACCTTAGTATTTGTGTCATCAATTTTAGTTTTATTTGAAATATTACTTGAAACACACACACACACACACACACACACACACACACACATATTTGGACAATGACAGAGTTTTTGTGATTTTGCCTTTATACACCACCACAATGGATTTGAAATAAAACGGTTCTAGTATAAAGTGCATCAGATGACACTAGTGCAAAAGAGTAACAATATAAGTTGCTGTAAATGTAAACATAAGGGGTAGCAGCCAGGTAGAGAGTATAAAGATAATATACAGTATATAATAAATATTTGTAGCAGCAGAAATTGAATACAGAAATGTGCAAAAATTGCAAGGAGGATGGGATGATGTTCAGTTGTGTGTGTGTGGGGAGGGGTTTTTTAGTCCAGTCTCTGAGTGTTGAGGAGTCTGATGGCTTGGGGAAGAGACAGTGCAATTCCCAAACCAGGCAGTGATGCAGCTTCTCAGTTACTGACTGGTTTTGAGGGACCAGGTGAGGTCCACCGCCAGGTGAACACCAAGAAATTTGGTGCTCTTGACGATCTCCACGGAGGAGCCACCGTTGTTCAGCAGGGAGTGGTCACTCTGTGACCATCTCTTTAGTTTTAGTTTTTCAACAACCATCTCTTTTCAACAACCTCCTCTCTGTATGCTAACTCGTCGTTCTTGCTGATGAGACCCACCATGGTCCTGTCATCGGCGAACTTGATGATATGATTTGAGCCGTGCATTGCTACACAGTCGTGAGTCAGCAGGGTGAACAGCAGTGGACTGAGCACACAGACCTGGGGGCCCCAATGATCAGTGTGGTGGTGTTGGAGATGCTGTTCCTGATCCTGACTGACCAGGATCTAGTCACCTCTCGAGGGAGGTGTTCAGGCCCAGCAGGTTCAGCTTTCCAATCAGGTGCTGATTGTGCTGAACTGAAGTCTATGAACAGCATTCGAACATATGTGTCTTTTTTGTCCAGGTGGGTGAGGGCCTGATGGAGGGTGGTGGTGAAGGTGTCATCCATTGAGCGGTTGGGACGGTATGCGAATTGCAGGGGCTCCAGTGCCTCTCGAACCACTTCATGATGATGGGTTTGAGTGCAATGGGATGGTAGTCATTGAGGCAGGACAGTGGAGACTTCTTTGGCATGGGGACGATGGTGGTGGGCTTGAAGCACATTAGAACGACGGCACTGCTCAGGGAGGTGTTGAAGATGTCCGTGAAAACATCCGCCTGCTGGTCTGTCTCTGCTGTCCTTGAAGTGGCTGTGGATTCTCTGGATTCGCTTTGCCTCTCTGATGGCCCGGGACAGTTTAGCCCTCGCTGTTCTTAGGGCCGCCTTGTCGCCAGCTCTGAAGGCAGAGTCTCAGGTCCTCAGCAGCGCACGCACCTCCGCAGTTATCCACAGCTTCTGGTTGGAGCTTGTGGTGATGATCTTGGAGACAGTGACGTCATCAATGCACTTGCCGATATAGCTAGTCACTGATGTATATTCCTCCAAGTTGATGAAGTTGCAGTCAGTTGCTGCTTCCCTGAACATGTGCCAGTCAGTGTTCTCAAAACAGTCCTGAAGTGCAAAGATGGCTCCTGCTGGCCAGGTGTTCAGCTGTTTCAGAACCGGTTTGGAGCGTCTGACGAGCGGTCTGTATGCTGGGATTAGCATAACAGAGATGTGGTCTGAGAAGCTGAGGTGGGACAGGGCTCCGCCTGGTAAGTGCCGGGGATGTTTGTGTAAACAAGATCTAGCGTGTACTTCCCTCTCGTTGCAAAGTCCACATACTGATGGAATTTAGCACTGACTTGAGATTTGCATGGTGCTGCATTTTGAGCTACTTTTGAGCTACATTTAAAAAAAATACAGAGCAGTAAACAGTAATAAATGCAACAAAGTCAATATTTGGCGTGACGATCCTTCGCTTTAAAAAAATAGTAGTCTCAGGTACAATTTGTGCAGTTTTATAAGGAAATTAGCGGTAAGTTTTACTCAGTGTCTTGCAGAAGCAGCCACAGTTCTTCTGGAGACTTTGACTGTCACACTCGCTTCTTATTTTTGCAGCAAAACCTAGCAGCCTTCATTATGTGCTTTTTTTGTCTGAAAAGTGTCTCTTATGTAATATGCTGCTTTCTTTACTGACATACAAACATTTTCCTGTAACATTTAATTTTGTGCTGGAAAACTAATGTTTGGAAATCTAAAATGTTTTTGTACTGAATCAATAATGTAGAAGTCATAAAATAAAAATCTGTAACAAAGTTTGTACTAAAAAAAATAGACTTTTGCACAGTACTGTATGCCGGGTATATATCTGATATGTACCAGACTCTGTAGAGGTCCATGAGACTAATGGAGGGCTATGGAATTAATTTTGTGGCAAAAGTTTTAAATAAGATTCACAATTCGCAAAATATTAATTAGCAAAATGTAAAAAATATATTGCAAATGTAAGTAAGAGAATCAAATCAAAATAAAATTTTCAAAAAGATTACTTCTAATTCACACTCATTTTGCTTTCTTTTTTTTTTTCCTATTTGCAGATTTTTCTGATGCATTTTTTTTTTTTTTTTGCTTCTGTAATCACTCTTCTGCAATCTTTATCTTGCTTCTGCAGTCTTTTTTTGCTTCTGACTTTTGGCACATTTTTTTTTTTACAGGGACATGGGTCTTAGAAGAAGGCATTCACCTTAAGCTCTACTGGTCGACCGATTTTGGAGTGGAAGATGCTCTGAAATTTAGCCACGCCCACTCCATTACTGGAGGCGAGTCCTCTGCCATGGTGGAACAAATGGAGCCGAGTGCTCAGCAGCAGGGAAACTGTATTGTAACTACATTAAAAAGCTGACACAATAATATATGTAGCAATTCAATTGTTTGTAGGTGCCTTCATGCACATTTTTTCATCATACAAGTGCCTTCATTCCATCCAGTTAAGTGGCAGTTTAAACAGATAACATTAGCTAGTGACAAGGTAGTGGTGCAGACAAAAAAATGACTTGTGGCTATCAAATTACAATGACCAACCGAATTTTTAATTCACATAATTTTTACCACGTTATCAAAGAATATTTATTTCTTCCCTATAATGTTACTGCTTTTAATGTTAACACTAGTTAAGGAAGAGGCAAAATGGCTGATATGATTAACAATCCCTATAAATTAAGTATGCTTTGCTATTTTTGAGCTATTTTTTTAAATATCTTATTTAAGGTGGCAATAAGTCTTAAACTTTATAACATACACTAACTTCCTGAGAACAGAACTACAGTCAACTGAAAACATGAAAGACAATCATTGGGCTTTGGTACAATGATTGTCTTTCATGTTTTCAGTTGACTGTAGCTTCTTAGCTATAGTTGAATGTGAGGAAAAAATATTTTACTGGTACCACACCACATTAAGAAGGTAGAACACAGTCTGGCAATGAGGTAGGTCTATTAAAGTTAGAAGTTTAATATTAAAGTGCTGATAATTCAAATTATTTTACAATTTTAATCATCAAATTTATCAGATATTCACCGCAACTCTATGAAATAGATATATAATGTAATGATGCATTTGTGGTATATGGTACTTTTAATGCATGCTTTTTCAATAATCACTGAGAGAAGGGGGAAAAAAGAGCACAGAGGGAGAGATATACACAAACAAATATTTGACTCAGTACAATTAAACAGTCTAACCTGATTAAGTGTAGTTTATGGAAGAATTAATTTTTTTATTGTGAATGTTTGTTATGGTGGTAGTCACAATTTGCTCTTCCACTTTCCTGAATCTCCAACTATAAATATGCAGAAATACAAACACACAAAAATGTGTATTAGCAAAACTGAGAACTGAACCATAAATCACATAAAACAGATATATTTGAGCAAAAAAGTTCAGTGATTATTCATTATTAATATTCAGTGATATACAAATGGAGCGTACCCAAGCAGACTGTTCCCTCCTTCTGTAGTTTTTTTAAGTGATGAACCAGGTTGATTTCTGCAGCTCTGTGTAAGTGTTCAGGGGTATCCTAATAAAAAAAATCAAAACATACAAAATACATAAGGAGCACTAATCCAAAGCCATATGCGTACATAACATCAATCAGCAGACACCACAACACCTTGTACACCAGTTTAACCAGGGCAGAGGAACTGAAGGCATCCCCAGGGTTATCTCTCAGTACAGACAGAATCTGTTGCTCCCGGGCGGAGCGATGGGTGATGTACTCCCGAATCTTATTGCACGCACTTAACACCACAGGACCATGACCTGATGAAGGACACAGACCACACTAAGTCATGACTAACAGAATAAACTGCTGCGGTTAGGGGTGTAAAGATACAGTCCAGTCAAAAATAGAAATTTGATTCGATTCTCAAAATATTTTGTACAAAATTTGAATGAAGAAAAATTATGAATGAACACACTTTTATTTCTGAATCAATAACAATGCAAAGCAATATTTGTCTGTATAAAACTAACTACAAAATTGATGTGAACAGAGGTTTAATATTGGAATCTAAATGTACTACAGGTTCACCATATCTTAATAATTAAATATATAAATTAATAAATTCTCCCAATCTTTTTTACTGAATAAACAGTGTACTGCTCGCTTAACCATTATAATGTGGTCGCATAATCGTATATTGAATCCACAAGTGCAGACCTTGCAGGCTCTCCACAAAAGAACAAGAGCACGTAACCAGCATGCTCTCTATATTTTAACTCTATGGATTGTGTAGATTGGGACCTCTGGTCTTCAAACAGTGCAACTGTACATGCAGCATTAATAGAATGCTGATTTGCACTATGTGAATCGCACATGCCCACGATGGCCATCGTAAAATATATGCATTGCAGTGCATCGTGTCGTGATGTATCGTTACACCCCTAGCTGGGGTGCATTCAAAGGTAGTCACTGTGGGCTGTATTCAGAGCTAAGATAAATACGCGTAATGAGGCATTAATTCCAAAATGTACAAGATCATACAGTTGACCCTGGAGTTGTGAGGTGGCAACGCTACCATATTTCCTACTCAATCAAGAAAATGTATAGCCAACCCCTCTATCGACTGTACACACAAAATAATGACAAATGGAAAAATTACCTACTTGCATTAATTAATTAATTCACTCATTCAGAGCCGATCCCACAATCACATTTAAAACAGCTGGACTGTGTTAAAAAGCTCTTTGTAATGTTTGCCTTAACTCTTCTACAGCTGTATACTGTAATGATTTATACTCTCACTAACCACTGTCAGAAGAGCATGAGTTCCTTTTCTTGTCTGGTTCCTCTCAAGGTTTCTTCCTCATGTTGCCTCAGTGAGTTTTTTCCTTGACACTGGTTTGCTTATTAGGGATTATGTTATATCTTGATTTCTGAAGCTGCTTTGTGACTATTGTTAAAAGCACTATACAAATAAAACGGAATTGAAGTAAATTTTTAGATGCTGAGTACAGAGCCTTGAGCATTTATTTTTAGTGATAACTATTAGGATGTAAAGACAGTCTAATAAACTTATTTTTAAAATGTATTATGCCATCTGTGTTATTAATGCTTTAACTTCATGGTAGCTGTCAAAGCACACACACACACCTGGGTAGATGATGTCTGCATTGATGTCAAGCAGTAACTGCAGTGAGCGCATGTAATCATGTAGGTCCTCAAACACAGCTGTCCCTTCCCCCAGAATACAGTCTCCTGAGAACACCGCTCCCTCCTCCTCCAGATACAGAGCCATGTGGTCATCAGTATGGCCTGGGGTGAACAGCACCCTGCACATATACACTAGTTAAACATGCATCCATCATGTACAAACACACAATTATTATATAGATGTGCAAACACACTCTCACTACCTGCATAGTGTACACTCTTCCTATTATGTGACATACTTACCGTAATGTGGCTCCCTCAGTCTTGATAACATCACCGTCCTTAAGGTATGTATATTTCCTCTTCCCATCCCCAATTGCCTCTGTCTGTGGGGGAGAACGAGGGAGCTTACTCACCTGCAAATCTGAATGCCACACATGCACACACAATCACACACAATGAACACTCCGCCATGTTAATCACATTCATTTCATACAACATTAAAAATCTGTATGCAGTATTGTCAAGAACCCCACACATTCTAGCAAAGGGTTGCTGGATTTTATACAACTATTCGTGCTGTCTATTGCCTGCTTGTACAGTTTAGTGTGTCAAAATGGAGCTTTATAAAAATTCAAGTGTAAGTCTACTTTTGAATTTTTATAAAGTTAAAATGTAAATCTATTCAAAAGTAAATCCACCTCGAGAAAAATGGAAATCTACCAAGAGAAGAGAGGAACCCAGCTTTATGTTAACCTGAGGAACCTAGCTTTATACAAAATGTAAATGAATATGAAAAGAAAGTGCAATTAGACTATAAAGATGATGTATACGCGAGGGTTTAACGTGTGTGTATACATGTATATGAGTGCAGGTGTGTGTGTGTGTGTGTGTGTGTGTGTAAAGCTCTGACCTGAGTGTATGGTTGTAAGGATGTCAGGTACTCCTCCTGTGTGGTCATGGTGCCAGTGTGTGACAAGGATCTCCTGGATGGACGACTCGCTCTGACACAGAGCTTGCTTCAGATTAGAGATGTACTCAGGAACAGAAGGTTCCCCAGTGTCTATTAACACACGCCTCACACACCCCCATACAGGAGACAATCACAGAGAACCACATGCACAATATATGAGGAGGAAAAAATAGTATAATGTATTTCCTTTAAAGAGGAAAAAAAGAAAAGAAGAAGAAGAAAAAACTGAAAACCACCAAAAAATGGACCAAAAACTGATCATAGGAAGTGTTCACACTCATTCTTCTCACATTACCCATTTACATTTGCAATAATTGCCTTCTACTGTGTCCAGGATTTCCAGCAGTGCAAGATCAGATCACTATATAGGCATACTGGTTTTGCTAATTTGTTAGTTTTCATTTCTTTTAATCTATAGAGGCATTTGAGCAGCTGTAGTATTCAGGGCAAAGGTTCTAAGGGGGCAGACAGGGGCCAACAAAGACTATATCATTTATTTTCTCTAATATCTGATTCTCAGGTGTATTAAATGACCCTCAGCTGGGGCTGTGTTAATCTATGTGCAGAGCCCAGGGCTGATATCACAATTCTTTACGAAAAACCTTGCAGCAGAAGTTGCAGAAAAATGCAGCAAACAATTACAGTATTTAAAAACATAATTATAATTTTGTTATCAATCAATCAATCAATCTATTTGAGCGCCTAAAACCTATTCGCGCTGCCCCGCCCCCAAACTTTGCTGCGCCTGCGCATTTGCTATGCCATAATATACTGGGAAATTCATCCATAATGCATAAATATAAAGGTTTCGTTTGTTTCATTAGATTTTGTGCGAGTTATCTCAGATCCGATTATTAGCCTATTGCTTGTTAGCTGCCAGTCAGATCACACACTTCCGTGTTAATGATGAATTTGGTGACTAACAACAAAAGGAGTGAATATAATTAACACCACTTTTTACCTCTAATTTTGTATAGGTATAATTTTACATCTTACTGGTACCTTTTCCCATTCCCCACCAAGTAGGTGTTGGTTCCCTGCAGGGTCATGGGTCCGGGATTACAGCCCAGCACGCGCAGAACCCTGCAGGAAAGCTGCTCGATGCGAGGAATCACAGCGGACATTTTCCCCAGGAAACAACTAAACCCGTTTTTAAACGACCTAATTACACGGTTTTAACTCTTATTCTGCCTGACACCACCGAACTGTGCATTTACCCAATACTGGCCGCTACACTTGACATTGGCTTGTACATTAAACTTTTAAAATAAACAACTTCCGATACAAAGTTCAGGCACGAATGCCATAATACAAGTCTTTCACCCTGAAAGGTATGAGGCCACATTAATACCATTATCAATTCGTAGAAATTATTTTGTACTTTCTTTTGTGAAAAAAATAAAATAAAATAAAATAAAAAAAATTGAGCAATACAAAACGTGAACCTGTAAAAATAATTTGTACATTTGAAACATAAACTGTGCAATGGTAAAAATAGTCTGCAGATTTGTAAAACAATAGGCAAGATTGTGCACCAAGTACAAAAGTACATGACATTAGAAGTACAAACCAGAATTTACAAATATATTTATATCGAATGTGAACTAATCAGCCCTGACCCGTCCACAGCTGGAGTGGACTGAGACCACTGGCTGTAATGTAACTTAAGAATTAAACTCACCTTTTATACTGTATATCACTAAACTGTAATCTGACAAGAAACCTACATCTAATCTCCTTATGGAGCTTGGAAGTTGGCAAAATATTTGAATATGAATTTCATATATTTGAATTATATATATGTATTAAATAATTTTTTCTTATTTTATAAAATCATTGGTAATAAATTAACATTTTTACTTTTTTTTTTCCTTTGTTTGACTTACTAGAATTAAGATGTCAGTTTTTTTTTTTTTTGTTGTTGTTTTTTAAATCAGAACCCTAAGATTTAAAAATTTAAAAATTAAAGCATTAAATCTCAAAAATACAGATTTTATGTAAATAAGGTCATCTGGCATGTAGTAGACACTTTCAGAGAGGTCAGTTTCAGCATTTAGCCAGTCACAGTCATCTGCCATGAAAGTATTTAATAGAAGCTGGACAGCATTTTGTGTAACAACAACCAGCCTGTAGATGTTTAATATGCTGTAATTAATAACCATGAAGTTTCTCATGTCATTCAAGAATGCTTCGTAATGTTCGTATACTAATGACAATAATGTTAATATTGCTAAGTGACATTAAAATCTCATTGTGGTCTAAGCCAAGCATGAAGTAAAATTTCATTCATTCTGTCAGCTGCTCCATTTGCACCTATGAACTGATAACCAGATTATATTGTAAAAACAAAATCAGTTAAGTTGCTTTTATAACATATTTATCTCGTACAGGATATTTCCTGTAATAACCTGACATTTCGTCTGAGTAATGTGATATTTGGCAAAATAACGCAATGGTTTTTCATGTAGTAATGTGATATGTTTCTTGTAATAACATGATATTTTTCTTATAATAATGTGATACTGATTGGATTTTTTTATTTCATGTGTTGCAGCACACAGCTTCTGTAGCTATGGAGTGGAGTGTGTCAAGTGTGTCAAACAACTACCGGTCAGCAACTACCGACCGGTATCACTTCTCTCTTTTCTTTCTAAAACCCTTGAACGGACTGTCTATAATCAGCTGTCTTGCTATCTCTCACAGAACAACCTCCAAGATCCCAATCAGTCTGGCTTTAAACCGGCACACTCCACAGAGACTGCCCTTTTGGCCGTCACTGAGCAGCTACATGCCGCTAGATCAGCCAAACTGTCTTCAGTTCTCATCCTCCTTGACCTTTCAGCAGCGTTTGACACGGTGAACCACAAGACTCTCCTATCCACCCTCATGAGCCTAGGAATTCGTGGTGCAGCACGGCAATGGTTTGCTTCCTACCTGGAAGATCGGTCATATCAGGTGACATGGAGGGGATCTACATCTGCTCCTCGCAGACTCTCCACTGGTGTTCCACAAGGCTCAGTACTTGGTCCTCTCCTGTTCTCCCTCTATACCCGATCTCTTGGTGCGGTCATATCCTCACATGGGTTTTCATACCACTGCTATGCAGATGACACTCAACTCATCCTCTCCTTCCCTCCCTCAGACTCTCATGTTTCTGCTCGGATATCAGCTTGTCTGGCTGACATCTCATCATGGATGACAACTCACCAGCTGAAACGTAATCCCACCAAAACTGAACTGCTGTTCATCCCATGTGATTCATCCCCATCTCAGGATCTTGCAATTTCCCTAGACAATTCTCTGATCTCGCCTTCGGTTACCGCACGCAACCTTGGGGTAACCATGGACAATCAACTGTCCTTCTCCTCTCACATTGCTAATCTAACATGCTCATGTCGATTTCTCCTTTATAACATCAGAAGAATTCGTCCATTTCTTTCCTCACAGGCCACACAGGTGCTTGTTCAGTCCCTTGTCATTTCGAGACTGGACTACTGCAACTCACTCCTGGCAGGTCTGCCTCTGAGCGCCATTCGTCCTCTGCAACTGATCCAGAATGCAGCTGCACGACTGGTTTTCAACCTTCCTAAATTTTCCCACACCACCCCATTGCTGCGCTCCCTCCACTGGCTTCCTGTAGCTGCCCGCATCAGATTTAAAACACTAATGCTCGCCTACAAAGCCAAAAACGCACCCACTTATCTCAAAGCACTTATCACACCTCGAGCGCCACCACGCTCCCTCCGATCCTCTAGCACTGCTCGACTGGTCCCTCCATCTCTCAGGGTACAAGGAAGGCATGCATCGAGACGCTTCTCTGTTCTGGCACCAAGGTGGTGGAATGAACTTCCCCTAGATGTCCGAACAGCTGAGTCACTGGCAGTCTTCAAACGACGGCTAAAGACTTACCTCTTCATAAAATACTTAAATTAGCACTTTCACAAAAAAAAAAAAAAAAAAAACCCTCCCCAACAGAGTTTTGGACTGATGGTATTCCTAGTTTGTGACCTACCGAGCCAATATCAGAATGTATTTTTGATAGACTTCAAAGCACTATTGTAAGTCGCTCTGGATAAGGGCGTCTGCCAAATGCCATAAATGTAAATGTAAATCAAACAAAACCAAACAGACAAACAAACAAAAAAAAACAGAAGATGGACCTTAATGAGGTAACTGGTAAATACTTTTGATTGCAAAGTCAGGGTTTTTATTTGAGAAGCAGCATTGTCCTGTTGCATAACCCAATTTCATCCAAAAATGTTTGAGACATGTATCCCGGAGCCAGCTCTAAAAAGACTGTACAGCTCCATATATATGGGGCTAGCTTCAAATGGGTTAGCATGTAACATGTGATAGCACATTTCTCATAGCTCCTGTAAGCAACATGAAGCAGAAAGCAGTGTAGATTCACTGAAGAAATAATCACCCAGGTGGAGCAGAGAAGGAAAGGGCAAGACAAAGAAAAGCCCTCCAAGCAGATGCTGCAAAATATAGATATAACAGACATATTTAAAGTAACTTCAAATGCAAGTCAGTCTGATCTGCAAACTATCTAGCAAGTAAAACCACAACTACCTGAATAATTGACATCATTAGTCTGTACAGCTTAACATATTTTTATTATAGTTCATTCAGAAAGTCATTGGATATTTTTCTAAGATTGTCCGTAAACCTCTGTATAAAAATGAAGCCCATCTTCGTCTTCTGAAGCTATTCCTTTGTTGACTTGGATTTGTGATTTGGGTCAATATCATGCTGGAAAGTGAAATGATTTTCTTTGTATTCAGCTGTTTAACAGAGGCCTGCATTTTGTGCCAAAGTAGATTGGTATTTGGTATTTGGATTCCCCTCCAACAGCCCCATATCATAATGCTACCACCACCATGCTGAATCTCTGGGTATGGTGTTTTTGGGGTGATAAGCTGTCTTGTTTTTGTGCCAAACATATCTTTTAGAATTATGCCGAAAAAGTTCTACATTGGTCTCATCAGACCGTAACACATTTTGCCACATGGTTTGGGGTGATTTAGGTAGGCTCGGATGAGGTTTTTTGTGTGTGAGAAAGTGATTTCGTCTAGTCACTCTACCGCATAGCCTTGACAGGTGAAGAATATGAGAGATTGTTGTCATCACTTGCCAGATATTTCTGCTGTAGGTCGTTTGAAAGCCTCTCTGACAAGTTTTCTTCGAGGGACATCCTGTTCTTGGTGAAGTCACTGTGGTGCCCCATTTTCTCCACTTGTTGATGATGGCATCTACGGTTTTGCAAATTTTTTGTACCCTTCTCCTGATCGATATGTTTCAACAATGAGATCCTGTACAAGCTCTTTTTGTTTTCCAATTAACTTTTGTTGGTTGCTATTCTAAAATCTTCTTGGGGTGATAAGCTGTCTTATAGTGTATATAGATATAGTATTTCTCTTACACCACAGTGATTTGCCAACAATTACAATTTTTAATTTATGATGATGAATGAATGAAACATTGTGCTTTTTATGTAATGTTGGCAAGACTCGATTCTTCAGGAAAGAGGAGTTTGTGCTTTCTAGTTTCTCAGTAACATGAGAAGCTGTGTTTTTTGTCTCATTAACTTCAAGAGAGAATCAAAAGGTGATCCTGGTGAAGGAACGACTGTTTATAGCTACTCTAACATAATCAATAACTGAAACTAACGTTCATGTCGGGAAGCTTACTGACTTTTATGTAGTAATAGTGAAAGTAGTAGTCAACATTGATAGTGACTAGTGACTAATGACTAGCAGTGTTGTGGACTTGAGGCACAAATTTGCTGACTTTTGACTCAACTTCACATAATCAAAGAAAACTTGGGACTCAACTTTGACTTTTACATATGTCACAATGACTTGTGATGGTTCACTTGGATTCGAGCTCTTCGGCTTGGAAAAGGCTTGATACATTTTCAAACCCAGAGGCTAAAAAATCTACATTTAACAGTGTGCAGTGAATCAATGTCTCTTTTTTTCCCAACAAACAGTTCAAGAATATCAGAAGCAAAAGCAACAACTTTAAATTTTGTTTGGCATTTGAAGCTACACAAAGCAAACCCCAAGACAAAGCCAAACTGATCTCAGATAGATAGGTGAAAATAATCATTACCTCATCTCATCTGAAACTGAACTGAAATATTCAGTTTTTATAGTGATGCGTCCTTCAAATACCCATATATTTTCATTGTGTACTAACATTTGATTTTTTATTATTATTATTATTATTATTATTATTATTATTATTATTATAACCTTTATATCATCAGTATTATAGAAGAATTATGAAAATACAACTTTTTTAAAGATTTAGGCCAGCATCAGCTAAAAGAGTGGCAACATACACATAGTCATTCGAGCAGGTAGTTATGAGAAGGCACTATACCGTAATAAAGTTTTTGTTTTTTTAAAAAATATTAAAAGTAAGGTTTGTGAGGTATTACCTCATGAGTATGTTGGTCACTAGATCATTGTATTGTGACCATCTGGTTTATGAATGTCAGTATGTTTTGTTTCAGATTTTTGTGACTATTTTAACAACAGTTTGTGAGGACAAGTCTGAAGTCCTCCATGGCAATAGTAGGTTTTCATGTTATGCAAATGCAGACTAGCTGAAAATTTAGGTAGTTCTTTTCTTGTTCAGAAGTAATCAGAAAAAAACGTCATACTGCTTCAATCTGATCGAGCTCATCAGAGCTCATTTCACGTGTTCATTTCACTAGTTTTCATGTTTTATGTTTCATATTACATGTTTAGTACAATTTGTTTTTGGGTAGAAGAAACAGAAAAAGAAGTAGAAGAAAAATACCAAGAAAAGCAAGTGTTCCAAGCACTAAGAAGGACACAGAAAATGTATAACTATTGCACATACAGTTAAACTTTATTCACAAGACTGCAGCATTTCATTTGATGAGAGAGCAAAATAGATTATAATAGAATTCTGGTTGTATATACAATAATCAGAATCATAGAAAAGAGGTGTAATTAGCAGAACAGGGTAGTACATCTTTTACTAGCCAAACCTCTGCAGTCTGCCCAATATACCATCACAGCACATTATACATTTTAATTATGTCAAGCCAAACCTTAGACCAACTAGTGTAAGAAAAAGAGACTCAGTATCCACTCTTTGCTCCTACACACATTGGTCACTTACTTATAAGTGTACTTATGTCTACTGACTGTAGGCTATCTGTTGCTATGCACACGTTGTAAGCTTCGCTCAACCCATCTTTCGGCACCACCATAGCACCACCACTCACCAGATATTATTTGGGTGGTGTACTGTTCTCAGCACAGCAGTGACACTGACTTGGTAGTGTTATGTTAGTGTGTATAGGGCTGGTCCAAGTATACAGTCAAACACTGTACAATTACTGTTTACTTTATTACACACCTACCATGTTGGTCCACCTTTTGAGTGCACAGTTTCAGATTCTAGTTAATCATTTTCCATATATTATTTATGTTAATCTGCCTCTTATGTTAATCTGTCCTCAATCAGTATCAGCTTCAGATCACAGGTCTGCATTTAGCTGGATTTTTTGTTGTTTGGTGGACTCTCAGCCAAGCAGTGACACAAAGGCCGAGCAGCACTGCTGCACCTATATACATGCACCAGCACCATATATAGACCATTCTCAGTGGCAGTACATAAACCAACCAAAGTGAAATAAAACTGTATTTGCAGACCTTGATACTGAATTTATTCCTTTAAACAGAGGTACATTTACCAGCGTTTGGGCCTTTACCGAGTACATCTTCAAGAGCACTTTCCATAGCTGCATGTTATGTAATATCAATAAACAACTTCAGTTACTCTTGTTATTGTAGCATAATTTTAGATGCAGATGTATTAAATGTCCTTTTCAGCATTGGAAACAAGCTATTGGTAGCTTATCACAGTATTACATTTGACAATGACTAAACATGGGCCACCAGCCACCGGAGATTTAAGAGTGGCCAAAAATGAAATGCACATTTACATGTGGAGGAAAAACCTAAAGCTATATGATTAATATATCCAAACATATAACGTCTTTTTTTATATCAATAGAATGTCTGCACTGCGAGGCCAGTACACATAAAAAAATGGGGGAAAAGCTTTTAATGAAACTTTATATACACCATCCTGATAGAGAGAATGAGGCAGAGAATGAGAAAGAAAACAAGAAGGAGAGGGAGAGGGGATGTCTCTTGCTGCTTGATTTCTCACTAAGGAAGGGATTTGAGGATAGCGTTCACCTCTTCTGCTACTGCAGTCAATGCAAACTCAAACTGCTCCTGAGAAAGAGAAAGGAATGGTTAGAATGACTATGTAAGATTTTGTATGTATACCTGTGCATGCATGTGTACCTTGGTTTGAACCATGCCAGGTCTCTGATCTCTCAGGTGTTCCAGTGTAGCAGCAATATCAATCTCTTTAGCACCTACAAAGAAACAGAGAGATGAAATGCATATTAAAAATATACTTCACTTCAATATCTAGGAGCTGGGGACTGTGATGTGCTGCTGCATTCCAGTGTAACAGATCAGGTTTTGCACTGATATGGTCTCTCTCTCTCTCTCTCTCTCTCACTCACACACACACACACACACACACACACTTCATGTCTATCTCAAACAAGACAACGCTGTCATTAATAATAAAAAAAATGGGAAAAAAAAAACATAGGAAAACAATAGATGTAGAAAACCCTTTTTTTGAATAGGATCATTCATAAAAAGGTGGTAAGCATTATGTTGTGGGGAGAGACATTTCTCCCACGTCTTGTGGAGAGAGACATTACCACTCAATCTCCTGCATCACTGCATGGTAGAGAGACTTCCATCTATCCTGCCAATTATTATGTAAGGAAAGCACTATAGACATCGCAAGGCTCTCAAAATATTATGCCAACAATTCCATCTACATCCTTTGCTGATTTTGGTCCATTTATCTATTGGTTCTATCTGTTTTTTTTTATTCCTTCTCTGAATGGTGTAATAATTATATCTGAGCATTCATTTAACCTATGAGTGACTGAGTGTTTAAGGAAGAAATCCATTATACAAGTTTGGCTATAATGCTCTGCTAGACATGTTTACATTAATCTCTGAAACACAATTATTTA
Source organism: Pangasianodon hypophthalmus (assembly GCF_027358585.1). Lineage (NCBI taxonomy): Eukaryota > Metazoa > Chordata > Actinopteri > Siluriformes > Pangasiidae > Pangasianodon > Pangasianodon hypophthalmus. Next base: position 8,636,299 of record NC_069730.1, on the reverse strand, counting down.
TTAGTTATTTTGTATAGTACGTTTGACCTCCTGTACGTGTAACCTATAGTAAGTGTAAGATAGATAGATATTGATAGATATATGTACTTTATTGATCCCCCAGCGGAAACCGCTGAACTTTAAGGGATAAACATCATCTTACATAACAAGAAATAATATAATATAATATAATATAATATAATATAATATAATATAATATAATATAATAATAGAAATAGTAAAGCTAGTAAATCAAGCAATAGAACACTGGGAGTCAGAGTATATATTTCGAACATTTGAACGAAAGTTCATTGTTTGGAATCTGTTAAATGAACCTTATAAATTGGAGTCTAATATTTACTTTATAAAATTAACCTTTTAACCTTCATCTATGCCTAGTTCCATCACTGATATTACATTAGTAGAGTGAGATCTTAATTTCTATAAAAGCAAAGCCTTTTCCCCTGCAACCTTATATTTATACCCCAAGGTAACAGGTCAAAGGCAACAAGTGAGACTGAAACTGAGAGCAATTTTAAAAGAAAACAATTTCTTTCAGTTTTAAATATTCTTTATTGTTAAGGCCTGGGTTGTAGTTAGACTCCTTTCTACTAGGCCATGTAATTTTCCTTTGTCTTTACACTGACAGCAGAAAAACAGGAAATTGCATATAGCTGCATATGATTCAGGAATGCATCCTTATCGGTTTAATTTGTGTGAATATCATGTGTTGTTTTAAGTGCTTAGCCAATGTCACATCTCCTGTTTTTTATGTTTATGTGATGTACTGTACACTGTTTATTGCTTGTCCAATATAGTGCAGCCAATTGAATTCAGACTATGTTTGTCATAATGTATATTTTGTATAGATCTATTTTGCATTATAGTTTTATAATACATTATAGTTTTATTATAGTTTTATAATACTATAGTATTATAGTTTTATTTATTATATATAGTTAAGTTTCTCTAAAGAATGGTGAAAAACAAAAAAATTCCTTAAAATTCAAGATCGTTGTGAAAAGTTTATCTATCTGTCTAACTGTGGTCATCGTTAAGTGAGGGCTGGACAGGTGTCAGTTTTGAATAAAAATGACAAAAGATACTATTATTTATAAATAACTTCATTTTAATGAAGGTTATCAATGATTCTAGAGCTGATAGTGGTTCATTCTGTAGAGTAATATGTGCCTTGTATTACGGAATAAAATCTGTATATTGCTTTCACTATTAACCAAGCTCCTAACAATACAAAACCTAAAGAGAGAAATATTTATTACAAATATTTACATAAAAGATTGCAGTGATATTAGTCTATTTGTCAATTAATCAATTTGTTAGATTCTTAGTTTGACTGCCCAAAGACCTAAAAAGCATTATTTCAACAAAATGTACTGCTATATAATCTTCATGTCAAAAAAATGAAGGGTGCAAAAAAGTGAACTGAAGGGTGTTTATTAGCATTTGGATTTGAGTGCAGTTGGTGAAATATGACAACTACTCTGCAGTGGAAGCTTCAATTTTCAATTACGATAAAGTAATCAGAAATTCATGTGTTAGAGCAGAGATTTTTATAGAGAGGTTAGAAAGTTTATGTGCACCTACCTTTAGCCATCTTATTCAGAACCATATCAATCAGTATGTATGTCCCAGTCCTCCCTGCTCCATCACTGAGAGAGAGAGAGACAGAGAGACAGAGACAGGGAGGAATAGAGAGACTACTGATTACTTAATTGCAACACTCTTATGTTCATGAAAAAGTTTAGTATTATACTTGCCTGCAGTGAACTATGATGGGGCAGGACCTTCCTCTGTAGCATTTATTTACTTTTCTGTGAAAAAAACACACCATGTGTCAAACATGTTGGGCTCATGTTGGTGAAACTATGAATGAATATTTTACACATTTCCGTATCAGCATAGTGCACGCACACAAACGCACGCACACGCGCACACACACACACATCAGTGTTGTCAGTGGCTATTAGGACATCATAGTTCACACAAAGGGAATTACGTTTTCATAAGCTCCATTAGCCACTGAGGGCTTCAGTCATGTAGGCAAAATGCTGTGATATGACGACTAAACAAGAGACATGATCAAGGAGTAAAGTAGGACAGAAATCAAAAAGTGACAGACAGAGACAGAAAACATAGTCCCCCAAGTTCAATGGGTAAGGAAAAAGGATAAAGAATAGAGCAAGAGCAGAGGCCAGAACAGTGCTCATGGGGGTAGGGGAAGAGGGATATCCCAAGGTGCACTAGGATGTGGAGTAACGGCTGTCAGTGATCACTTTTGTGACTATGCAACTGGGGTCAGAGTGCACAAGCTGCATTAGCACAAAAATGACACTGGCAACCGTTCAAACAATGAGACAGAGAGAGGGAGATGGCAAGGGATTGAGTTAAAGTAAAAGTAGAGAGAGGAGAGAAGGAGCCCTCCACACACTGATGCATTTTGTGTGTGTGTGTGTATGCATGCATGTGTGTTTGTATTGATCATGTTCTTCTGAAGCCATTCCCATGTTGACTTAGTTTGTGCTTTGGATCATTATTATGCTGGAAGGTGACATTTTTTTCATCTTCAGCTGTCTAAAAGAGGCCTGCAGGCTTTGTGCCAAAATAGATTTGTGTTTGGGACAATCCATGATTCCCTCAAACTTGACTAGAGCCCCAGGCCCAGCAGAAGAGAAGCAGCCCCATATCACGATGCTGCCACCACCATGCTACACCATGAGTATGGTGGTCTTTGGGTGAAAAGCTCTCTTGTTTTGGTGCCAAACATATATTGATAAAGGTATATGGACACCCCTCCTAATTATTTAATCTCCATAGACAAACACTGGCAGTAGAATAGGCTGTACTGAAGAGCTCAGTGACTTTAACCGTGGCACTGTCACAGAATGCCCCCTTTGCCACAAATCAGTTCATGAAATTTCTGCCCTGCTAGATCTGCCCCCGTCAACTGTAAGTGCTATTATTTTTCAAGTGCCTAAGAGCAACAACAGCTCAGCCACGAAGCACTAGACCACGCAAACTCACAGACTGGTGGTCTGGTTATGCATAGCGTATAAAAAATCCCCCATGCTCTGTTGCATCCGGAAGCAACATCAGCACAAGAACTGTACGTCGGGAGCTTCATGACATGGGTTTTCATGGCCGAGCAGCTGCACACAAGCCTAAGATCAATATCCATATTAATGCCAATGGTTTTGGAATAGGATGTCCAACAATCTCATACATGTGTGATAGTCAGGTGTCCACATACTTTTGGCTATCTAATGTATCTTTTAGAATCATACTGAGAAAGTTCTAACTTGGTCTCATTAGAGCATCACATATTTTGACACATGGTTTGAGGTGATTTAGGCGAGCTTGGATGTTTTTTTTCTCCTTTTTTGGTGAGAAAGGGCTTTGTCTAGCCACCCTACCCCGTAGTCCAGACATACAAGAGAGTGAATACAAGACTAATACAACAGAGTGTTGTCACATTCAGGGAGTGACCAATATTACTTGCCAAATATTAATTCATTAATTAATTTTAACTACATTTTACACAATCATGACATCTTTATAGATTATGATTTTAAGTAAACAGTGAATAGAAAATAACTGTGTGATTCTGATTGATTTCTATGGAGTTTATATTTCAGTTATGTGTGTGAGTGGAAACAAATTGAGATGACACATAAAACAAGGGCAGCGCTGTAACATGCAGTATGTATTGAAAGTATACAAGTGTATAAACTCAGTACATTTATTACGGCTTCTCCAGAGCACATCATTATTAATTGCAGAGGTCAATACACCGGTAGTCATTACAGGGTTATCAGAGGTGCCAACATTCCTAGCGGGCAAAGAGGAAAACAATTTTACCACAGAAACCCTAGCATATATCAGTATATGGGACTGATCCAGGCAGACTGTTTTTGGTAGCTCACAGACTAACTGATCATGTGACACTGTCAAGTTGCACACAACAGTATGCCGGTTCTGTTGGGTGTGATTTTGGAGACATGGAGATGTTTTCCTTTTTTCCAGATGTGATCCAAACAACAGCAAAAAGTCTGGTGTGATTGCTTGTTAATAATTAGCAGTGCTTCCATTTTTACTGACCAAAGAGACTACAGTCCCACCTTCTGTAACCTGCAGTACGGAGATGAAGCAGGATGCAAGTGTGTGAAATCAGTGTACTTTTATATACGGCAAACCAGAAATCAGCATCCTTATTCCAGGCAGGAGTCAGAGCACAGGCAGACAACATGACACTATGGTAATCCATCAAAACAAGAAAAACAAGTGCAAGTCAAAACTGGGAAATCAGGCTAGAAAATATGAAACATGGAACTAGAGTACAAGAAAGAAACAAGGCTCAGAACTTTGTGACACAGAGGTACCATAAGATATCCCACTGAAAAACTGAAACATCAGAGGTTAAATAGAACATAAGCTAATCAAAGGTGAACAGAAAACAGGTATACCAATAACAGGACAGGGGCGGATACCAGACACAATTCAAAACAAAATGAACATGTAAGTGTAAACAAAGAAGCACAAGGGCAGTGATCAAAACAAAACACAACACCGAAGTGCTGTTTATGCTGGGAGCCATGATGCATGCAGAGAGCCACGGCGTGCGCTGAGAGGGCAAATTACATTTAATAGCTTCCCATTAAGGCACGGCTCCTGAAGTGCCCAAACATTGGAGGTCCTGGATCCCTGGGCAGAGCATCCACAAGCTGCCTAGTACCTTGAGGTAGGCATTGGCCAGGAGGTGCAGGAGGAGCAGGGACATCCTCAGTGGAGCAGAAAGGTGCAGCGACGTCTTCAGGGGGGCAGGAAGGCATCCTTCATGATGTAAGAAGCATCACGTGATGCAATGCTACTTGAAAGCAGCATGGGCTGTTGGAGCAGAACAGAGCCAACAGCAGACAGGGGACGAGCCAGTGGCAGTTCGTGCTGGACACTACATTGACCATCCTACACCCTGAAGTGCTGCCGAGCACCAACAAGAGAGCTGCTCAGGTTGGATGCATACAGATAAAAACCTCAGTCACTGGACTTCGGTAACAGTGCACTTTGCATGAGTTAGATGTAGATTTAGCTCATTCACAGAAACCTGGTTTGGCAGGTGAGGCACAAGGATAACATAGCAGAAGTGGCCAGTGATCAGGCAAGTCCACTCTGGTCCTTCCTGAGGGACACCCCAGGGAGGGAACTGAACACGCGGGGAGGGAAAACTCTGAAGGCCAGGGAAGAAGAGCACAAGGGAAAGTAGATGGCTGCACTCGAACCCTCTGCAGGGAAGCCCCACCAAATCTGTAGGAGCTGAACAAAAGTGCCAGGGGGAGTGGGGGGAACCCCAGAAGCGGTGGAGGTAGTATACTAAACCCATGTGTCCAGCCTCAGCAGAAGGAGCTACAACAGTGCTATGATGCTGCCTGCACAACAAGAGAGGCAGTGAGAGAGCATGGCCATTGCTGGAAATGGTTGGAGTTTTTGTGAGAGCAGCAGGAGAGGTGGAAACCACTTCGAGCAATGAGGCTGCTCACAGCTTCAGCCTATGTGTGTAGGGGACCAGGCATAACTGGTCAGTGGTGCAAAGGGTGCAACTCCATGCTACAGGGTGACTGGGAGGGGCCCTGGGTCCTGGTAGATGGACCCTTGGAAGTGGTGTACCAGGTCCAAATGGGGAAGAGGACACCTGGACTGTCTTGCCCTATATCATACAGGACCACAATACCAGCACTCAAGATGTGTACATTTGTGTTGCAGTTTTTTTATGTCACTGGGACAGCTGACCCTTGAAGGGGACTGTATTGCTGCAACAAGGGATCAAAATCATAAAGGCTATGGCTAAATCTTAGATGTTGGTGGCTCTGGGTCATTGGAACATAGAAATTGAAAATAAGGATTAGTAGTACATGAATAGTAGTAGTGCATGCACAAACTAATCAGGCAAAACTAGAAACAGTAAAGGAGAAAGGACCAAAACAAACACAAGGACACATGGTACTCGTCTCTATGGGAACTGGAACATGTGTTCAGAGGGGAAATTTGCAACAAGCACAACACACATGCTCAAGTTTGATGCTCTTCTAACACAACTGGTGTGGATTGAAACACTTGTTAAATAAAGAAAATAAATGCATTAACACGCATATCCAGTTACACTGGGAAGCACAAATATTTTGGCTGAAAAAAGAGCAAAATCACCCAACCTGTTGGTAGGCAATCTTTACAACATCATTCTACAATTTTTAATTATATTCAATAGTATACAGTTTGTATACTGACAGTGCACTATTTCCTGGGGTTTCTAATTTTCATTGTTCTTAACCTTCAATCAAGCTTTGAGCATATAAATGTAGCCTTGATTTTTATGCCAGTAACACACACACACACACACAAACACACAGTGCTCACGTGTACCTGCGGAAGTCGAGCAGAGCCTGGCTGGTCTCTGGTGTATGCTGGTTGAGCCAGGTGTGGTAATGGAACTGGGTGACTGTGCGACTTTCATTGGTTTGCATGTTCTTCAAGTAAAAGCTACGAACCAGGAAATCCTCACACCACACATGTTCTGACACCAAGTTAACCTACAGAGACACACATACACACCAGCATAAAATGAACACTCCAAAACAAACACTCTATGTATTCTTTTTTATTCAATCTAATTACTACTGCTGTCTCAACTATGTGTAGAGTTTCAGGTGACAGCAAAAGGGTGTGTGTGTGTGTGTGTGTGTGTGGTAGAGTTCTCAGCACTGTGGGCATATATACTTTCTTTTTATATCTCCAGGTTGACGAGTCTACATGTTTAGTACCTCGTATATATGGTAGAGGTTAGAGCCCTCATCTGGCCAGTAGTGGTAACACTGTTTAACTCCACTTTCTGTAAGAGGAGTCAGCATGACGATCACCACACACCCGCTTTCCCACACCATCTACACAAAACACACATTACTCACACAGATGTAAAGCTCAATGTAAATTAAATAGCAATGCATATCTGGGTTTAAAATATAAAAATGATAAAGAAATAACAGGAGGTTATTACCAAATTAGACAACAAAAGTACTATAAAGTGTCATGTTGAAAAGAAAAATTCTTCTAACTTTTTCACCAACACTGAAATGATAGTATATAGCTCGTCTGATACTTTCTGTGGTATTTAGTGTCAAGTATGCCAAACATTATAACATATAAACTTTCAGAACTCCATATTTTTTTATTCATTAACACATGCTTGGTTCAACAAAATAAAAACCTTCTTGGTGTTCCATAGCTGCAAGAAGTGCCATCTTTCCACATATTTAACCACTTATTTATCTGGGCATTAAAGGGTTGTCTATTGTGGCATTTTGCTGGCAGGTTTGTTATCAGACCATTATTCTGACTGATAACTTTATCCTATGATCAAACATTCTATACTGTTCTCTTCCAGCACAAGCATGTTTTCTTCCACTGGGCATGAAGGTCCACCAAACTGTCTGATTAGTATGTTGTATGTTGAAATGTTGTACATTGTATGCTCTGGCCTTTGCCGTCACCAGAACTCAATGCAGTAGAACACTGTCATGTTACGCAGCGCTCTCCATCACCATCATCAAAATACCAATTGAGAGAATATGTTTTGGAAGTATGGTGTACATCGCTGCAGTTACAGTTCCAGAGACTTGTAGAAACCTATGCCAATGCACAATGCACCTGTTCTGGCAGCTTGTGGTGACCCAACATCTTACTAAGAAACTTGTCTGTAGGCCTGGACCCAGTGATGGCTCCTCGGTATTTAATGGGTTGAGGTGCAATTTTGATTTGATTATTTATTGTGTATCACCTTCATATTAATTTCTCATACACACACAGGATTCATGTACTTGGCCAATTTCCCACACTGTTTACACACACATACACACAGATTTACCTGCCAGAAGTCAGAAACAGTCGAGGGCAGAGGACCTTGAGTGGCAATGTAAGCTGGGTTCCTGGGGTCATGATCCATCTGAGAGACAAACACACCATCAAACAATTTGTACAACTTTGTTTAATGTGTATTGTTACAGGAGTGCAGTGTGTACAGTAGGAAATAAGTGGAATTTTGTAGTATGTACTTACAATAGGACTAGCATTGATGTATTCAGAGTTCCCTTGGCTGTTCTCCACTTTCAGGCAAATCCTAGAATGATCATCTGAAACACGTGTATACACACAAATGTAGATTAAATTTTAGTTCGGTTTTGTGGAGGTTTATAAAAGATTAATGGATTAACTTGTCCAATAAATGTGAAACAAACTGTATCATAATTACATATGACAACAATCTATGCTGTCTGCAGCATTGCTTTTTCTTAAAAAAAAAAAAAAGGACCAGTTTTAAGTGTTTAAATGTTTGACATGAACAGGGGTCTCAGTGTATATAAAAGCACATGCTCACAAGGTATGATAGTGGTCGTGCGGTTCTTCTTGGCATTGGAGTCTCTCTGGCCAACACTGCAGGTGTTCGGTTCTGCCTGATAGGCACACAGAGCTTCCCACTCCTTCTCCAACCTGTTCTTATTCTTCAGGTGATCCTCCATATATGACTATGAAGCAACAGAAGAGAAGGAGAAAAACAGTGGCAGACAGAAAAAGAGAGAGTTATGTGGTACACTATTTTGTTTATTTATATATTTGTAGGGAGTGAAATTTAAGGTTAAAATTAATGTTCTGTAACTTTAAATAAGATCTAGAGGTAATATCGCGAGAGCAGAGACCCGCGATTAGGATCGCGGGAGAGAATGGTTTCGCGCGCAGTGATGCGACCGTAGAGAGAGAGAGATGACGTGCACTGTGTAATTGGATGTGGCTAATTCATGATGTTCACCTCCTTATGTTTAATAAATCAAGTGTTATGATCTCCCGAGCTCCCTGTCGGTGTCCTCCTTGCAATAAAGCCAAGAACCCACGAGCCAGTGCTCAGTAAGAACTGTGAAACTCGCATATAGAAACTATGCGCGTTACATATTCATCACTCAGACTGTCTCTAGCTGTTCACCACTCAATTTGATTATTTTCCATATGTTGCATAATTGTGGTAATGTAACTGCAATATGTTTTGTCAGTATTGTGCAACTCTACACTAGTCCTTTTCTATGTCATTGGCAGCGGGGTCATGGTTGAGCATCAGGAGTTGGCTCCCCGGCCTGACTCGGCAGAGAGAGGCATGGTCGAGCGCCAGCTGCATACTGAGAGGAAGTGGGTTGAACTGGCAGGTAACGTGATGATTCTCACCTGTGTGTGATCTCGGTGAATTTACTCATTTACTAGTGGCTTGTTTGTCTTTTAGGGAACACTGGGAACTGGAGAGAGAGAGCTGAGCTGAACTCTGTGTGTTTATATTTGTGCATGTGTGTGTCCGCAAGTGAGAAAATGCTGAAAAGCCCTCGCAGAAAAATGAAAAATAAAATAAGCATGAAGCTTTGTAAAAAGTCGCCTGTCTCCCACCCACATATGCCAGGGTTCTACACCCACCCAACCAAATCAATGCAATTAAATTCAATTTGTACAGCGTTTTTAACAATGGACTATATAAATAATTAAACAATGGACATTCATTCAAACTTTACAGAAATCCAGATATAACATTTTAATTTAAATTGAATAAACCCACCCTTCCCACCTACACATGCCAGGGTTCTACAGTTTCTCACTCTGTTTCTATCTGAATATGACGCTACCTCCACTGTGGTTGACCAGCAAGCTTGTATGGTTTGGATCATTAAAAAGAAAGAAACCCCTGGTGTACAAACAACCAGACACTGAACAGGTTGGCCAAGGAAAACAACAGCAGTTGATGAAAGAAACATTGTGAGAGCTGTGATCCTTTCTTTCTCCACACTTAGGCCTTTCCATCACTTTGGTAGAGGTTAATCTTGGTTCCAGAACTTTTGTGACTCATTTCTGTATTTCTTTGCAAATTCCAATCGGGTCTTCCAATTCTTACTGCTGATGAGTGGTTTACATCTTGTCGTACGGCCTCTATATTTCTGCTCTTGAAGTCTTCTTTGAACAGTGGATCATGTTACCTTCACCCCTGCCCTGTGGAGGTTGTTGGTGATGCCACTGACTGTTGTTTTTGGGTTTTTCTTCACAGCTCTCACAATGTTTCTTTCATCAACTGCTGTTGATTTCCTTGGCCAACCTGTTCAATGTCTGGTGGTTAGTACACAAGTGGTTTCTTTCTTTTTCAGGACATTACAAATTGTTGTATTGGCTGTGCCCAATGCTTGTACAATGGCTCTTTTCTCAGCTTCAAAATGATATGCTTTTCTCCCATAGACAGATCTCTGGTCTTCATGTTCTTTTGTCCTTTTTAAAAACAAATGCAGTCTTCACAGAGTTATTAATTCTTTAAACAATCAATCCTACAGGGCATAGCTGGGCAACAAGAAACGCCTGTCATTCACATGTTCACATTCACCAATATTTTTGATCACTTGAAAAAATAAGTGGGTTCAAACAAAAGGTGCCATGTTCTTAGTTGTCAAAGAATCTAGATGTAAATATCAGAAAACGAAATTTGAATTTCTGATCTATCATCTCATGTTCATCTTTTGATCTCTAACCCAAATTTCTTCAGTGTATAGCAAAAATAAATGAATAGGCCTTGCCGTTCCAATACTTTCGGATGGGACTGTACATTTGTGTGGTTACCAGTATCATATGACCAGTGGAGATGTCCATGTTCGTGTGTGCAGGCTCTTCACTCCAGGAGGAAGTGCTCGTGCGGGCAGAGGGGCTAAGAATTGGTCCATCACTCAGCTGAGAAGACACACTGTTTATGCGAGAGGACTGTCGAAGCTCCGCCCTTTCCACTGGGGGCTTCACAGCCATCCGCTGCCTACACAGCTCCTGCACATATTGAGGAGTACAACAGATGTGAAATGAAAGATGAAAATAGTAAAAGAATGCAACTTTGTCTGAGTCTGTCTCTTAAACATACACACACACAGAAAACCCATCAGCAGTCAATAGTACAGCTATTTGTCCAATATTTATACGTTTTTCGTGTTTTGTAACGAATCAACAGTCTTGGAAAACAGTAGATGCCTTATGATCATTGTTGTTGTGCTTGGTCCAAAATAATCCACCTTAAGGCATTTATTAACAACAAATAATCTGTGGATGACAAAAATTAAAACCTTTTACTGATGTTTTTTTCTCTTTGAAAGAGACAGTGGGCTTTGCTCTGGTAGCCCATTTATACCAGCCACCTGATCCCATACACAAGCATGATCCTTTGTACCTGGTAGGTAGCTGTGGCTTCAGTAGCTGGGTCTGTGCTGAGATTGGTGAGTTTCTCTTTGAGTTTGTGATGCGATCGATGGCGCAGACAGTAGATAATGCTAGAGATCAGCAGGACCACGATGATGCACACAATGGATATTACCGTAAGGATGAGGAACTTCATAGATTCAGAGTGGCTGTACCTTGTAGGAATTTGACTCAACTTAGTCTTCTACAGACACAAAGACAGAAAGACAGAATTGCAGATTCCAACTGGCTGAGTATGAGAATATTTATTGTGATATACAGACTACTCTCATCAGCCTCAGATATACACTATATGGCCAAAAGTATGTGGACACCTAACTATCATACCCATATGTGCTTGTTGAACATCCCATTCCAAAGTTTGTCCCCCGTTTGTTGCTATAACAGGCACTGATGTCAGGCCGAGCAGACTTGGTGCAGTCAGCATTCCAATTCATCCCGAAAGTGTTCAGTGAGGTTAAGATCCACCAAGATCTTGCACTCCAACTGTGGCAAAACTATGTCCTCATGGACCTCACCTTGTACACAGGGTCACTGTCTTGCTGGAACATGTTTGATCTAGGCCCAAATTCCACTGAAGAGAAATCTTAAAGCTACAGCACACAAAGACATTCTAGACAATTGTTTGCTTTTACCTTTGCGGCAACAGTTTGGGGAAGGCCCACATGCGTGTGATGGTCAGGTGTCCACAAACCTTTAGCTATACAGTATAAATTACTTACAAATAAATGACTTTTAAAAATGTGTCTTCTTCTAGCAGCAGGGTGTATAAATGACAGAGTGAGAAATTGAATTTCTTACATCGGTAACTCCTGCCTCCAAAATGGTGACTCCAGCCTCTTTCTCTAGTGCAGCTTTCTGACTAACTGATTACACACACAGAAGACATGTCAGTGATGACATATGTACATTATTAGAGAGTGGCAAAAAATGTTGTGTGTGCATGGGTAAAACTCTTACCAGCCACATTGGCAATGGCAGCTGTGGTAATATTCTGATCATTAGTGCGGACCTGGAATGTCACGGCTGGACCAACAACACTGCACATATTCATATACAGAAAATTATATTATATTATATTATATTATATTATATTATATTATATTATATTATATTATATTATATTATATTATATTATATTATATTATATTATATTATATTATATCATATCATATCATATTATATTATATGTGGAAGTCATAAGGTGTGGTTAGTACTACATTTGATAAATGACTAACAAGTTACCAAAGACGCATACAGTAAATACACACAGGTGTACAGACATACAGTAAATACACACCTTAGTGTTAAACACATACACTGTATGTATACACAAAAAGAAACTAAACTGTGAGTTAATTCAACACAGGAAGTGTGAATGCATCACTGAGTACTTTGCAGTTCATACACACACACACACACACACACACACACAGAGGACTCACGAAAGCTCAAGGAAATCAGTCATCTGGATCTTTGCTTTGCGACACAACAGCTCCATCAGGTGCAAACCCTGATCAGTGGGAAGAGAACTGATGGAGAAAAAACACAGTGAGAAAAAAGGAAATGAATCATCAGTTTGTCATTGTCTTTTACATTGATGTATGTGTTTGAGACTTACTCAGTATCTGTAATGATGTAGCCATAGACATCATTGTTACTGTTGGTCTGTACATCAAGTTGCAGATCTTGCACTTTCACATTTTGGCGGTGCGGGGTGATATCCATCTCTAGGACAGAAGAGGGTGCTAGAGCTGCAGCCTCCACCCAGCCCTCCACCTCCTCCACCTGTTCCATGGCCTTCTTCTGTACTTTTACATCCATCTGGGTTGTCCTGCTGTGTACTCTCTCCACGGATATGCCCTGCCCCTTTACAGGCGGGCTCGGCTCTGACGGGGAGGTCTTATCCAGATACTCTAGCAACTTCCCCAACAATTCTATTTCCTGTAAAGACAGAAACGAGCCTATATAAATAATTAAAGACGGCTCTATAAGTATTGCACCCCTGGATTTGGAATTATGAAATATGGAAATTCACATATTTACAATTTATTTTGGTTTAATTTAATTTGAATGTATTTATTTCTGTAAAGCTGCTTTGTGACAATATCCATTGTTAAAAGCGCTATACAAATAAAATTGAATTGAATTGAATTTGGACAGTTTCTCCCATTCTTCCTGCCAGATCTTCTCAAGCTCAGTCAGCTTGGATGGGAAGACTCATGTGAATTGCCATCTTCAGGTCTCTCTAGAGATGTTCTATGGGAATCAGGTCTGGGCTTTGGCTGGGCCACTCATAGACATTCAGGTCCCAAAGACACTCCAGCGCTGTCTTGGTTGTATGCTTCGGGTTGTTGTCATGCTGAAACTTCACCCCTGTCTGAGTTTGTGTGCACTGTGCAGGTTTTCTCCAAGGATCTCTCTGTATTTGGCTGCATTCATCCTTCCTTCAATTCTGACCAGTCTCCCTATCCTTGCCTCTGAGAAGTACCCCCATAGCATGATGCTGACATCACAATACTTCACCATAGGGATGGTATTAGCATTTGATGAGCAGTACCTGGTTTTGCCAGATGTAGCATTTCGAGTTCAGCCCAAAAATTTAAATTTTTGTCACATCAGACCACAGTATCTTTTTCCTCATGCTCTCACAGTCATTTAGGTGCCTGCCAAATGCATTTCACTCAGGAGTGGCTTCCGTCTAGCCTCTCTACCATAAAAGCCTGATGGATTAAATATTTCTGAGATGATTGTTCTTCCGGCAGGTTCTACCATCTCTGCAGAGGACTTCTGAAGCACATTTAGAGTAGCCATTGGGTTCTTGGTCACCTCAGAGGCGGGTGTGTAGCTGAGTTACTGAGTTTGGCCAGACAGCCAGCTCTAGCAAGAGTGCCGGTGGATTCCAAACCTTTTCCATTTAACAATGATGGAGCCCACTGTGCTCCTGGGAACATTCAAAGCTTTAGAAATGCGTTTATACCCTTGCCCAGATCTATGTCTTGACACACTTTGATCAGAACTTTGGTAAGTTCCTTGGCCTTTGTTGCTTGGTTTTTGGTCTGACATACCCTGATAATTGTGTGACCTACACACACAGGTTATACACACAGGTGTTTGCCTTTCTAAATTATGTCCAATCAACTGAATTTGCCACAGGTGGACTCCAGTTAAGTTCTAGAGATCTCAACTATGCTGTTTATAGTGTAGTTCTAGTTTATAGTATAGTTTTTGCAATTTTTGTATATCTCCTTTCAGAAAGCTGTCTGGTCTTCCTGAAAGCCTAAACATTCCACAGAACATACACCTGAAACATACACTATATGGCCAAAAGTATGTGGTCACCTGATCATAACGTCCATATGTGCTTTTTGAATATGTGGGGAAGTGCCCATTCAGCCACAAGAGTATTAGTGATGTCAGGCACTGCTGTGGGGTTGAGGTCAGGGCTCTGTGCAGGCCAGTCGAGTTCTTCCCCTCCAACCTTGGCAAACAATATCTTCACGGACCTCGCTTTGTGCACAGGGGCATTGTCATGCTGGAACAGGTTTGGACCTCTTAGTTCCAGTGAAAGGAAATTGTAATGCTACAGCATACAAAGATATCCCATTTGCTTCCAACTTTGTGGCAACAGTTTGGGCATGGCCTACACATGGATGTGATGGTCAGGTGTTCATATACTTTTGATTAATAACTTTAACTCTTTGCAATTTGAATATTGAGCATATACAAAGTGATAGCAAAGACAAGTAAACATAAATACCTTATGGTCTGCATTAGATCTCTCCTCCTTCCTGTTTTGTCCCCCTGCACAGAATGAGGAGCACAACGTAATTTATTTTCATAAATGAATATACTAAAAACATTATATACTACAATTAAATTCCTTTAATAACACCCTAGAGATTTACCTGACATGGATGGCATGGTCTCAAATATTTGACTGACTGGTGAAATTTCTTCACTTATTTGCCTTACTGACTCTGAGGTATGTTCATCCCATGAATCTGCTCCTGGCTGCTGAACATTGGGCAGCAGTTCTCCAGTTTCTTGGTCTCCAGTTTCCTGGTCTTCAGTTTGCAGGTCTTCTGTTTGCAGGTCTCTGGGTCTGTATCCCTTTTCCGCTTGCTTCTCCACTACCTGAAGAGCATCAGCTATGAGAGAGGCCAGCTGGTCCAGATCTGCTGCACTCAAACTCTCCACATCTACATTGTGCCTTCCTACATTGCGTAGAACATTTTGGATAAAGGTCTCTGTGAACAGCAAAACCAACAAGCACATAGTTGCAAAAACAAGGAATATTTAGGAGCATTTAAGTTAAATTTGTGCTAAACCAACATATCTTAATTTTTTTTAACCCTAACCTACCAATTCCCAACCACCTGCCAGCTCCCCTATCATACAACAGCTACCAACTGATGAGGATGAAAGCTAACACATGCTTTCATGTCAAACTAGTCAGCCACATTTTTTTTTAAATGGCTGCTCATGTAGATTCACTCGTTAGAGTAACACCCTCAAAGGAAAGTTCTATTTCACCTCTTCTGCATACATGATCTCACAAATGCCCACAATTGGCTAGTGTCACTGTGATTGATAAGACATTAAAATGCTGTCACTGTTTGATTAAGTGATTAGCATTAAATATATTTTAAGTCTTATCCAACACGTAAAGTATAATTCAATTCACTTACAGTATGAGTATTAATATGACCTTATCTATTAGTCATGTTATCTACAAAACAATTAAAGATTTCTTTGTATCAGATTACAGTCAATCAGGTAATCAATTTTTCTATGACCACAACATTATACAATATTATACATAATATATTAGATGGCATTTGCAAAATTATACACTGATAAATCTGATAATTAATTGCTATACTACATATAGAAGAAACAGATCATACCATCTACTGGAGTCAGGGGTTCTTTGACAGGCAACTGTGAGGATCCACCCTTTGAGATTACTGGTTCTGGTTTTGGTCTACCTCTCTGCCCAGATGCCATTTTTTGAGACACATACTGCTTTAGGGCAGTAAGAGGGAAGTTTGAACCATCCTGCTGTTGCTGCATGTAATACGCTGTGTCACTCTGATAACGAGTAAGGTCAGGGAAAGAAGCTGACTGATAGGGTGAATCTGGGGTGAACTCCGGTGGGATCGAGCTGAGTTTAATGTTTGGTTTTCCAGAACGATAATACGCTGATGGCAGAGAAGACTTCGTTTTGGTGACCTGTACACAACCAACAGATACAAATACTTAATAAGAATGCTGCTAATAACTTACAAATGTTGACCTCACACATATCAGACACTAAAATGGATGCACACAGACAAACATACACAGTTTATTGGATAACCTTAAGACCTAGATTCCTTGCCTCTAGGTGGTATAATTTTCTTCTGTTTGTTCAGTGACAGCAGAGTAAATTGATTTAAGGGCATGTTAATGAAAGGACATACAGCCAGTCTTGCCGACTTAATGAATGTGTCACTAGATTTGGTAATTTTTTAAATTTTACTTGGGTTTACTATGGTCCCTGGTGGTCTAGCGGCTAAGGATCCCGTGCTGTCACTGCTACGGCCCGGGTTTCCTTCCCGGGCAGGGAACCAACCCAGCCACTGGGAGTGTACTCTCAGTGCTGGTCCCAAGCCTGGATAAAATGGGAGGGTTGCATCAGGAAGGGCATCTGGTGTAAAACATGTGCCAAATCAAACATGTGGACCAATGATCCGCTCTGGTGACCCCTAACGGGAGCAGCTGAAGGAACAACAACTTGGTTTAGCTATGATGGCCATCTTTGTTTCACGGCACACAACAAATTTTGGTTATATAGCTGTTTACGGAAACCTCAATATCTCAGCTCAGGATGGTCCTAGCTCTTTGGAACAAAAACTCATCTCTAGAGCACATTACAAGGTGCATGTACATATATATAAATATTTTGCACATTCTTGTTCATTAGACTTAGAACCAAATGTAATGCTCAAGATTGCTCACAGTTCCACTTTTAGGGTCAGTTTATAATGGGAAGCGTTTGAGTCTCAGTCTTAAGTTTTTAGGGGGTACCTAGGTAAGTATAGTGTGCATGCAGAACATTCCAGGTTTGAGACTTCCCTTTTTATGGAGGCCTACTTTATTCATGCATTTTGAGAAATGAACAGATGTAATATAAGCATAACAAATAAAAATGAACATTATTTTATTGTAATTATGTTTATGATTGACATACAAGATCATATGCTTGTCAGTAAGGTCTAAAATGTTACTACATTTGATATTTGCAACAGTGAAGCATGATCTATCACAGGGTTCTAGCTCCAACCTCCAAACTCACCTGCTTATAATTTTCTAGTAATCCTCAAGACCTTGGTTAATTGGTTCAGGTGTGTTTGATTAGGGTTGGAGCTAAACTCTGCAGGACAGTGGACCTTAAGGGTTAGATTTGAAGAACCCTGATCTATCATGTTGCTACAAGTGTACAGTTGGTAAAAGCAGTAAGTGACTTCATAGCTCTGTTTATGACACTGTTTTGTAAAACACCCAACTGACCACTGTAATTCAATGATTATATTAGTTTTTACTTTTAAGCCTGTGAAAATGGAGGGACTCTGTAAAAAATGGCTGTAAAATGGTTAATGCACTATTTTTTGTTAAACTCCTTGAATTAAAGCTGAAAGTCTACACTTCAATCACACTTGATTGTTTCATTTTAAATCCATTGTGGTGGTGGTCAAATTGTGTTGCTGTCCAAATACTTATGGACCTGATTATATGTACATGTACCTTGTAATGTACTCTAGAGATCAGTTTTTGTTCCAAGGAGCTAGGACTATCCTGAGAAGAGATATTGAGGTTTCTGTAAACAGTTGTATAACCAAAATTTGCTGTGTGCCATGACACAAAGATGGATGTTGTGGTTAAACCAAGTAAAAATTTTTTAAAAATGGTGGTTTTGCAATGCCAATACATAGAGATAATCAAAAAAACTGAAAAAAAAAATGGTCAAGCAACCAAGTTTACAATTATTGGACCACTTGAGATGGACTGACCCATTAGTGACTGTGCTGTGCAGGCCTTTCACTGCTCACTGAGCCTATGTGTTCACTGATCACGAGTGTTTGTCCCCCATCCCACCCATGCATTCTTCATTTGAATATTTCATGGCTATATTGATGAGTAACAAAACCTTTTTTAAAAATAAAAAAATCTAAAATTATTTCTAAAAATCAAAAACTCTGAACTAAAAAAAATTTCCTTTGTGTCTATTTCCCAACTACTTACTACCAGTACTTGTTTTTGTCTGCATTTTTGATTGAAATTATAGTTTTTTTGTAAATACATACACTATATGGCCAAAAGTATGTGGATACCTGACCCATCACACCCATGCTTGTTAAACATCCCATTCCTGATATAGTCCCCATCTTGCTGTTATAATAACCTCCACTCTTCTGGGAAGGTTTTCCACTAGGTTTTCAGATGTGACTGTGGGAATTTGCCCATTCAGCCACAAGAGCATTAGTGAGGTCAGGCATGCAGTAGGTATTCCAGTTCAACCCAAGGGTGTTCAGTGGGGTTGAGATCAGTGCTCTGTGCAGCCCATTCAAGTTCTTCCACATCAGCCTTGGCAAGCCATGTCTTTATGGAGCTTGTTTTGTGCACAGGAGCATTGTCATGCTGGAACATGTTTGGGCCCTTTAGTTCCAGTCAAGGGAAATCTTAATGCTACAGCCTGCTAAGATATGCTGGACAACTGTTTGCTTCCAACTTTTTGGCAACATTCTGGCCCGCATATGGTTGTGATGGTCAGGTGTTCACATACTTTTGGCAATATAGTGTGAATAGTTTGTGGAGCTATAACTAAAGACTTATTATTTCTATATGAAATGAGTTAAAATCTATCATTATATTCTGATAAAACTATTCTATTCTAAGTGTCTTCAGAAAATTGTTCTCCTTCATATAATATGTTTTGACATGCAAAAGACCATGACAATTCTTCTGCAGATATTATGTTAACACTGATCCATTCTGTATTTCTTAACCTTTTATGAATGAAAGGTTCATTAGGACTACTGTGAGTTATAGTTTTACTGATTTTCTGAATGGTAAACTGCATTCATTCAAATTCAAGTGTTTGGATAAGTGTATCTATCTGCCTACCTCGAAGTTGGACTCTTATGAGGGCAGAATATGCAACGATGTTACAGTATGTACTGTGTTTTCTAGTGCATAAAACCAACCTCATCAGTTTAGGAAAAAAGAACTTCAAAAAATTAGTATTAGATCAGCAAATTGTTTTTTTTACAAGTTTTAGATTGCTTCTCTCTGCTTTCCATGACTGAACGTATGCAGCTGGGGTCCTTATATAAGCCTAAACTTCTCTGCTAGTGCAAAGAACCTTCACATTCCAAACATTAGAGCAGGGAATTACAGTGATTATATATCATTATGGGGAATAATATATTCAACATATTTGCATAGACATGCACTCATCATAAACTCATCATCTCCCAGGCAACTGAACTGATCATAAGGCTGGCTCAGACACATAAAGAATCATGACCTGTCCCTTAATTTAGGATCCAATCATGACAACAACAAACTAAAGGAACTAACAAGAATAATGGAACATGATACATAAAGCAAACAGATATCAAAATAATAATGAGTTTGTGTCTTCATTATAGGGCTGCAACAATTAATCAACAAAATTGATGAAACTCATTATCTGGTCTATGTTATTAAGCATGCTGTGCCAACACCAGAGTGTAATGTAAAGTGTTCTCATACTTTGGACTTCAGTGGACTCACTGGCTGTGTGATATAAACTTGTTTTTATGTGAGAAATAATTCGTCTTGTAATAATTTATTTTGAGCCAACATAAGAAAATATCCTTGGTTAATCCTTTCTTATTAATCACTGGGTATTTTTTTGAATCCATCCATCTGCACTGTAAATTTATGGCCATACTGTAAATTTATATATTGTAAATTTATGGTCATACTATTTAATTTTTCCTGCCCTATCAAAAATCATCTAGTTCTACTTTGGCCAATAAGTCCGTAGTTTGTATTATGACTTGATGGGTTGAAAATGAACATGGTCTCAAATGAATGATTAGTCTATGAAACTAAAGTTTTCTCTTTTCAAAACACAACTGATCCCATGAAGCCAAAATTGTTTAATCTGTGTTTCTTTTTTTGGCTTTTGAATATTTTATTCAAAACAATATTTTGATTTGCATTGATAATGCATCAGAATGTGTGTTGAGCAGTAGCATCGACACAAACGGAGAAGCTATTTGAATCAATTAGCTTCTAAGCAGGTAAAGCATTTTTTGTAGCATTACATGGTTTAAGTTTTTAACGTGTATAATACAGTATATACTTAATTTAATAATAAATAAAATATCGCCATCCTGTTTTGTTTCACACTGTAGGTGCTAGGAGTCGATCCCAAAATGATTCCCTGATTCCAGGGATTGGAAACTAAGCGTCGGCTCCAAAACCTTGGAATCTTTGTTACTGTTTGTTAGCAAGACAGCCATTGGATTGCTCTTTATTTTGAATTTGTCTGGATGCAATTGAACAAATCAGTACTTGAAATGTAGGTAAGACCCTCTTTCAGTGATTGAAACTTGCATAGAAAATTGCTCACTCTGACACACTGACATATAGTTGCAAAAAAGTCAAAGTGTGCAGAACCAGTAAAAATGTACAGTATACTGTGACCTCATGTTAGTTTCTGTGTCTCATTTGAAAAAAGTGGAGAACATAAGCCTTTGATAATATTCTCAGGTCATGACAGATTGTCTAATAAATGTCATTAATATTATATTGTAGTTAGTGACCTGTTACATATATTCAAGCCTACTTAAGAATTCTGTAAAACGTATTAGTTGATCGAAAGGTTAGAAAGAAATCTTTTTAATTACATATTTTTTTGGTATTTATTACATTTGTAAAATTATATGATTACTCAAGAAACAGATCAGCCAATTAATTTACACAGTATTACTCAATTCAATTAAATTCAATTAAATTTTATTTGTATAGGGATTTATATAATGATGAAAGAATAATCAATATTTGCAGGTGTAGTTCATTATATACAGGTGAAGTATGTGGCTATGCCAATAACTGTACAGACACTAACAGCCCTACATGTGTGCACCCATTTAGCAAACAAAAGGGGTCGAATTATGTAGTGCACTGCCCAAACACTGTGCCAGAGCAATCACACCATTGTATGAACATATGCTCCCCAAATGTAGTAGTGCAAGACAGTAATAATACAAAAAACAAAAGTGCCTTACCTGACCATCTAGTTTAGACAGCAGACTCAGGTTCAGCAAATACTTCTGAAGACTTTTGCTGAATTTCTCTTCCAATGGCTTCAGGCTTTCATCTTCCACAGCAGCTGTCTGTACCAATTGTCTGCATAGTAAGGAACATTTTAGCATTATCAGCTCTGACGTAATAATGGCATCTGTATTTGGCTGCTGCTGATGTGCTCAAGAGTAACATCATAAGATGATTATCACAAGTGCTAATCAGGAGAAACCTATGGCTGGGTTGAAAACTGAAACCCACAGCAAGCTCCAGAGTGAAAGAAGAAATTATACCACCAGGGAAGCCTTTGCAATGTAGTGAGGACTTCCTCCACATTCAATAATCCTTGAATTTTACACTAACCAGAGATCAACCCAGACAGCCTATCTGGTAAAATGCTAAGATTGGCATAGACACTACATGGCCAAAGGTTTGTAGACAGCTGACCAACACACCCAGAAGTCTGCTTTCCCCAAACTGTTGCCACAAAGTTGGAAGCACACAATTGTACAGGATGTCTTTGTATGCTGTAGTATTACAGTTTCCCTTCACTGAAACTAAGAGGCCAAAACCTGTTCCAGCATGACAGTGCCCCTGTGCACAAAGTGAGCTCCATGCAGACATGGTTTGCCAAAGTTGGCCGACTGCACCCTCAGTGCCTGACCTCACTAATGCTCTTGTGCTGAAATGGCAAATTCAAACAGCCAAACTTCAAAATCTAGTGGAAAGCCTTCCCAGAAGAGTAGAGGTTATTACAACAGCATAAGGTCTCAACATTTGACTCTCTAAGGGTGATATGGGAAAACGACATCGTTTTCCCAAAGGGTGCTTCAATTTCAGCTCATGAACAAAATTTTAAATGTATCCATAGGACTTATTTAACACCAGTTCGCCTCCATAAAAAGTTCCCCAATTCCTCTCAGTTATGTTTAAAGTAGCCCCTGGTACTGTGATGCATACTTGGTCTTCTTTTTGGGACTTTCTTAATGAAGACAAATGAGTGTTTTATTCCACGCACTATTGTAACTTTATTTATATATCTAAATTATTATTATTATTATTATTATTATTATTATTTTCTTTCTCTGATATGCCCTGGTCCTACATAGATTGTGTGTAGGAATGTAAGCTAGTGAATTTTGTACATGTCTTGAGATCTTGGTGCCATTTGTTGTGTTATTGAAAATCAAATAAAAATAAAAATAATTTAAAAAAACAGCATTGGGTGAACTAAAACAGCATTGGGTGGAATGGGATGTTCAGGTGTACACAAACTTTTGGCCATGTAGTGTATATCCAAGATGCTATATATTTGTAGTCCAGTATATATTTTGGTGTTGACACATGGTCATGGAAAGTCCAAGTTGTTGCAGCAATCAAACAGTGGCCATTTTTTCCTGCTCTCCACTGAAAATAAAAGCTACACACAGAATCTATAACATTGGTGAGACTTCAACATTTAAACATATGTAAATGATGTATATGAATATGAATATGTACGTGTATGAATATGTACAACATTCTCAGCTTGATATGTGCTGCTGAGGACTTCCTTTTACCAGGAGCCCCAACAGTTTCTTGGTCTGCTTGCCTTTTAGCTTTTTATTTTTATGTTTGTGTGAGTCAATTACCTTGAGTCAGGCGGTGAAAGGGGGATCCTGTGTAGTTTAGAAAATTCTTTAGACAGGACCTGCTGAGTGACATCATCTTGCCATGACAGGCCTGAGGGAGCACAATCAGACCATATAGTCTTTAAATATAGAGGCTTTATTTTAATCCCACTGCTCAGTGTGACAGGGTCTCTTTTTGAATTATGTTTCCTCTTAAATATTCTTCCTCATTCTGGCTCAGGGAATCACCTGAACATTAGCTCTAGTGCATAGATATGGGTTAAAATTGATCAAAATTTAACTTAAAGAGTATTTTGCACCGAAATCTTCATCACTACCAAAAGTCTGGAACATAATCTGCCTGACAGAAGGGTTGAAATTAATGCATTTGCACATTGGATTTTTTTAATTACCTCATTTTTCTCCCAGTTTTAATCATTGCCACCCATGCATTCTTCCCCATCACAAGCTCTCACGATTGGCTAGTGTTGCTCTAATTGTCAGAGGAGAGAATAACACCATTCTTCCCATCCAGAGAGCAGAGCCAGTTATGCTTTCTTGGACTCCCAGCCACAAATGGCTGTGGCATCATTGGGATTACAACTCACAATCTGCCCACAACAGAGCAAACGCTGTTCTGTTGCACCTCTTGAGACTCCCAGCATGGGAAATTTTAATGCATTATTTAAAAGGGATTAATTGGCCTATGGGTCACTATTTGTCTCCTGTACCCTAGGTGACTGTACTCATGAAAGTGCAGAGTGATAGCTTTCTCCTAAGCAACAGTACAGATTTGTCTCTGAAGCTACAATACAGATTTTGCATTTCTAATACTTGTACCATGTCTAACTTCTCATTATAAGTTTTTGTTTGTTCTGGGCCACAAAAGAATCATTCCACTATGAGGGATGACTAGTGGTACTAACACCCTCCAGACCATGCGGTTACGTGAAAGTAATCCACTTCAGGGTGGTAACGGCACTCTGCTTTGCGTTGTATTGCATCAATCCCCCCTAACTATTCCACTATGAGAGATGGCTAGTGTCAATCAGCAAGATTCCAAGATGTATGGAGGAGCATGTGTAAAGATCATTATCTCATTCTATAATGCACACTGACATCCTGTAAGTATAATAAAATAACTGCATATCAACTGTTGACTACTAGAATTACGTATTTAGATATGAAAAATGTGGGGAATTACTGAGCTGGAACATACATACCTCGAAGTGAAAGTTTCAAGAGTAGTGTACGAAATCTTTGCAGGGTCGCTGGTGTGATATCGTATGTGTACACATCCGCTCCCATCATTGTCTGACAATGGCCAAACATGCCATCTGTAAAACAATGACAGCATCAGGTATGAATGCACAACCACCTGCCAAAAAGTGAAGTGGTTTTGCAGATACTGTTAGGAATGTAGGAGCCATAGCATACTATGTAGGCACATCACCTAAATCCTGATTACAATGAAGTCATTTTAACACATCTGATTCAATTCATCAGCAAATTACTAAGGCATACATGAGCTAAATAAATTATTGTATATAAATAAAGCAATAAGCCACTTGAGGGCATGCATTACGGTGATTTTATCACAGTGTTCATAGGCATGTGGCTTATTGCTTAAAAACAATATGCTAAAAATCCAATGTTCAATAAATAATTTCATTTATATTCATTATTATATATTAAATATGTTATTAATAATTATTATTTTACCACAGCACAGTTGCATTTTTTTAAAGAAACATTGTAATTATTGGCAAATTGCTGTGGTATAAGCAGAACAATATACTCCAAGCTGTGTGGTTATGCGAGAATAATCCACTTCAAGAGAAGAGAATAAATAAATGTAATGTAGTATGCAGTGAAACCATAACTGTGTCTACCTGCTGTGTTTTTACAAAAGTGCTTTAAATAATACACTTGATGTAAATGATAAAATCCTTGCAGTTCAATAACTATTTAGGTGTCTCTGTGCCACAAAAATTACCATTACATTTCCAGCTGCAGTGTTAATTCTCAAATCTTAACTGTATATTAATTTTGCAATGACAATATTGTCCATTAAACACAGCATTAGCATTTGTTAGCATTTATTAAATTAATACAAATTTAAACATATCTATTTCAACAATATAATACTTTTTATCCTTGTGACCTTTGTGGTTGAAGTTGGTATATTTTGCTAATTGTTAGGCAATTAGCTAATGAATTCAACTTTAAAATTGATGATGGAATTTTTTTTTTTTCAATGGAGCTTGTTGTGTTACAACATGCAGAAAATAATTTTAAAAAGTAAACATTTTACTGGGAACATACTTTCATTTTTTTTCATCACTTACAAGGCTTCTGTACCTATATGGTTGGTGTACCTGCTAATAGCCAATAAATGAATGTACGAGGTAATTACAGTATACCTAATGAAATGATATACATGTTCATATGCAACTTAAAGAAAAGTGTAAGTTGTCTTTGTTCTGATCTACATCACTGATCTATAGCAGAGACCGGGGTGGGAGCATACTGTCTGATTACAGTGAATACTTTCCTATTTTATGTATGTATGTGTCTTACCATTGAAACAAATCTCATAGTTCATACACAGATTCTCCTCAAATAGGCAACCTGATGAAAGAAGAGAGTAAAGTTTAACATTTAAAGCAGGCATTTTTTTTTGTGCATGATTGGTTGTGTATCTGTGGACTCACAGATGGTACAAAACACACTAAATCAACAACACTACCACTTCATTTATTAAATAAAACAATCAGTCAGACAGTAAAATGTTTTTTTTATTTTCTTTGCAAGTACTCTTAGTCATTACAGCAGAGACTTTTGTGCAGACAGATCAAGAGTAGAGTACACTTAAGGGTGTAACTGGAAAGACACAGTCTTTAAAGCTAGATAATGTAAGAGTGAGGAGAGATGAATATGTCTACAATACAATGCTAATGTATGGCTGTATGTGAGTGTGAACACGGACACACACACACACACACACACACGCAAATGCTTAAGAAGTTTCATTATATGCTGAGTCTGATTGAATCACACAAACACTATGTCTGTGTGTGTGTGTGTGTATATATATGTGTGTATATATATATATATATATATATATATATATATATATATATATATATATATATATACATATATATATATGTATGTATATATATATATACATATATATATATATATATATATATATATATATATATACATACAAAGTCAGGTCCACAAGTATTTGGACAGTGAGACAATTTTCATAATTTTGCCTCTGTACACCACCACAACGCATTTGAAATGAAGCAGTCAAGATCTGATTGAAGTGTAGACTTTCAGCTTTAATTCATGGGGTTTAACAAAAATATTGTATTAACCGTTTAGGAATTACAGCCATTTTTTACATAGTCCCACCGGCTCAAAAGTAATTGGAAAAACTAACATAATCATAAATATAAGAATTATTTTTTAATACTTGGATGCAAATCCTTTGCAATCTTTGATTGCCTGAAGTCTGGAACTTATTGACATCACCAAATGCTGGCTTTCCTCCCTTGAGATGCTTTGCCAGGCCTTTACTGCAGCTGCCTTCAGTTGCTGCTTGTTTGTGGGTCTTTATGCCTCCAGTTTTGTCTTCAGTAAGTGAAAAACATGCTCAATTGGGTTGAAGTCAGGTCACTGACTTGGACATTTAAGAACATTCCATTTCTTTGCCTTAAGAAGCTCTTGGGTTGCTTTCGTGGTACGTTTTTGGGTCATTATCCATCTGTACTGTGAAGTGCCATCCTATCAGTTTTGCAGCATTTGACTGAATCTGAGCAGAAAGTTTAGTTCTATACACTTCAGAATTCATCCTGCAACATCTAGCAGCAGTCACATCATCAATAATCACCAGTGACTCAGTTCCATTAGCAGCCATACATGCCCATGCCATAACACTGCCTCCACCATGTTTGACAGATGATGTAGTATGCTTTGGATCATGAACCCCTTCCTTTCCTTCTCCATACTCTTCTCTTCCCATTATTCTGGTACAAGTTAATCTTGCATCAGAACTGGTCAGGCTTTTTTTTAGAGGTTTTTTAGCAAAATCTTATCTGGCCTTTCTTTTCTTGAGTGTTACCAGTGGTTTGCATCCTGAGGTAAACCGTCTGTATTTACATTCATGAAGACATCTCTTGATTGTACATTTTGACAATGATACGCCTACCTCCTCCAGAGTGTTCTTGACTTGGCTAGATGTTGTGAAGTAGTTCTTCTTCACCAAGGAAAGAATTCTCCAATCATTTGCTTTAGTTGTCTTTCCGTGGACTTCCAGGACTTGCTCGCCAGTGTATTCCTTCTTTTTATGCCCAATTGTTGATTTGCCAACTGCTAAAGTTTCTCTCCTAAATTTTTTCTCTCTGATAGGTCTGTTTTGTTTTTTCAGCTTAATGATGGCCTCCTTCACTTGCATTGACACGTTTTTGGACCGCATATTGTAGACTGCACTATCTCTCACATAGTTTTGGAGAAATTTTGGCCCACTCTTCTATACAACATCTTTAGCCATTCATATGTCACTTTTTTGTGCTTGGGATCACTGTCCTGATGCATTGTCCTGACTCAATTTTGGCCCAGCTTAAGCTGCTGGACAGATGGCCTCACATTTGTCTCAAGAATATTTTGGTATAAAGTGGAGTTCATCGTTGTCTCAATTTCCCAGGTCCTGTGGCTGCAAAACAAGCCCAAATCAAATTCCAGAACCTTTGAGGTTTGTTCAGATGCAATTTTGCAAATCTACGTCATGCTCCATATTCTATTTGGAGAGAAGAGCTCTTTCGTAGCTACCCTTCCATGAATGCCATACTTGTTCAGTCTGATTGTGCGGTCATGAACATAAACATTTAATGTGCTTACAGAGGCCTGTAGGTCACATGATGTAGCTCTTGGCGCTTTCTTTATATCTCTGAGAATTAAATGTTCTGACCTTGGACTGAATCTGCTGGGACACCCACTCCTGGGAAGACTGGAAACTGTCTTGACATATACTGTCATTTGTAAGGAATCCTTCTCACTGCAGATTGATGAATTTCAAATTGTATGGAGATGGCCTTATAACCCTTCCCAAATACATAAGCAGGCCTTGGCCGGCTATATTCATGGCATGATGTAGATACACAAGTTATACTTTTATAGAGGTAGTCACACTTCTCGATGATGAACTAATCTTGTGCATTTCATTAGTAACACCTGGCTGCTAATTATTCTCTTAATGTTTGTGGAAGTAGGAAAGGTGTATTTTTTCCCACCTGGTTTCTGAATGCTGGTTTACATTTTGGGGAAAAAAAAATACTACATATTGAAATCTGTTGTGTGATTTTGTTGTCACCTGAGGTTGTTTGTTTGTTTATAGAAGTTGGTGAAGACCACATAATTGTTATTTTAAGGACAGTGGTGGTAGCATCATGCTGTCACCCAGAAATCTGTCTAGTGTGAAAATTTCTGTCCCAACAGGACAATGTCCCAAAGCACAGGTCAAAACTACAAAGGAATGGCTTATAAAAAAAGAAGGTTTGTCTTCTGGTTTGGCTGAGTCAAAGCCCAGAATTTGACTCAAAACCCAGACAATTCAATTGGAAAACCTGTGGAAAACCTGAATATTGCTGTCAACAGTGTCTGTCTAATTTGGGAAATGTGGAGAAAATCTGTACTGAGGAATGGGAGAAAATGTCAAAATCTGAATGTGCAAATCTCATAGACACATATCAGAAGACTCAAAGCTATAATTGCTAAAAAGGACATTGGACTAAGTATTGACTCTGGTGGTGAATGTTTATCAATTAAGCAGTGTTTAGATTTTTTTTTTCAATAATTCTAAGGATATATAAATAATTAATACATTTTTTATTAATTAATTCAATTTTAGAACAGAATCCCATTCTAAAATACATAAATTTGATGTTGCAACACAACAGTATTCACAGGGGGTGAATACTTTCTGTGTGTGTGTGTGTGTGTGTGTGTGTGTGTGTGTAATTTCTACACTGTTCACCTGATCTGGAAGTAGGTACTTTCAAATTAAGGTTGAAACTCTGCACTTACAGATCATGTTTGTTATTTAAATTAAACTCTAATAAACTGTGGTAGAAAGCTAAAATAAAAATAACTTTGTCAATGTCCAAATATTTATGGACCTGACTGTATATACAATATTGTGCAAATGTCTTAGGCACATGCAAAGAAATGCTGTAAAACAAAGATGCCTTAAAATTAATGCAATTAATTGTTTTCTTCATAAAACAAATACTAGAGCAATAAACATCAATAAACTAAACAAAGTCAATATTCGATGTGAGGACCCTCTGCATTAAAAAAAAAAAAAGAAAGGAAAAAAAAACATCAGTAGTCTCAGGTATAATTTGTGCAGTTTTAAAAGGAAATTGGCTGGTAAGTTTAACTGAGCATCTTGGAGAATCTGCCACAGTTCTTCTGGAGACTTTGACAGTCATACTTGCTTCTATTTTTGCAGGTAAAACCCGACAGACTTCATTATGGTTTTTTTGTCTGAAAAGTGGTGTATTATGTAATATGCTACTTTTTTTTTTACTCATATACAGTGGATATAAAAAGTCTACACATCCTTGCTAAAATGGCAGGTTTTTGTGAAGTAAATGTTTGAAACTAAGATAAATCATGTCAGATCTTTTCCCACCTTTAATGTGGAATTGCAAAGTATAGCAAATACTTTGTTGAAGCACCTTTTGATTTTATTACACCACTCAGTCTTTTTGAGTGAGAGTCCATCAGCGTGGCACATCCTGACTTGCAATATTTCCCCACTCTTTCTTGCAAAAACATTCCAGATCTATCAAATTCTAAGGGCATCTCCTGTGCACATCTCGCTTCAGGTCACCCCACAGAATTTTAGCTGGATTCAGGTCTGGGCTTTGGCTACGCCATTCAAAAACATTGATCTGCTTTTGGTTAAGCCATTCCTTTGTTGATTTGGATGTATGCTTTGGGTCATTGTCATACTGAAAGGTGAAATTCCTTTTCATCTCCAGCTTACTAACATGATTGTTTTTCACTTAATTTTTATATGTTGTAATTTCACATTGAGGGTGGAAAAAGTTCTGACTTGATTTATATTGGTTTCATTTTTTTTTTTACATCACATAGACCTGCCATTTTACCAGGGTGTTTAGACTTTTTATATCCATTGTACAATCATTTACCTGTTACATTTTTTCAATGAAAAGTAATTGGAATTTTTTCAGTAATGAAGAAGTGATAAACATCTAAGACAACCTTTTTTTAAAATAAAAAATAGGGTGCCTCAGAATTATGCACTGTATTGTATATATAAAATGAAAAAAACATATACAGTACCTCAACAGGGAGTGCTGTAACTTGGAATTAATAGTTTTTCAACAGCTTGTCCAGTCACGCAGTCATGAAATTTTGCATGCTGCATTTTTGTGGATAATTGCCATTTTGAATTTTAACAATACAAGTTTTTTTATACTTGTCCCAGAAATTTTATCCAATCTTCAAAAATGAAAATCAGGTGAAAGTCAGATGAAACTCAAAATGAGCTGTATAAAATTATCAAAAAGATTTTTGATGTGTAACAGCATTTACCAATAACAATCAAAAAGATACCAAATGCTTTGTCTCACATGCTTTTCCCCCAACATCTATGTTTTCACATTATATAGATTATACAGGATTTTTTTTTTTTTTTTTTTTTTTTCCGAAAAAGTTTAAAATGTTACTTCTACAAATTTTAACTGACTTCTCAAACCTTGGAACATCCAATATACTGACAACGCCTAACATCACTCCCTGAACAGATTTTTTTTTAAAAGCATTTGGCCCAAACTAGAAATCAACAGGAAAGATGCCAAACAATATTTCAGGCCATCTTGCAATCACTTTTTGCTTATATTGTAGTACTTTCATGATGCTGGCAACAAGGCAGTGAAGCTAAACAACTAGATATCCCATAAATCTGTAAGGATTTTGGCCATTCACAGCAAATCTGGTACCTGTCAGCAACCCTGGGTATAGTGATTAGAGAAAGGATGACTTATTTAGAATTGAACCAAATGAACCACTCTCTTTGAAAAAATAATTCACCATTTAGACTGCACTAAATGGTATAGACAACACTCAAAACACCACACACTCGCTACATCTGTTGTTCAAATGCATGTAAATACATCAGGAAATCTCAAAACAAAATCAACTATCTAAAAAAAATCCAAGTTAACTGCATATATTTTCATTTAAAGGTCATTTGTAATATTCATATTTGTTTTAATTATATATCACTGGTGTATAAATAGCGTGTGGTTTTTGGAGTATATGATACAGGCTGCAGTCTAGGCAAATAGAAGACAAAAGAGGTTATTTGCAAACATGGAATAACCCACTGTTGATCAGCAAAAATCGCTGGACTGAGTTGTTTTGTATGAATTCAAGTTACAACGCATAAAGCTACAGATGTGTACGACTGATCCAAGGTCAGTATAGTAACATTGGTTCACTTGGAGTAGACTCTCTAACATCAAAACAAGCTGAAACATTATAAGCATGTATGACACAAGGCTGCATTTACATTACCTGCCTCGAAAAACTGTTTAAACACAGCATCATCATCATCATCACCATGTTATTATTATTATTATTATTATTATTATTATTATTATTGAATTGATAATAACATGTTGGAAATTATTTATATGCAGAGATGAATGCAACTGTAAAATATTTGGGGGAAATGTGGGGTGATTGCCAATTCACCACCTTCCAGCTGTTATTTTATTAATTTGATCATTTGGACCTTAAATCAGCAAAAGCCCCCAAAAAGGTGTAAAATGAAAGATTACAGCAACAGGTCTCTATGAGAGAACTAAGTAAAAGCTGTGCATTGGATGGGTTTAAACACGGTTAGTTCTAAGCTTTTAAAAGGTATTTGATTAAAACTATTTAGGAAGAGTTTCACTGTTCTGCTTGCTGAAGATCTTTTGACAGAGAGCTCTTCACAGATTCCTGACATGCTGTGGAATAAACAGAAGACACATGAAGGCTATTTGGGGAAACAAGCGCCCACCTGCTATCACAGGCCTCCTCCATGAAACAAGGATGCTCAAAGCCGTTGCTATGGTAATGCGCTGTCCTATTGACAGGGTAACCTTTAGAACAGCTTGAATATGAATCTCTTTCTCGCACACACACGTACACACACTTATCTCCATCAAAAATGGCTTCCCATATAGTACCTGCAGGGTCCCTGACAGGGCTTTTAGCGCGTTTAAAACACCGCCGTGTGACACCACCATGTTACAGACACCAGTCTAATTTCCATGTGGACGTAAACAACAGCGCGAGAGGAAGCGCGCGACGCGAGGCCTGGTCTTCGGGTGAATATGAGTACGCGGTGTGACAGTTAACGTGCAGGCTACCCCACAGGCCCAGGCGATGCTCTCCTAACCCAGGCTCCTGTGCAGTCTGCTTCCCGCTACAGTACAGCACGCATTTGAAATAGAAAAAAAAAAAAAAAGCTCTTGCCTTTGAATCCTTTCTTCAGCTTTTCTTCGCCTGAACCTGCGCTGCATTGTGCTCTTTTCTCCCTAATGACGGAGACAGAAGAAAACTCCACACTATTCTACATTCCAGTCCACTGATGATAAAGCTGGCTGAACGTGTTAACGGCAGATTACTGAAGCTAATGTTTAGCTGTCTGTATGAATGAGAGAGCAGCCTGCGCTCATGTAGCTGAACCCGACAGCGCTGTTATTAATCACTACTCAAGTGTACATTCACCTAGAAGCAACGCACGACGATGCTACACATAGCCTGCATGTCCGAGCAAATATTATCTATATTACCCCACATCCTGTGACCAGTGAACCCCAAAAATCAGAAATACTCTTTTTTTCCCCTCCTTTCCTGTCAACCCATCCGCACACCCACCGAATCTGCCCTCGGCCGCGGCCAGGAGGTTCACTTGGAGAGCGAGAAGAGACAGAAGCAGGTGCAGGGAATCCATTCCTCCTCTCATACATCCATGAGACAAGCGCGCTAAAAATCCATTCCGCTGCTTTTCCAGCTTTCACTCTGTAAAGGTTTTCTTCCAGGGCGATGTGCAGTGAAGAGAGAGATGATGGAGGGATTGACGTACGAGAAGGAGGGAGGAAGAGGAGACGCAAAACCTGTCGGCGCTCTTCCTGCAGACCCTCCCTGACTCACAGTGACGTCAAACACCTTCTCTCTCTTCAGCTCTCTCAGACACACACACACACACACACACACACGTTCGTCATCCATTGACACAGTTGTTCATGCAGCTAATTAACGCTACACCGATCCCTCAACCTCTGGCTCTTTCAGGTTTTTGTTTTCTTTTTTTTTCTCTTTTAAATAAGAGGTTCATTTTTTTGTATTAAATAAATAAATAAATAAATAAATAAATAGGTTTCCTCAAGGGTTCTTCAGCCAAATGACCCCACAAGGTCAAAGAGGTCAGATATTCCTATCCTTGTGGGGACATTTGGTCCCCAGTGAGATAAAAATATATACACAAATACACAAACACTCACTCTCTCTCTCTCTCTCTCTCTCTCTCTCTCTCTCACACACACACACACATACACACACATTTAGAAATCCTTTCCCCCAACCCATTTCTATAACCTCTGTCTTAAGACACGTATTTCAGGGACCATGTGTGCCGTGTAAAACAATCTTATTTTTGAGCTTGTCCTATCCTTATACAGGCACACTGCAAGCAATGTGCATAACAGTTATATAACAGATGCCAACTGATCCAGTAAACAGATATTCAGTAAAAGTGCACTCACAACTATCCTGTACAAGTACATATGATGATTCTTTATGAAAAGAAAAATAAAGTGTCCTCAATGCAAAACACCCTTTTTACATATCATCCCAGGTACTGATTACTGCCTGTGATCATGTACACAACCTGAGCTAAGTACTGGTGTGTTGTCACTAGAATACAGAAAATGAATTCATATGCAAATACGAGGCATGCATTTGGACTGGAATCCTTTGGGGCTCAGCATAAAAATGCAGCAGCACTCAGAAATTAGGGTTGTTGGTCAAAAAGACATAGCACATAACCATTAGAACCAATATTTAACAATGGCCAGTTTCTTAATTTTATTAGACTACATGCCCCTCTTTTTTCTTGCAGGCTTATTCTTTTACTTATTGATAATTTTTTTGTCAGTACATACATGTATTGAAAAAGATAAAACAGATATTGTTGATGCTGGTAGGTTGCCATTTATTGGATATTTAATCAAGACAGCAAAATGTTAGTTATGTATGTAACTGTCGATCTATGAACAACAGATAACCACCAGTGGCATCCTTTATTGCATGTATGCACCACCACAAAGTCATGCAATGACAGTGACACAGTACTCACTAAAATTACCCAATGCACTGTCAGTTCAGTTCCTTATACCTACTTGCCAAATGCTGCAGCAGTGCCCAACCAGTAGACTGTGGTCGACTGGCCAATCGTACTGTGCATCAGTTACAAGATGGTTTGGTGAGAAATTACCAGTACAGGCCTGTGTAGATATTTGACTATTAAAAATTC
The DNA here is from genome assembly GCF_027358585.1 of Pangasianodon hypophthalmus. Classification (NCBI taxonomy): domain Eukaryota; kingdom Metazoa; phylum Chordata; class Actinopteri; order Siluriformes; family Pangasiidae; genus Pangasianodon; species Pangasianodon hypophthalmus. The sequence continues at coordinate 8,601,421 of NC_069730.1, read as the reverse complement.
AGTCTCACAGACTACATTTATTGATATCAAAACTGAAACTGAATCATTGCTGCAGATGCCACATGAGTGAATACGTCACATCCATCTACAAAGAGTTAGCAAAGTTAAGCAAAGACAGTGAAAACATACCATACAAAAAAGTTAGAGAAGTATGATTCATTATCTTTTATTTTTGTATTCCAAGTGTATCTGCCTGATCTGCAATGTTAGCATCTTTACAAAAAAAAAAGGATATGTAAAACTACATTCTAATGGTACAGACTTTACTGCTAAAGTTGTAGAAAAGTGGAAGAGTTAAAATCTGGCAGCACAGCAGTCAGTTCTCACAAGGCATTATGTAAATTGAAAAGCCATGATGATTGCATCCTTCTGTGTCAGCCACGTCCTGGTTAAACACAAAAAAAAAGTAAAAAAAAAAAAAAAAAAAAGAAGTGTTTACTTAGGCTGCTAAGTCAATATGTAGAGATTTCAAAAGCAAAAATTAAATAACACCTACCATCAAGGACATTCAGCTATCAAGAACTAACATAGGGCAATGTTAAGCAATGGTTTCAAGGATCAACTGAAAAAGGACATAGCAGCATTTGAGTGTTTTTCTCTGCAGTTTGATGAATTGCCTCATATGGTTGACATGGCACAGCTATGCATTTTTATTAGAATAGCATTTAAAGACATGAGCAAAAATTGAGGAGCTACTAACAGTTTTACCTCTGAATGGGTGCCTATCAGAGGTCATTTTTTGACAAGATTCAGTGAACTCTTGCCTGAAATCAAAGGCCCCTTTCACAATTGGCTTTAACATGCATCCTGGGCGATCAGATCATAAGTGGTCACCGTTAAGTACAGGTGTGAACGTGATGCGTCCTGGACAGCAAAGGACCGACGAATCGACTGCATCATTGTCCTAGCCGGAAAATATGTGATCATTGCGAGACTGTTTGGAAATCAGACTGAACTAAAGCAGAGACTAAAGCAGCTGCTTTTAATAGCTTCATTTGTCATCTCATCTCATTCTTTTAGAAATTTCATTAGCAGACCATGCATTTAAAACATTTAAAACACACAGGTACATGAGATATGACTCGCGGGACATTTCAGCCTGAAAATAAATGCTGTGAAAGACTGACATAATAAATGTGCATGACAGACTTTCTCCAGTGGAAACGATGTATGAAATCCAATCACAAGTGGTCACTGGAGACACATTGATAATGCAGGTATGAAAGGCTATGGGTCCTGGCTGTTCACTTGTGATCTGATCACCCAGGATGCATGTTAGTGCCAAGTGTCAACAGGACCAAAGCCATCAAGCCATCTAAACATGCTCAACTAGAGAATGACCTATGGCTTCTTCATTTGCCATTTCTCACAGACCTAACTGAACTGCTGAATGAGGTGAATGTTGAGTTATATGGACAAAACAAACGTGATTAGCAGTGTTGAGATGCAAAGATGCAACGCAGACTGACAATGTTACAATGATCAAGAACCTCTCTGAGTTCAGCTCGCATTCCACTGACCTGTTGTCACATACACATGCTTTCTGCTTTGTCCAGAAAACATGTGGCAGAAAAGTGGGATCACTCTTTTATCTTGATTCAACAGCACTGGAGAACAAAATTCTCACTCAGCAATATGATATTCAGATGAAAGCCAGGGCAACAAGTGAGATGAAGAGAAACTCAATTGTACTCTGGCAGATTGCAGTGGACTAGAAAGTGAAAAAGTAGCTGATGTATTAAAAAAAAGGTTGGCCACACCTGCCCTACTGGGGTTGTGGCATTTCTGAATAACAGGGAAGCCTGGTGCTTATCTGGTGTTCATAGGACTACAGTTACATATTTAACTAGCACACTATTTTATCCATCCTAACCGATAGGGATGGTGCATTATCATCTGGATAACCTATATCAAAATGTCATCAGGAACCAAGTGAATACACTGGAGAGCTCACGTGCTTACACTGTGGCAAAGTGAAATTTTCTGAGGCTGGGGCTGCACAGAACAGTGTGTTTGGAGCTATAAGCTACTCATCAGCCTCCTGTTTAAGCTGGGGCACCACCCTTTTGAGGGTGGCACATGACAAATAAACTTGAAACTTGCTGACAGTCTACAAAATGTCTAGGACCCGCAAAGGGGCATTGAAATGCTTGTTGTGAGGCTCAGGTACTCAGGTACCTGACATTGAACTATTGATCAGAAGGTTGTGAGTTCAAATCCCAGAACCACCAAGCTGCCACTGCTGGGCCCTTGAGCAAAGCCCTTAACCCTCAACTGCTCAGCTGTACAAACAAGATAAATGTAAGTCACTCTGAATGAGTGTCTGTCAAATGCTGCTGGAAATGTATAGGTACTCTACAGCTGTGTAATACAAAAGAAGGTAAGAAGAAAGAGGGGGAAATATATACATATTACATACATGGGGGAAATATATATATATATATATATATATACACACAGTAGGACTTCTGTATCTGCGGGGATAGGTTCCAAGCCCCCCAGCAGATGCCTGACACCATGGATAGTAGTGAACACACACACACATATATATATATCATTTATGCTTATAGATACTGCTCAAGAGAACACTTAATCATTACAGTATAACACCAAGTCAGTTAAACTTCAGGTTTATCAATCTGTCCAGTTAGGAAGCATAAATGATTGTGAATCAGTTTCACCTGCTTTGGCCACAATCATTGGCCCCACCTTGCAGCCATGTGCTCTCGTCCTATCTACAACATTGGGGTGCTGAAATGGAGCTGTCTGTTCAGCACCTGAGAGGCAGACACATGAGGAGCATGCAGTGTTTGTAGAGAGGGGGCTGCAGGGCTTCTCATATTCATCTTTTGATCTCAAATCTATATGTCTTTGTTGAACTGGCAAATGAACAAATTAATTGGCCTTGCCGTTCCAGTAGTTTCAGAGGGAACCAAAACTATCAGCCATATCATTTGCACTGACAGCTGAAGTGAATAACATTGATTATATTGTTACAATGGCATCTGTTAAGGGGTGGGATAAATTAGGCAGCAAGTGAACAGTCAATTCTTGAAGTTGATGTGTTAGAAGCAGGGAAAAAAAGTCTAAGGATATGAGCAACTTGAAAATGGCCAAATTGTGATGACTACATGACTGGGTCAGAGCATCCCCAAATGGCAGATCTTCTGGGGTGTTCCCCATATGCAGTGGTTAGTACCTACCAAAAGTGGTCCAAGGAAGGATAACTGGTGAACCGGTGACAGGGTCATGGGTGAAACTATTCTTCAACCTGCTGGTTCTGGATTGAATGCTGTGGTACCATCTGCCTGATGGCAGTCCAGTAATGCAGTCCTGTTGTGTGCTGGATGATTGCAGTCTGTGGGGATTTTGTGAGCCTTCCCCAGACATTGTGTATGGAAGATGTCCTGTAAGGCTGGGAGTTTGTTGCCAATGTTGACTTCAAACTAGCCAAACCAGACAGTCATGCACCCAGTCAGGATGCTCTCTATGGTGCATTTATATTAGTTTCAGGATGTTGGGGGGACCAAACTTTATGAGGTGCACATCGGGATACTTGATATTCCTAAGTCTTTCCACAGCAGCCTCACTAATGTATAAGGGGGCATGGCCATTCCCTGCAGCCTCTTGTAGTCCACGATCATCTCCTTAGTTTTGCTGATATTGAGGCAAAGGTTGCTGTCATTGCACCAGTCTGATAATGCTCTGACCTCATCTTTCTAAGCTGTCTCATCTCTATCTGTGATGAGGCCCAGGATGGTAGTCTTGCCAGCAAACTTCAAAATGATATTGGAGGTGTTTTTGGCAACACAGTAGTGAGTGAACAGAGAGTACAGGAGGGGGATGAGAACACATCCCTGTGGAGCTCCTGTGTTCAGAGAAAGTGTGGAGGAGATGCGGTCACCAATTTTCACCACCTGGGGTCTGGTGCTCATCAGAAAGTCCAAAATCTAACTGCACAGATGAGTGTTCAGTCCTAAGCAGTGCATCTGAGCTGGTAAAGACTAAATCAGATATACTTCTGGACTATATTGCCAGGGTTGAACAGTACAGTTCCGCTACAGACATAGAGACTTTGTTTGCTTTTCAGCTCAGAGCTTAGACGTTGGCTACACATCTCAAATCCTGTAGAATGTCTCATAATCACTCAGAGATGAAGCTGTGTATATAGTGGAAACCAGCTAACTCATAGAGTGGCTAACCGCAAAGAGCGTATGTCAGTAGGAAAAAAAAAAACACATCAATAGGATGGAGTCACATGCCTACTTGTCATCAGACACTGGAGGATATGAAAGTTGAATGAATTGCTGATGGAATAAAAAATGCCCAGCTGAGAAATGAGCAATTAGTGAGGATAAGTGGCTCAAACTCCAGTCTGTTTTCAGCAATCCAGCTAATGAAGTAGGCTTGTTATAAACAACCTAACAGAATGATGTCACAGTACCTACTTGTCTTTGAATGGTGGAAGATGCAAAAATATTGAATAAATCCCATAAGGGGTAGAAACAACTTGCTTAGCCACAGGCCCAATAGTCAGGAGAGTATGCAGGGTGTGGAACTGAGCCAAAGCACTGGGGGAGATCTTATTGGCACAGAGATAGGGAGATGCTGGGAGACTCACTCCACCCCATGTATGCATATTAGCAAAATCCAGAGGATTTTGCAAGCTTGATGGTATAGAGCGTGGTATGGCAAGGGAAAACTGGTTGTCCATGCTAGCAGGTCTTATTCACAGGCCTGCTTGTCAGGGGACTGCGGAGACTATGGAATTGATCAGAAGTGCCAGGACAGACACTTGATGCAGAAATGGGGAATGGTGGAACCCACTCTGGCCCATGTATGCATGTTTTCAGAATTTGCTCAGTGGTGTACAGCACTGTATAGTTAGGGAAAACCACTTGACCATGCTAGCAGCACATGTCCACAGACTGAAGGCAGGTGATGAGAAAAATCTCAGAGCAAGGGAAACTGCACTTGAATTTAAAATGAGAGGTGAGTGTTGTACAGAGAAACAGAAGAGTTTGTAGCTAATTTGTAGATCAGCATTATCATTTACTAAAACAAAATATTGGACTACTTGTAGCAGTAGGGCCCCCTTTGTGAATCGCGACCTTCTTGTGGTAATGGGGCTGGTGTACTTGGTCTAGATTTAGTCAGCCTTACATCCACACCAAATAGAATTTCAGAGTATTAAGTCTTCTTGAAGAAGGTGGAGCAAAGTGGAGTAAGAGGGTACCTACTACAGTGGACCTACTACAGTGCTCAATTGGAGGGGTGTAATTGGAAGGAACCACCTCCATAAAACACAAACACTTTGTTCGAACATGAATTTGGGAATGTCTGGCCGAAGCTTTCATGAGAGACTCCCACCTCAGATTGGATTTCTCCCTTGTACCACGTAAGACGAGGCACATGCCCCATGCGCAAGCCCTCAACTGTAGAGGGAGCTGCAAGGGGGGGGGGGGGGGGGGGGGGGGGTAGGCTTAGGGGGTCATGGCAGCAAGAGGTAACTCCTGTTATTTGCAGATGATGTTCTCTCGATGCCATTCAAAGTGGACCTCTGACTTGCTGAGTGTGAAGAGCCTGGGATGAAAAACAGTACTGCTTTTCAGCCTAACTGCACCAAAACAGCACTCCACTACCAAATGACTAATAAAAGAGAAATAATAAAAGACAAGACAAAGGCTTATAATGGTTTTAAGTTTATTGAGTCGCAGTCTCTCAATAATGCTTCAGTAAGAGCCACCTGTCTGCAGAATCAGGCTAATTTTGTGTAATTTTCTGCTAGCTTTCCAACTAAGCGTTAATGCTAATTTCTGTGCTAATGAGATGGCAACTAGAACTAGATTTGGTGCGTATAAACAATATCATGAAACTGGCAAAAAGGCACTGCCACTGACCTTTTATCTTTCAGTTTAGGTGTGATAAAGTGTTGTTTTGCCTACGTACTGGTGTGCATTATTTATCTATCAAACCATGCATCAGATGACCGTGTGTTGCCTTTTTATAGCCTACTCAATTATTGTTAAAAATATGGCTTACAGTAATATTTACTTCATGAATATGTGTTGTGATGTCACAAATGTGCAGGGGCATGCAGTTGCCCTTGATAAACCCAAGCAGGGCTAAGGCACATGAAAAGTATATACATATACAATCATACAACCCTGAAAGGAAAGCTCATCACAAAGGAGCATGTCAAAAGCATTTTGCAAGTACTTCACTCTACTTAGTAATTCTTACTGATGAACTCCCTTATTAATAAAAACAATTAATAAAAACAAAATTAGAATGTGTCCCTGTCTGCTACAAAGTTCAGTTCAGAGGACTTAAAGGGACAGCAGTAACCAGCAGGAGAGACTATGCTTTGGTTTGCATCTATACAGCCTTACAGTATTTTCTAAAGGCATTTGCAAGTGAGCAGTGAGCATATACACCATGGTAAGTATTAAAAAACAAAACAAACAAACAAACAAACAAAAAAACCTTGTGTAACATGTAAATTCCCATCTGTCTCCCCAAACCCAATGCACACAAACACATTCACAAGTGCAAAATATCATACTTGTACACAGTATACGTACATAATTAGTTTAGGACTAAACACACTTATGCATGAATATAAACACACACCTGACTGTGACTTCTGGTAAAAATGTCATATTATGTATGTTTATTTGACTTGTAATTTATCCATTTTCCATTACTGAATCTTTCCTAGACACACACACACACACACACACACACACACACACAAATCTTCTTCCTATTGCACAAATTAAACCATGAGACCATAAAGCAACCTCAGCAGCTGCACGTTAAATCCAAAGCATTATTTTCTTTTGGCAGGTCATCTAAATAAAAATGATCTTGATTAAAATTATTATTATACATATTATATATATAGAAAAAGTCCATCCACTAAAATTACAACACTTAAACATGGCTGACATTTGTAGTCTGTGTAGGGATTCCATGCAGGGAGTCCTGATTTTTGGCCAGCAGAAGGAAACTGAGTGTTCTGATTAAACAGATGGTTTTCTCAGTCCATTCTCACTCAGTTCATACCTACCAAAAAGAAATGGTCATCACAAAAATGTGGTTTTAAAATCTCAGTATGAATTCTGCTTTTAGGGTTTGCAAAAATGAAAATACAATAATGTCTCACCACTGTGTCCAGCTCTTTGATATGTCCTCTGATGTCAAATCCACCATCGCCTGAGACATACAGAAAAAAAAATCTCAGGTAAACTGTACAGAAATAATTAAATAATACCTACATACTGATTACTATTTTTTTTAAATACACTAAATACACTGATCCCGCCTAATACTGTGTACGTCCCCTTTGTGCTGCCAAAACAGCTCTGACCCATCGAGGCATGGACTCCACAAAACCTCTGAAGGTGTGCTCTGATATCTGGCACCAAGATGTTGCAGCAGATCCTTTAAGTCCTGTAAGTTGCAAGGTGGGGCCTCCATGGATCGGACTTGTTTGTCCAGCACATCAGATTGAGATCACCCAGATTGAGATCTGGGGAGTTTGGAGGCCAGGTCAATACCTTCAACTCTTTCTCTTGTTCCTCAAACCATTCCTGTACAATTTTTGCAGTGTGGCAGGGTACATTATCCTGCTCAAAGAGGGCACTGCCATTACTGTTGAAGGGGTGTAACAAATTGGTCTGCAACAATGTTGGTAGGTGTCAAAGTAACATCCACATGAATATCAGGACCTGAGGTTTCCCAACAGAACACTGCCCAGAGCATCACACTGCCTCCGCCAGCTTGCCTTCTTCCAGGCCACCTTCTTCCATTGCTCCATGGTCCAGTTCTGATGCTCACATGCGCATTGTAGGCGCTTTCTTCGGTGGACGGGGTCAGCATGGGCACTCTGACTGGTCTGTGGCTATGCAGCCCCATACACAGCAAGCTGCGATGCACTGTGTGTACTGAAACCTTTCTATCATAGCCAGCATTAACTTTTTCAGCAGTTTGTACTACAGTAGCTCTTCTGTGGGATCAAACCAGACAGACTAGCCTTCGCTCCCCACGCGCATCACTTAGCCTTGAAAACCCATGACCCTGTCGCTGGTTCACCGGTTGTTCTTCCTTGGACTACTTTTGGTAGGTACTAACCACTGTATAACATGAACACCCCACAAGTTTTGGAGATGCTCTTACCCAGTCGTCTAGCCATCACAATCTGGACCTTGCCAAAGTCGCTCAGATCCTTACGCTTTCCCATTGTAACGAGATGATCAATGTTATTCACTTCCCCTGTAAGTGGTTTTAATCTTATGGCTGATCAGAGTAACTTTTTATTCCTTAAAAAAAATGACCAATGCTTTTCTATTTGTCTTAGACTTTCACTTAAATTTTACTCTGTCCCCTTTGTCACTTATTTTTTGCAATCTAATTCAATAGCCTTGTACTACTAATATTTAGTTACAAATTAGTGATGGTTATTTAAGAGATAAGGTGTTTATTTAAATTTTCATGAGATTTTTCTGAAAAAAAAGAACAAACTGATGAATAGCTGTAACAATCAAGTAACAACGTCTGTTTTCTTCTCTCTCACCTTGCCCAGAAGACCCTTGTGTTTAGACAGAAGACCTCCTCCATTTTTCACTGCTACATCCAAAGTTCTCCTGTGCAACTCCACCAGTGACACACTGAACTCAAATCTACACAAATATACAGACACGCATATATATCACAAAAAACCTCAGAAGGAAAAGAAAAGAGGATGAAGGGGAGAGGAAAAAAAGGGCTAACGTTTGGTCGTAGACTGGGTTGAGGTTTTTCTTGATCATGTGTGTTTTTCTACGTCCAGATCGCCGCTTATCCGGGAGTAGATACAAACGCACGTAGGGATCAGAACCGCTGTCTGTGAATGATATCAGATTCCTACAGACAAAATAGACACAAACAGGTCAAATAGACTGCATAACAATGTCTGAATGTACATTCACCATCCCACTAAATATGGGTGAATCCCTAATAAACACACGTGGCTCTAATATATTTACATGCTCCTGATTGGCTGAATAAGATGGGATAAGAGTTGCAACTAAAAGTGCAACATCCTGACCAAGAGTAAACTCATGCTTGTTTGAATACATGCAGACCATAATGGTGTGTGTATATTTTTGTGCAAGCCTGTGTGTGTGTTTACAATTTTTTCTATAGTAAGGGTCATCAACAGGTGGACCCAACAAAGTATTTCAGCAGACTGTACACATTATTATATGGACAAATATTTATAGACCATCACACTGATATGTGATTTTAGAACATCCTATTTCAGATCTAGTCGCCCTTTGCTGTTATAACAAACTAGATTTTGGAGCGTGGCTGTGGGGATTTGTGCTCATTCAGCCACAAGAGTATTAGTGATATCAGGTGAGGAGGCCTGGGGTGCAGTTGGGAATCCAGTTCATCCCCAGTTCAGTGGGGTTTTGGTCAGGGCTCTGTGCAGACCACTTGAGTTCTTCCACTCCAACCTTGCCAAACCACATGTTTATGGACCTTGATTTGTGCACAGGGGTGTAGTCATGCTGGAACAGGTTTGGGCCTCTTAGTTCCAGTGAAGGGATACTGTACAGCGTACAAAGAAACTTTGTGTCAACAGTTTTGGGAAGGCCCACATATGGGTGTGATGGTCAGGTGTCCACAAACATTTGGCCATATAGTATATGAAAAAAGGGGCCATAGTCCAGCAACGTTAAACATGAATCAGTACAGTTTCTGTAGCAGCTCCTCTGTTGTGGGTTATCCAGTCAGTTTTCACAGACTTTCATGTTTTTTTAAATTTTTTTATTTACCCTCTCTGGTCTGATTAGTGAACTAGCAACATGGCTTGTTCTAAAAAAAAAAAAAAAGTCATAAAATGCCATCATCTTAGCCAGAAATTTTCAGCAATGCTACTGTATCAGGCCTTGACAAATTGCCAGATCAATTTTCTGGCACTTCAACTGTGGCTTGCTTTCACATGTAACTGGTAACCTAGATGTTTCCTTTAGCTGTGTACCAATACTACGAATTGGCCCTTTATTGGGACTTGTGTATACATGCATGCATGTGGATTGTTGTGTGGTTACCTGCAGCGGTGTACCACTACTATAAGTTTGTTCCGTTGGGCACTGTGTCTTATTGTCAGCTCAATTTCTCCCAGGGGAAAATGACCAGATGTGGACCCACTGTAAAGACACGCACATCATTATTATCTATTATTTACCATAATAATGCATTTTGTATCAATTCCCCTTATATCTTCTTTGTTCAAATTATCATAAAAAAAAATAAATAAATGGGCTCAGCACTGATCCCTGAGAAACCTCACAGATCTGTGTGTGTGTGTGTATGTACACAATGGGTCCTTTACTTTTGTAGCTCTTTAAGCCTGTTCTGTAGCTCCTGGGAAGCATATGGATGAGAGATGTCAGAGGCAATGCTTGGTGTTGGCTCTTTGTTGTTCAGGTTCATCCGAGAGCCTGAAATCGCCAAGTTAGATGTACTCCTGCCTGTATCTGCTAGACGAACCGGTGAGTCCTCCAATGGGGTGTTAGAGATGGACTCACTCAACCCTTGGAGGTCAGGGACAGACTGATGTTCAGAAACAAGTGGGAGCTGTGAAGAAGGCTTGGAGCTGACAACAGAACCTGAGGTTTTGGGGGTGTTCTTCGAACTTGAGGCATTTTGGGCAAGACTGGAATTTGATGCACTGGGAATGACACTGGAACTTCGACTGCGAACCTGCACAGATGACGGCTGGTCTGAAACTGACAACTTCTCCAAACTAAGAACCTGGAACACATATGCGCCCACAGCAAATTTTCAATTAATGCTGATCTGTTGAATATGAAAGAATTACTATTTAAGTTTGTGCTAAGAATGTGATAATATGTGTGTTTATGTGTATGAGTGAGTGTTCTTCTGTATACCCTTAGAGCAATCTTCATTTTGAGAGTAGCACTGGGTCCTGCACTCTTCAGTGGAAATCTCTGACTGAGGGTCATCTGCTCAGCCTGCAGCAGCTGAGTCAATGGGAGAGTAAAAGTCCCCAACGTACACTCATGCCTCTCGTCCTTTACCTAAAGACATAATCAAAAGGACATATGTAATGCAGCCTGGGAATCCCTGCACATGATGAAATTTTGACGAATTGTAACTATTTGTAATTGTTAACTGAAAAAGATTTCTCTTTTGCATGTATCTCAACCAGAAGCAAAGTCATAGCATTTCCTAAAAGTGAACAGGGAGAACATTACATTTAAAGATTCCATTTCAACACCACTGACAGGCACAAACATATTTACATTTATCATATCTAATAAATTAGGTTAGGTTAGGTTCAACTTTACTGTCATTGTCAGAGTATGACTACAGAGACAACAAAATGCAGTTAGCATCCAACCAGTAAATTAAAATGAGGTAACAAAGTTATGGTGCAATAAGTTAACAGTGTACAGTGTTACTACTAATAAGTAAATTATAATAAATAAATAAATCATAATAATTACCATGAAAGATTGTCTATCTTTCTACCGACTTTCAGCAGTCATTCCATGTTTAATAGCAATATAACTTATTTTTTTATAAAAAAGAGCTACACTGATACATTATTAGAAATTATCATCTATCGTAATATACTATTTTACACATAAACACTCACTAAGCACTTTATTAGGAACACTAAAACTAATACACCTACTAATACTGGGTAGGCCCTGAATTCCTCATGGCATGGATTCCACAAGATGTTGGAAACATTCCTTTGAGATTCTGGTCCATGTTGACATGATTGCATCACGCAATTCCTGCACATTTTTCAGGTGCACTTTTATTCTGCGAATCTCTCGTTCTAGCGCATCCCAAAGATGTTCTATTGGTTTCAGATCTGGTGACAGGGAAGGTCACTGAAGAACACTGAACTCATTGTCATGTTCGTGAAACCAGTTTAAGAAGACTTTTGCTTTGTGACATGATGCATTATCATGCTGGAAGTAGCCATTAGAAGATAAATTGTGGCCATGAAGGGATGCACATGGTCAGCAACACCACTCAAATAGCCTGTGGCATTCAAGTGATGATTGGTATTAATAGGGCCAAAGAGTGCCAAGAAAACATCCCCTACACCATTACACCACCTCCACCATCCTGGACTGTTGACACAAGGCCGGTTGGGATTGCATGGATTCATGCTGTTTCATCAGACCAGGCTACGTTTGTCCAGTCTTCAACTGTCCAGTTTTGGTGAGTCTGTGTCCACTGCAACCTCAGCTTTCTGTTTTTAACTGACAGAAGTGGAACACGACATGGTCTTCTGCTGTTGTAGTCCATCCACCTCAAGGTTTAATGCACTGTGCGTTCTGAGATGCTTTTCTGCTCACCACAATTGTACAGAGTGGTTATCTGAGTTACTGTACCCTTTCTATAAGCTCAAACCAGTCTGGCTGTTCTCCACTGACCTCTCTCTTCAACAAGGCCTTTCTGTCCGCAGAACTGCCACTCACTGGATGTTTGTTATTTATTGAGATATTCACTTGAGATTATTTAAACATCAGCAGCATTTAATCACAAGTCTCATCTTCATCTCTTCCCTCAACTGTTCACTTGTACATTGGTACTGAAATAATCTCTTGATTAATTCCCCATTTTTGTTAGGCTGTTTAAACATTTTAACACTTTGTCTGCTGTACAGAGTGTATAATTGCATTTCTGTTTAGATGATGATGAGGCCAGTGTGCAGGGCATTGCAGACAATTTGACAGCCGGTATCTAATTACAAACTGAATTGATCAGGCTTATGTACATCTTGCTATAGCATGGAATTTTCCAAAAAAAAAAAATCTAAGCCTGATATTCACTGTGTGCAATAATCACAATTAACTAGCAAGGGAGACTCATTGTTTTGTGTCATTATTGTGTTTGTTAAACTGGCTCTTTACCCAATGTGATCTTTGCATGAATATAGCCTACGCAAAACATATGTGTGAAATATGTTGATGGTTTCCTTATATTTTGTCTGTTATAGCAGACAAAATACATTTGGTCAAAAATTATTATTATTATTTTTTTTGCTAGAATTCAGGCACAGCAATATCAGTTTTCCCAGACTGCCACACCAACACACAATGTGTCTCTGTGTGTGTGTGTGTGTGTGTGTGTGTGTGTGTGTGTGTTGTTACCTCCACTTCTAGGTCCTGAGTCTTTGGGTTATGTATTAGGAATGTGAAGGCCTCCTCCCAAACAGGCTCATTGGTTTTATAACGTGTCTATTAACAAAACAAAAAATTTTACATAAATGCAAAAACACCTAAATATAACCCAGTGAATATTTAGGCATAAATACTTCTGAAGAGAGAAATATTAGGGACAATCCTAAATGCTATTCTGGTTGAATATATGAGAGAATATTCTAATATGAGTGCAGGTATTTGTAGCTTGTGGGAGCTCAACTGATTTAAAAACTTGGTGCTGGTACCCATGCTTCTGAAGGCATGTGAAATGTTGGTGGACCCTAATGATATGAGCAAAGCCACAACTTTAGGATGATTCTACAGACCATTTCAGGTGGGGTTTTTTTGGGTCTTTTTGATGTTTTGCCTATGAAACGTAACACAACGCCAACTCAGAAATGGCACTACATAATCAAAAATATTATTCATTATTGCTAGCAAACATATCTGTTATTCAGACACATTCTGATGCTACGTTCTTTTTCCTTTATAACTTACAGCTATAGCTACAGTGACTGAGCTGTCTCATAGCTTAAATGTCAGCTGTCAGATTGATTAACCACCCCAACATTCGGCTAAATTTTCATATCACTACGTAATACTGAGAAGCCTAATCATGCCAACTGATAATTTCATCCGCAGAAAACATTTACATTTACCAAGCCTTGAATACCTAAATACCATTCCAAAATTATAGAGTGCTGTTGCACGAATATGTCTGCGACAAAAGCATAAATGCATACAAAAACTGACTGAAATGCTTTTAATTATTTCCTAAAGTCTCAGTCAGTAAAATAAAACAAAATAAAAGTTTATATTGTTCTCTCTATTTTTAACTCCTGCATGTTTATTCACTCATCTATTAGCATTTTTTACACACACAATATAACCAGGCACTTGATTGGTCGTTTAATATGATCTGATTTCTGATATTGATGGTTAATGTAGACTAGAGCATTCAAAAGTGTCAGTGTCAACCATTCTGGTGATATGGATGGAATTCAACAGTGTCTAGATTACACCATGCTTTCATGAGTGTTCGAAATCTTTTTAAGACAACATCTCAAATATTTTCAGAAGTTTCGAAAGTAATAAAGCACTACACTTCACAGTGCACAGATACACATGTTCAGCTCTTTTTTTATTCTCCCACGTCAGTGTGTTTATGTTCTTAATATTATTCCAATTTAAAGTCTACAGCAATAGTTTCTCTGATATTTAATGTAACTTTAATATGGTGGTACGATTCATAGATTACAATAGTAGAGCGCATCTTGTGCACAATAATTACTACATAATGCTTAAGTAAATAAGACATGCCTAATTAGCATGTAAGCTGTGAAGAGACAATAGGAAACACATCAATGACTAAACATTTGCTGGAATCCATAAAATATTAAAATGGAGATATTGAAACATAAAGATCATTCAAGATGAATGGAAAAGTAAAATGATTATTTATTTATTGGACTGTTCAGGAAAGATTCCCTTTTTTACTTGCTCAATAATCAATATTTGCATTCAGTCAGATTTTATATAACTTATAAAGAATCACACAGAATAATTATACAGCCTATTAATGACTTTTGTAATTTTGGGCATTTCATACTCAGATCCCCAAACACTATCTGCTGCAGCTTTAATGTTTGCAGAGCTTTTGCTTTGAAAAATCCCCACCAAACTCTAATGTGTTTAGTTATGTGCAGCTAAATGTGAATTATTCATGAATGTAAATGAAATTAATGTAAATTAATTCAACACAATTAATTAAATTTGCTGTGGAGGGAATAAACATAAAAGCACAAATAACGAACACAGTCAAACAATACTGTGTGAGCATGCACTTTACTCTCACCTTACTCTCAAAAACCTTGTGTCCAACTTTAAACTGGACCAAGGGACTGGGATCACTGGTGACTTTCTTCGCAGACTATAAAGTAACAAGTGACAAGCATAAGTTTCAATGATTATCATGTTATTAAATTACATTATTTTACATATTCAATGTCTCAATTATAATCCTCATAGACTTGAACAGAACAAAACAAAATATATGCTGGAATATATTTTTGTACATAAAACATTTGATTTGAAATAAATTTTAAAAATAATGTAACATAAATGTAGAAAACAACCACAAAATCAAGTCACTTTTACTAAAAAACAAACAAACAAAAAACAAAGTTGTCTATTCAGAACTGATTTATGCCTGTTTGTACCTACTGACGTTTATTTAAGACCTTAAATGATCCTTCAAATTGTTTAATTGTTGTAATTGTCCATGAGACACACAGCTCTCCATTTCACATGTTAACGCTATCAGATGTAATTCGTGTCGTGCAGCCACAAGACTGATTTCCCCAGCACATGAGCCACCCTCCTCACATACATTACAGTGCTCCGTCTCATGGTGAACTTGGAAAAGAGCTCCCTAACGATGAAGCATACTTGCCACCCTGTCAGCACAATATGTGGCGGATATTATGGGCTACTTGCACTCAGGGCTATGACATGTTTCCTTTTTTAAAAAGCGCAGTTCTCACGTCTCCGGGAGCATAGTTTACATTCAGCAGTACAGCAAGACACCTTGTTAGCAACAGCACAATCTTCTTTGCGGTGAAGGGTGTGGGCTAATGTTAGCTTGTGTGTTTGTTTCTATTAATAGGTATTTTCTTATCTTGATAGTTGTGTAT
Source organism: Pangasianodon hypophthalmus (assembly GCF_027358585.1). NCBI lineage: Eukaryota > Metazoa > Chordata > Actinopteri > Siluriformes > Pangasiidae > Pangasianodon > Pangasianodon hypophthalmus. Next base: position 8,585,487 of record NC_069730.1, on the reverse strand, counting down.
GTAAGATGAACCATTGTATGTTGCTGACGTTCATTTTCGGGAGCTCCTGCAGACACCGTGTGTAAGATAGCACCAATGCCATTATAGTAGACAAACTGGAAGTAGAGGAACTGTTATGGTTGTAACTGTCATGGTTATAATGCAGAAGTGTTTGTGCCAGTAGCCCTTTGAACTAAGATGTGCTTTACCAGATCCTGCTGAGGATGCTAGGATCACTAACCCCTAACCTGTTGGAATGAAAGAACTTATAGAAAAAATTTATCAACCTGAATCTGAACCCCATATAGCACAGTTGACCACATCATTATCTCAGTGAGAGGACCACTAGCTCTAGCTCGCTGGAGATTCAAGGTTTTTCTCCCCCCATTGGAGAGAGGTGGTCACCATGGACACCTCCATCACTGCTGTGATGTTATTTGTGATAAGGTTATTTGTTTAATTATAGCACAAAGCCAACAGTCCTAACATTTTATCATAAGGAGATGAAAGCTGGCAGGCTTGTCATTGGTTGCATATATCTATTTTTTCATATTTAAAAATGTGACATGTTCATTGCATTCATTCCAATTTGAAAACAAATATACAAGTTCTCAAAGTGTATTCAGAAACATAAAAACGGCCTACCGATGCTGTATTCCGAAGGCATTGAGTCATGTCTGAAATGAATGTTTAGAATGCTCTTTCCTAGGTGGCTCCATGTGGCCGATTTTTAAAGACATCACAGAAATACGATTTTATTTGTAGGAAGGAAATTCTTGGTGCCGTCACAGGACATTAACTCTGTTTTTCCCAAAGAAATAGTAATTAAACCTATAGCCTAGTGGACTTAAGGGATAGTGACTGTTAGCATATATCGGTAACCTGGCAACATGGTGATGCATGCCTCTCTCAAACCTTTTTCTTAAAGGTACCTTCATAAATATCAACATGGTACGTTATAAGACAACTAACTTTTGCAACAGCATAGAAAGCAAGGCAGCAAGCAAGACACCTAAAGACTATTAATCATTTTATTACTCATCACCATAGTGTCACAAGCCACTGAGGACAGCGCATTATGCGCCGTCACATACGCCCACATCAAAAACCAATATGTTTTTTTTTTTTTTGACAGAACAGCAATGCTGATGATATTTTCATCTCTGATAGACAGAGAATCTGAACTACTCACTAATTTTATACTGTTTTGAAAACATGCTTTTACATTAAATCATACAATGATTTTCTCACCTTAAAGACTAACTACACTGCTTTTAAATGCAGAAATAAAAGATCCTCTGTGGTCATATTCAAGCTGCACATCTGATTTTGAAATGAAAATTTTGAAATTTTGGAATTGTTGAAGTCAAAATATAAACACACACTGATCTCTGCTGGGTCTTTTATATCCCTCACACATGTGATCTGACACCTGACTAAGACACATGACCTGAAAAAAAGACCAACTTTAAAAGCTGAAGTTTTACTCACTGATTGTTTATGGTGTGAGTAATAGCTAGAATGATAAAGAATCAGTGGTGTGCGAGGAATTAATTCCGGGAAATATACCAAATAAAATCACCTTGTGATCTGTACAGTTAAATTGATTACGTGTAATGCGCTGATGCCTTGTGGGTGGATGCCGGACACTAGTAGGAACATGATGACACAATTCGTTATTTTAATCATTTAAGGCAGAATATAACGTCAACCGATCCTGCCATAATGCGATTAAACAAACCAAATGTGATTACACAAAATAAGATTAAACAAACTAAGGGGCATGTTCATTTGACGTCTTGGCTGGTTGGAATATGGAATCGGTGATGATGACCCTGCTGACCTTTTATATCATTATAGCGCAATTACTGTGTAAAACATGTCATTTGACATTGAGTCTGTGTTATGTTAGCCATCCACAAATTTGGATCATTTGGAACAGAAAAATATTTCAGATTTCAAACCCAAAATCCACCCCACTTATTATGCATCTGTGAAGAATGGATGAATGTATAAATAGGAGTACCCTCTATATTGCCTTCCACTACACACAATTACAACAATACATCAAAAACACAACCATAAATGAAAAATAAATATTACCAGAAACTTCACAATCACCAGCACCTGCTTCTGCCAGCGCAGACTACACCAAGAGCAAGCAAAACTTCACTGATTTATGGTCTAACCAACACCCAGGCCATTAGTTAATAAAAGCCATATAAACAGCTCTAATTTCATGCAATGTGAGAAATTGTGTGTGCAGTTAGTGGATGTGTTGCGGGTGATTTACAAAAATAATTGCGTAAATGACAACGGCACACAAAATAGAGTCTTTTGCATGTGATAATTGTTCCCGATCGCTGTGGCAAGTTCGGATCTCAAAGAGAAACTGAAACTTGTCGCACTATGAGTGTGTAATTATGAGTATAATTGCAATTTTAGGTGTTCAGATGCAACTGCAGTCCATTAAGGCAAACATGCAAACATACATGTGTTCTTTTGCAGATCTGAATGATGCCATTAGTAGATCAGGCACATTTTTATTAAGTTGGTAAGCAGACCTTTAGTACATCAGCTGTACAGACACTTTTATCTTAAATGCCTTTAAATTGCATTTCTGTTACTAGAAAACCATCACAAAAGGTTTGCTGTAAAAATACTACTACAAAACAAGCACACAGACAAATTAAAGTGCCAGATAAAGTCCTGCAGAAATCAGAAGTCATCAGGAAACATGTACAAGGAAACACACTCAAAATACAAGCACACACAAAGAAAAAGATACTGAAGTGCAAAGATAAAGGAGCACGAGCAGAGGCAAAAGACTCACAAACAGAGTCCTGTATAGTGTTGCCGTGTTCTCACAGAACACGAACCCAGCAGAGCGACGCTCCTTCAGACAGCCACTGGACAGATTGCCTTCAAACACACTCTTCACCATAAGAAACATCATGCGAGAGCAAGGGAGGAAAAGAAAGAGGCAGAAGCTGAAAGGGGGTATAAGGAATCAGAAATACAGGAATGACAAGACAAGTAGGAAAAGAATTACCAAAAGGGGAAAACCACGTAAAAGAGAGGAACCATAGCAAGAACAAAACAAACACACATACATATATGTATATGTATACATGCTTGTGTGTGTGTGTGTGTGTGTGTGTGTATATACATCAGAACTTACAGGCAGGTTCTTGGCTGAGTCCAGGTGTACAAGCAGTAGTGCAGAGGAGAGCCCATCATTTGCCTGGCCTTTATCTGCCCTAATACTGCTCAACACCTGCAACATCAAACACATGTTCAATACCTGCAACAAGCGTATATTTGTTCAACGTCAACAAATGCACCTACTTGTATGCACACAGTTGCTCAATGCCGCCTTTCTCTCTCTCTAACACATACACACACATATAGCTAGCATTACACGTGTACATTTTTATATTTCTTACCAGTCACGGCAACGTGTCATCATGCAAAACTCTTAAACACAAGTTTCATGTTTAAAAAATGGGATTAAGGCTATGAGGAAATAGTCTTTTAAAATGGTGTTGAAATGGTTTTTTAAAATGGTGTTGAAATGGACTTTTAAAGGTTCAAATGTTTTTTTATTCTTTAACCCACCTAACTGTTGGAGATCTTATCTTGAAAAATAATAATAATCTTACCTAATGCACCTTTAAGGCTTGGAACTAAAACATTTTTGTTGATTGGTGTAGTTAAAAAAAAAAATAATAAATTACCATACTGTACCACAATGAAGACCCTAAGCTTGGCATGACAACCAGAGGTAAAAAGCCTTACAGAAAAAACCCAAATCTAAGATTATTCCACTTCACAATAGTACCAGTATGTCAGAAAAATATGAGTTTTTAATCTATCTAATCATTTTTTTCTTTTCATTTGTTCATTTTCAGTAACCGCTTTTTCCTGGTCAGGGTCATGGTGGATCTGGAATCTGGAAACACACCCCGGATGGGACGCAAGACCATCGCAAGGCACCATGCACACACGCATTCACACACTCACCTTCGTATGTTTACAATTTTAAATTAATGTTTATTTCTATTTATGCAGCATTCTAATGGTCTGATGTCATACAGGTTTATTTCAAGCACATTTATGTAATACCATTTGTGTGTGTGCGTGCACGTGTGTGTGTGTTTGTATGTGTCAGTCACCTGGTCCAGCTTCTCTGGTGTGGCAAGAGGCGAGAGCCACTCTAGCTTTAAGTGTAGTTTTCCTGTTGCCACCTCATCAAGCACAAACCACTATATATACACAGATCCACAGAAACAAAAGAAATACAATTTAGACTCTAAATCACATCAAAATATTTTAGGGCTTGTTACTAAAATATAATATATATTTACACATTCCACAGTACAAAATCAACACCCACATTAGAAAAGTTAGACAAGAAATGATAAGAAAAGTTCCTTGGACTGTAGGTTTAAATAGTCTGATTAAACAAGATTACTAAAATTTACCTAAGAATTTCATAATTTTTCACTTCCATTGTACTTAAAAAATAAGGGATCAGTTTCAACTAGAATAATGTTGCCAAGTTCCAAATATTATTCAAAAAAGAACAGAATAAAAGAAGGTAAAATTGTGAAAAAAAATAAAAAATAAAAAAAATCACGATTTTTTTTTTACCTCATCAACTTTCTGCTCCTTCTCAAGCTCATTCAGATCAATCACAAGCCTGGAAGCAGAAAGAAGTCTTCTTAAATCACAAGATAAAATAAGCAGGTTAAACTAAGCCCACTCTGTCTTTCAAAAAATAAAAAAACATCAATATAAGTTTCATTTTTGGCATCCACGTCAGATTATCTGCAGTTATCAAATGTGTTAAAGCAGATTATGTTGGACTTTTGTGGAACCGAGCACGATCATAAGAAAAACACACAGAATGATATGAAATAAGCGTATGGAGCCCACCACAGCAGATTCACACAACCTATCAGTGAAAGCCTGGTCAGGTGATTTCATCTGCACTGGGGCTGAGATTTTTCAGTCCGCTTTAGTGATGCTTCTGAGTCTTCAGACTCACAATCATGTGTGTAAAGAACGTGAATGAATTGGATTACGCTATCATTCTTTTTTTCCCCCAAAATGTGTTTGGAGGAGAAACTAAAGGTAGCAAATTGTCCATTACAAAAAAAAAAGACAACAAAACCGTGTCTGGCATTCAGAGAAAACACAACAATAACCCGTAAAGCATTACAGATTTGAAACTCTAAATATATACATACGTTTTATATAAATATATAATATATATATATATATATATATATATATATATATATATATATATGAAGATTATATAGGGAGCTACATTAGTGATTATATATATATATATATATATATATATATATATATATATATATATATATATATATATATATATATAAAATCACTAATGTAGCTCCCTATCTGTGTTTAAGCATGTGTGTGTATAAAATACTTTGCCCCAATATTATTATTATGCCATTAAAAAGACCTCTTGCTATACTGCATTTTTCAACACTAGTTTCATAGTAGAAATTTTTGTTCTCTTCTACGTGAATAAAACAATTTTAGCATCATTTGTCTGGCCACAATACTAAATTATAGTACATGTACATTTTCTGATACAGAAACGTTACCTGCCGAGGAAGTCATCTTCATCAGGGTCTTCATCAAACAGCTCAATTTCCAAAGCATGTCCTGGCAAATCATACACCAATGCCTGTAACACACACACACACACACACACACACACACACTCTCCTCAGAGATAAGATTTACTACTAAATATGACATTTCAGCAATGCTCTTCATTTGATTTCCAACAGGGGTGGGCCGCACAGCACTACTGCCGTAACCCACTGTTTAAAAATTACAATCCCATATCTGTCATCACACTGTAATCTTTTATACTGTGAGACCACTATAATCAAACGGTGGACAGCCAATATCACTCAAACAACACAACAACCTTCTGTCTTCATTTCCAGACACGCATTAGTGCGCAATCTTTAGCATAACAACGTTATTCTATCTACCACCACTAACTCAGGTCATCTATGGTTAAAAATGATAAGACATGACAAAACAAACCTCATATACTTCATTCCATTTGGGATGCAGGCAGTCCTTGATGACCTTGCTCTGGAAGAGCTGATTACCAATCTTAATGACGCCGTATGGATCAGACTTCCCTTTGATCAGACCACCCAGATATGTGTCTTTAGCCAACAGATCCTGGCCTTCTAGAAAATGCACTCGTAAAACACCCTGGAAATGCAAAGTGCACAAACACACAAATGTACACACAAAAACAGACACATAGCCATGTGTATATATATATATATATATATATATATATATATATATATATATATATACATATACACACACACACATAAACAGGGGTGTATAATTAGGGGTCCAGACACATACTGCTGGAACTACATTTTTTTTTTTAGGTCGGGCAACTCTGAGGACAGGAAGCACAATTCTCTGATTAGATTCTAAGGGGTGGTATGGAGCAATGTTCTCCTGAGCTATGAACAAGGCATAAACCCTAGGACCAGTTTTTGCATAATATGCTAAACTTAATTTTGCCTGCTGGTCCTTGGGTTTATGACTAAGGTTCAAAACACACCAAAAATCAAAATACTCACAAGACATGGAACCTTAAAAATAACCAAAACTTGTTTACTTGCATTTATAAACATTGGGCCTCATTTATTATACGAACAGATTTATTCATAAATTGTTTGTATGAGCATTTACACAAGAAATTAGGTATTAATGAAAACCTCTAAATTTGGGAAAGTTTTTGTATCCTACTTGCGCTCCTTGAAATTAATCAACTAATCAACTAAATTAATCAACATCAACTAACGTAAAATTCATATGTCAAATCATATCATCTGCAAAGTAGTGTAAGTTAATATAGGAATGACACTATCAAGTTTAACTTATTAACATATATAAACTGTTGATTTCAATTACACACAAATATTTTATTTTTTAATTGTCAACTTTGCTCTTTCTGCTTGGTGCGTTTCGCCTTTTATGGAGTTTTGTGGACATCAACAAATTTTCATTTAGAAAATAGCATTAAAATAGGTTCAGCACACGTGAACCATTAATGGCACAGTGAGTGGATACCTTTGGCATTGGGAAGCGTAATATGGCCAGTAGTGCTTCTCCCACCAGTGGAATGGTGATTTTCTGGGGAAGCACCAAGTAACTGCAAATAATGTCTTCAATCACACCATCACACAGTCCTCTGAGAGAGAAAGACAGAGACACAGACAGAAACTACTGATGATGTCCTGAAACACTTTGCATTCATTAATAACTCTATTGCTGGATCAATCAATTCCACAACCAACCAACCAACCAACCACACCCTACCCAACAGTTCTTTACATCAGTGCCATCTATGCTGTAGTTTTCTGCATTAGCGCTAATATCTGATTGGGAAGGTGGGTCTCAGTATGTGTATACAGCTTTAACCCTCCTAGACATGAGGCTTCTTAACCTGTCTTTCACTTAAGCTCAATATCAACTACCCTTAATCTCCAAGCTCAATCAATTAACGTGCACATTATCTAAATTCATCTAGATATGTTCACTATATTTACAGTCTATAGGCCCCTGAATGCCTCTTGGGTGTACACACACGTGCAATATACAATGCAAATGAGGACTTTTGACTGAGGTAGGAGTGGTTCATTTATTTGTGTAGCAATTTCCTAGACTGGCCACTAGAGGGCATTAGCTTTATTATTTGATTGGTAGGGTTTTCCAGTCTGTGTGTATTTGTGTGTGTGTGTGTTTGTGTGTGTGTGTTGAAAGCACACAGACTTAAGGGCTTACACCAACAGAAATAGGTAAAACCTTTATACAGCTAGAAAAATCAGAGAAAGTCATACAGGAAGAGAGAGTCAGAAAGACAGAGACAGACACACAGAGAGAGAGAGAGAGAGAGAGAGGAGCAAGGATAAAAAAAACAAAACATCTATGAAAAGCATCCATAACCTTTTATGGGAAAAAAAATCTGAAAACCAAGTGTGAGGGGGAGCAAAAGGCAGCAACATACAACAACCCAGCCACAATAATCACCACACACTCGCACACACTCACACACACACACACAGTGGGCGGTTTGGTGAATGATGCAAATCGTTCCATTCTTGGTGTGGCTCTCACAGGCAGTCTAACAAGGAGAGCAGCATATCCAGAAGTGCAGCATGTAGTGGTGAGTTTGTGTGTTATAGCAAAATTCAAAACCATGAACTCAGTGTTCTTGTTTCTGCCTCAGGCTGTTTGCCTGGCAACGTCTGTAAACGAGAAATATGGCTCTCACGGTTTGTATTTTTGTCCAAATAAGTACAATGTAATAATGGAAAATTACTCACTTCAGTCCTGGGATGTCAAGCATGTTAGTCAGACCTGTCCAGTTAATATCCAACAGCTGAAAAAAAAAACACACACATACACTCGCACTTAAGAATAAGTTTTCAGTTTTATATAGACAGATACAGACAATTTTATTTATTTTTTTTTTAAGTTTGTTGTTGTGCGCTCATTACACAAAATCACTTTGGTTAAGAATTTAAGTCTATAATAAGACACAAACAGTAACTGGACCAGATTTGTTCTCAGAAGCAACAGATATTTATAAATGTGTACATTTATCACACACTGTTTCTGAGGAAGCTGTAATGGGGTTTTTAAGCTGTTGTCTTTAATAAGTACTAGGTTTAGTTACAAACTGATCCATAGGAAACTTTTACTTCGGTGCAAGGGTTCCTCAAAGTCCAATCAATACGGACAAATTCCGCATGGCACAGTCAATAATCTGTGGTGTGCCTGCATGCACTGTCAGGTTAAATATAATACTATTTAACAATTTGAATGCTTCTTAAAATGTATGGTAAGATGCTACGATACTTGATGCTTCATATCAAACCTCATATTGTATGGTACAATATTTGTATGTGTCAAATACAATATTCTAAGTATTACAGTATATATGTATATGTATATATAATTAATGTTAATTAATTAGAATTATAATTATAATTCCACACTATTATTGATTTGCCACTTCAGTTGTGATAACAGCTAGTCTGCAGTTTAATTACATTTTATTTCTTCAGTGTAGAAAGCAAAATACGTGACACTTAAATATAAACGTTTACTGTAAGAACAAGGTGTTAAGCCCATTTCAATCTCATTTTACACCAGATGCAGGTCGAGCACCATGTCAGCACCACTTCCAATATGCTCCCATGTTAATCAGTGTGGCCATATACACCAGATGTGTGTTCACAGTGAGTATTCCGCAGGGGCAGAAACACTATAAATTACAATATTTGTGCTATACTGCAATTAATCTAAATAGTACATGGCTATACTTCAGCCTATTGCAGCAGTGCTCAACACTGGAGGACAAATCTCACTGGATTACCAAAATTTAATTAATAATCATGAACATGCTCATAATAATCTGATGGTAAGTACAGCCATTTACGTGTTTTTTATTAACCCAGTGTGAGGAATAAATGCTTTATGGTCTGTATACAATGATGCATTTTTCTCAGACTGGTCATGGGAATGATGCATATGCATTGTCACATCGATTAACATTGGGGTGTATTAGAACCAGCACAGCTGTGGTGCTCATGTCTGGTGTAAAACATGCTTTGTCTTACTAATGCCAGCCAAAAACTGAAAGTTTTGCCCATCATAATCGACTATTCAGTACAGGCATGGTAAGAAAGAGACTAGATTTAAAAACCACTGGAACAAGTTTAAGAAATGTTTGTAGCATAAAATTTAAAACTATGTACTATGTTCAAATTTAAGACCATTTAATACTTATTAGGGCTTTATATTTGGCTTATGAACACCTTCCTACTAAACAATTTTAATAAACGTGTTTTTTTTTTTACAGCAATTCTATACATCTATACATATATCATAAATACATTTTGAGAGCTGCTCTTCTACAAGTAGAACATTAGATTTGCTTTGTTATCACCTTGATAATTCATCTGTGTACACATGTGTTCCTGTCATTTATCAGTCCTGTTACTGTGTATAATGAGTGCAGCTTGGAAACTCTTTGTTGGATGACCTGGGAGTTTGTTGTTAGGCAGCCACACTGAGAGTCATATTTCCCCAGGAAAAAACTGATAATGCGATTGCTGTTATTATTAATGTTCTGAGGGAGTGCTTAGAATGCTGAATAGACCTAACAGATAACGGACTAGTCCATGTGTGCATGAAGCTCACTATCATATATTCTAACATATTCCAATGGCCAGCCATTTACACACAAAAAACCACATTAATAAACATATTTTTAACAGTCAAATCATGACTTGTGATCCCTCAACTGGTTAAAAATTCCATGAGGTTGAATCTGTCTCTCTGCCCAGTTTGTGATGAAATTGGGGGAATTTTGCTGCAGCATCACCTACTTTCAGGATTACATAATCTGCAAATGTAGCGGCAACTTCTAAAATAATAATAATAATAATAGTATATAGACAAACAGATAACGAAACAGGCTAAACAAACTTTAAAACTGAGTATTTTGAATAGTTTTAATGTTGCATTCTAATTTTAATTTATTAATGAACAGCAGATCATACATTTTAACTGTTCACAGTTACATTTAATGTTACGGCACGTTTGCAAGACTCAAGTCTTCCGGACAGAGGAGTTCTCGCTTTCCGGTTTCTCTCTAACATGACAAGCAGCGTTTTTAAATTAAACGCTGATTAAAAATTAAATCAACTTCACCATATCAATGATTATATGATTTTCCTTGTTATATAACATTGAACCCTCTCATTGTCTGGAGCGCCTGCCATACAAGTCCCTGTGATTGAGCTGTTATAGGAACAAGTATTAGAATAAGCACATTTAATATAAACTGTCATTTATGTTACAGTTGTGAATATTCTGATTCAGGCTGCTATAGAAATTTAATCAACACCTTCCGATTCAAGAATTCAACCGTGCTGGGGTATAATTATTGTAACTGACACAATTGCTTTTATAAAAAAATTTTTAAAAAATGACTGGACTATAAATTTGGCTGTGACGTCATCACTCACACCACATATATGCTGCAGGAAATTCTCGCACCCCCAGCGTAAAATGCTTTCCTGCGTGGAAGCAGCTGCGTGCCTCACCTCTGAGACATAAATACAGCAATGGATCTGCGAGTATTAACACACATCTTTTATTTAGCTGCTCATTATGTACCATTCGTGAAGATAACACGGCTCCTCCAACACTTATCTTACCCAAGTCATTTATATATAGTAATATAGTAATAGATTACAGATAAATTATATTAGTATATTGTCTGTTTTTGTTTTTTCAAAGCTCTATTCAATCTGTATTTGTAATACACTATAGTTTAAAGCCTTAAGTCCTGAGATGATCAGGCCTGACTGCTTTGTGACCCTACTGGCTTTTCTCCCTCATCCAAAACAAGATGTGAGTGATGAGATTGTTAGAAACTTTATTCACCTCTTCAGAGAAGATGCTGTGTCCAACACTTTTCAAATTCTTGAGGGAGTCTTTTCTATAAAGATTTGCATTAATATTACAGCAGCTAAATTAGCTAAACCAAAAACTGGATTCCAAATGGCTCCCTACTCCCTACATGAGTGCACTACATTTAGTATGAAGTATCTGCTGTACTATATTGTGCTGTTTGGGTTCAGGATTTAGCCCTTGGTTCAGGTACACATCGCAGTTAAAGTACACGTGTGTGACTTTCCCCAGTGAAGCGTCCACACAAAAAGGGCATTTTTAGGTCACCACCTGTCTCAAGATAACCAGTCAAACAGCTCTTTACAACTGTGGAGACAGCACCTGTCTTTTTCCTTCCAAATGTCAACTGTCCATTTACAGTGAGCCTGTGCCCTTCCTGTCAGCTCGAACCAGTTTTATCCATTCTCCTCTGACCTCGTTCATCAAGAACTCCCGCTCACTAGAAGTTTTTCGCTTTTTCACACCATTCTGTGTAAACTCAGTAGACTGTTGTGTATGAAAATCCCAGAAGATCAGCAGTTTCTGAAATACTCAAAGCAGCCTGCCTGTCACTAACAACCATGTCACGGTCACTGACATTTTTTTTTCACCATTCTTATGTTTGATGTGAACAACTATTGAAGCTCTTCAAGATTTTAGGACTGCGCTGCTGCCACATCATTTGCTGATTGAATCATTGTATGAATGTGCAGGTGTACAGCTGTTCCTAATAAAGGGGGCAGTGTGTGTGTATATTTTTTTACATAGGGTAATATACAATATATTTATAATGCTGTGATCTGTCTGTCTGTCTGGCCCACCCCTCTATAGTCACAAACTGCATCCCACCTCCACACACACTTGGGCACTGTTCCCGAAAGTGCATTTTTCAAATCTTTTGATTGGGTGGACACTAACAGAAATAGAGGACATACTGTATAACACCAGGATCATGTGACACACCAGACAGACACTGCATCGTATACCAACCTGTTTGATTAGTAAGGGAAACTGCAGCAAGTTGTTACACACAAATCATTCCTTAATTAGTGTATTTAATTAATCATCCAGCAAACATCTTTTTGTATTCAGTGGGCATAAAGTGGTGCTCTCTCTCTGGCATTAAAATCACTTTCTGTGAATTGTGCAAATATCATCTGCAAGTCAGATGCTTTACATCAGGCAAACAAATATCCTCTCCAGAATGCTATTAACAATTCAATCACTGTTACTTTTCATAAGTGAATATTGATGGTGACTGGCTGATGCTGTCTGCAATATGTGTGTGCAAGTGTGTGCAGGACTGTTTTTTTTTAAAAATCCCAAAAATCCAACTCACTCCTGCCGTTATTATTGTTTGCACCTGCCCACAATATTTTCTGTTGATTAGTTGCTTCTGTTTGTCAAAGTATAAACAAATTTGCATTTAAACCACAGTGACTCTGATAAAGCAGGATAAAGCAGTTACCGATCATAAATGAATGAAAGCGGTAAATATGTATACTCTATTTGTCTTGCAGGCTGCATATCTGACCGCCTGCTCCCATTTTCACGAAAGTAAAAACTGACTATTAGGCTGCATGGTAAACTCAAAACTGAAAATCCACTGCAAGACGACATTCTAGTAAATAAATAAAAACAAACAAAAAAACCTAATGGTCACAAGTGAAAGATGTTTACTCCTAAATGTTTATTACAAAGCCATGCACACACTATGGCATAATGCACTATGTAAATCAATAATCGAATTATTGATAATGTGAGCTACATAAAGCCTACACTTTCATTTTCATTCTTTTTATGACACAGTGCATTAGTATTTTGTTTTGCACTTAAGGTGTGGATTGAAACCGCAGCAGCCAATCGTTGTCAATGTTCTTTCATGAAACATGCTGTCACTCATAGCAACGGGGGTCAAACCTGTATTTGCTCATAACTTTAGGAACTTTAAGTGACATGTAAAACTAGTGGTAACATAAGATTCTTTGTGAATAAGGGCCCTGATCTTGTAATGGCCACAGAAAACAAAACAGAGAAATCGTTCTGAAACAGACTCCGTAAAGCTCAGGCAGGAGGCAGGGCCTTTGGCAATGAAACAAACAGATCTCTGTGAGTGAATATTGAAGTCAAACACAGAAAACACTGCCAGAAATGACCTCAAACCAAACATCTTCAAGCACATGCCCACAGTAAAATGTTATAACAAACATTAAAAACATCTACTTCTAATTAATATTTCCAAAATAAACTAATGCTTGTTAAACCTTATTTCTTAACTAATACTCTTTTTGCTTTTGAATATTCTTATCGCATTACAAACATCCAAACACAGCCCAAACATTTGTGCCACACCCTAATGTGTTATACAGTAGGTAAACACCCTAACCCTTAGGGCAGGGACGAAACAAAATACACACACACACACACACACACACACACACACACACACACACATACACAGAGGCAGCAAAACATTCTTCACCAAACATGGGCATGCCTGCGACGGTCAGGCTGTTTCCGCAGAGACGGCACAGAACACTGAAGAGGTTATTACTGGATGGTGTACAGCACAAATGGGAAAGTTAACACAAGCACTACAGTTAGCTCTGTTCCTCTGCACACCACTTTATACAGCAAACACTGAATTACAAAAACAACACACACAACCCCCACCCCCAGAACAGTCTGACTTGTTGATACTATGTTTGTGCCATCAACCAGCACAAATGTTTCATTTCTCAGCACAGAGGCCCCCATAATGAACAGGAATAGAATGATTTCTGACCAGAGGAAGTGCTAAATTCATCCTTACAATGTTATATTAATTCCACTAACATCATCCTCATCAGTCAGCTGAAACTTAAAATTATCAGACACTTGTGGTCTTATCAGGCACTTATCAGGCAAGTGTGGTTTTGGTCTATAATGATGACAATGATGTCCCTTTTAAGGTTCTCACTATACGACCATTCCATTTGTCCTCAAATTCAAAATTGTAAAATGACCAAGAACCCCAAAATCCAAGAGGTGGGATTTATTGCCTTCTTACTGTGTTTGCTTGTAGTTTGTGCAGTCAATCAGATTAGCTTTCTTCAGTTCCGGGGTTAAATTGGATCTCGATGATGGGAGCTGATGACGCTAGAAATGTGATTTGACGTTGGAGGCTGTATGGTCAGGATGCAGCTGGTATAAACGGGCTAGCAGGGCTGAGACATAAGGTCTCATTTTTGTAATCTACATAATTGTTTTAAAGCAAATTATTTTGGAGCTTTTGTGGAAGTGCAACAGCATCACCAACCGTCATGAGAAAAATACATAGAATGGTGAAACGCCCTCTAGATCTGATCTCTATTTGGGCTTGGATTTTTTAACCAATGTCGTTGACACTCCATTACATATCAATAACAGTGCCTGAGGAGGTGCACGTGAAATACAGTCAGGGGGGTACTGAGCGTAAACAACGCGGATTATGTCCTCAATCATCCTTTTTTCTTCCCCAAAAAGCTTTTAAAGGTGAAACCAAAAGGTAGATAGACTAAGCACACATTGTCTCATCAAAGTACACAAAAATACAGATGACAAAATCCTAAGCTGAGTATGTTTTTTTTGTTTGTTTGAACCAACAGGTTACAGCTCTGTGTTTGGTAATTGGAGGAAACATGGCATAAACCCAGTATTACCGACTTAAAAAAACTTGAAAATTAAAAAGATGGAATCCTGGCAGCTGCTTATCTGCCAAAGAGTGTGTGTGTGTGTGTGTGTAAAATAATTTGGCCCTCATCATTCTTTTTAGGGCATCAATGAGTGCTTGTGATATAATGCACTGCTCAACCCTAATAGTTTCATTGTCAGACTATTGAGAGATATTAGATTTTAGTCTCCCATCTAATAGGCCTCATTGGTCAGGATCATGCTGTGATGTTACCTCATTACGTTGAAGATGAAGCATTTGGCTGAGGGTGTGTATGTGCCACAGAAACCAGGCGTACCACACTATAACATTTTAGTGTATACTCCTCATTCCTGTCACACCCTAATACCTGAGGTAACACATCCCAAAGTCAAGCAAAAGCAAGCCCTAAACCAAACTCAGATACTAGGGGCACTTCCATGCAGTTTTCCCTGATGCAATATATACTGTATAGCCAAAAGTTTGAGACACCTGACCAACACACCCATACGTGGGTCCTCCTCAAACTGTTACCGCAAAGTTGGAAGCACACTATTGTCTAGAATGTCTCTGTACGCTGTAGCATTACAATTTCCCTTCACTGGAACTAAGAGGTCCAAATCTGTTCCAGCATGACAATGCCCCTGTGCACAAAGCGCCATAGAGACATGGTTTGCCAAAGTTGGAGTGGAAAAACTCAAGTGGTCTGCGCAGACTGCAGGCCTCCTCGTCAGACATCAGTGCCTCACTAGGCAAATTCCAACAGCCATGCTCCAAAATCTAGTGGAAAGACTTCCCAGAAGAGTGGAGGCTATTATAACAGCAAAAGGGGATTAAATCTGGAATGGGATGTTTCTTTTGAAAAAAGAAAAAAAAAAAACATTTTGTGTGATGGTCAGGTGTCCACAAACGTTTGACTATACAGATTACATCAGCTGAGGTAATTAGCTAACTACCAGTAAAGCTTTGTGAATATCAAAAGCACTTTCATTTGGGTTTATTTTTTCAAGAAGGCCAAACAGTTTCATTTTCTTTGAAATTACACTAAAGATGGGTCCAGCTGATAAAGCAAAATCTTTCTCTAATGAGTGACCATTAAAAACAATTTTAGAAGAATTCACTGTTTAAACAGAAAGAATAAAGCATCTGGTGATACACGGTTTAACCTTCCAAAGAGAAGACTTACATATAGATTTTGTGGTTTTCGTGGCCTTTAAAGTTTTAAAGGGTTAATTTTTTTAAAGAGTTATTATGTTACAGCCGGTACGACTGTCAGAGAGGTGTTGATATAGAAAATTAATGAACACTTTCTGAATTCTCGATCTCACAGTTTTGATTCATTTTCTATAACAGCACAGCTCTGACAGTAGCTCTGGCTGTAACTTTAATGACAGGTTTGTATTAATGCGCACATTCGAATACATTACTGTTTCTGTAGTAACAACTCATACACAAAACTTCCAAAGAGAAAAAAAGAGAGGCTGATGAGAGAACAACTGTTTATATCTGTATAAACTCTGTTTTATATACAGTCAGGTCCATAAATATTGGGACATCGACACAATTCTAACATTTTTGGCTCTATACACCACCACAATGGATTTCAAATGAAACAAACAAGATGTGCTTTAACTGCAGACTGTCAGCTTTAATTTGAGGGTATTTACATCCAAATCAGGTGAACGGTGTAGGAATTACAACAGTTTGCATATGTGCCTCCCACTTGTTAAGGGACCAAAAGTAGTGGGACAGAATAATAATCATAAATCAAACTTTCACTTTTTAATACTTGGTTGCAAATCCTTTGCAGTCAATTACAGCCCGAAGTCTGGAACGCATAGACATCACCAGACGCTGGGTTTCATCCCTGGTGATGCTCTGCCAGGCCTCTACTGCAACTGTCTTCAGTTCCTGCTTGTTCTTGGGGCATTTTCCCTTCAGTTTTGTCTTCAGCAAGTGAAATGCATGCTCAGTCGGATTCGAATTGACTTGGCCATTGCATAACAGTCCACTTCTTTCCCTTCAAAAACTCTTTGGTTGCTTTTGCGGTATGCTTCGGGTCATTGTCCATCTGCACTGTGAAGCGCTGTCCAATGAGTTCTGAAGCATTTGGCTGAATATGAGCAGATAATATTGCCCGAAACACTTCAGAATTCATCCTGCTGTTTTTGTCAGCAGTCACATCATCAATAAATACAAGAGAACCAGTTCCATTGGCAGCCATACATGCCCACGCCATGACACTACCACCACCATGCTTCACTGATGAGGTGGTATGCTTAGGATCATGAGCAGTTCCGTTCCTTCTCCATACTCTTCTCTTCCCATCACTCTGGTACAAGTTGATCTTGGTCTCATCTGTCCATAGGATGTTGTTCCAGAACTGTGAAGGCTTTTTTAGATGTCATTTGGCAAACTCTAAACTGGCCTTCCTGTTTTTGAGGCTCACCAATGGTTTACATCTTGTGGTGAACCCTCTGTATTCACTCTGGTGAAGTCTTCTCTTGATTGTTGACTTTGACACACATACACCTACCTCCTGGAGAGTGTTCTTGATCTGGTCAACTGTTGTGAAGGGTGTTTTCTTCACCAGGGAAAGAATTCTTCGGTCATCCACCACAGTTGTTTTCCGTGGTCTTCCGGGTCTTTTGGTGTTGCTGAGCTCACCGGTGCGTTCCTTCTTTTTAAAAATGTTCCAAACAGTTGTTTTTGGCAACGCCTAATGTTTTTGCTATCTCTCTGATGGGTTTGTTTTGTTTCAGCCTAATGATGGCTTGCTTCACTGATAGTGACAGCTCTTTGGATCTCATCTTGAGAGTTGACAGCAACAGATTCCAAATGCAAATAGTACACTTGAAATGAACTCTGGACCTTTTATCTGCTCATTGTAATTGGGATAATGAGGGAATAACACACACCTGGCCATGGAACAGCTGAGAAGCCAATTGACCCATCACTTTTGGTCCCTTAACAAGTGGGAGGCACATTGTAATTCCTACACCGTTCACCTGATTTGGATGTAAATTTGGATGTAAATACCCAAATATCTTGTTGGTTTCATTTGAAATCCATTGTGGTGGTGTATAGAGCCAAAAATGTTAGAATTGTGTCGATGTCCCAATATTTATGGACCTGACTGTAACTATAATGTAAACGGTGACAACAACTAACTTATTTCATGAATGTTCCACAACATTAAATGTAATTATAAATGGTTAAAAAGCGTGAAATGCCATTCATTATTAAATTAAAAATTGTAAATGTGATATAAGAGGAATAACACATTTCAGGAAAAGCTGTAGGAAAATAATCCATTTCGGTGTGGTAACACCTTTTCGTTCAGCTTGTCGGGTGTTATTCCTTACATGTACTAACTTTAAAAAGAACCCCATTAAGAAAACACAGAGATGGTGTGTGTATGTATGTGTTTGTGTGTCTTACAGGTTTTTTGAGGAAGAAAACAGACAGTGCTCCAATCAGAGGCATGTCTCCCAGCAACGGCTCCATGATGACTCTCAACACCCCATGCAGCTAAAGACAAATGAAAGCAAAACAATAGCTAATTATTACTTACATTTACATTTGTTAAGGACTACATTATAGCAAGCATTCAGTAATCACTGCAATGCTGACCT
The DNA here is from genome assembly GCF_027358585.1 of Pangasianodon hypophthalmus. Taxonomy (NCBI): domain Eukaryota; kingdom Metazoa; phylum Chordata; class Actinopteri; order Siluriformes; family Pangasiidae; genus Pangasianodon; species Pangasianodon hypophthalmus. The sequence goes on along the minus strand of NC_069730.1, from coordinate 8,566,650 downwards.
GCCAGTAATAAGCAATCTGCACTAAATGTTTTTATAAACTATATATCATTGCTATTATTTATATCACAATCGCTCCACTCCGTTTAATGCCATTTCTACCTCCACTGTAAATCACAACTGAGCCTACCATTTCTGCTTTAGGTGTAATATTTGTATATTAGGTGCAATATTTGTATATTAGGATGGTAATTGTGTTGTGTTGTCTGATTTGTGCATGTTGAATGTATCATGTTGCAACAAAACACCAAGAAGAATTCCTAATACATGTAAATGTATATGGCAAATAAAATTATTCTGAATCTGACATATTCCTTTCCATTTCAAAAAACATATTTTATTTATTAATCTGTGAGCGAAAGCTGTGGAATTCTTGAATCTAATTGGCCAACAAGTGTTGATTACTTCTCTATTGTCACATGAAGTGTCAGCTGCAAGTTATGCACTACAGGCATTACAGGCATAAAAAACATATTTTGAATTTCACCTAAACTATACGGGATCCCATATTGTCGACACATCAACAAGCTTGATCAGTCAGGAAAAAAATATATACTAATAAAACTATAAGCACAGGAAATGCTCATTTATTTATTTTAATGAAACAGATGTTTCATTCAAGCACTTTGGTTCAGTCATATGTCCAGGAATTACACAGACATTTAATGAAGGTGGAAATTCATAACAACAACTAACAGCTGAATCAACCCCAATCTCCTTATAAATCTTTCCTGTCCTCTGACCTCCAGCCAGGTATATTTCAGATCTGACCACTGTATGAGATCAAATAAAATTTGTTAGCTTGACGAAATAAGTTTACTCTGTGCAAAACTTCTGTGGATCTTTAAATTCTCAAAACATGCACACAACAGACACACATGTACAGACACACACAGACACATATACACACATATATACACACATATATACACAGACACAGAGACGTTGGAATGATGTGATCTTTACCTGGATGCTGTTGATGCCTGCTCGGCAGTAGTATTTCTTAATCTCCACATCGATCTCCGTGTTCCCAACAAAGCTAAACAAATACACAAAATTAACATATACATGTGAACAAACACATAGGAATAATGCTTAGACATTTAGGAACATGACCACCAGTGCAGGGTGAGACCTAAACTCACCAGCAAAGTGCATGGAAGCATTGCATGGTTCATAACACATTTGTTTGAAAGGCCTTGACGTTGCTGTGTTCTAAATCCTGCAGCAACTCATCGCTAAACAAATACGATCCCCATCATGCATCTCACCTGATTTGTAGGTCCATGATAATCTGTCGTTTGTCTACATTCTCAGTGTAAACCTTTACTCCATTCACTCTCAGGGCCTGCAGAGAGAATGAAAAAGAAAGCACAAGCATGAGAGAGCAAGAGAAAATGACATGGAGAAAGACAATAAAGATAGAAAACACAAGTAACATCAACTCCTAAAGCACTGCAACAGATCAACCCTTTGTGCCTCCGATTTGCTTATGCAACCTCTATTTGCATTTTTCTACAACTGTGTTTGTACATCTTGAACAAGACAGTATGAGGCACAGTATGTTTCCCAGGCCTGGGACCTGTTCAATCCATAAATATTTGGACAGTGACACAATTTTCGTCCTTTTGCCTCTGTACACCACCACAATGGATCTGAAGCAATCAAGATCTGATTGAAGTGTAGACTTTCCGCTTTAATTCAAGGGGTTTAACAAAAATTTGGCATTAACCGTTTAGGAAATGCAGCCATTTTTTACATGGTCCCTCCAGTTTCACACTGAATTGTATCTGGATGATAAATAATTATTAGAACTATATGCTTTTGCTTTCAGACTTGGACAGGTGTTTAAAGTGAGTAAGTGTGTAGAGACCTTGTCCCCCATGTCAATCTTGGAGAAGCAGAAAGAGCTGAGGTGTGCATTGGCTCCTTTGATGGCTGGTTCGATGGTCTCACGGAAGAGTTTGTCAACAAACTGACAAATATATGGCCACATCTGATGAATTGTCTGAGGAAGAGAAATAAAAAGGAGGCAAAGAGAAGAGAAAGGTTCAGAGAGAGAGAGAGAGAGAGAAAGAGAGAGAGAGAGAGAGCGAGAGAGAGGATCAGGATCTCAGTATTAAGCCACAGAGAATTTAACTGTTGGACAAACAGAATATCCGTTAAACATTTAATAAAGGATGCAGCCTGATTTCAGCCCAGTCTGTGCTTCAAGCCTACCCAGACCTGCTCAATAATTTGTGTGTGTGTGTGTGTGTATATATATGAGTGAGTGAGTCAGTGAGTTTACTGAGCTCTTTGTACATTATATGAAAACATCCAGATAATTTTATTGGTTCGTGAGGTAGTGAGGTTAAGGTGATATATTGATACATGTTTCAGTCTACACTAAATAAATAATTTCAATATTTGGGTTAGAATATTGCACCTTCAGAATAACTGCCACTTTCATAGTGGTTTTAATAACAGTACATATTAATACATTTTTCCACTCCTGTTTTTAATTTGGAAATCTATAATCAAATGAAGAACTTTCCCTAATAGTGCAGTAAAGTCTATCTCTTCACATTAGATAATGTCACATAAAAGCCCATATTTTCAAGATGAGGTCCATAACAGAATGATCAGAACTACTGTTTAATCACTGTAAATTGTGATTTACTGTTATATACACTTATGTTAATAGGAGTACCTGTACCCCTATGGATTCATGCATTTATCAAATCAGCCAGTCATGTGGCATCAGCATAAAATCATGCAGATACAGGTCAAGAGCTTCAGTTAATGTTCTCATCAAACAGCAGAATGGGGAGAAATGTGATTTCACTGACTTTTGACATGACTGCTGGTGCCAGACTCTATAGAGTTTACACAGAGTGCTGCGGGGGAAGAACATCCAGTGAACGGCAGTTCTGTGGGCGTTAATGCCTTCTTCATGAGAGAGGTCAGAGGAGAATGGCCAGACTAGTTTCAGGAAGGCAACGGTATCTTACATAACCACTGTTTATAACCGCGGTGAGCAGAAAAGCATGCCAAACCTTGAGGGGGATGGGCTATAACAGCAGAAGACCACATCAGGTTCCACTCCTGTCAACCAAGAACAAGAATCTGAGGCTATCATGGGCACAAGGTAACTGAAACGGGATGGCTGAAGATTAGACTCAGGTTCCTGTTTTTGTCTAACAGAAGTGGGACCCAATGTGATCTGTTGTTGTTAAACTGTTTTTAAACCCTAGAGACTGTTGTGAAAATCCCAGGAGATCAGCAGTTTCTGAAACATTCAAACAAGTCCATCAGGCACCAACAAACAATCCAAGGTCAAAGTTACTGAGATCACATTTTGGAGTTGAGGTGTTAATATTAAAGTGGCCAGTGAGTGTATGCAAGCGTAAATAACTTTTATAACAAAGTTTAATTTAAGGTTACAAAATTCTCACATGAGATACTCATAGAACCATAGCTGATAAAGTAAGACTACTAGCCAATAACTGAAAAGCAAACAAACAAAAAACAACCTCACTAATGTTCCTGGATAGTATATAAACACACCTACACTGAACCTCAGTGTGGACATTTGTGTTTTATTTTGTGCAGCTATTAAGTGTGAGCTCTAAAAAACACATTCCTTTAAAGATAACCTGCATGGGCAGCAGATAAAGAGTTCACCCACTCAGAACAGCCAAGCTGATCAAGCAGCAGTCAAGCCATCAATCATGGGCCTACAGATCTCATCAGAAACACAAGAGGCTACAACAGCCAGCTTTAGAAAATTCAGACTTTTTTAAAACCACATCACATGAGAACGGCGTATGAGAGAGCTTGCTTCTACTTTGGCATTTTGTCCTTAACCTGATTAGATCATGTTAAAGTCATGACAGTGGACATTATAAGTAAAACCCATATGAACCACTCAGCTAGTTAATAAAAGTAATAGTCTAAGTAATAGACCCCGTGTAATTAAATCTTCTGCTGCATAGCACTGATTTTCATGATTTTACCTTTTTTATCTTATGATTTGTTTCTTTTTAAAGAAATAAACAGGTCCAGATGTACAGATGTTTGCTTTACTTTTCCAAAGTTGAGCTCTGAAAAGTGTGTATTTCTATCAGGATTCTCAGATCATGTCTCAAATGTGCAGATCAGATTTTGCTGTATTTCAAGATGTTATTGGTAAGTGGGGCAGTTTTTAAAATCATGACTCGATTGAAATGACATGAAGAAATCTAGACACATCCATGGCAATGTAACGTGGCGTGTAAATCTTAAATATGGATCGAATTAGAAAAGAATGAATAGTTATTTTTAAAAGGAAGAGCACGAGGACTCTCGTGTTTAGAAGTAACGCTAATTTGAATACATTGCTACTACAAATTACACAGATTTTTGCAATTCACGAGTGTTGAGAATTGTCATGACTGAATAGCGCTTGTTCCTAAAAATTCAAACTGAGCATTGACCTAGGCCTACAGTAATAAACAAGTCAGTGGAAATACCCCATACAGATAGTAAGAAAGGTGTGTGTGTGTGTGTGTGTGTGTGTGGATATTTTGCATTCCTGCTAGAAATACAAGTGTATCTTGAGACATTCAACAGCAAACTGACTATCAAAGATTCAGATTTACAATCAGATAAAACACACAGACTTACATTCACCTTCATGTGTGTTTTTCAAATCCTGCTTAGAAAAATCAGGTAGTGCATACATAAAAAAGCAAGTGTGTAAGTACAGTAGTGTCACACACACCTTATTGAGCCATTCCACTCTCTCCACATCAGGAAAATGAACCTGTAAGAGAAGAACATAACAATATTAACAGGTTATTCCAATTAACATGACACATGACTGGTCATGGCCTTTTTTTACAGAAGTAGATCATGAGATGCCTCTTATATAATACAACATGTCAGTCTCTCCCTGCTTCTCTCAGCCTCTCAGACAGGAAAAGCCACTTTATGTAATTGTAGTAATTTAGGTGGTATATATGCGGATATACAAAGTCATGTCCCACATGCAGTGAAATGCCTAAAAGAAACTAATTTTGTGCATTTTTTTGTGCGAATGTAAAATTGGCTTAAAAAAAAAAAAATTATGATTCTGCTCCAGCAGAACTTTTAATGGCCATAAATTTAAGGCCAATTATGAACACATGGGATTTTTCACCAGACAGACATTGATATCTGTTCTGTTATCTATCTGTTATCCTATCTAATCTAAATATTGAGAACGTTTACAATTTTAGTGCAAGCAACCTTGATTAACTGCATTTCTTCCAGTGCACTTATTCTGTGGACACCATGGCATGTCATCAACATTAACCGAAAGCTAGGGGTGCGTCAATGTTGATCCTGGTATTGGATATCGGTCTGATACCATGCTTATTTTCATGGGGGAAGAAAGCTCTGATACCAACATCTGATACTATGTGAAGTAAGCCTAGTGCACATTCTAACAGATGACACACAATGATAACAATCTGACGTGGTTTATGGGCAATGATGGCAATCAAAGCACAGCTTATGGCAAACTGCTCTGAGAAAAAAATTAACTACTACAGCATCTTCCTACAATACAAATAACCTGATAAATTATTTAAAACATAAACCACACAGCAGCAACCAACACTGCAGCAAATGCGGGCTAGGCTAGGAAAAATGTCTACAGACAACCCTAAGTGAGTGAAAATAACAGCTCTTACCCAGTACCTTGTTCTTGATGATCAGCCACTCTTATGACTGAAAACGATTGATTCAGACAATGAAGACAAAGATGCTTTTCACTTATAGATGAACAGAAGCTCCATTCTGTAGTGAAACAAAACCCACTCTTCTCCACTGCAAACCTGCTCCATCCAAGATATAATATAGCTAGCTAATGCTCTTTGTTTAAAATCAACTAGCTAACTTTATAAAGAACAAGCCTGAGTACACACACACACACATGCGCACTTGTCCTGGCCATTATGCAAACTGGGGGAATGAAATAAAATGTTCTGTGAAGCCCCCAATTCATTAATACTAAATAGGTTATTCATCAGTACTGTGACAACGAGCACCAAAAACATGTATTCGGTCTGAAAAAAAATGATATTGCTGCATCCCAACCAAAAACTATGAAAAACAATACACAATGAACTGCTGCTGCCCCTCTGTTCTGCAGTTTTCTGAAAGTCTCTCCTGGGAGAATGAACCCTATGACTCAGAGGCTTGCTGTTTCCTGAGTATAAATGCACTAGCAGAGGGCACAGGATCGCTGAGATGAGCATAATGGGGTGAGTGAACTTTACAATGTTAATAAAGCTGCCACTCCTCAGGCATTAATAAGGGTATAAAATAAAATGTGCCCTGAACCCACTGTAGGTCTGCAAAAGCCTACATACGAGTATACTGCATAATCGACCTGTATTTAAAAAGCAGTATTTAGCTAGTTTTATACTGACAACGTCTTAACTGCTCAACCCTTATGTATCAGCCTAAAAGAATAATGCAATGTTAGTTAGACGACATCCATTCAACCTGAACTTCCAAGCAGGCCATCACTCCAGAACAGAACCGACTGTGGGTGTGTGGCCCCTGAATGAGAACTTGACTCCATGACACGAAACAGCTTTACTTTCATCTATTATAGGAAGTTATCACTGAGGAGAAACAGATGTAGTATAAACTACAGGAGCTATGTCTAAAATACTTAAATGCCCATTTTTATTAGGTTATTAGAAATAAAGCTAGCAACTGTGACCTAAACAACAAATATAAAACTGCATAGCTACAGCTTAGACAAAACCTCCAATCCACCAAACACAATATTTGACTGTTGCACTCATTATGAAAGTAAGCTCCACACTCCCAAAAATGACAAATAAATGACATGATGAGCTAATAGCTTAAAACCCCTTCTCACTTCAACTTTATAACAATTGCATAATGTTAAGTTGCCAAATGTTTTCTTTTTATTTGTAAAATAAATTTTCATTTGTTTCATTTGCATAACCACTAATGATAGTGCAGTGTACACAGAAATTCTCAGATATTTAAATTTTCCCTTGTCTGTTTGAGATGCTTTTCTGCTCACCACAGTTGTAAAGAGTGCTTATTTGAGGTAGCACAGACCTCCTGTCAGCTCAGAGCAGTCTGGTCATTCTCCTCCGATCTCTCTCATCAACAAGGTGTTTCAGCCTGCAGACCCACCTCTTACAGGATGCTTTTTATTTTTCACACTAGTCTGTGGAAACTCTAGAGACTGTTGTGTGTGAAATTCCCAGGAGATCAGCAGTATCTGAAATACTCAAACCAGCCCATCTGGCACCAAAAATCCTGCCACGGTTAAAGTCACTAAGGTCACATTTTTTTCTTCATTCTGGTGTTTGATGTGAACATTAACTGAAGCTCTTGACCTGTATCTGCATGATTTTATGCAGTACGCTGCTTTCACATGCTTGGCTGATTAGATAACTGCATGGATGCACAGGTGTACCGTTGTTCCTAATAAAGTGAACGGTGAGTGTATGTCATACTCGGGTCACGATAAAAAAAAAAAAAATCTTGTGAAAATTTTAACACGTGCCTGAGATAATTTTCCATTTTCCTGAGATTTTTTTCCTGTGACACTACTCGAGTATTGTAGCGTCCAACTCATAAGTCTCCCGAGGTTTCACAGAACATAATTTCCTATAAACCACACAAAATAAAAGACGAAAAACTAATCTCACTCGAACCAATCCCCACCCTTCGACTTCTCACACCCTCTTCACACATGCACCACATGTACATCACACAGGAGGGGTGAGGCTTCCCCACATTAACCAGTATGACCTCAGTACTGAAAACAGGAACAACAAATAAACTATTGAACTTGCTACAGTATGTATGTTTTGTTTGTTTGTTTGTTTGTTTGTTTGTTTTGCAAAGGTCCCTTCAGGGGCTCCATAGGTTTACATTTTCAGTTTATTAAAAACATCAATATTCATTGTAAAAAGACAATATTTATAGTAACTTTATAATGACACAGTGTAGTATTGCCTGATCCATTCAGCTTAGAAATATTTCCTGAATGGTGTGATGTTCTCTGTGATGCTCTCTGTGATGTCCTCTGTGAGGTCAGAGCGGATGCATGGACGTGTTTGCAGTATTATGCTGCAATCCACTGTACTCAGAACTCGGAAAATTCAAAGTCAATTTTCCAGACTTCCGACCTAAACAAGTTCCAGCGCCTCTGCTAAGCAAAACATGGATGTCCAGAGCAAGTTCATGTTTCTATGGCTAGTCTGAAGTGCTGAATGCTAGTGAAGAGAAACGACAAATAAGTTGATTTTTGTGCATAAAAATTATGTCATAATAGTCTCATTGTGAATGACTGGGCTGAAATCAATGGGCATATGTCACAAATGTAACCTCAAAACACCTTTTTAACAACACAAAAGCTACATATCAAGTAAAATCAAGTTCATCCATGTCAAAAATGATGCAAAGGGGAAATCCGTTTGCCAGTGACTGTGTGTGCCGCCATTGTGAGGTCAGATGTGTTTATGTCAACATCCACCTTTTCCTGTCAGGGAATTCTGAGTTGAATGACCACTTTTCAGTGCAATTTTCACTGTCGGAGGTCAGGGTTTTTTAAAATTTTTTTTTCCCTCCCCTCCCTGAGTACAATGGATTGCATTAGTGCTGGTGCATGGTACTCTTATTTGGCACAATGGAACATTTGGGCCCACCACTTGTTGGCTGTCAGCGTTGTAACTTAAAAGGAAGCCAGATTACTCTGATATAATGTTTGGGGGAATCACACGGTTTGTGCACTGCTGTTACCCATAGCCATTGCTATTTTTCACAAGCTATTGTGCTAGAATGCTAGCCACATGTTTAATAGCCTATGTGGGCTATCCTGATTTGAGATAAAGAGGAAGCTACTTTTTCAGGGAGTGAGGGCCTATTTAAGTTTAAACTTTTATTACATAAATAATATTGTAATATGATATTAATATAATAGCCTATTTTATTCTTTTGAACTTTTTGTTTGATGTCCAGGTGTATTGAATCGAGATCATTGTCTCAAACAATACAATACAATACACCGATTTATTACCATCTTACTAACTAACTAACTAACTAACTAACCCCTTGTGGTTACTCACACTCACTGGTGTGTATTATGGACTATACAGTTCTGGATTATTCACCTGGTTCCTGCTCAGCCCTTCATAATCCCTTTAATGGTTCTGATGCTTTGATCACCTTGCATGTCATAAACTTTCAACATATCGATTACTGTTTTTAAGTCCACAGTACTGGCCTCATTCTCTTCTTTATTCTCTCCCTCATTCTCACAGAAGATTTCAGTTATGGCCTGTCTTAATGCTGCTATACTTCATGTTACTAATTCCAAATTCCACCAATCCCATCTGGCTGTGGATTAAACTGCGTGCACAGATTACAAATAATCTTTTCAGATTCAGGAACATGTAGGTATGTGGACACACTGAAAAAAATGGGGAAAATGAAATGCAGCGCGTAACATGTTGTTACCTAGCTGTTAAACATGTCGGCGCAAAATAAAGCTAATCGGACTCGAATATTGTCTTCTGTGTGATGCGAGAACACAACGCCACAGTTCTTAGCTAAAACCTTGCCCAACAACTTGCTGACTCTTTGTCGAGGGTGCAAACACTGGCTTACCATATGTTAGTATTATGCTAATTATTTCCTTTTAGTGTAGTCAGTTTCAGGATGACCAAAACATGGACTGGGCCAGCACATAGGAGCTCTAACTTTCCTGGAGTGGGAGCTAATACAGTTATGATTTGTCCACTCCTGTGCTTCTGCGCATCCATGTAAAATGGTATCACGTGTTAATCAAAACTAAGCTGAAATTCACTAATCAGGATTCTAGGTTTCAACCTGGAAAGATCACTAATACTTTTAGCCATATTGTATCAGGTTTTGCATATCTGAAAATTTAGGCATGATTTTTTTTTAAGGCTTGCAACGTCACGTGAAAAATGTCGAATATTTCAAGAATTTCTTCCTTAAATAAGCTACAGTGCATGCTTATTTTGAAAGCTATTCGAATAAATCATGCAGAGATTTATTAAACTGAATAGTGACTCAAAGAGACACACAGAACACTGAGGTCCAACCCTAATGCTGTCGGACTGCATTGTTCAGCCAGTGCAGATGAACATCAACCATTAACGGGCTACAGACCAGCATTTCATGCAACACACCTGTGTCAACCTGTCACCTAATTACAAAAGCTTAGTTTGTTGTGTGAGAAGAATGATGCAGTGCTGTGGAAATCCAGGACCCGAATTTGACACTCCTGATCCCAATGAACTGCTCAAAACTGCTTCTTCAGAACACACGTTTGTTATTAAGTGTTAAAGCATAAAAATTCCACACTTGGCAGGTTTGACTGGAAATGTGCAGGAAGAGTTTGTGCACAGCTGCTGATTAGATATCACTGGAATGCATGTAGGCATTTTCTGATCCACTAGTATGAACATTAATCCAGCTCATTAAAAAAAAAAAACACACCTTCAGTATCATTATCTTTATCATATCTCTTTTATTTTCAGTAACATCTGGTATAAGCTCAAGCTAATATCATTAACAGATGCCAAGGAATAGAAGAGAGTCAGATGGAATGACAGAGAGAACGTTCTATTTTCAGGCTCTTGCTGTAGAAACACTCAAAGGGAACACCCTGATGATGTCACACATATGCTGCACACGTTCCTTCCTCTCTTCCTCCTTGTCTTCTCTCTCCATCAGTGACACTACTGCTATTACTATTGCTATAAGGGAGGAGGTCACACAAGCAAAAACACTGCAATTTCCTCCAATTTTCTAAAAACAACATTTTCCTAAACAAACAATATTCAAGCCTGGTTCTGGATTCTTGAATACCTGGTTCTTAAAATGCTTAATTCACATTTAATCTTTGGGAAAAAAAATATGCTTACATATTCATCAAAGCAAGCCAATTCTGTGCCATCTCATAGCGAATATTTCAGTTTGAAAGATTATCTAGTCTGTTTTCTGTCAACCAGCAGCTATAGTTACTACATAATTCACAGTATCACTAGGCCTTATGATTCAAGAGCAGCTCCATCTGCATTTATTAAAATGGCCAAGGTAATATCTGATCATAGATCAACATTCTTACTCTGACAAAGTTAAGAAACACAGGCTGATAACTCTCCTCACCACATTAAACTCACTTTGCTTGCACAACTAGACGCACCACAGCAGCTCTCCAGAAATAGAACACAACTGTCAAGTGGAAAAATCGACAATTGTTGTCAAGTTTGTTTAGTAAAAGCTCCTAACCCTGTGTTCATACTATCAAATGACAAGTAACTCATGTCTCTTACGGTTGTGTGTGGTGACCACTTCTTCTGCTGCTTGTGGACATGCATTGTCTGGCTTTTCTGAGTTCTGATATGAGATGGCAGCAGCCAAAATGTATACATTCTACAATAAAATGTATTTAAAGCTGCATGTTATCCTTTAACTCAGTGTGTTATCCTTTACTGTGCTTAAATCCAGCTCCTCTCACCCTCCTGAGCAGCTTGATTCATCCTGCTACTTCCGTCTGCACTTGTGACTCACTCTTTGCTGTTGTTTATGGTCTCACATGGATACCATAAAGATTGCATTTCCCAGAAACAGTTTATGCCCAAGTCTCTCCTTTGCTTCAGGGAATAATCTCACCTGGATACTGTGGACTATAATCCTATAGACTATGATGAATTGAACATCCTTTTAACACACTTTACCCTTTGAGCTTATAGCATACAACTGTTGAAAAGTAATGATTTATCATATCACTATCAGAGAAGGAAGTAACTAAAGTTGCAAGAGTAGATAACTGTTCAATATTGACAAACTATAACAGCCATATTAAAATGCTGACATGTCTACAGGCCATCTACTCACCCGCAGCTTCAGTACCATACGTGTCAGCTTAATACGTGCCTAGGTACGTGCCTAGGAGCTGCGCTTTCACACAAAACATTTAACAAATAGCGGTGAATCCATCAGTCTAATCTCACACTAAAAAAAAAAAACATACTCTGTGAAGCACTCTGGGAACCGGTATACCCAAATACCCCAAATAGCTCAGTGCAGAAAATAAGATACTACAAGACTGCATTCATAAATAATTCCCAACATTTATTCACAGCTTCCAGTTTTCATTTAAGGTACCAGTGAACTAAGTCTGTAGGTACTGTTGCTGTTAAATTAATTTCTACTTTGTGGTTAATTAAAGATAGCTTGTGCTCGTGTCTTTCTACCAAAGACCTAGACAAGAAATGAGCTAAATAATTTTTGTTCATAGGACATCTGCACTGCTGAAACATAAAATGGAGTGATGATGTTGGCCACAGTAGATTTCCTTTCGAGTACATTAGTGTGGTCACTTTTTCCTACACTGAGCTGTTTTGACTCACAGTAGTCTACTGTTGGCTGGGATTAACACACACACACATGCAATAGATACAGTCTCTAACTCAAGGCTGATTTTCCAATTAATACAATTTATTAATGCAGTTATGATTAGGATTATTTAAACCTTGGTCTAGATTATGTTTATTGATGTAAAGAGTTTGTACACATTTCTCATAGTAGACTGAGTTCAGAAACAAGGGCGTTTTTTTTCCCATTCTGAACAGATTCCTGAATGGATTACTTCAGGTGTTGATCATGATCTATTTCCTATACCTGTTTCATATAGAACAACACCGTACACATTTCTCGGGTTACAAATATTTGTGATGAAAAAAACCTGAGAGAAGTGGTACATTTCATAAATACACCCTCACTAAGTACGTACCTATTTTTTTACTTTCTCAACAGTTCTGATATTGGCTGCTACTTGATACTATGCCATTGTGGAAATCTCTGGCTTCTGTTGCCAGGTTATGCAAAATGACAATGGCAGTAGAGTTGCACAATGCATCAAAACATTTCAATGCTATGCAGTGGTCACCAATTCAATTCCATAACAATGCTGCATTTCAATAGTCCAACTTTAATCTGATATTGTATTCTGCCTACTGCCAAATTAAACTGCACACGTTCATTTGACTTGGGCAAGCCGCAAGTGAGAAAGCAGATAAAGACAACAAGTTTCACATAATCAACTAACCTGTGGTAAAGAGAGGCTTAAAGAGTGAGATTGGGGCATATTTATTTTGCTAACTTCAGTGATGTACTGGATCAGTGTATACCCACACTGCAGGGAGATAGGTGATAGGACAACCAGAACCTCTCTCATTCATTTGTTCATCTTTAGTAATCACTTTATCCTGGTCAGGGTCACATGAGGTGGGAATACTACTTGGAAGGGCACCACGCAGATATACACTTGCTCAGTGGCTCCAGAGCCTATCCCGTATACAGAGGCTGGGAAGTGGGAACACAGTTCATCACGGGGCACTATGCACACACGTTCGCACACTCATTCACACCTAGCGGCAATTTAGAGTAGCCAGTCCACCTACCAGCGTGTTTTGGGGAGGTAGGAGGAAACCAGAGAACCCACGGCAAACTCACATGAACATAGACAGAGCACGCAAGACCAAATATAAACAGTAACCTGAGCTCAGATTGAGCCGGTGACCCTGGAGGTGGAGGGAAGCAAGGGTACCCACTTCACCACCGTGCTGCCCCCTTATACCATACACCTTATACCATACACCTCACCCAGACACACACACGCACGTTTAAGTAGTATATATGCAAATCAGAAGCCACCAAGGGAAATCTGTGTTCCTTAAAAAACAAATAAAGTAAATGCTCCCACAAATACGCATTATCTAAATCCAAGGCACTAATGCAAGCATATTCTATCTGAAAAAGTCTAAGAGTCTATGCTAAGAGGTATCAGAGTTGTACATTATAAAGTGAATCAAGCTGACAGGTCGTCAGTGTTTTAAAGTTCAGTACTGATGCAGAACCAGTTCAGGGTCAGCTGACACCTGGATCTTCTGCCCAAATCAGCAGGTTTGTAATTGCGTCACATGTACAGGTCAAAGGTTACAGCCACAGTTTTCTGTCGCACTGCTAGCAAACACAGAGAGGTCGCTTACTGTAACATGTCACTCCTGACTGACTGCAGCACTGCTCACTAAGCTGAAGAGCAGGAAAGCAGGCACTCACCCAGGGAGGCAGCTCAGAAGTTGGGAAACTCTGCTTCACTGCTTTCTCTTCGTGCTCGAAAAAGGCCAGCGCTTTGTTTACTCCTGAAAACCTCGTTCCCTGATTCCGTCTGAGCCAAAACAGCACAGCCAGTGAGATGAGGATCCAGCTGAAGCTGAAGCCTAGATAACCCAAGACGTAAACAGGAAAAACCAGCAGGAACGTCTTGGCGAATTTGAGTCCAGTGTTTCTGGCATCTTCGACGGCGGTGGGAGGCTCTGTGCTGGGCTCTGTGCTGGGCTCCGTGCTCGCGCTGCCCGGCTCCGTGCTCGCGCTCCCCGGCTCCGCGCTCGCGCTCCCCGGCTGCGGAGCCTGCGCTCGAGCCGCTGCTCCAGTCCCCTGCAGATCCGATCCGCTCACCGTGGCACTCATTACATACAATCCGTGTGATCAACTTCCACTACGCGACAAACGAGTTTAGCCTAAACACAGGCTACGTAAAGAGTAACTGAATCAAAGTGCACACTACCTGGAAAAACTAGAGTCCGCTCGTGAGCGAGGTCCGCGCACTTCCTGTACTTCCTGAGCGCGGATGAGTGAAGCACTTTTGGCTTATTGGAAAACTACGCAGCGTCCTCGCCTGACCTTGACTAACAGAGAGCGGCTACTATTTGCACCTACTTACTTCAATCTGTCTTGTGTTCCAATGTTCCAAACTTCGGGCTGCATTTTAGCGGCGCTAAGCGCTTGCCACGTCTCAGTAAGTGACCTACCTACACATCTGCGTTTCGCACGGAAGCGCGAGCTCTAGCAGCATGGCGTCGCACTCCGGTCGCGTGCGGTAGTGTAGCGTCTCTCCACATCCTGCCACAGGCCAGTGAACAGACACGCACACAGTACGGGCACAGACACACACCCAAACGACATGTTAAAGGACCAACCTCTTCTCGTTACACAAAAACAGAGCTGTGACGTGCAAGAGTGTGGAATGGATACAGGGAGAGGGGCGCGCGTGCACTGTGCGGTTAAAGCGCGCCACCTTGTGAGCACAGATCATGCTAGCTAAATAAATAAATAAAAAAATAAGCAGCAGATCCTTTAAGTCCTGTAAGTTGAGACGCGGGGCCTCCATGGATTGGACTTGTATGTCCAGTACATCCCACAGATGCTCGAATGGACTGAGATCTGGGGAATTTGGAGGCCAAGTCAACACCTCTGTCATGTTTCTCAAACCATTCCTGTACTATTTTTCCAGTGTGGCATAGCGCATTATCCTGCTGAAAGAGGCCCCTGCCATTAGGGAATACTGCTGCCATGAAGGGGTGTACTTGATCTGAAACAATGTTTAGGTAGGTGGTACGTGTCTAAGTAACATCCACATGAATGCCAGGACCCAAGGTTTCCCAGCAGACCATTGCGCAGAGCACCACACTTCCTCTGCCGGCTTGCCTTCTTCCCATAGTGCATCCTGGTGCCAAAACCAAACACACCATAAACACAGCATAACAACTGTCAAGCATGGTCATAGAGGGGTGATGATTTGGGCTTGTTTTGTAGCCACAGGACCTGGGAAATGTGGAGTCACTGAGAACAGCAATGAACTCCACTTTATAACAGAATATTCTTGAGACAAATGTGAGGCCATCTGTCCAACAGCCTAAGCTGGGCTTAAAAATCGACATCTGAATGGCTAAAGAAGAAAAAATCAAGGAGTTGGAATGTCAAAGTCCAGACCTTAAGTCCATTGAGATGCTGTGGCAGGATCTGAAGAGAGCTGTGCATAAACAACTGCCTGTAAACATCAATAAACTGAAGCAATGTTGTAAAGAAGAGCGGGTCAAAATATCTCCAAAACCATGTGAGAGACTGATAAACTCCTGTAGACAACATTTACTTCAAGTTATTGTTGCTAAAGGTAGTCATGCATGTTACTGAATTATAGGGTGTACTTATTTTTTCCCACCTGGTTTCTGAATGTTGGTTTACTTTTGGGAAAAAAGTGACGACATATTGAAATCTGTTGTAATTTTTTTTTTTTTGTTGCTGCTGCCTGAGGTTATTTGTTAGTTTATAGAAGTTGGTGAGGACTACACAATTGTTATTTAGTCCCTGAGAAATAAAAACATACTACTACTACTACTACTAATAATAATAATAAACATTCCCTTTATTTTTATACCATTTATAAAAATGGTATGGAAATGGATGCTTTATACGCTTACAGTATAAGGTTCCTTTAGGATTCTCTAGTTGATTAAATCATCTGCTATGTCACATTAGTTAACTTTTACTGTCCTCTATTTTATACACTGTCTTGTATTTTAGACAATCGTGCATTTATGATAAAATCCCAAAGTGGAAGCAATAAGCCATTATCACCACAGCGATTAACATCCATGCAGACAGCAAACTAAACAACACCTGGTACCGTCACAAGACATGTACAGAAATGAATGTTTTCTAGACCTTTAGAACTTTAAAACAATCCTACTGCAAATTTCATGTACAACACAAAAGAGCACACTGAGGGTCAGTGTATGTGTGTTTGTAGCAGACAACACTTACACATTTGACAACAATTACAAATTTCTAAATATTAAAGCATGACATTGTATGTTTTATCTGTTTATAGTGACATTTAATGCTGCTACATTTAACTTTGACAGAAGTTAACATTTACATTATAGCAGCCATAAATGTTCTCTCACATTCTCTTGAAGTTAATTAGACAGAATAAATGCAGCTTGTTACTGAGAAAGTGCACAGTCATCTATCTAGACTTTCCCATGGAAGAAGATTTAAAGGAACAGCTTTACCTATGACTGTTACAAAGTGCCGACAGGGGGACTCCTTCCATAAATGTTAAATAAACGTCTCTTTACAGAAAACTTCAGCATATCAATGATTATCTGTTTTTCTTTGTTTAAATTTGGTTGCCAGACTGTTCTCAACCCATCACTGCCTGCATTCTCACTGCCCCTAGACACTATAGATATTTGTCCATAATAGCACTATCATAATATATTGCTCAAAAAAAATAAATAAATAAGGGAGCACTTAATCATTACAGTATAACACCAAGTCAGTTAAACTTCAGGGATATCAATCTGTCCAGTTAGGAAGCATAAATGATTGTGAATCAGTTTCACCTGCTTTGGTGCAAATGAAAGTGACAACAGGTGCACTGGAGAGGCAATAGCAGGACAACCCCCAAAAAGGGAATGGTTTTTCCAGGTGGTGGCCACAGACAATTGCACTCTCCTTATCCTTCCTGACTGATTTGTCTTTAGTTTTGTGTTTTGTTAGGGTCCTTGTCACTACTTGTAGCATGAGGCAGTACCTGCAACCCAATCAGATTGCACATGTAGTCCAGCTCCTCTACGATGGCACATCTATAAGTGCCGTTGCAAGAAGGTTTCCTGTCTCTCCCAGCACAGTTTGAAGAGCATGGAGGAGATACCAGGAAACAGGCCATTACACAAGGAGAGCTGGCCAGGGCCGTAGAAGGGCAACAACCCAGTAGCAGGACCAGTATCTGCTCCGAGGAGGATCAGGAGGAGCACTGCCAGAACCCTACAAAAGAACCTCCATCAGGCTACTGGTGTGCATGTTTCTGACCAAACTGTCAGAAACAGACTCCATGAGGGTGGCATGAGGGCCAGATGTCCTCTAGTGGAACCTGTGCTCACAGCCCAGCACTGTGCAGCTTGATTGGCATTTGCCAGTGAACACCAGAATTGGCAGGTCCACCACTGGCACCCCGTTCTCTTCATGGATGAGATCAGGTTCACACTGAGCATATGTGACAGACATGAAAGAGTCTGGAGATGCCGTGGGAAACGTTATGCCATGGGAAACGTAACCCTCCAACGTTACGCTGGAAGGTCGCACAAACCTCCACGTGCTAGCTAATGGTACCCTTACTGCTGTTAGGTACCGGGATGAAATCCTCAGAGCCATTGTCAGACCTTACACTGGTGCAGTGAGCCCTGGGTTCTTCCTAGTGCATGACAATGCCCGGCCTCACATGGCAAGAGTGTGTAGGCAGTTTCTGGATGACGAAGGTATTGATGCCATTGACTAGCCCTCACGTTCCCCAGACCTGAATCCAACTGAGATCCTCTGGGACATTATGTATCGGAGCAGCCGAAGCCGCCAAGTAGCACCACAGACTGTCCAGGAGCTCACTGATGCCCTGATCCAGGTCTGGGAGGAGATCCACCAGGACACCATCTGCCATCTCATCAGGAGCATGCCCAGACTTTGTTGGGAGTGCATACAGGCACGTGGGGGCCATACACACTACTGACTTACATTATGAGTTGCTGAAATTCATGCAAGTTGGATCAGCCTGTAATTTCAATTTTTTTTACTTTGATTTTCGGTGTGATTTTGATGACTTTGGCTTCCATTGACCATTGTAACATCATTCAGTTCTCAACAAATTACACAATGTATATAAGTAAAGATTTTCAACTTGAATATATCGTTCATCAAGATCCAATGTGTGATTTAAGTGTTCCCTTAATTTTTTTGAGCAGTGTAGTATTACCACAATGCTGAAAATGTTCTACCCCCAAAAATGTATATGTTCAACCTATTGTGATGCATTTCCATTAATGGAGGGGTGCTGACAAATCTATATGGGTTTTAGTAAATATGTCTTAATAATAACCTATACTGTAGGGTTAGCTGAGGCCATTGCATGATTGTAAGATAGGTGTACCTAATAAAGTCATATGTAAGTGCCCCTAAAAAGATACATTGTAACATTCAACATTAAAATATTTATTGGTAAAATATTAGTATACCTAACAAATTCTGCCTATTACCATAATACGATATATTTCAACAAGATACTGAGTCCAAACCATTAGACGGGTGACAAATTAAAGGAAAAAACAGTGACTTTCTTATATAGTTGGTGCATTTTGCTGGCATTTGGCATGGTTTTGGGTCACGTGTCCCCTTTTAGGGGCAATCCTATGAGGAACCATTTCTGTACTTGGGAGTGTTTTCTTCCAGGATAGCCCCACCCCCCAGCCACAGGGCACAAGGATGGTCACTGAATTGTTTGATGATTATGAGAATGATATAAATGCAGTTATGGCCTTCTCAGTTAAAAGATCTCAACACAAATGAACACCTATGGGAGATTTTGGACTGGATGTGTTAGACAGCACTCTCCACCACCATCATCAAAACAGCAACAGAGGGAATGTCATTTGGATCAGTTTTCCTCCGTCAACAACAGACCCAGAGTCTTGTAGAGGCAGACTCAAGATTGGGTAGGCAGGTTGACTTACATTTTGATCTTAGATGATCTACTTAAATGATCTGCATAAATTGTGCTATTTTCTTTTACATTTCCAGATATCTTTTCATATCCTATGTGTGGCTTGTGCGCCTATTTTTATGAGCATTAAAAAAAACAGTCAAAACCCATGTACAGTTTACAAATGAATGTATACAGGGCCAGCAAGAAAGCCAACAACTACAATTAGTGCAAGGAAGCCAACATTGCAATTAGTCTCCTCATAGTTTTTACCATTGATTGTTATTAGTTTGCCCTACTTATTGGCAGTTAAAATAGGCATATTTAAGCATTAAATAGAAATACATTAATATAAGATTATTCTGTTTCTGTTTCCTGCTAATAAAACAGTAAAATAGTAAATTATACCTGCCGGTCATATAATAATTATAACTTGGCATAATTTATTCTTTTTTCCATCAAAACTGTTTATGAGACCAAACATACTGTGCTTTATTCTAAAATCTCAGTAAATTTCTTTTTCTGACGTTTTATACCTGTCATTTGGAGACTATATTCTCACCTCTCTGAACAAGTTATGGAGTACATCAGGCCTGCATAGAGGTCAGATCCATATATTTTTTTCAATGATATTTTGATACCTGCTGAAATGACACCAGAATCCGTGATCATTTGAAACGTTACCCCAAAAATACTAGTGCCACATATAGTACCATCACCGATCTTGCTTTTCTTTGTCCAAATCCCCTAAATGTGTTTTTGCCAATCAGATCCATTCCTACTTTCAATCCAACAACCTTTTCAAACCCGTTCAGTTTGGATTCCAACCAAACTAAAACCGCCCATTAATGCCCTTCTCAAATCTGCACACTCTGGAGCCCTCAATATCCTTAAATTGTCAGACCTGAGTGCAACCTATGACACTGCTAGGATTGAGGTCTCTAGACTTTCTCTCCTACTAGAACAACAGTGACCACCACTCTACCTCCTCCAGTGTTTCTCAAGGGGCTCCTCAAGGCTCAATGCTTAGACCCATTCTCTTTATTATCTACATACTCCGCCTTGGCTACTTCATATGATACTTTAACTTCAGCCTTTATTGCTACACCAATGACACACAGATCTACTGGCTCCTCCGAAACTATTGGAACGGCAAGGCCATTTGTTTCTGCTATATACCCAAGACATTTGGGTTTGAGATCAAAAGATAGATATGAGACGAGGGTTTAGGATTTCAGCTTTTATTTCCTGGTTTTTACATCTAGATTCGTTAAACAACATAAGACGTTTGGTATCAGACCACCCAATTTTTAGGTGAGCAAAAATATAGGAACAGATAAGTCTTGTAGTAAATGAAAGTAAATAACACTTAATATTTGGTTGCATATCCCTTGCTTACAATAGCTGCATCAAGCCTGTGACTCAATGACATCACCAAATTATTGGTTTCTTCTTTTGTGATGCTTTTCCATGCTTGTACTGCAGCTTCTTTCAGTTGTTGTTTGTTTTGTGGGGTTTCTCTCTTCAGTCTCCTCTTCAGGAGGTGAAATGCATGCTCAATTGGTTTAAGGTCTGGTGATTGACTTGACCAGTCTAAAACCTTACACTTTTCCCCCCCGAAAAAGTCCTTTGTTGAGTTGGCAGTGTGTTTTGGATCGTTGTCTTTCTGCATGATAAAGTTCTCCCAATTAATTTGGATGCATTTCTCTGTAAATTGGCAGACAGAATGTTCCTGTAAACTTCTGAATTCATTCTGCTGATTACCCTCATGAGTTACATCATCAATAAAGATTAATGAGCCCATTCCAGAAGCAGCCATGCAAGCCCAAGCCATGACACTACCTCCACAGTGCTTGACTGATGAGCTTCTATGTTTTGGATCCTGAGCAGATTCTTTCTTTCTTTCTCCACACTTTGGCCTTTCCATCACTTTGGTAGAGGTTAATCTTGGTTCCAGAAATTTTGTGACTCATTTCTGTATTTCTTTGCGAATTCCAGTCTGGGGTTCTGATTCTTACTGCTCATGAGCAGTTTGCATCTTATGTTATGGCCTCTGTATTTCTGCAGTTGTAAATCTTCTTCGAATGGTGGATTGTGATACCTTCACCTCTGCCCTGTGAATGTTGTTGGTGATATCACTGATTATTGTTGTTTTTGGGTTTTTCTACTCAGCTCTCACAATGTTTCGGTCATCAACTTCTGTTGTTTTCCTTGGCCGACCTGTTCCATGTCTGGTTGTTAGTACACCAGTGGTTTATTTCTTTTTCAGGACATTCCATTTTGTATTATTATCTATGCCCAATGCTTGTGCAATGGCTCTGATAAATTTTCCCTCATTTTTCAGCTTCAAAATGGCTTGCTTTTCTCCCATAGACAGCTCTCTGGCCTTCATGTTGGTTTATCCATCTTAACAACAAATGCAGTCTTCATAGGTGAAACCTAGGGCTCAAACCAAGAGTAGACATTCAGAGCTATTAATTCTTTAAACAATCAATTTAACAGGGCACACATTGGCAGCAAGAAACACCTATCAGTCACATGTTCCAATATTTTTGATCACTTGAAAAATGAGAGTGGGTTCAAACAAAAGGTGCCATGTTCTGAGTTGTTTAACACATCTAGATGTAACTATGAGGAAATGAAAGCTGAAATTCTGATCTGTCATCTCATATTCATCTTTTGATCTCAAACCCAAATGTCTTCAATGTATAGCGAAAGAAATAGAATTGGCTTTGCTGTTCCAATACTTTCGGAGGAGACTGTACCTCAGCACTAAATCCATCCATGATTCTTTATGAAACACTGAATTTGAGTGGAACAGAACTCTCTCATTCTCAAGATCGTATGTATGTATGTAAGTGGTATAATGACTTAATAATACTTTACTTACTCAAACACCTACCTACTTTAAGCAATTCTAAAAGTAATGAAATGAAACGTCTGTTAGTGAATGAGATTTAAATAAATTTGAACAGAGGAAGTCATGACAGAAAGAAACCAGTTTTCATGCTTTTACTGAATAATAGAAAATATTTTATTGACATTTTAAAAGACATCTTTTTTGCTTTTACCATAATGACAGAACCCACAGCTCATAGTCCTGCAGGAAATGTAAGACACAAGGAAAAATAAAAACTAACCAGGATTTACACACACAGTGATCTCCACCTCTCTGAATGTTATTCCTTCCCTCGGTCAATATTTTTTGTGGAGTCCTTCCTTTTTCCACCCTAGCTACATACAATAACAGAGAGGAAGCAGTGCTTTATGTCATCTTCATAAACACAAGCTATACAGAATATATACATGTATGTATCTGCGTGTTAGATATTATTCACACAAGATGGCAAAAATGAAAATACATTAGACAAAAAATAAAAAAGATCAAATGAAAAATAACTTATGCTATTGCATAAAATAAAGGGATGACGAACAGAACAACCTGTGCACAAATCACATTTTAAACATATTAAAGAAAATAGGTAATTTAAAATGTTTCATTTGATATGTCTTTGTATAAAACGGCTACTTTTGCAACACCAAATATTAAAAAAAGAAAGAAAGCCTTCAGATAATATGAGCGGTATGTCAGACTTGACAGTAAATATCTTATAAAATTCCCTGACTTGAAAATATTGCAGGATAAACAAAATGAAGCAACACTAGCAAAACAATGAATTGCACATGAACAAAACACAAACACCAAAGAAAATTTAAGATACGTCTCCAAGTCCCTTATATACACAGGCACCATGGCCCATATATGGGTGAGTGCTTGATTATGTATGCCATTTGATTATGCATGTAGCAATGTAAACCTGTCTATTGCATCAGCACACTTCCTGATCATGGGCTCTGTAACCTCTAGCAAAAAGAAGAGAATTGGTCTTGTTGGCTAATTAGAAAACATGATTTGGCTGATAACCATCATTTGGAAAGATACACTTTTGGATTGGCTTCACTGGCAACGCATACTTTCCATTGTGTCCTTCAGTGTGAAACCGCTGTATTAATCTTGCATGCAGTTAAAAAAAAAAAAAAAAAAAATGCATATTCTCCTGTGTTTATGGAGAGGCAAAAAGTGCAACCTGCTTGACTACAGACTGATGACAGGTGACCTACTCATTATGTGTGCGTGCGTGTGTGTGTGTGTGTATAGATGTTACAGTTCTTTACTTTAGAGATCCCACTGTTTAAAATGATCTGCATTCTATTAGCTAGTGCTTTCAGCTTCCAAAAGTAATTGAATAGGCTTGTGTTTCTACATATTTGAAGCCATTTATATGGGGTTGAATGCAAATATGTGAAATGTGTTGGAGAAAGTGCATGTTTCTGTCAGTGGGTTTCCATATTAAGGTTAAACGTGCATTCTTTTGCATTTTCTAGGCCATGTCTATGCACCCAGCTGTGAGTGCGTGTCTTTTTACATTTTTAAGTGGAAGTGTTTGAGTATGTTTGAGCTTCTCTTTTCTACATGTTGTAGGCAACATATATGGGGTCAAGCTGGTCGGCGAGAAAGCCGTCTCTCAGGTGCATGCGCTGCTTCTCTCCACGCGAGTTGATGGGAATAACGCCGGTATCCACGACAACCACCACACCCACGATGAGGTAATGCTCCTCCAGAACTACGTTGGTTACCATGGGAACCAGGTCCAGGGCCTCCTGCTCTGAACCATCCAGCTCGACCACCACAACCAAGAGCTTAGTCCAGGTGAACACAGCACTGACACACACAATCAGAGAGATCAAGATCAAAACACGCACACACACGAGCGCGCACACGCAACGAGAAAGATCAAAACTATTCTGTTTCTGCATCATGCTTTCATGTTTGAATGTTTAATACTCCTGCTTCTCTATTAGTGTATAGTGTACATTAGTGTATTAGTGCTTATTTGTAATGTGTAATTATGTGTGAATAATAGTGTGTATATGCATGCATGTACTCACCATTCTGTAATGCTCTTGTGGGTTCGGATGATGGAAGTCTCAATGTCAATGGGGTGGTACTGCATCCCTCTCAGCTCCATCGCCTCATCCAACGCTCCCACTACATACAGAGCATCGTGCCTCTCTACAAGAAAACACACTTCTATGTACTCACACACGCTATCATACAAATGTGCACAAATACAATGATTAGGGGTGTGTACAGGTTTTCCAACACCCAGTTAACCATTTCATATGCCAGAATTTGAATACTGAAATCATTATTTGGATATTCATTATCCTTAGGTCCAAATGAACTCAGTGACTATTAAAAATTGAAAAAGAAAAGCTGCATCTGGCGATATTTCGATGCAGAAAGCAGCACTTGCTCACGGGCCAAAAGAGAGATAATACAGTCTGCTACAGAATTATTGGCACCTTGGGTAAAGATGGCTTTAAAAAAGGCTGTGAAAATCTAATGTCTAACTCTAAAAGGCTAATCTAATCTAATGTACAAAATCTCTCCTGATTCTCTAGGATCCAAGGTCCTCTCTTGTGGACTCTCCTCGTCAGCTCAAGGCCAGCAGACAGGGATGGCCATGTCAAACGGTTGATTCTGTGGTAATTTAACCATTTTTTTGTGTGGATTTGGATGCATGTTTTAGATTGTTTGAGATTCCTGCTGGAATAACCAATCAGGACTCAGTTGTAGCTTCTTGGCAGAAGCAGACATATTTTACCAGCTGGATTCCAGTCGGTGTGCTTTCAGTCATTTTACACTATGTTTCCTGAGGCAATTAACCAACATGAACACAATAAGCGATTACGAGAAGTTAAAAAAAAAAAGTCTTCTTTAAGGAATCAAACAAATGGCACAATGCAACAAAGCAAAAATGACAATTTGACTGACAATGCAACTGAAAACTGTTTGCTCCTACTGACTGGCAGTCTAATTTTGATACTACTTCCTGCCTGCCTACAGGTGTAATCTATGTGCAGTGACCAATCTGCAACACTAGGGGCAACACGTTCAGGCAAGTACAGATAACAGGTAAATAGTTCTATGGATAAACACGTAAGTGATCACTTAAGTAAATGTATGAATTCTATGAACTTATTCTAACTTATAATAATAAATGCAACAATATTACTATAATGAAATAAAATTATTTAAGATGACTTCAACAAATATTTTCTCTTGGATTCTCAAATGAGTCAAGAATGCCAGGCATCCTAACAAGGTTCTAAAGACCTCTGGAGGAAAAACTGCCTCCACTACACTTCATGTGGATTAGGTTCTTTTATGTATAACTATCCTCCTTTTTAGTGCCAAAAAGCTCTATTTTCGGTCATAGTGACAAGAGAACAAGTTCCAGTCCAACTTCCACTAGCATCTAGTGAACTCTAGGCACTTGTCTGTGGTTAAATGAAAGAAAGACTTTCTTTTGGCACCATCTTCCTTTCTTAATTTCTTAATTATTGCCCTAATATTGCATATGGGTATTTCAGGTGTGAAGCTATTTTTTTTTTATAGCCTTTACCTGAATTATGAACGTTAATACACTTTTGTGACATTTGTGAGTGTCAGTTGGTTTTGTTAAAAAAAAAAAAAAAATTAAAAATAAATAAATTAATTAATTAAAAAGGCATTTTTCATTTTGTAATATATTTCTCTCATATTTTGAATGTGAGATTTAGATAATTTACCAAAGGTGCCAATAATTCTGGAGCCAACTCTACATTTCCAGTAATGTTCAACTCCATCTCAAATTTCAATAGACACAAATCAGTAAATATAGCATGCAAACATCTGATCATGACATTATTATAAACATTATGGCAGTTAGAACTGTCACAAAGTTTGACAGTTGAATTTTAACCAGTGCCAAAGCACGCTGATCTGACATTCTGCGTGTTTAATGTTCTGTTCATTATTTATCTGTCAAACACATTTTTAATCTGTCAAACAGAAACACACGTGTCACAATTATGTACACAGATGCTACCCTGCCAACCGCCACCACAGCCCTGCATGCCCTTAGAACAAAACGATGAAGACCAAGAAATCTTATATAGGGCAGCAAGCTACAGTAACCCCACCTCTGACACCCATAAAGAATATTTTAAATGAATGCAAACAGGATATTATAGCCTAAGTCCTAGCTGCCTCTGCCAGGAGGCCAGACTCAGCCACAGCCTTCCTAATCAACACAGAAATGGACAAAGTAACTCAAATTGTTTACAATGACCATCTCAGTCGCCAG
The DNA here is from genome assembly GCF_027358585.1 of Pangasianodon hypophthalmus. Taxonomy (NCBI): domain Eukaryota; kingdom Metazoa; phylum Chordata; class Actinopteri; order Siluriformes; family Pangasiidae; genus Pangasianodon; species Pangasianodon hypophthalmus. The sequence goes on along the minus strand of NC_069730.1, from coordinate 8,540,049 downwards.
ATTTGAACCCTAATGAAAACCTGTGGTTTGAATTGAAGAGTCAAGTCCACAAGCACAAAACTGCAAATATAAAAGAGTTCTGTATGCTCGGTATTGAGGAGTGTCTTCAGTCTTGTTAGACATTACAGGAAGAGTCTCAGTGTTATTCTCTCCAGGTGTCACAGATTATGAATTGTAAGGGTGCAGATCATTTTGAAACCAGTGTACTATATAAACATGTTTATATAATTCTATACCATGTCCCTGTATGTTTGAGTTCAAAATATCAATTGCATATATTTTTATATAAATTTTTGCTTGTTTTCATTAAAGGTGTCAATAATTTTGGAAGGCACTGAAAAAGCGTTCGCCCCATGGTCGCGGGAGATCTTGAGTTCGAGCCCATGGCTCGAAGTCAAGACAGCAAATTTGGCCGTGCTCCTGGGATGGAGGGACAGCATGCGCTCTCTTCCCCATCAGTCACAGGAACATTACCCAATCGTGAGTGTCAATGAACTCATGTATACAGAACAGGGGGTACAGCACTTCCTCCAAGCTGCTCTGTGACGCAAATAAGGTGCCGAGGTTGGTTTTAGGTGCCTTGGAGGAAGCAAGTGTTTGGCCTATATTAATAATAATAATAATAGAAATACATTTTTTCCCAATTAAAAACATGGGGGATGAAAATTTTGCACTCAACTACAGACACCCACACACAGTAAAGATGTATCACAACATATACACTCACCTCCACTGGCGTCAGTGAGTTCTGTCCTGCGGAGGAAGCCGAGGTAGCCGGTTCTAGCCCAGACAGTTTGTGTGTCTCCAAAACTGAGTCTGGCACTAAAATGATCTAAGCGAACATTCTCCTCCCCGAATACTGAGAAATATCCACTAGCATTCTGACTGCTGTGAACCCATATCTGCAGCGCACACACAAACACACACAATATTTTCCATATGCTCATCATACACACTTATACATCTATATTTACAGATTGTCAGTCACAGAATAATCAAATCTATTATTTGTTCCACGATGGCCTTTGATTGGTCTAACCTCTCCTAAATGAGAATCTCCGATTGGCCCCTTTGTCTCTGGATTGGCGATGATGATGCGGACACCTGGTAAGATCTGCATATCAAAGCAATAGAGTTTGTATTTATTTATCAAATACAAGTATTTTGTTCAAATAACCTTTCAAAAACGGCTACATATTTGATTTCTCACCTTGCCAGACTCCATGAGAGGCAAACTATGTGGAGACCCTTTTTCCACCAAGCGTACTCTACATCACACACAATAATAGCACTGATTAAAAAACAAACTCTAATTACAGAAAATTCTCCCAGTCTATAAAAAAAAAAAGACATCTTTTATGTTGAGATTGGGAAGAGAGTGAGTGTCTATATGGAAGACTTCATGAGGCTGTATGTGAACTGTCCATATGGATGTGCTACCTGTCATGTCTGAGTGCTCTCATGTCCACATAGACCGTAGTGGGGTCTGGTCCAGAGGTTCCCTACACACACACAAGCCACTTCAGAGTTTTCCCACATGTATTTTCATGATTGCTCACCTCATTATATGAATAAAACCATGTTCTTGTTCAGTAGCTAAATTGTTTAACCATGTTAAATCCATGTGCTACCATTTGAATGAAATATCAATAACTGAAAATGAAGCAAATACTGCATGAACAGGACATACAGATATACGCTATATAACCAAATGTATGTGGATACCTGACCATCATACTCTTATGTGCTTTTTGAACATCCTATTCCTGAATTAGTCCCCCGTTTACTGTTATAATAACCTCCACTCTTCTGGGAAGGCTTTCCACTAGATTTTGGAGTGTAACGGTTGGGATTTGTGCTCATTCAGCCACAAGAGTATTAGTCCCAGTGAAGGGAAATTGTAATGCTACAGCATACAAAGACATTCTAGACTTTGTGGCCAGTTTGGGGAAAACCCACATACAAATGTGATGGTCAGGTGTCCACAAACTTTTTACATCTCACACAAGGATTCCTCAAGGTTACCAATTTATTTGGCTTCATACAGTCAATGTATTCATTATATGCAATATATTCTCAATAACTGCAAATCCATTAAAGTAAGGAAGTTGTATTCGATTTTGATAAATGAAATTAAAACAGTCCACTTGTGTGTGCTGATTGAGATGTAACTGACCTGCAGACACACAGCAAGGTTCACCCTGCAGCCAAAGGAAGTACTGACAGCACGAGGGTGAAGCCCAACATCTTTAAAAAGCTTAGAGAAGGACTGAGTCAGAGCGATGCGAGGCCTCTCCTCTGCCACCACCACACATGTGCGTACACGGGATAGATCCAGTCCTCGTGCCTGACAGCCAGATAAAACCACAGGAAGAGAAAGAGTTACAGGGGAAACACAAGAGATACATCTGACTGACAAAAAGTAGGTACTGTAATTAGAAGTGGTGTTTATATGTGCATGTCCAACATTCATCTGTGAAGACTGGAGGAGTGTATATTTGTGCATGTGTCGACCTGTCAGTGGAAGTATACACGTGAGTCTTGCTTTTGTATAAGGGAGTATGTGTGACTGACAGACTGTGTGTGCATGTGTGTACAAACCTTGAGCGAGTTAGTGAGCGTGCCGAGGGTCTTGGTACAGAGCTCCATGACTGAGTAAGAACAGAAAGTGTCTCTCACTTTAAACTGGCTGACGGAGAGCAACCATAGGGCTGGGTTTACCTCTAACTCTGCTGGAGGGATCAGTATGGATTGGTGCCCTGCATACACACTGCACACACAGATTACACACATTACATTAATCAAACGTAATATGAACATAATAATAACCGCTTTAAGCCCTATTCAGGATTAGTTTTATATGAGGAGGTGGAATAATGCAATTATTACTGATGTATCTCTTGTCAGAAACCTTTTTTACTACTATAAAATGACCAGCAGAAATTACCCCAGGTGTATATATATATCTGTCTGTACTGATATTTTGGTAAAGATTCCTATCATATTCTGTGGGAAAAAGGAGGTTTTGCTTTTTTCAGACCATCACACTGCCTCCGCCTGTTGCCTTCTTCCCATAGTGCATCCTGGTGCCATCTCTTCCCCAGGTAAGCACCCGGCCGTCCACATGATGTAGACCAAAATGTGATTCATCAGACCAGGCCACCTTCTTCCTTTGCTCCATGGTCCAGTTCTGATGCTCACGTGCCCATTGTAGGTGCTTTCAGAGGTGGACAGGGGTCAGCATGGGCACTCTGACCGGTCTCCGGCTATGCAGCTCCATAGGCAGCAAGCTGTGTGTTCTGACACCTTTCTATCATAGACAGCATTAACTTTTTCATCAATTTGTGCTACAGTAGCTCTTCTGTGGGATCCAACCAGAAGGGCTAGCCTTCACTCCCCATGTCCAAGCCTGGGGCGCCCATGACCCTGTCGCCAGTTCAACCGGATATCCTTCCTTTGACCACTTTTGGTAGGTACTAACCACTGCATACCGGGAACACCCCACAAGACCTGTTGTTCTGGAGATGCTCTGACACAGTCGTCTAGCCATCACTATTTGGCCCTTGTCAGAGTTGCTGGATCCTTACACTTGCCCATTTTTCCTGCTTCTAACACTGACAACTGTATCTTTTCACTTCTCTTATGTGTTTTAGGACTTGCTCCCTAATATATAAAGTGTTTTGTACCTGCAGAGGCACCAGATGACAAAGCCCAGTCCACAGTAGGGATCCAAACACACAGCTACTTCCCGGGATGGATATAGCTCACACTGCAACTTTATAGAGCGACATAAAGCACTGGTAGCACTGTGAGACATCTGTGGGGTGAAGGAACAGAGACAGTGACAGAATGTCATCATCGTCATCCTCACCACCACCACCACCACCAGAAAATGATCAATCAAGCTATATTGACTGCCTTTTATTTTGACTCTGTAGTAACACACATTGGATTTAAAATGTATCAGTGAGGTGCAGAATCTAATTACATTTTATTACATAATCCAGTCATTCCAAGGGGTCATCAGGGATTGGGAAAAAAACACACATTATTATTACTTGATTACAAATCCTTTCCAATTTATAATGCCCACATTCTGTGAGCTATAGACATAACCAGACACTCTGTATTCTGATGTTCTTCCTGACATTTTCAGTTCTTAATTAAGTCTTCTGTGAAATGTATATGAATGTATATCTGGCAATTCAGATATTCAGTCAATTCTAGATTATTTTCTACTTCTGACCCTGATAAAAGTGTGTTTAGCAGTGCTCAGAAGAGTCCTGCTACAAAAGGAAGTTCACTCCAGTAGGTCAGGGGTTATGGTTGGAGGTCAAAATCCAGTTTCATATGCATAATCTACATGTTCTACAGGTGATGTGATATGTTTTTCATCAGGGCAGATCTTTTCCTCTACGCTTCCCTCTTTCTATAATCCTGGTGCAGTGTCATCTTCTCTTTCACATTCATTCTATAGTATGGTTCATTATATATTACAGTGAAAAAGTGATCCTCACTGAATCGACCCAAGTGCAGGCAGCATTTTTCTGTAGATGCGAGCTGCTAAACTGACCCATGAGGCACAAACTGAGCCAAAGGACAGAGCTGTAGCACTGCAGAAATGCCAAGCTCCCTACATATTCAGACCGACAAAAAAGAAAAGAAAAATGTAAATGTAAAATAATCGGTGGATAGACAAAATGGTTTAAACTAGTTTTTATAAAATGATCTAGTAATTTACTGAGCGCTGGCTGTGTTCTCCATGCTTGAATGATTTTGGTGATTTCTATGGCAACTTTGTAAAGCTTTCTTTACCTTTTTCCATTATTGTATTTCTGAGTTTCACGAGTACATTTTCAGCACTACACACCTCTCAGCTAATGTTTTTTGGTTTTGTGAATCTAAACCAAACCAAATAACCAACAAACAAAAAGCATCACTTTCGCTGACTCAGGCTCTCCAATGTACTGGTAGGTGTGAAAGCACCCTCAGAACATTGTCTTGAATACATCCTGGATACTACTGTTGAACTCACAGGTCTTTTGATATTGCCAGACTAAGGAAATTTTACATCAGTTTACTCTGACAATATTTTTATCTTCTTTGTGCCTCATGTTTTGCTGCACATGATCTAATGCCATGATACACAGAAACAAACACCTACATAATACTCATATGAGAGGACAAAAGTATAAAAGAGTGGCAGTTCCTACATGAAAGGCCAAATTCCACATGAAGTCAGATGTACATACTCTTCAATAATTGCAGACTTCATTTCAAATCCAATGTGCTTTTGTACAGATTCAGAACACTGATATGGTCTAGTTATGTCCACAGTCATCTGTTCAAAAAATACAAGCAGGAGTTTTGGGTACCTTCATCTCAGCACATTTTGTGATTGTGTGAGAGAGTGTATACTTTCACATTAGTGAGTGTGTGTGTGTGTGTGTGTGAGTACCTTTACTCCAGCAAGCATGCCAGTGGTGGACACACTGAAGTCTAAGTAGGCCAAAGACTCTGGATCACATGGCTTATAGAGCAGAGGAGACCGTCTCTTTGGCAGGTCGTCTTAAGCACACACACAAATATAAATAAACAAGAAAAGTTCTCACTAGTCTAATTGCTTTAGTTCCTTTTCTCACACAACCCTCACCTGTGTCGAGGACAGGTGGCCATGATCGGAGGTCCACCACTGCTGATGCCTCTTTAGACTTCAGAAGTTTACTGATCACCTGTGTGGTCATAACACACCCCGAACGACTCACCTGCACACACACAATTGTGGTTAAGTGTCCACCATTATGTAAAACGCAACCATTGTTACAGTCAGTGTGTTTGCTATACCTCGAATGTGTGTGACGTTGGCTTTCATGGCATTTGAGCCATATAAAAAATTGGACTAATGCAGGCTCATTGTTATAGTCATCTAAACTTTAAAGCCTTTTCAAGGCAACATTATATCACTTACAGCAGGGGTATTCAACAAAATTTGACTGAACTAACATGACTGAAAGTTACCTTTCAATGTTTACCCATTTATGCACCGACATTTCAAGTTATCTCTAGAAAAATCTATGACAGTCTGTGAAAACTAATGTTTTTAGCGCTGTAGCTAGTCTCTGATCAGATGAGCTTCCTTCAGTTAAATAATTTACATAAATGCATGTGATTGGAGCAACAGAAGTTCTGCTACAGAAGCTGCTCTGGTTTAAAGTCGCTGAATTTGTTGTATACACATTATGATTTTTTAAATAATACCACACATTATTATTATTATTTTAAAAAATAATAATACACATTATTATTATTATTTTTTATTGTTAAGTCTTACTATTTAAATGGTTTCTGTTCTTAAGTAAGATATGTATGTATGTATGTATGTATGCACTTATGTACCAAGCGCACCTTAAAAAACCACAATAAATTCCTTGTGTGTCTGCGCACACACTTGGCGAATAAAGCTAATTCTGATTCTGATTCTGAATACTGATTCTGAACTATGGCCAATTTGTTTTTTTCCATATGTTGACCAAGTACTTGGTATTTTCCGCTGAAATATTGAAACCTGGACCTCTGTCCCGCAGTTGAGGACTCCTGACATAGACCTAATGCTGACTGTGTAATCCTCACTGCACAAGGTGTACCCATTCTGTAATTCTGTAAAATTATACAAACTGTAAGTATTGATTTCTTGTTCCAGGATATGGATATGTGTTTGTGTATTTACCTCTACAATCATTTTGACAGTTGGCAGAGTTGTAGAGATGTTTTGGGGATGAGGTGGCCTGACTGTGATAGGGATACAGCCAGCATACAAACAACCGTAGAAGGCAGCAATCAGATCTAAACCTGTGACACACAAACACACATCCATGCATACATAGTTACATTAGGGTCCAAAGGTCTGAGACCACATTGAAAATCTGGGATTTTTTTAAAATAGGAAATAAGCAGAAGATATTAGTCATTTTTAAATATTTAAAACAAAGAAAGTAAATGTTCAATATCTTGAATATTTAATATTCAAGATTCTGCAATATTTCTAGGTCCCTATTTAAGCAAAACCTATTTAAATATTTAAGATTTTGACCAGGTTAACTGCTTTGTACAAAAGGTCAGATTGTCCTCATGCCTAATCTCTTCTATTGAAATTATGTGTTCAGACGACACTCTGATGGATTTCATCTTAAAAGGATCATAAGGTTTTGCACAAACTTGTGGAGTCCATGCCAGCTCAAGTGCAAAAGGGACAAACCTGGTGGGTACAATAATGCAAACCATTTCAAAGTATATTCTACTTTTCACTCAAGTTGTTGTCAGTAATATAAAGAAAAGAATATATAATATTAGAAATGAATGCAAAGAAGCATTTTCACTAGAGGTTCCGGCCTTTTGGACCCCACTGTATATATATATATATATATATATATATATATATATATATATATACACACACACACACACATTAGATTGAATAATTATGTTATAATCTACGTTCAGTTAGACATGGTTGTCCTTATTTGACTGCTGCTATGATGTTTACAATTTATACTCTTCCACTTTTGACTAACATATGAATGAGTAAAGTACAAAAAGAAATTAAAAAGGTAAATGTGGAGTTACCTGGTGGGTACACTAATGCTACATGATCTCCCTCTCGCAGTTGCCCTTTCTCAAACAGCAGTGCAGCAATCTTCTCTGCTCTTTTATGGAGCTGTAGACATGTTAGAGAACTCCCCACTGCCCCCTACAACACAAACACACAATTTAATATAAAGTCGGAGAAATGACTAGGGTTTATGTTTATGTTTATGCTACGCTATGAGTGCCACCAAAGCAAGCACACAAAAACCAGTTTACAGTGTGAAGTGATGTGTGTGCGTGTGTGTGTGTATTACCCTTGAGTTAATGAGCGTGTAAAGTATGTGGTCAGGTGTAGTTTGAGCTCTCCACTGCAACACCTCAGGCAGGAAAAGGAACTGGATCACACAAAACAGGAAACAAAAGATGAAAGTTTCTAAGTGTCTAAAAAGTGTTCTTATAAGAACGTCAGCCTTTTGCATTGCTGTATGTCAACTACACAGCCTGAATTATCTGTAACAAATAACTAAAATGTCATATATATGTATACATACACACATTCACCATCCACTTTATTAGGAACTCCTGCACATTCATGCAGTTATCTAATCAGCCAATCATGTGGCAGAAGCATAATGCAAAAAAAACCAAAACAAAAAAAACAATCAGGCAGGTACAAGAGCTTCAGTTAATGTTCACATCAAACATCAGAATGAAGAAAAAGTGTGAGCTCTGTGGCTTTAACTGTGGCTAGTTTGAGTGTTTCAGAAACTGCTGATCTGGGAATTTCACACACAACAGTCTCTGGAGTTCACACAGAATGGTGTGAAAAACAAAAAGCATTGAGCGAGCGACAGTTCTGTACGTGGAAACGCCTTGCTGATAAGAGAAGTCAGAGGAAACTGGCCAGATTGGTTCGAGCTGTCAGGAAAGATATAGTAACTCAAGTAATCGCTCTTTCTTCATTCTGATGATCACACTTTTCCTTCATTCTGATGTTTGTTGTTGTGAACATTAACATTGTGCTGCTGCCACATGATTAGCAGATTAAATAACTGCATGTTAAGCAGATTAAATAACTGCAATGTGCAGGTGTACAGGTGTTCCTAATAAAGTGGGAAATACTATACTGTGCAGAAGTCTTGGGCACGTTTAAAGAAAAAAAACAATAAATCAATTCAAACATTAATGAAATAAAAAGTTTCTAAGTATCAAAATAATGAATATAAAGTAGTAAACTGTAAAACAACCAACTAAAAAATGTAACAAAAAACAACTTGGAAAAGTTTTTTTCTCTCTTCTACTGTCAGATTTTGGCTGAATGTGAATCACTAACTGCTTACCAGTCGATCAGCTGCACGATATAATAACGCAAAATTGTGACGTACACTCACCAGCCACTTTGTTAGGAACACATACTAATACTGAGAAGGACCCCATAGCTCTCAAAATAGCCTGAGTTCTTTGTGGTATGGATTCCACATGGTGTTAGAAATTCCTTTGAAATTCTGGTCCACATTGATTCACATGATCGCATCACACAATTGCTGCAGATTTGTCATGCTGTGAATTTCCCAGTCTATCACATCTCAAAGCTCTACTGGATTCAGATTCTGGTGACTGGGGAGGATACTGAAGTAACTCACAGTCATATTCATGGAACCAGATTGAGACGACTTGTGCTTTGTGCTATGGAGTATTATAATGCCAGGAAATAGTTTTTATAAGATAAAGCTAAATTGTTGCCATAAAAGGATGCATATGGTCAGCAAAAATACTCAGACAGGCTGTGGCATGGCAAGGCCAAACAAGGCTCGATTGGTTTTAAAGGGCCCAGTGTGTGTCAAGACAACATGCCCACACCATTACACTACCACCACCAGCCTGAACTGTTAAAACAAGGCAGATTGGGTCAATGGATTCCTGCTGTTGATGCCAAATTCTCACCCTACCACCTGCATGTCACAGCAGAAATCCAGATTCATCAGACCAGGCAAGGCTTTTCCAATCTTCAGCTGTCCAGTTTTGTTGAGCCTGTGCCCACTGTAGCCACAGTTAATTGTTCTTTGCTGACAGAAGTGGAACCCGATAGAGTTTTCTGCTGTTGTAGCTCATCTGGACTCAAGGTTTTAATGTATTGTGTGTTCTCAGATGCTTTTCTGCTCACCATGGTTATAAAAAGTGGTTATTTGAGTTACCATAGCATTACTGTCAGTGCAAAACAGTCTGGCCATTCCTCTCTGACCTCCTTCATCAACAAGGCGTTTCCACCTGCAGAACTGCTGCTTATTGGATATTTTTGTGTTTTTTTTGCAGCATTCTGTGTGAACTCTAGAGATTATTTTGTGTGAAAATGCCAGGAGATCTAAAATACTCCAAAAAAAATAAAAATAAATAAAAGCCAGTCTGGCACCAGTAATCATGATCAAGTAATTGAGATCACAATGTTTCCCCTTTCTGATGTTTGACATTAACTGAAGCTGCACTGCTGCCACATGATTGGCCATTTGGAAAATTGCATGAGGGAGCAGGTGGACAGGTATTCCTAATAAAATGGCCGTGTATATTTGACTATTTGATATTCATATTTGACATGCTCATTTTTAGCAAGACTTATCTGTATCTTTATACACCACAAAGAATGGTTTCTTTAATTTTTTTCTTTGAATTCCATTATAATTATTTATTGTAATTAAGAATTACACTAGAATCTGGGATTTACCCAACATCTTTCAGCAATTCAATCCTACTAGAAAATTCAAGCACATTAATACAAATTCAGACACAGACATGTGCATGCATTACAAACCTGATCATTGTCTTCCTGACTGAGGTCTCGCCCGCTGGCCTGCGCCATCCGCTTTCCTGCCACCAGGTTCCCCACCATAACAGAGGCAGGGCCAACCTCTGCAACACACAGACACACACACACACACACACACACACACACACACACACAAGTGCATCATAATCCTCTTCTATACTACTTTTTAATCGACAAGGTGCTGGCACTGGTTCAGGGAACCAACATTCATCTGCCAGTTTAAGGCCTAATATGACACCACATATAAGTTTGAAAATGCCATTTTTACATTTATGTTTTGCCAACACCAGCATTTTCAGTGGTCAAAATGCTGTTTTAGTGTGGATAAACCCGGAAGTCGAATTGGAAGAAAACTAGGACTAGGCTTAAGAACCAAACCATTACATGATCAGATGTAGGAATTTACTAATATTTCACATATAAAATATGTAAAAATAATAACCAAACCAACCAATTTCCATGGACCTTCAAAACTAATTTTAACTTTTTTTTATTTTAAACATCAATTATGCACAGGATGACACATACTGTACATATTTTTTTATAGCAATGCAGTTATTTGTGCGTAGATGATACAACAGAGTTTTGGAAGCATTAAAAAACAGAGCTTGGCTGTAATGGTCATTAAAATGGTCCTTTGTCTCAGACCATTGATTCATCATTTCAGTATTAATTCTGCTATTTTAATAGTGCTTTTCACAGCCTACCACACTGTTCATGTCTTATTTTAATGCCAATACAAGTAAATAATTCCAGTTGGCCATATTGTTATCATGATAAAATTATGTTGCCCCCAAGCCTCTGAAATCACTTATACACAGAATGTTTTTAGACTGAACTGTGCAGAGCTGCTCAAGATTAGGCAGCTCCAAACATGACACTGGCACGCTGTCAGGAGAAAAATGCTATACACACACAGTGGATATAAAACGTCTACACACCCCTGTTAAAATGGTAGGATTTTTTGAAATAAATCAGATCTTTTCCCACCTTTAATGTGAAATTGCAAAGTATACAAATGAAGTGAAAAACAATCAAACTTTTTTTTTAGGGAAAAAAAAAAAATAGAAAACTAACAATAACCTAGTTGCATAAGTTTGCACACCCCTAAACTAATACTTTGTTGCAGCAACTTTTGAATTTCTTACACCACTCAGTCTATTTACATCTTAAATTGGCAATATTTTCCCACTCGTTCTTGCAAAATAATTCTAGATCCATAAAATTGTAAGGGCATCTCCTGTGTACAGCCCGCTTCAGGTCACCCCACTGGATTCCGGTCTGGGTTCCGGCTACGCCATTCAAAAACATTAATCTTCTTTTGGTTAAGCCATTCCTTTGTTGGTTTTGATGCATGCTTTGTGTCATTGTCGTACTGAAAGGTGAAATTCCTTTTCATATTTAGCTTACTAGCAGACACCTGAATGTTCTGCACTAAAATCGACTGGTATTTGTAGCTATTCATTATTCCCTCCACCTTAATAAAAGCCCCAGTTCTGGCTAAAGAAAAGCAGCCCTAAAGCATCATGCTGCCACCACCATGCTTCACTGTGGGTATGGTGTTCTTTTGGTGATTTTGGCTTTTTTTTCTTTGCACCAAACATACCTTTTGGAATTATGGAATTATTATATCCTTTGGAATTGGTCTCATCAGACCATACCACATTTTGCCACAAGGTTTAGGGTGATTTAGTTGAGCCTGGATGTTTTTTTGTGAGAAAGGGCTTCCGTCTAGTCACCCTACCCCACAGCCCAGACATGTGAAGAATATGATAGATTGTTGTCACTTGCAGAGAGGAATCAGTAATTGTCAGTTATTCCTGCAGCTCCTTAAATGTTGCCTTAGATCTCTTGGCAGCCTCCCTGGTAAGTGTTTATCTTGTCCTTCTGTAAATTTTGGAGGGACATCCTGTTCTTGCTAATGTCACCATGGTGGCCCATTTTTTTCCACTTCTTGGTGATGGTGTTCCTTGATATATCTAATGCTCTGGAAATTATTTAATACCCCTCTCCTGATACATATGTTTCAACAAGCGAGATACTGTGCATTGTAAGCTCTTTGCAGACCATGGCTTCATCAGTCAGATGAAACCAAGAAGATGTCAAGTAAATCCTACAGAAACAGCTGGTCTTTATTTGGGGTTAATCAGAATAATATAACTGATGACAGCTAATTACTTTTGAACATGAGATTGAATGTGATTGGTTCATTCTGAACAAAGCCACATCCGCAATTGTAAAAAGGTGTACACACTTGTATTGTTATTGTAGTGGTTTTATTTGTCCCTATAGTGTTTATGATTGTTTTTCACTTAATTTTTGTATGTTATAATTTCACATTGAGACTGGAAAATGTTCTGACATGATTAATCTTAGTTTCATTTTTTTACTTCATGAAAACCTGCCATTTTAACATGGGGTGTAGACTTTTTATATCCACTGTGTGTGTAAATTATATATATATATATATATATATATATATATATATATATATATATATATATATATATATATATACATATATATATATATATATATATATATATATATATATATATATATACACACACACACACACACACATACACACATACACACATACACAAAAATGTTTACCAGGTTGTTTCTGTCGGGGTTTGGGCAGATTGGTGACGCAGGAATGAGGGCACATGAGGACGTTGCAGGGGTGCAGCGCTCCGTCCTGGAACAGCTGCTTTGTCTCAGAAAGGTGGATTCCTCCAAGAGGAGTTTTGGGCAGGGTATTAGACGGAACCAGCGCCAGACAATACACACCAACCTGATGGATACTATCTATAGCCTAGACACACACACACAGATATATATAAATTATATTAAGAAGTTATATTAATTCTATTACATGAAAAAATGTTTTGGGCAAAGTAGAATGTCAAATTAGTTTGTTATTTAAAACAATAAGATCATGCATTAAGATAATACGCCTGAAAAACATATACTGGTGTACACCTAATTATAGAATGGCTCAAATGTACCTGTAGTACTCTGCTCATCCACTGAAAGCTCTCCTCTTCAGTAGAATCTGGTCTCTGCTCTGCCACCACCACGATCCTCTCGTCATGAAGCACAGTAATGGAGAACACGGCTATCCTACAGACGCACACAACCACACACATTACAGTACATAAAATCTGTACAACTTTTCATAATTTTCTAAAGTTATGGTATGTTTTACGATGTTACAGTGGTGTGACTGTTTTTCGTTAAGATCAGAATTTAAATCATATTAACAGGCAAGTTTCCAGACTCAGTGGTATATGTGATACTTGAGGTGAGCATAGCAATACACTTCTTTAAATACAAAAATAATCTAAACAGTAATAAACAGTAACAGTCAGGTCCGTAAGTATTTGGAGAGTGACACAATTTTCATAATTTTGCCTCTGTACACCACCACAATGGATTTGAAATGAAGCAACCAAGATGAAACTAAGTGTAGACATTCAGCTTTAATTCAAGGGGTTTAACAAAAGTCCATCCATTTTCACAGGCTCAAAAGTAATTGGACAATTGAGGGATAAGCAGCTTCATGGATAGGTGTGGCCTGTTTTCTCATTATTGACAAATTAAGGAGATAAAAGGTCTGAAGTTGATTCCAAGCATTGAATTTGCATTTGGTAGCTGTTCACAGTAACTCTCACTATGCGGTCCAAAGAGGTGTCGATGCAAGTGAAGGAGGCCTTCATTAGGCTGAAAAAACAACATAAATCTATAAGAGAGATAGCAAAAACCTTAGGTGTGGCCAAATCAACAGTTGGGTACATTCATAAAAAGAAAGAAAGCACTGGTGGGCTCAACAACATCGAAAGGCCTGGAAGACCACGGAAGACATCTAAAGTGGATGAATGCAAAATTCTTTCCTTGTTAAAAAAAAACTACTTCACATCATCTAGCCAAGTCAAGAACACTCTCAAGAACAGAAACACCAGATAAGACTTTGCAAAAAACCTCTTTTTTAAAAAAAAAAAAAAAAAAAAAAAAAAAAAAAAGCCTGACCAGTTCTGAGGCAATGATGGGAAGAGAAGAGTATGGAGAAGGAAAGGAAGGGCTCAGGATCCAAAGCATACCACATCATATGTTAAACATGGTGGAGGCGATGTTACAGCATGGCATGTATGGCTGCTAATGGAACTGAGTCACTGGTGATTATTGATGATGTGACTGCTGCTAGACGTTGCAGGATGAATTCTGAAGTGCGTATAGAGCTAAACTTTCTGTTCAGATTCAGTCAAATGCTGCAAAACTGATAGGATGGCGCCTCACAGTACAGATGGATAATGACCCAATATGTACCGTGAAAGAAGCCCAAGAGCTTCTTAAGGCAAAGATATTAAATGTTCTTAAATGTCTGATGCCCAAATTGGGCATGGTGTTCATTTACTTAAGACAAAACTGAAGGCAGAAAGACCCACAAACAAGCAGCAACTGAATGCAGCTGCAGTAAAGACCTGGCAAATCATCTCAAGGGAGGAACCCATGGCCATGGGTTCCAGTTCAGGCAGTCATTGATTGCAAAGGATTTGCATCCAAGTATTAAAAATAATCCTAATATTTATGATTGTGTTAGTTTGTCCAATTAGATTCAGCCTGTGAAAATGGAGGGACTATGTAAGAATTGGCTGCCTTTCCTAAACGGTTAATGCAATATTTTTGTTAAACCTGCTGAATTAAGGCTGAAATTCTAGACTCACATCTTGCTTCATTTCAAATCCACTGTGGTGGAGTACAAAGAGAAAATTATAAAAATTCTGTCACTGTCCAAATAGTTATGAACCTGACTGTAGCTGTATTCTGTATACTGTATCCGATAAACTGGAACAGAATTACAGAACCAACACTTTCATATTGTTTAATCTTTTAATCAACCCAAACAAAACACAAACACACCTTCCTCTGTACACAAACTTCATGGGTTCAACAGCAAGTGCAGTAGCAACGATGTCATCACTGTTATGTCTCCGGCCCCCAACTTGCATTAATCCGTCCAACTTTCCAGCAACAAAGATGGCTCCACCTGGGCCTACAAATCCCAAAAGCCCTGAGCGTACATACACACACTCACTCACTAACACACCACTGCTGGACACAGGGCACACCTACAACAGAGAGGGAGGAAGAGAAGGAAACACTTTAGCACATTTTTAAAATGTAAAAGTATTAAGTGGCATGTATCATGGCATTATTAATGAACAACATATGGCTAAAATGGCTGTGTGAATAAATCGTACTTTCTACATAACATTATTAAGAAGAATATTTTCTAAAGAAGTGTAATAATGCATCACAATCCACAAATCACTCTAAAGATTACTGAAAATATATAATGATGAAATTGTTAATAAAGGGTTAGGGTTAGGTTATTTGAAAAAGGACTTATAGAAAAGTACTTGATAATGTCCTCTAGTTACACAATACATATGTCAAATTAAAGAAGCGTATTTATTTAAATACTTACTGAAACCTGAAAACTGCTTCACTAAATTCACACACTATATCACACTTCATTAAAAAAAACTGTTTGTATTTATTGCCTTTGTTAAAGGCAATCAGAAAAGGGACTGAAGTTTCATACCTCAAAAGTGTTTTTGCTCATGCCTGTAAGCCCATAATAGGATGTTCCTGTGGCAATGGACGACACACAGATCTCTCCAATCTCATCTGTTTTACACAACTGGGGAACACCTTCCAACTTCACCACACATATCAGGGCTGAGACAGAGACAGACAGATTTTACCAAAAACAGTCCTTCCTGTTAACTGTATGATTTTGTGATCACTGTGATTTCTTATCCACACACTGCCTACCTCCTGGCATGGGAGAGCCAACATCCTGCAGTGTGAGGACAGACAGCTTTTCTCCGGTGTCCACCCGGATGACGCCGTGACTCAGTCCCATCATACTGAGGACTCCTCTGCCTACAGGCTTAGAGCTGCCGTCACACGGCCTGCAGGTCAATCGCACAACATACACTGATCAGCCATAACATCAAAACCACCTACCTAATACTGTGTAGGTCTCCTTTGTGCCACTAAAACAGCTCTGACCACAAGACCTCTGAAGGTGTGCTGTGGTATCTGGGACAAAGACGTTAGCAGCAGATCATTTAACTCCTGTAAGTTGTACGGTGGGGCCTCCATGGATCGGACTTGTTTGTCCAACACATCCCACGGATGCTCAATTGGATTGAGATCTGGGGAAGTGAACACCCTGAACTTTGTCATGTTCCTCGAACCATTCTTGAACAATTTTTGCAGTGTGGCGGGGCACATTTTCCTGCTGAAAGAGGTCGCTGCCATTAGGGAATACTGTTGCCATGAAGGGGTGTACTTGGTCTGCAACAATGTTTAGGTAGGTGATACGTGTCAAAGTAACATCCACATGAATGCCAGAACCCAAGCTCACACTTCCTCCCCCGGCTTGCCTTCTTCCCATAGTGCGTCCTGGTGCCATCTCTTCCCCAGGTAAATGATGCACACGCACCTGGCCGTCCACATGATGTAAAAGAAATTGTGATTCATCAGACCAGGCCACCTTCTTCCATTGCTCCATGGTCCAGTTCTGATGCTCACATGCCCATGTGTAGGCGCTTTCAGTGGTGGACGGGGTCAGCATGGGCACTCTGACCAGTCTGCAGCTACACAGCCCCATACGCAGCAAGCTGCAACGCGCTGTATGTTGACACTTTTCTGTCATAGCCAGCATTAACTTTTTCAGCAATTTGTGCTACAGTAGCTGTTCTGTGGGATCAGACTAGACAGGCTAGCCTACTCTCCCCACGCACATCAGTGAGCCTTGGGCGCCTATGATCCTGTCGTCGGTTGACCGGTTGTCCTACCATGGACCAGTTCTGGTAGGTACTAACCACTGCATAACAGGAATACTCCACAAGTTTTGGAGATGCTCTGACCCAGTCATCTAGCCATCACAATTTGGCCCTTGTCAAAGTCACTCAGTTCCTTACGCTTGCCCATTTTTCCTGCTTCCAACACTTCAACTTCGAGAACTTTCTGTTCACTTGCTGCCTAATATATCCCACCTCTTAACAGGTGCTACTGTTAGGAGATAATGTTATTCAGTTCACCTGTCAGTGGTTTTAGTGTTATGGCTGATAGATGTATACCACATATCACAACCGATGACCCATTTTCCCCACAGCCTCCAGCATAAACATAACACAGACGTCTTCTCACAGCTATAGTAGTATGCTGGAGAAAGTAGGTTTACCTTCTTACAGCTACAGTAAGAGCCTCTGGTGAGCTGGCACATGGACAGATGACCTCTGACCTCAACCCCAAACTCTGAAACACGTTCAGGAATGCATCACATGACGAGATCGACCCTGAGAACAAGACCCAAAAAAAAAAAAAAAAAACAAGAGGAAGAGTGAAAAAAAGGGACAGGGAGATGTATGTATGTTATGGATCAGTCTATTTAAGGGTATGAATGTTCCATGATGAGATATTTCTGAATTTACACTCCTCCCTAAAACACACACACACACATACACACACACTCACATGGATTAGCTCCGTCAGCAACCAGTAGCATACGGAGAGAGCTCAGGTTGATGTCACTCTGATCTCTGTGTGCTATCAGAGCCCAGTGAAGATCCCTACTCTTCACACACACCACTTTAGCTACACACACAATACGGTAAAAAGAGAAAGAAAACATCATTGATAATAAAATATCAGCACTGAAATAAAAAAAAAGTTGAATTCTGAATAGAGCCTAGAACATTAAATGTTACTAATGAATATTATAAATACTATGAATGTATAATATATAGCCCATAATTTTCAGGGAAAAAAGCTGCCCATGTGTGTGGCTGAGAAAGAACTCATTCTGAGAGGAAAAAGTCTGTGCATTTTGTACCTTTATACTGACAGACCTTCTGGACCCAGGACAATGGATTCACCTTCATGAGAGCATATGGAACACTCACAGTGTGGAGCATGTTGAGAACACTCTGGAACATGGACAGCAAGTCAGATTGTCAAAAAGGAAAAAAAAAAAAAAAAAAAGACATAAAATATGACAGAACTAACTGTGGAGTAAAATAATCACCGTTAAAACGCCATGCCACAGTCCTACGTCCTTCTTGAAATCCAACACATTCACAAGAGTCTCAGCTGAAACACACACACACACACACACACACACACACACACCCACACCTTAACCGTTTTTTTTTTTCATATGTCATATACATGTTTTCCTACATAAACAAGAGTGTATGAAAACTGTGAATTTCTCTTATCGTGTAGAATCGAGAGAGAGTGGCTGTGTGTGCGTGCGTGCATCTTACCTTCACTGTAACCACAAGTATGTGTGAGTGTTTGGCAGTGTGTCAGCATGGACATTCTCGTCACAGTCACTCCCAGAACACTTCCATCTTTGCAAGTCTTATACTGACAAAAAATAAATAAATCAGAACTGCTACTATTTAAAACTATATAATTCTTATAGATTTTAAAACATAAAAAACAAAAACAATTAAAACCTCGATATACGCAGTGTCGTTGTTAGCATCTTTAATTAGAGGATACCACTCTCTGGGAGGTTTCGATAAATGCTTTGACTCCGTCACAACCCACAACAACTTTGGCCAGCCTGATCACATACGGGGAAAAAAACAAGAATGTAAACATGCATCATAAGCACAAAGTGAAACTGGTGGAAAACCAGTGAGTGTTCTAATGATGGAAAAGTGCAGCTCTGTATGGATATAGCACTAGAACGACACAGTGACAAACAGAGTGTTTACAGGAAACAGAAAGACTGGTCTGTTCAGGAATAATCACACTGATGGAGTCTCCAACCTTTGAATTGCACAATGTCACCACTGAGGCTCTTGGGAAGGCCTTTGTGGCACGCATCACTGGTCAGTGCTACGGCAACCCCGCAGCTGCCCAGGAGAAAACCAATCTGCTGACTCCCAGCATCCTTTGGGAGGAAAAGAGCCAAAAAATATGAGGGAAAAAAAAACAAACAAAAAAAAAACACAGAAGTGTGTGTGAAAGTCATGTACAGCTAACAGAAACAGCTTATATTTTTAAAACAGGAAATCAGATGCAGGCATTATTTTGCATTTCTCAATCAGATCACGTTATACTACAATCACAGTTTGTAAGATAACCAGGTTTATACAGTATTTTTTTTTTTTTTTTTTTTTTTTTTTTTAAAGAGACGTTCAAAGTGGGTGTTACCTTTTTGCTAAGTGGCACTTCAATGGGTACTGGGACGACTTCAGCTAACAGACAGCCATAAAACGCCACCAAAAAAGCCACGGGGTCATTATTGGGGTACACTAATGCCACCTAACACACACACACACACACACACACACACACACACACACACACACACACACACACACACACAAAAACAAGTAAAGAAAGATAACTACAGTCTCTTCATCCTCCCTTTTACCTATTAAGCAAACGTTCAGCTTTTGAATGGCACTTAGGCTAATAAAAATTATTATTTTGTGTTGTTCGAGGTATGCTTATCATTCGGTATTTGAGTAACAGTAAGTGATTTAAGGTTAGACTTACTCGGTCTCCCGGCCGGACGATGGGTTCTTGCTTGGTTCCAAGTTTGTGGAGGATGTAATAGGCCACTTTCATACTCCTGGACCACAGCTTACCTACACATATGCAGTCAGTGTGATGAATTTATTCTACATTAAACTCATCAAGTAACTACTTTTACAGCAAGAGGCAGTTGGTAGGAGTGAATAACAGTTCCCATAAAATCATGTGCACTCATGCAGTACTGCACTTTACTTCCTGCACAGTATACTGTATACATAGTGCTTTATGGACCCACAGAATGCACAGAAAAGTGTGACTCAGAATGTCTGAGGGAAACATGTATCCTAGAGGACAATTCACGCTCAACACGTTGTGTATTCAAGGAATCGGGTAAAAACAGTGAGTTACATTCAAGCTAAACTGATTTACATGACTGGATATATTGTATTAAAAAAGTCTGCCGAGTTTGGTGCTCAATGACAGACGAAGGATTGACGGTCAAACCGATATTCGCTCAATAATTACGTCTCATTCTGATCACTAAAAATGCACCTCGGTACTTCCTCCTCTCAATTATCACGAAATCAGCCATTGCGTTTGAGTTCAGAAGATGACTTAAGGGACCTGTTTTGGTCCCTTAATTTTTTTAGGGTGAAATGGTTACTAAAGACTTTGTAGCAACACATAACAGAACTTAAGGCAACACTTAAGCAGTTAAGGGGAAATACTTCATAACAGCCTTAAGGTTCCTTAAGTGGAGCCTTAGGTTTTTTCTTGCAACCTATTTTTCACTGAAGGTATCCTTAACTTTATAACTTAGGGTTTTCTTAACTTAAGGGCTTTGTTGAAACCGGGTGCGGACCTGTACATCTGTGTGTGTTTCTGTGCGAGACAGAGCTCGCAAAATACAAAGGGAAAGGAAAAGAAAGAGTCCTTTAACTTGTCCTAAGCCTGCCTCCCATTTCCTCATTTCCCCTACAACCCATGAGAGTGTCACAGCCTCTCATACAAAAAAAAATTAAAAAAAAAAAAAAAAAAAAAAAAAACTACAACGCCAGAAATGTAAACTCACTTCCTAATAATGGAATCAAATCCTGGAGTTGCCAAAACAGATTAAAATCGAAATGTGCCGTTGCTCTTTCTCCTGCCAGTGGGCAAAACGGAAACACGGCTGAGACACGTTACATGTGGACTGACTAAGGTCTTGACATTATGCATCCGGTGTGAATTCAGTATCCCATAAATGAGTTTCATTTCTTCAGAGCCATGTGTGTACGTCAAGTGACACAACGGTCTTCTAGCTTAAAGAAAGTGTGTTTCAATAAACTTACGTTAGGTAACTAAAAGAAGAATAAGGGATGTGATCGCTTGCCTTTGAACACATAAATATCATGAAAAATGCACAAATTAATAACATAGGCTACACAAATAAATAAAATAAATCCAGAAGCATTTGTTTTATAAGCACCCTGAACCAAAGCAGCATCAATCTGGGAGGGTTAAAAAAAAAAAAAAGTTAACAGTAAGCTGGAAACTTGAATGAGTGTGAAATTAAAATGACCATTTTTAAATGCAAAGCTAAACTCGTAAAAAGCATACTTGTGTATGCATAGGTCTGTAAAACACTGATATCTGCGCCTGTAGAAATATATGTTGAAGTCACTCCAAAGCAGTCATGAACAGAAAAACAAAAGCACAAAAGGAAGGCCGACACTAAGAGAGGAGAGAGTGAGAAAAGGTCTTAACATTCACTTTCATCATACAGGTAAATCATCCCTAAATTCTTCCTCTAGATGTGTGCTGGTTTAAATGGCATATGAGAATGTTTAAATAGGGCTCTCTGTGCGTGTGTGTGTGTTCGTACCATATGTGAGTGTGTAAGGTTGTTTAGCACCAGCGTGTGTGATGGTCAGACATGGTGCTTTGGGTGCAATGGCACCCCAGCGCTGTAAGGCTGCCTCTAGAGAAGCAGGGCAATTCTTAAGTCTTCCCAGTTCCTCCCCTTGGGCTATTTTCGATTCTGCTCCTTCTGGATGTGGTAAGGAAGGATCAGGCTGCCGGACTGCAGAAGAAAAATCAACACTATTACTACAATGTTTACAGAACATTAACACACCAGCAATATTATACATCTCATAATTATACACATTCCCATATAAAATAGAAGTTTGCTACAAAATAGTCCAGCACAAAAAAATACAATGCATCTCAAAAAATTAGTGACGGTGGATGAATATGCATCAATTAAATAAAGGGGGCCAAAGGGATGCAGAGCCTATCCTGGGTACACTGGACATGAGGCAGGAATACACCCTGGATGGGACACCAGTCCATCGCAGGGCACCATGCACACACGCATTCACACACACATTCACACACAGGGCAGTTTGGCCAGTACATCTACTGGCATGTTTTTATGAGGTGTTAGAAACCGGAGAACCTGGAGGAAACCCACACAGACACAGGGAGAACATGCACAGAAACTCTACACAAATGAGGTAGAGGTCAGAATTGAAATGGGGGCTATGGAGCTGTGAGGTGGCAATGCTCCTTTCCAAGACAGGGTCAGAATAAATCTACAGTTTTCATACACGACAAAATGACTTACTGTATTGGAAAATAGGTTTTTAGCAACCAATACACACAAATTTATCAGTGTGTATTTGAAGATACCAGCATCTATTGTCATGATCAGTGCAGCCATATTTCTGATTATTAGGTTAACAAATTCTGAAATAGCAATTGCATCGCACTTTCAGTTCCATTTGACCCCTTCTTACCACCAGGGGTGCTGAGAATCACTTGAATACCTTCACACACACAAGCTGAACAACAAAATCACAAAGTTATGTATGATGCAATATTTGCAATAAATACTGCTGTCATACAGCCACCTTTTTCTTCTTCTAGTCTTGACCAGGACCACATGTACACCATTACGGAGCGATCTGCTCTATTGTGACTGTGGTTGCAGCTACAGGTATCATGTCTTCCAAACCTGGTGATAGACTCCATCATCTCCTATTTTCTCTTCTATCATGGTGAGTGCATTTTTCTTACATTCTAGCACCCTTTCTCTATAATACTGAAGAATTCCATGGTGCCTGCCAGAATTAAGTTGATTTCCCTTGTTAAAGTGCTAGCCTTGTTAGCTTGATTCAGTGCACTGTTAAACAAGTATGCTAATACTGCTCCTGTTGCTGCTCAGTGGCGGCACTCACCCCTCATCTTCCCTCTGCACCATCTCCTTCAAGCATTCACATCCCCCACCATCTAGCTGACCAGGGCTGCCATTTTTTTTTCTATAGTCCACTGCTATATACCAATTGGCTTGAACTGCCAAAGTGGTTACCCTCATCGTACAGTGTGCTGTTCGCTGCTGAGCCTACTAACACAACTCAAATTCACTCACACACAGCACTTGGCCTGGAGTCAGGTTCCTCTCCAAGGCCATTTTCATTTTTTAGTCAGTAGTGTCCAAAAACAAGTCGGAATGAGAATGTACAAGCAAACAGTCTCTGAAGTAGTTGTGACAGCCACCAGCAAGATGGCAGAAGCCCTAGTGGGAGTGGATAGTGATGACTGGATTTTATCAAGTGCTTAAAATGAGGTTGTGGAAGGTCAGCTTAACTGCACCCAGGTTGGCTAAGTGGAGCATGCTTTAGCTAGCAACATACTTCAGCCTGGGCTACACACCAACTGTGCATACATGCATTCCATCACTGCCCGTCTCACAACAAAGCTCTATGCCTAGGTGTCCACTGGCCAAGCACTGAATACAGATACAATGATGATGTGCTGGTAACAGCTTACGATACTGCATCATATATGGCACACACTGTATAATCTGCCCTGCCAGGAATGCACTTTTGACCTGCTCCCAATGAATCTGTGGAAAGGAGAGTGCGCAGGTTTCAGGATCCTAAACCCAGCACTTAATGGTTGGTTAAGTGGCACCTTTAGGTCACTGAAACTTGGCCTTGTGATCCAATGGCCACAGAAAGCACTAGACAGGGAGATTCACAACCTGAGGCCCAAAAGGGTACTTACCCCGTAGGGTGGCCCTAAGCAGCCCCAGGCTTAGCAGAGCATGCTTATGATGGGCAGGCCGTAGGGCAAAAACAGTGCTCATTGGGCAGTGACCGCATTAGATCAGTGGGTCCTGATGACAGTGTTGCAAGGATACAAGTTCAAGTTCTGCTGTTGGCCCCAACATTCTTGGGGCTCAGTGCCTCATCTATATAAACAGATTTCCACTTTGATCCAAGATGTTGTTTCCCTCTTGGACAACTAAAAAAGTAGGTCCCACTGTTCAGAACAAAGCGTTCTACCTAACATACTTCTTCATTCAGAAAGACAGCAGCTTCTATACTTGAGGAGTCTCAACTTGTTCTGAAAAGCCCTCCCCTTCTGTATGTAAAAGTTGTCAGATTTATGTTAGGTAACTCCACCACTGCACCATCTACTGTCTGTTAAGGTGCTGCCTGATGTGTAATATGTATGGCCAATAATGCATTTTGACGTAAGAAAAATAAGTTGTGATCTCAAGAAAACAACTTTTGTAAACACCAGTGCTTTTTGAGATTTGCATTAGAAGGGCAGACATTACAAGTCAGTGTTCTATGCTTTAGCCTCTCTCTAGTGTCAAGGGAGTTTTCAAGACACATGCAAGCAACGCAATCTCCTCTAATGGCGAGAGGAATCAATATACTGGCAGACATGTCCAACCTCCTCAAACACATTTCTATGCACTGCCCTCAACTGGCCCCACCATCTACTGTATACTGCACAGAACTCAACAACTAAGTCACATAGTCCTGCTTCTGACTCCAATATGTCTACTCGTATTTAGGGTGGAATGAACAGAAAAGATTTGGCCCGTGTCTATGGATCTGATGCACTCCCGGGTTCCCAAACTACCAACGTTTCTTCAGGGACTGCTAGACAGCTGCACCATCACAGCACCATGGTTGGCATCACTCCGGGGGCTCATAAACTCATCACAATCTTTCTGAAAGAGATGTAGTGAGTCCATCCACCATGAGGCCCAGCCTGGGATTTCCCCCTTGCGCTGGAGTTCCTTAGGGCCCCTCCCAATAAGCCTATGCTGGATGATGACCTGAAATGGGTGTCCCTTTAGCTAGACATCACTTCAGCAAAAAAAGTGTATGATAAGTTTGCTTAGCATGCACTGGTTGTGGTTATACCTGGGAGGTTTGGCCAATGTCATATTACCCAATTTTTTAAACCAATTGAATGAACAAGAATGTATAGAGATGATTCTCACTGCCCCTGGTGGTTATCTGGGGTTCTCAGAACCACAGTTACATAGGTACCTAGTGTTACTGCTGTGTGGTTGCTGGGCATTGGTGAGGTTATTTCCTCATTCTTCTTTATTTACTTGAAAGGGAAGTTAAGCTCTAAATGGATGCCCTGTAGATGCATTACAGAGCTGTTTCCTTCTAATCATTTTCCTAGCAACTGATGTCTGCTAAAGTTCTGTTTCTAAAAATTTAGCAGTTTAAGCACAACTTAATGGACAGACTTAATGGTAAACTATGAGGGTTAAGTAGAAGGGCCAGCAATAACCCATTTGAATGTCTCTCTGTGACACCAACCTGAACTTGTTCCAAACATACCCATCATACACAATTATTAGGTCATTGTTTCCGTACCTTCCAACAGTTCCTCAAAGTCGTCAATGAAGTACTCCCTCAGTGGACGTCTCTTGGGCTTCTTCAGAGTGTTTACCAGCTGCTGAATCTTAGAGGACACACGACTACTCACAGGCACACCTACACATCAAATTAAACACATACACAAATGAACATACACTCAAACACAAATACACACACATTAATATACACATACTCTCACACATACTAGAGCCTATATACAAATCTCAAGTCATGGCCTGACAAAGCCATCGGTTTAGCTTTGTCATTTGCTGTCACTTAAATTATTTATTATATTTGAAAGCCTCTGAACAGCCATGATTTTAATTCCTCTGATATGTCCCTCCTCTATCCTAACCACCAACAGGCCAGAAAGTGAAAAGCAAAGAAATATAAAACTAACCAAAAACAAATGTAAAAAACTTTTATTATATAAAAGTTATATAATTTTAGAGAGAAGCAGGTGTAAATAAAGATAAAGATTCTACCTAGAAACTAAAATCTGGGGAAAACAGTGGTTTTCAATTGCTTCAATTTCCACGGCTGTTAAGGATATGATTTAGCTGTGAAGGTCTCATATTTCTGATGCACCACTATTAGTTGACATGCCATTATAATAATTATTTATTTGATTCAAGTATGCATGCAACTGTTCCTTGGCAGCTTTACAGCACACAAACACACTCATTCCTTACTCACCATCTCCTGTCTCCATGAGCTCAGCGTTACCATATTTGGGCATAGGCTTGGTTGGCAAGGCGACCTGTGGGCGCTCCATGGTAACGAGGGGTGGGTCTGACATGCAGCTTGTGATGTCAGGAGGTGCAGGATGACTGTCTGTATACAGGACAAAAACATCACAGCATACCTCAGACCTATATCTGTAAAACACATACTCTTATCCTATCTAGACTTTGTGAGTTAGAGTGCTTCTAGAGGGTATAATGTTGCTGTTACTGCTTACGCATCATTCAGCAGAAAAGTACTTACACAGTTTACTGAATAGAGCATGTGAAAGTTTAGTCAACAACGTTGCTTAAAGAACCCAAACCAGAGTTTTTAATTACTTAACTCTTCTAATTTCAATAATACAGGTTTCAAACAGAGACTCGAAAATCAAACAAAAAAAGATTTGGAGAGTGTGACATATGAAGTTAGTGTGTGATGTTACAAAAAAATAAGCTCCGTGGCTTTGAACTCAACATATTTAATATGCACATTGTTTGGATGACATAACCAGATATAGCAACAGTGTGCTAAGCTAACCAGATAAATATCTTAGCTCACATTAGTGCTAAACAGAATCTTGGTTGTTATAGTATATATTAACAAGTTCAGCTACTGCTATATAAATCGGTGAGAATGTAAAAACGCAAATGGTGACTCAGATACTGAAATCCGACTGGTTACTACCTGTGACAATTCGTTTACTAGCAGATCACTAGCTGCTTAGCTATGTGCCAATCTTATTTACAGCAGCAAATGCAAATTGATAACATGATACGTGAACTATTTCCAGTTTGGTGAACAAATGAACCCCTGGTCACTATAATGTTCAAACAAACAGGGTCCTATTTCACCAGTGTGTCCTCTCGCCTTGTACTCGCAGAGAACATGACAAGTAATAGCAGAGCAAAACAAGGATGGTGGGGAAGCAAATGGGCACGTATTAAATTTACATTATGCATATTCATAGACAGCTGTACATTTATCACTGTATTTTTATCTCTAACTCTGACAAACAAGGGTAAGATGACTGCCATCCTGCCTACCCACAGATCAGGCCCACTTACGCCGTCTTGGACTGCCTGCCACAGATGGAAGAGGCCCTAAATAGCATTCTTGATGCTGGCATTAACGATTCCACCACTTGGGACTGAACAAAGATTAAACTGCAGGTTCAGGTGTACTTTAACGTGACATGGAATACTGACCCTCTGAGTCCAGCGATGACCAAGGACGTTCGGACTGGTAGTCATAAGAGCGTTGTCCAACGTTACCATTCTCTAATGAGACACCCATCTCCCTTAAGCCCCGCCTTTTGAGGGACAGATGAGAAACTTGGCCGACTTGGTAAAGGAAAGAGAGGAGGCAGAATAAAGAAGAATACCCATGTGTATATGATTACATAGGAAAGAGTACAGTTGTATTTGTATGTAAACGTCCTGATTACCGGTCAATAACATCATACATAATCTACTACTGACAATCTGTAATACTCTTATAAACTAGCTAAACTGCCTACACCTAACTGCTAATGGTAACCCTGATAGAACCACTGACAGAAATGTCTGTGCATGTATGCTCAAGGTACTATGCAAAAATGTGTGTGACTGTGTGTACATGTGTACTCACAGCTGTAAGTGTGTGCATTACTCTCTGCCAAACGTGCTGCATTGGCAGATCCATTGCTGTGCGATGATGATGAAGATGTGGTTGATGAAGATGAGCCACGAAGTGCTCGGCTGATCCAGGCCTCCACTCCTGCACCTCTGGCTCTTCCTAGGGAGCCTTCACCCTCAGAGCATGAGGATGAGTCTACCAGCATGGCGAGAGAGAGAGACCAGTGAGCTAGCAGTGAGCAGACTCAACCTCAGCACATGAACGAAACCACACACACAAATCACACACTAATATATACATGCTTATTTTATGATTTTAGTTTCAGTAGAAAATGATCAAACGTTATTATTTTCCAAAAACAAATGTAAATGTCAATTAAAGTTAAAGTATTTTTGTGGCAGACATTTCATAATAGACTACTTTTCAGATAAAAACATCATTGAGACTGTCTGAAATTACCTACAGAGACATAAGCAAGTGAGACACGCTAAGTGGAACAACTAACATATATAGAAACTTATTTCAAAATAAACTTATTTCAAATCTTTTTTGTGACATGCCACAAGATACTAAACTGAAGCTAAGAAATCAAGATGTTACGCTCTCAGTTTGCTATTGCATGTTCTCAAATTAACTAATGACATTATGGTAAGACGTCTCTATATCGAATATCTATTTTGGATGTATTTCTTTCATATGCGACTGTAACAGAGACTGAAGTTCATATATTAAATAGTGTACATTGTCTTTAGATGAGAACACATATTATTCAAAATTATTAATTTGAGAACTCCAAATAACAAATTCTGTAGTATGATTAAAGTAAACCATGTGTATACATTATAACTTCACAACCTTGGATTGGCAACTCTAACACATTAAACTGAATCATGCACATCTAACTCCACTGTGTGCAAGAAGAACAAATCGGTTACTTCGCTCCAGTGCTCTGTACCATTCTTAGCCAATCACTGCCATGCTAATGCTGGTTTCACGTCTCGATATATATGAAAACAATAATATGAGCAGTTGAACAACAGAAGTAACACATCTGGAAAAACCATATTTAATGTTATATTGTATTTGTATTGTATTTGTTATGAGGCATACAAAGAAAGGAGCTCAGATCTGTGTGAAGTCAGGACTTTTTGTTTGTGTGGATGTCTTTTTCTATGTTTCAGGTATAAACAAAGGGACAACTGACTTTAGTGTTGGTTTGTCGGTGTGTCTTCAAGAAGAGCAGAAGAGATTTTACTGAGGCTGATGTTTATCAGCTAGATTAGGCAGTAATAAACACACATATATACAGTTTATACTGAAATATAATCCCTTTTTCAAGGACTCTCCACACACACACACACACACACACACACATCATAGTGACCTGGGGGTGTGTATGCCTCCATTGATGTTTGGACAACGAGGGAGTGTCGTTTAGAGGGCATGGGGACGGCCATCTTTCTTTCACACTGACGCTCCAGTGCTGCCTGCACTGCTTCAGAGTGAACATCTACGAGAGAGAAAATGTAAATATTAGGCATTAATATAACACTACATTATTACAGTGCAGTATTGTGTCTGTGTGTGTATAAGTACACTATGTGGCCAAAAGTTTGTGGGCACCTCACCCTCACACTCATGTGTGCTTTTTGAACATGCCATTCCAGATTTAGTCCTCTTTACTGTTATAATAACCTCCACTCTTCTGGAAAGGAAGATTTCCAGTAGATTTTGGAGCGTGGCTGTGGGGATTTGTGCTCATTCAGTCACAAGAGCATTAGTGAGGTCAGACACTGATGTCGGGTGAAGAGGCCTGGGGTGCAGTCAGTGTTCCAGTTCATCCCAAAGGTGTTCAGTGGGGTTGAGGTCAGGGCTCTGTGCAGGACACTCGAGTTCTTCCACTCCAACTTTGGCAAACCATGTCTTCACAGACATCGCTTTATGTACAGGGGCATCGTCTTGCTGGAGCATGTTTGGGCGTCTTAGTTCCAGGGAAGAAAAATTGCAAAGCTACAGCATACAAAGACATTCTATACAATTGTGTCCTTACTTTGTGGTAACAGTTTGGGGAAGACCCACATATGGGTGTGATGGACAGGTGTCCACAAACTTGTGATTTGTGCATATGTAAACGTACACATACAGGTACTAAACTGAACCACTGCTTGTTGCTGGGGTGGTACCCTCAAACAAACACCTTTTGCACCTTTAGTATTTATCTTAAACATAGAAAGGTGCATGTAGTGTACCTTTAAATCTTTACTCTAACAGGTCCAATTATGTACCTTAAATAATTTTTAAAAGGTACGCTATATCCACATTTTCAG
Organism: Pangasianodon hypophthalmus; assembly: GCF_027358585.1. Lineage (NCBI taxonomy): Eukaryota > Metazoa > Chordata > Actinopteri > Siluriformes > Pangasiidae > Pangasianodon > Pangasianodon hypophthalmus. The sequence goes on along the minus strand of NC_069730.1, from coordinate 8,509,726 downwards.
GTAAAACATACGTATTAAAAGTTACCATAGATAAGGGTACCACCTCAGTGACAAGGAATTTTAGCAGCCTTTTTTCCGGAGAGTGTACAGCTTACCCGAGCAATACCGCTCATCCCGTGAGCCAGTGGAGCGTCGTCGCTGGTAACGAGATGAGAATGAAGATGACGAAGAAGGAGTCACGGGAACTCGAGACTCTGCTCCTACTGTAAGTACAAAAGAACAAAATCACAATTGCAAAACCGTAAGCTAATCATCCTCTATACTGCACGTGTTTAATCTAATGCAGAGGGTTCGTATTAGTGTGTAGTACCTGGTGCATGGGGCAGGTAGGCTCGAATGAGTTTGGCTCTTTTCTTCTCATAACCTTTCTGAGTGATGTCCCCTGCCAATAAAACAGTAGTATTGAGTATTGCCAGAAACTTGTAAAAGATTCAGTACACTCAGAACATTCAGTGCACTCACCATTAAAACTCAAATGAATGCAAAACTGTGCCAGTCAAACCTGGTATCATTCAAAACTGCCCCGGGGTTCAGCTTAGCTAATTTGGTGATATTTATATGTAAAAAATGGCAGCGCAAATAAATATGTCAGGTAAACAATATGGACAATATCTACACATACAGCAAATCAATGTTTTACTACCAACAAAAACAGAGAGAAAGTGAAAAGACAATGAAACATTATTATATAACTACTGACTCAATCTGTGTGAAATCACTGACTGTTTGGCTCTATTTAATGCATCTCACATGCTTGAACTGTAACCATGATGACAGAAATGTGGATGAAACGAGGATGGAGATCATTCCCCATAACACTAATAATACAGAGAGACCCACAGAGTTTGATGCCTCTGCCACTAGGTGGAGGAGGCATTATATTTCCGGTTATCCCATTCTGGTTAGTGTGATATCTCAAGAATGAGTGGATAAATGTTTGTAGGATTTATATGGAAGTATCACTGGCCCTGTTCACACCTTGCAGTAACATCCGCTTGAGTGATCTGATCTCAAGTGGACAGTCGAAACGCATAGCTGTTTAAAAGAAGGGTGTCGTGCACATTTATTACATCAGCCTTACGCTGCAATCGCTTTCAAGCAGAAATATCCAGCGAATCCTGTCTCATGTACCTGTATGCAACCTGTACATGGTCAGCTAGCAAAACCTGAGACGACAAAACAGGCGATATGAAAAGCAGCTGCTTTATTCTCTGCTATTACGGCATCACCTTTATCCGTTAGCTTAGCGGTGGAGAACTCTACTGTTTCATCTTCTAATGACTATATATTTTCCTGCTAGGGCAATGATGCAGTCGAATAGGCGGTCATTTGTTGCATCAGGAAGTATCAAGGTACTTTCACGTTCACAATCAAATGTTTTGTGGCCATGTGTCTGAGACCACCTCCATTTTGGAATCAATCCAGGGTTGAAAACAGGGTCAAGGTCACAGCAAGGTCAAACATGTGAAATAGTTTTTCTTCAATAGCTTCCTTCTTGTTTGTCTTACAGAGATGGTTTATGTACGTCCATGTTCAGGAACTTAAGGCCATTTTCTGCCTGACTAAAATTTCTGCCATCAGTCTGTCCTTCCATCCGTGCATCTGTCCTAGATTCTTTTGTATGATTTATATGGAATTATCATTGTAACCAGGAGATGAGCAGATTAGATTTTGGAACCGATCCAAACAGGGTTAACGTCACAAGGTCAAATGTTTAAAACAGTTTTTCTTCAAATAGCTTCCTTCCTGTGTGAACTATATTTTAAGATATTTCAGGTGGCAGAGACATCCCCGAGTTCTACATGTTTGGCAAAGCTTTACAACAACATTAACTGATTATTTCCCTATAGCACACACTGATAAAACAATATAAAGAAAAAACACATGCACCATAAGTAACATTTAAAAAAAGTAATTAGCGTACGTATTAAATAATTTTTTTCAATATTAAAATAAATAAGCCAAACAATCAACAGCTGCATTAATCAATGCTCATACCGTCAATGAGTAACGTTAAGACCACAGTGACCTACATGAACAACACCTCAGTGAACATGTCGGGTGAAGGGGTTGCACAGACTGAGACATTCACTGTACTTTGTTAGTCTGACAATATTTCAGACTAGATGAATGCAATTCAGTCAGCTGCACATTATGTAAGACTACACCGGAAAAAGTGTAGGTTTTTTTTTCTCTCTCTCTATTGCTTAAATGGAACCTCAGCAATTTGATATCACTTTGAAGTGCTGAGATGTGCAGGACTTCTTTTTTTTTTTTTTTTTTTAAACCCACTCCCACCCGCCCCACAAGGAATTCCTTCTGCAGTTATTTCTGGTGTCCTTTAAAGCTAAAAAAAATACAATAAATAAATAAATAAAGATATATAGCTCTTTAATACTAGAAAACTAATGCATGCTTTCATGGCCTCTAGATCGGAGTAGTGCAGTGGGTTGCTGGTGGGATGTTCTGATGTCTTGATAAGAATGATTAAGCTAATTTGGAACGCAACAGCACACTGACATGGAAATAAAATCCAAATATCTGCTATTTCGCATAAAACTTTAAGCACATCAGGAAGGCAAGAGAGCAGTGTGTCCTCTCAGAAGCAGCATATGCATAACTTATGCTGGGGATGCTGGAGACATTTCCCCATCACTTTTTCAAAATTCTGTTAACATATTAATTACTTTAAATAAATACTTCAATGATTTTTAAATGCTTTCTGAAAATATTCATTTAGCCCCAGTTCAAATCATCTTATTGGGACATATGCGCATGAGGCATTATACTGGATTTAGTAGCGAGTCAAATAGTTAATTTAATCAGCCTGTGCCCTTTGGTTTGCCTTTCTTTCTTCTTACGTGTTTCCAGTGCAACACAATGCAGACGATGTAAACCTTCAGAAATAAATATGATAAAGGCCATCATACTGTTATTACGGTAAGGTTTTATAAAGCTATCTTTTCCATGGGATGCGTCAGAAATGCTACTGGTGAAAAGATCACGCAATGTTTTCACACAAATGCCCCAAAACTTCCCAAAATAAAAAAAAATAAAGTCACATCCAGGCAACCAGCAATGTTCACGCTCGGTTAAATTAGCAGTTGCGCTCTTTTTCTTTTGCCGATAGCATGTCATGAGCCACTTGCGGGTGAAGATCAGTCTTGATAAGCGTACCCTGTGCGTAAGCATGGGCAAGTTCTGAGTGAGACAGAGGGTGCAGTCATGACTCAATCGCCCCATTCATTCAGACCATACATTTAGCCGTCCTGTGTTTAGTATTCGGGAAGTTAATATTTGGTATAGGATATTAAACTTTTTATTTTTGTTAAGATTTTATTAGGACAAATACCTTCCTTCTGACTACAAGGGGGATTTTGGGTCATTTTAAAATTCACTCACAGCTTTCCGACATTGTCTCGCCCCACTTACTTCTGTAGACTCACCACGCTTCAGGATCCTGTGATTAGTCACAGCCAGTAAGGAGGAATAGTGCTTCTATGTTTTATGTGATGGTTGCCACTAATTTGTCATTGTCATTTGTCATCCACAGGTTCCTAACCCTGGTCGTGGAGTATCCCCTGTCCTGCACATTGTAGTGTTTTCCTCGCTGCAACTCAGAGACTGTTAAAGACTCTTAATTAAAGACTATTAATTAGCTGATTAGTTGAATCAGCTGTGTTGGGAGCAGGAAGAACACCAGGACTAGGGTTGGGAACCTGTGGTTTACTGTGAGCTGAGAATTGTAGGGCAAGGCTAACTCAAAAATCACACCTGCGACAACTAGTTTAAAATATAGCAAAACAGTGCTAAAACTAATCACACCTAGTGATTAGTATAATAAACCTAGAAACACACTTTACCAAAACAAAGGATAAGTCCTAGATAGAGAACACAAGCACAGTAATCAGGGGGATTCTTTTCTTTCGGCAATCAACACTCCTCCTGAGTCATATGATGGACAGACAGGTAAGAATGGTGCTCAAAAGCAAACGAGTATCAGGTTATTTTATTTGGGGCAGCTCTTGCTCCGCCACGAGTATGGTCAAGCAATAGTCACTATTTATAGCCTAGTGTATCCTGCAAAAAGCCTCTAAAACAACCAGAAAATGACTGTATTGGTTTAAACTGATAATATATTTACTAGAATACTTCAGCATGCATCAAGAGGGAGAAACATCTGGATTAAAATGTGTCAGTGCATTTTAATAAGTATATTTGGGAATGATATCCGAACAGGCAGCCTGTTTTAACCTCAGATTTAGCCTGCATATATTTCATTCTGGACAGCTATAGCGGCTTGTTTTTAGTAACACACCTCAAACAGGCCAGCCGCTTGCGATGGAAGCATTCTGCTCCTCTGCCATGTGAAAGTACCAAATCATAGCGCAAATTATGGCCATGAGTTCGAATTAATCACGCATTTTTTTCTTTTTTCCCCCCTCATTCTTGCCCCCAGCAATTTTCAATTTTTGAACACATTCTAAATTAAGCATTTATGTAAGGCTCTCTTAGGCCTACAAAGAAACAGTTCATGTCAAGCAGTTCATTTCTATTTTGTCTTTTACAAATAGGATTTTTGCATTAAATATTGTTTAGATTAGGTTTTATTTATTTTATTTATTAAATCATAATTAATTTATAAAAGAATTCATGAATATTTTAAATTGTACATTTGTTTATATGTTTATAATAACTTTATATTGATCTATAAGCGGTTGTTATGAACACCACAAATGATCAACGAAACAATTAAATAAATAGACATAATTATTCCAATAAATTTGGCGTGGCAAGGAATCTTATGTGATTATTCATTATCTAAATTCTTAGCCAAAATATCACTCGCATTTAATTTATAGGACAACAGATAAAGATATAAACAGACACACACACACACACACACACACACACACACACATCTCTAGTTGAGACTAATTATGAACTTGATGATGTAGCTGAGGTTGAGGAACTGTCAGAGCCAGAATTCACACACCACAGTGACAGGGCTGGCATTTCTACCTCGGGAATAGTGCAGCATAGTGGTAGGGTTCATATTGGATAAAAAAAATAATTAAAAAGAAAACCCCTTTCTGGTTTAACACACCCACTTTGGGATGAAATAAAGATATTTGGAGTACTACACAGATACAGACAGTGGCACTGCATTACACCCTTATAACACACACCCATTATCCTGGCGATATTTCTACACTACTAAGAGCTTAATACACTTCCTACAGAGCACAGTGAGCAGAAACAATTGCATGCATCAAGCCAAGACCAACATTACACATCCTCCTAATGTCATGTCTTCCCCATGCCTTCCTCTTTCTCTGCCTCTTTCATTTATACACATACACACACTTTATTAATCTGTCCCCTCTCTATAACAGTGTCATATGGCATAATAATACTGCATGCAGTTCAAAGGTTTGCTCTCTCTCTCTCGTTCTCTTTCTCTCTCTCACACACACACACACACACACACACACACACACTAATTTTAGCACAGCTCCTAGTAGCATCTGAAGCATCCAAAACCTTTACTGTAATGTGTGTGTGTGCACAAATGTGATGATCCTATTTTCAGAGAACCCTGAGCACCGGGTTTGCAGGATCACAGGAGCAGCCCAATCATGCAGCTTTCCGTTTTAGGACTTTAGGCCTTAAACAGCAACACCAACGATCTATATCCCTGTTGTTACGCCCTTTTGTCAAACTCCTGCACCATCAGCTGTTAGACATCATCACGTAATCATGGGTGGGTCAACCACAGAAAGACGCACAACTATAGAGTATTGTTTGCTAGTTCTATTACGTGCACAAAATCATCTTAGAGATCAGTGCAAAGATGAAATGATTTTGAGTTTTAACATTGAAAATTGTATGAACATGTATATGTATGAACTCTGTTCTTATGCACTGCTACATAATTGCACATTTACTTTTACAACATTTAGAAGATGCAACTTGTAAAAGTGCTTTGTAGACTTCATCGAAAGCATATACTCATGCTAGTGCAAAAAGGTCAGGCTCTAACAACACTATCAAGCTAAAAAGCCTTGTAGAGAGGAGGAGTACATCAAGTGCTCATTTAAGCGCTTAGTGCAAATACAGGTCTTCAGTCTTTGTTTGAAGACAATGACTCAGCTGTTCAAACAGTCAGGGGAAGTTCAGCCCACCACCTGGTGCCAGGACAGAGAAGAGTCTTGAAGCATGTCTTCCTTGTACCTTGAAGACCAGGAGGTCGAGTCAAGCTATGCTAGACGTTCACGGGGAACATGGTACAGAGCAGGGTTTGATTAGTCCCTTGAGGTAGGCGGGGGCTGGTCCGGGTCTGAATGTGTGCAGGGGGAAGCGAGTTACAGTAGTCCATCTTCTTTAATTAGCACCAATGTGACACACATCAGTGACTGACCCCTGGTAACATTTCAAAATATTAGCACACAAAATCTGTCTTCTATATTTCTAATATTAATTAGTAAAATAAATAAATAAAAACAGGAGAATGCGAGTTTCTCGTAACCCCATTGGTAAATCAAATGAACCCACTTGGGGGTCACGACCCCTAGTTTGGGAACCCCTGTGCTAAAGTAATGCTATATTAAAGAGGTCACAGATTGTAGGCTGTTTCTCTCAATGCTTTACAGTGACAGTAATTTATAACTTTAAGTTAAAAAAAGATATTAAAATATGACAGATGCCTACTATATAGAAACCTCTTAATCCACTCCTCAGGGCTCCCAGCCAGGCCAGATTTTTTATCCAGTTTTATTCCATATTCTTGACTCTGCTGGGTGACTTGAGAGCAGGAACAGAACAACAGCATGGACTGGTGTGGATTGGGAACATCTGAGCTCTTAGGTCAGGAATGCAAAATGAGGCCCAGGATAAACGGTTCCATTCACATACTCAAGAAGAAATTAAAAATAGAAACAGGAGTTATGAGACAGCTGAGCAACCTGATCCAGGGAGCAAATCCTTCCTCTCTCTCTCTCTCTCTCTCTCTTGCTCTCTCTCTGTCCTTTTCTCCACTTCACTCTCCTGCCCAGCACACAGGAGAAGTCTCGTTATGAATATGATGAACATACTGAGACTGAATAACTAACAGAAGTAATGTGACATGACTAAGGATAAAAATGGGTAAAATGGCTAAAAAAAAATATTATTAAATGTATAAACAAACACAAAAAAAATACAACAAAACATTTCTTAACTAGGTGTTAGGCTACCACAAGCATCCATAACAACTTAACTGCAAACTGGCACAGATTGAAGATGGTGGTGGAGAACGCTGTCTAACACATCAGAAATGTTTTATCATAGGATAAAGGTGATCGGTCTCAATTACTTTGTACTGACTTTGCAGTGATGCTTCGCTCTCAGGGGAAAAGTGAAACCAAACCACAGCAGCAAAATGCCACCCACAGGATAACTGAGCCACTGTTTTTTTCCTTTAATTCGTCACCCGTGTGTAGATTGTTCTTTCTGACTTTCATTATTAGGGGTATCTCATTCACATATTACATACTACACACAGGAAGATATGCTATAACATAGCCTAAAATATAGAATGCACCACCATCTCTCTCTCTCTCTCTCTCTCTCTCACACACACACACACACACACACAGAATGTAGGTCAGGTCAAAAACCTTCCTCAATTTATGACCCACATGCAAACAATAAATATGTAACTGACTGCATAAAATATTAACTCGCGACTGTCTGGATGTAGGGCATGAATATATCCACTCAAGCAAATATATCCACCACACTTTCTATGGTAAGAAATAAGATGATGGTGGGGCTGTGTGTGTGTATGCTAGTTTACATAAAATACCTGTAGAGCAGGATGAACACCCGCCCTGTAACAACACACCTGGCAACGTGGAGAGAAAAGCCTCGCTCTGATCACTCCAAGGACACACAGGACACACAGGACACACACACACACACACACACACACACACACATATACAGAGAGAGAGAGCCAGAGAGACTAACCGACAAGCAGACATATCCCATACACATTCAAACACACACGGTACAATGAGCTATCAGGCATAAATCTGTGATCGGCGAGCTGCTGTGAATAAAATATGGCTTATGTCATAAAGTATCTTCAGCTGTGTTTCTTGATACTGTGTAAGAGGCTTTTCAACAACAGCCACAATACAGCATTACTAGATTAAATACAACAGCATTAACACATTACTACGAATCTGACCTAAGACTCTGGACTAACGCAGTTCCCTCACTAAAAACCGTGTAAAATCTGCACTGGGATGCTAACAGGTAAACAAATGGTAGACTGCATTAAAGAAGGTGGGAGTACAAAAGAATTAGTTTGTCAAGGTGACTTCTTTTTAAGCTGCATCACTGTGTCACAGTTTCTGGGATTCAAATGTCACACTCTGCTTTGACTTCTACACCATCTATGAACTATAAACCTATATGGTGTGGGGAAAACTGCAGCACTCTAGTCTGGCATTTTTTTGCCCAGAGAAGACATCTATATCATCTATATCTATACCAAAGGAAAAACGATGACAATAATGACAATATAAGCTCTGTTCAGTTAGCATTTTTCATACTGCATTGATCACATCGCTGTTCATGAAATCACATTTCAAATTTAGCCACATTCATGTTTAGAAACTTTTAATGTTGATTGTTTGTGTATTTAAACTGTAAAATTCAAGTTTAGTAAGTCTTTGTTTGGTATATGCATGGATATACACACATAGGAAGTGACCCATTTGCAGGTTTTTTTCCCCCTTTGTCTCTTTAAAATATTTTAGGTACAACAATTACGTAATACACAAATTGTATATGTGTGGTGGCCTGGGAAAACCCTTCATGTGGTCAAACTTTGACATTTTCTACTACAACATATATATTTAAAGTCTACTCGCTTCTGTTAAAATGGCAGGTTTTTGTTGTAAAAAAATGAAACCAAGATAAATCATGTCATGTCACCCTCAATGTGAAATTATGTAATTAAGCGAAAAACAATCAGAAACATTTTAAGGAGAAATAGGAAAAATAAAAAAGTTACAATAACCAGGATACAATATAATAACAATGGCTGTATAAGTGTGCACATCCTGTGGCTGTTTTCAGAATGAACCAATCACATTCAATCTCATGTTCAAAAGTAATTATCATACAGCTGCCAATAAAATTATTCTGATTAACCCCAAATAAATACCAGTTGTTACTGTAGGATTTTTGCACATCGTCTTGGTTTCATACAACTGTTGAAGCCATGGTTCACAAAGACCTTACAAAGTATGCAAGGTATCTCACTTGTCGAAAGATATCTATCAGGAGAGGGGTATAAAAGAATTTCCAAAACATTAGATATACCATGGAACACCGTGAAGGCCATCACCAACAAGTGGAGAAAACGGAGCACCACAGTGACATTAGCAAGACTAGGAAGTCTCTCCAAAATTTACAAAAAGACAAGACAAAAATATAGCAGGGCGGCTGCCAACAGACCAACAGCAACATTAAAGGAGCTGCAGGAATATCTGACAAAGTACTGATTCCTCTCTGCATGTGACAATAATCTCTCATATTCTTCACATGTCTGGGCTGTGGGGTAGGGTGGCTAGACGAAAGCCCTTTCTCACAAAAAACATCCAGGCTCAACTAAATCACCCTAAACCTTGTGGCAAAATGTGTTGAGACCAATTCCATAAGGTATAATAATTCCATAATTCTGAAAGTTATGTTTGGTGCAAAAAAAAAAAGCCAAAATCACCAAAAGAACACCATACCCACAGTGAAGCATGGTGGTGGCAGCATCATGCTTTAGGACTGCTTCTCTTCAGCAAGGACTGGGGGCTTTTATCAAGGTGGAGGGAATCATGAAAAGCTACAAATTCCAGTTGATTTTAGTGCAAAACTTTCAGTCGTTTGCTAGTAAGCTGAAGATGAAAAGGAATTTCACCTTTCAGCAGGACAATGACCCAAAGCATACATCCAAATCAACAAAGGAATGGCTTAACCAAAAGAAGATCAATGTTTTTGAGCCTAGCCATAGTTTTGATAGCTACAAGTTGTCCTGAACTGAAATATGTTTCTCTTTAGCATGCAACTCCAGAAGTCAAGTTGTACCTTTTTATACTCTGGTTAACCCCCAAAAGTGAAAATGGAGAAAATTGCATTTAAAGATCCCATTCCAGCTACTCTGGAGGACAGCCCACCTACCTCTATATCTATAACCTAATCCACTAATGGAAAAACAACATTACTGACATTACTGTATCTGATTCCAAACAGAATCATTCAGCCTTACGTCCATTTCGCTATAGCCCAGAGCTACCCAACAACTTGATCAGGACATCTTTAGTCACACTGACTTTTTTCTCCTGCTGTGTTTGTTAAACTGGCTCCTTACCTGACGTGACCATTGTAGGGAGACACTAAGGCAAAGTTGGAAAGAAGCCCAAATATTTCCACTTTCTTTTGTTAAAATTACAGCGATCCTTTCTTAAAGTAGAGATCTCAAAGTATATTATTGGCAGAAAAACCCAATTTTTCATCATTTTTTCTATTTAGCTACAGCAACATCCCACTGGGTTTCACCGATGCCACTCATTGCTGCCTGTGTAACTGTGTAAATATAAGTATACTTACCATAATTAATAAGTATATTTGTTGTGTATACTGTATATTTCTGTGTAAATATACTCACTGCTGTCTGTGTAATGATACTTGATTATTCACATAAAATAGAGTCAATGCTTGAATTACCAGCAGTCTTCATGAAATGAGCTACAATTAATAGCACATATAATAAATTATTTTTTAAGCTTAAGTATATGGGGGCAATGTATAGTTTTATTCTAATACAACATTTTTCATACAAAAGCTTTCTTAAGCTTTTCATTTCAGCAAAATACTGGTTTTAAAGTATTTAATACCACAAAGCCACTTCCAATAATTTGGAGACCCTTATGGGATACCCCCATATCAGACGGCTTCTCCATGAACAACATTTCCGTTATGTTCTCTCTACACACTGCCTTCTTCTATTCAGAACATACTTTCAATAAAGTTCAATTCCAGGGAATGAGTCATTGCAGAACATTGATTTTGTGTCCCACAACCTATTGTGTGTTGATTTTGATGTACTGTTTGAGGTCATTAGGCTGCTAAAAAAAATCAATTTACGTACAAGTCTTAACCTTCTGGCAGAGACAAGCAGGTTGTGGGCTAAAAGATCCTGGTCCTTAGCAAAATTCGTGATCTTCACAAAAGTGATCACAGAGGCTCTGATATTTTCAAGCATGTTTGATTTACTCATCAGTGAACTACACAGCATGAACCTCTCCACGACTAGTTGCAAGTACAGCGATGAGAAACAGCCAGTGAGAGTCCGAGAAGAAATCAAAATCATCTGCTCACATGCGCAGCAGATCCCTGAATCCAGATCTATTATCCATCTGTGTGTGTGGGAGGGTAAGGGCAAAACGTAAGCACAATAATAATCTTTATATAACTTTTTTTTTTAACGTCATACTCAAATGGTTTTAGGAACAGTAAAAATCAAAACAAACTCCACATAATTCCTGATGGCACACACTATATATTATCCCTCATTCATTTTTTGCATTAACGCTATCCTTTAACAATATGGGAAAAAATGCTCTTGACAAAAGGAAACAGCAGAAAGTTTCTGGCTGTTACCTGTTATGTCTAGCTTCATTTTAGCTTGATGTGCAACGGCGCACTTTAGCGTTATCAGTTGAAAGCCGAGCTGCTTGCAAAGTATGCATACATTAATCACTTTTCACATGGGAGATGAAAATCTCTCATCCCTCATTCATTTTTAAAAGAGCATCTATACATCAGTACAAATCAAATGCAATACAAATCAGTTCATTACTGGAGTATTACAAAACATAATGTAAGTTGATCTTATTAAAGTAAAAAAATTGTCTTACTGATGTTTGGCAATTATCTAACTTACACCTTTAACATGAGGATGCAATTTACACTGGAGATGAGTCGTGTGTCAGTGTAGTCACCACCTGGAGCATTTAGTTTCTGTGTTTTCTTGCACTGGATTAGTACATATAGCATGCAAATGTTAACACTGACCACCAGATTATTAAAAACATGTGTTATCACTGTATATGTTTACATAAAGTTTGTTAATTCGGTGAGATTCCACATGTATTATATACATTTATTCGAGGCAAGAACACACACTGCTGCAGTATGACTACATACATAACTATAGCCTATACTGTTTATTTTATGGGCATATGCTGAACAACATAGACTACATATTGTATTTAATAGTGATTCTAGTTAGAATTCATGCAGGTAATGTCATAAATACATGCTTTGTATGTATGTCAAGCACAAGCTCATTGTTAAAGGCTACATTCATTAAAATGGAAGTGTAGTGGACATGGCACCGGTGCTCGATGCATTTACCACGGGTGGTGAAAAACTTTTGCCACAAAGTTGGAGGCACATGATTGTCTAGAATGTCTCTGTAGGCTGTAGCATTGTGATTTCCCTTTACAGCAACTAAAGGGCCCAAACCTGTTCCAGCATGACAATGCCCCTGTGCACAAAGCGAGCTTCATAAAGACATTGTTTGCCAAGCTTGGTTTAGAAGAAATGATGTGGCCTGCACAGAGCCCTGACCTCAACCCCACTTAACACCTTTGAGATAAACTGGAACGCAGACTGTATCTCAGGCCTCCTCGCCAGACATCAGTGCCCGACCTCACTAATGCTCTTGAGGCTGAATGGGCAAATCCCCACAGTCATGCTCCAAAATCTAGTGGAAAACCTTCCCAGAAGAGTGGAAGCTGTTATGGCAGTAAAGGAGGGTCCAACTCCATATTAATGCCATGCCTTTGGAATAGAATGTTCAACAAGCACACATGCGTGTCATGGTCAGGTGTCCACATATTTTTGGTCATATAGTATACCATGAAATTAACATGCACAAGAACAAGCTAAATGCAATTAGAAAACAGGCCTATATGTAGACATAAGCTGTAAAACAGTCTTTTAAAATCCTCTGTGATTAAGACTGAATTATCTCAGATCTCAACATAAATGTAAAGAAAACAAGCTAACATTTCTTGAGGATGGCTAACACATTGTTTTGGGTCGGTGCCGAGACCAATTTTTATACTAAGAAGCACTTTTCTCTTTCACACGCACAAAGATGGGCACACGATGCAACGCATGAGGAAAAAGTCTACCCTTTTGTTTGGTGGAATGATGCAATCAACAAGAAACTTGCCTGCTTCTGCTTCAGCATGAACAGGCCCTACAGTCTGCCTACACTTCCACTCCCATACTCCGACACAGGGTCATGCAACATTTTTCTGTTTTTGACCCACTGTTACTCACAGGAGGTTTGCCCTGGGTCAAAATAACGGTCATTTTCTCAACACCAGAGTCAAGTCAGTCTGCAAGACATGGACAAAAATAGCACAGCGAGTATGATGCTATACACCGTGAATGCAATATGCCTAGCAGTATATTAAAACAAATCAGTGAACAGGTGATGGTTAAAGAGTGGCCTATATTAATTTTATGAAAATTATTATTATTATTATTATTATTCAAATGGCATGGATTAACGACACACCCACAAGAAATGTACCTGGAAGCTGTGTGCTCACAATGCTCACTGAACACTGATAATGTGGTTTATCAGAGAGCTCATTTGCACATGCCAGACTTCTGTGATATCAACATTGCTATAGTGAGGCTCAGGAATCAACGTCATGTCGCACTGCATTATAGGATCTTTCTGCCATTTTGGAAGGGTTAGTTCTTTGTTCTCATGCTACAAACACACTCTCTCTCACACACACACACACACACACACACACACACACACACACACATACACACATAGAGATAGCTGAAAGGGATGTTGTTTATCATGGTTTTTAGGACTCGTCATGATTAAAAGTGAATCACTGGCATTGCATCATGACAAACTCCAGAGGGTTGCCAAGAATACTGATAAAAGTGCAGTAGTGTTCTGGATGGATGTGCTACTTCCTATTACATTTCCAGACATCTCTTCATCTCCGGTGCCTACTCTTTTCAGGTCACTCAAAGTACATGTACAGTTTAGAAATAAATGCATACAGAACCTGCATATCCACACAATGACAAAATGTGATAACAGTCATTCAAACCAGTGTGGCAGCTAACATTACAGTTACAGTGGCCTCATTGTTCTCCACAGCAATTTTTTAAGGTTTTTAATCCTACTGTTACTGACAGTTAAAATAAGCATATATGTAAGTATTGAATAAATATTAAGGTAAGAGTGCATTACTCTGTACACTTGATGTTTTGCTGCTAATAACACTGTGAAATAATACATTACACCTGTCACTTTTGTATTAAATATTATCTAGTATGATTGTTATTTATTCCTTTTTCTATCAAAACCATTTAAAAGTTTTAATAGCTCTGAATGTCTACTCTTGGCTTGAGCCCTGGGTTTTGCCTGTGAAGACTGCATTTGTTGTTAAAAAGGATAAACCAACATGAAGACCAGAGAGATATCTTTGGGAGAAAAGCAAGCCATTTTAAAGCTGATAAAAGAGAGAAAATCTATCAGAGCCATTGCACAAGCATTTGGCATAGCCAATACAATTTGGAAGGTCCTGAAAAACAAAGAAACCATTTGTGTACCAACAACCAGACAGTAATTTTGAACAGTTAATTGAACAGTTCGCCTAAGGAAAACAACAGCAGTTCACAATCCACTGTTTGAAGAAGAGTTTGAGAGCAGAAATATAGAGGCCATACCACAAGATGCAAACCACTCATCAGCAGCAAGAATCAGAAGGGCTGATATGAATTCACAAAGAAATACAGAGATGATCCAGAAAAGTTCTCGAACAAAGAGTAAACTACCAAACTGATGGAAAGGCCAAAATGTGGAGAAAGAAAGGATCTACTCAGGATCCAAACACACAAGCTCATTGGTCAAGCATAGTGGAGGTAGTGTCATGGCTTGGGCTTGCATGTCTGCTTCTGGAACAGGCTCACTAATCTTTATTGATGATGTAACTCATGACATTAGCACCAGAATGAGTTCAGAAGTCTACAGAAACATTCTGTCTGCTAATTTACAGAGAAATGCATCCAATCTCATTGAGAGGAACTTCATCATGCAGTAAGAGAATGACCAAAAACACACTGCCAAAACAACAAAGGACTTTCTTACTAGAACTGTGTACTAGTCGGCACTGCACTGTATCTTACTGTGCCTATTGTCCTGTTTTGGTAGTCAGCGTACTGTCTTGCAAGCAAGGGATATGCTATATATTAAGTGTTATTTACTGTAAGACAATCTTTTGATCTCAAACTCAAATGTCTTCAGTGTATAGCAAAAACAAAAGAATTAGCCTTGAAGATTCCAATACTTCTGGTGGGGACAGTGTATATATATTACCTTCATTCATCATCAAAATTGGTTTATTTTGGTCAGAGTTGCAGTGAATCCAGAGTCTATCCCTGGAACACTAGGCACAAGGCAAGAATATACCAGTTCATCATCATGCACAAACACATTAGTAACTATGTGGGTGGAAACCCGAGAACCCAGAGGAAACCCATGTGGACACAGAGAGAACATGTGAAACTCCACACCTACCCTGACCTCAGGATCGAACCGGGACTCTGGAGCTGTGAGGCAGCAACCAGTATTATAGTTTTTTGGTTAAGTTCTTCATTTGGGGGCCCTGAGTGACTGCTTGTATGCTATCTACACCACATATCTCAAAATGGCCCTGTTTCTCACTATACTGACTCGAACACTCAGAACAGTCAGTCTGTATGACAACTCGTCTACTAGCTGGCTGCCTATCTGACCAGATTTCTGACTAACCTTGCCAAAATGGCGTATCACCCATAAGACACTGCGTCACAGCATCACATTCCCAAACCTGATAACGATAAACGATATATCCTGCAGCCCTAAAGTCAAGAGTCGCTAGAAAGCAAAGAAAACGGGCCAGAGAGCCACCATGTGCAGGTTATATTAGGAACACAAATGTGTGTCCTGTTCATCTGCTGACTTCTACAGGTCAGAGCGCGAGCACCGCACACAGCCGTTAAAAGAGTGAGCAAAACAAACCCTGTTACTCTCACACAGACACAGACACACACACACACACAGGGCAGGGAGAAACATTCACATTCAGGCAGCGTACTGTGTGTCTACATGAAAGAAAAAGACTGAGTGTTTATGAGAAGGTGAATGTGTGTGTGTGTGTGTGTGTATGTGTCTGAGATGATCAGAATTTGCAAAAATCTCTGCACGATTCTTCTGACACCAGTACCAGATATAAAAAGCACAGAACCGTTAAGGCCCACTTCATGTCATCCAAGGTCGCACACATACCATTCCACTTTCCCCTCACTCACACCCCCCCCCCCCCCCCCCGCCATCCCCTAACTCATCCCCACCCCACCATCCCCCCACTCAACACCCCCCCCCCCGCCATCCCCCCACTCAACACCCCCCCCCCCGCCATCCCCCCACTCAACTCACCCCCACCCCGCCATCCCCTAACTCATCCCCACCCCACCATCCCCCCACTCAACACCCCCCCCCCCGCCATCCCCCCACTCAACACCCCCCCCCCCCCCGCCATCCCCCCACTCAACCCCCCTACTCACCCCCACTCAACTTACCCCCACCCCGCCATCCCCCCCACTCATCCCCCCTACTCACCCCCACTCAACCTCCCCCCCGCCATCCCCCCACTCCCCCGACACACACACACTCACCCTCCTCACCCCACCCCCCCCCCCCCCCCCCTTTTCCCCCAATCAGCGCGCGCATGAACACTATACAGCGAATGTAAACACGACGCAAGGCAAAGGCCCGTGTCAGTTTAAATACATGAGGCTGTATGTGTTCAGTCTGCCTGTACTCCTGTGTCCCTGTGCCTCACCCTCCTCCCAGAACCCCTGAAGACGGCGTACTGCAGGCCTGCTGACCGGGACACCGCCACTCACCTTCCGACAGCTCCAGCTCCAGCTCCGCGATCCGCGCTCGGATGTCCAGCGGCAGCGGTACTGCATCACGCTCCGCCATTCGGTCTCCTCCCCGTGTCTCAGTCTCACACACGGCTCTTTCTCAGAGCCCTAACGGGCAGCAGGAGGGTCTGAGCGAGCATCCGACTCCACACAGCTGACGCTCTAAAGGCTGACTGACTGGTGCATTGGCCTGCGGGGCGCAGAGAAGCCGCGGCTGCGGGAAATCAGGATGCTGCGAGCGCCAGTGATTTGCGGCGGAGAACAGAGAAGCCACTGAGCTCCAGCGCCGCCTCACCGCCTCAGCGCCTGTGCCATGGCGTCCGCGTCACGTGACCACGGCACACGCACTCCCGGTGGAGGGCGATAGAGCGCAATATCAGCGGTGCAACGGAAACCTGCAGCTGTCTATAAATCTCACATTCCGCACGTGACACTGCAACAATCCACACATTCCTTCCTCAGAAGTAACTCACTTTTTAAATCCTTCTTCTGAACTGTTGCACATTTGCATTTACACTATATTTATTACTGAATTACACACACACACACACACACACACACACAAACTCACAATCACACACACACACACACACACACACACACGAGCAGTTGAGGGATAAGGGTCTTGCTCAGGTGCCCAGAAGAAGCTCTCTTGCAGCTCTGGGATTTGAACTAAACCCTGCTGAAAAATCCAGTTTATACTGATGAGCTCCCAAAACACAGAGCGAGCTGGTTAAACTGGCAGACATCTTTACCAGCTGCTGAGGGCTGCAGAAAGGATTTTGAATTTAAATTGTTTTTAAAAGAAAATGTCACAACATTAATGCAATTAGAAAAGATCAGATATTTTCCGATCACTGTAGTCAGTAATAAGGAAGCAGGAGAATAAACGACCAGTGTGTTCAGCTTGGTGGTTTGGCAGCTGGTAGCTGGTCAGACTAAGCTGGAGGTTTCAGATAGGCTTAGAAAAAAAACAACATTTGGAGCAATGTTCGGAGAAAAGGATAAAATAAAAGCATTGGCCCAGTTGGTACAGCCAGATGGCACTATCACAGCAGCTTCGAAACACAGACCTGGTGCCAGTCAATGTGCCAGCTGTCTGTTCTGAATAAAAACAAACCTGCAAGAAGCTTCCAGGCTTGGGAATGTTTTTATTTCTTGTCTTTTGCATGGTAGTTTGAATAACACAGCTTGACACATATTTGGCAGTCACGTACTGAGTGTTGCCTAGATGCCAACTAAACTTAAACTCTTTCTTAACCTGCATGTTATGGTCAGATGAACATGTTAGCAGTGAATATGGCTTTCTAAAACTTTATAATTTCAGTTAACAAGCTAGTTTATGACAGTGCTCAAGCTCAAATCCTTCGTGTTGAAGCACTACTGTTGAGTGTTTTGCTAACTCCAGCTCACCTGAGTTAAGCTGATCCTGCAGGTAAAACACTAAACTGCATGCAATCATTGGTTTCATCGATTAGTTTACTGCAATCTGCCAGATATTCACGTACAGCACAGACATCTCAGATAAAACAACTACACATATGACCAGGAACTTAATTTCTAAAACTTTGCATAGATTCCAGAGTGAGTGTACAGTGGGGTCCAAAAGTCTGAGACCACTAGTGAAAATGCTTCTATTTTGCATTCTTTTCTCATTTAATTCAATAATGTTCATTACAAATTATAGAACTGACAAATACTTGAGTGAAAAATATAATATACTTTGAAATATTTACATGAATTTCAGAGTTTCTTAGTATTCGGTATGTCCCGTTTTTGCTTTAATGACAGTGTGCACTCGACTTGGCATTGACACCTAAAGTTTGTGCAAAACCTTATGATCCATTTTGGATCAAATTCATCAGTGTCATCTGAACACATAATTCAATAGAAGACATTAGGCATGAGGAAAATGTGACCTTTTGTACATAGCAGTTAAGGTGGTCAATATCACAACATTGCTTACATTAAAATAGAGACCTGGAAATATTGCAGAATCTTAAATATTAAATAATCAAGATATTTAACGTTTACTTTATTTGTTTTAAATATTGCAAAATTTTAAAAACCTTCTGTTTATTTCCAATTTTAAATTAAAAACAATCCAAGATTATCAATGTGGTCTCATTTAGACCCCGCTGTATACATGCTCACAAAAACAGGAAATGGCACATCAGATTAGTACATTTCCTCTGTATAAGTCACTGTAATCAACAATACAGTCCATTTTATTAGGAACAACACTCAATCTGGGTGGGAAAGGGGGGATGGGATTGATCTCAGAACATCCTCGATTCTTTGTTGCATGGATTCCATAAGGTGTTTGTGTGAGATTTGAGATTCTGGTCAATGTTGTCATGATCGCATCATGCATTTGCTGCAGATTTGTCAGCTGCACATTCATGCTATGAATCTTCTGGTATACCACTTCACAAAGGTGCTCTACTGAATTCTGATGTGGTGACTGGGGAGGATATTAAAGTACACTGAACTCACTCTGAGTTCACTGAACCAGTCTGAGACGACTTGTGCTTTGGCGACTTGGCTATGGCATTCTAATGATGCTCCATCCATATTAACATTGCAATGACATTGCATGTCAAGAATACTTTCCCCACACCATTACACCACCACCAGCAGCTTGTAAACACATGGCACATGGGAAAATACTCAAACCAGCCCTTCTGACACCAGCAACCATGCCGCAGTCACTGAGATCACATTTCCCCCATTCTCAGGCTCTTTACCTGTATCTGCATGATTTTATGCATTGTGCTGCTGCCATTTGATTTGCTGATTGAATTGAATTGCATGAATAAGCAGGTGTACAGATGATCTTAATGAAGTGGTGAGTGTATGTGCACGTAAATAAGCTTCATATCTCACCAGGGTTCTCATAATTATGCGTAAATGGTCAATGTAGACTACATAGTCATGAATACATACTCAAAAGATGAGTCAAGACTCAAGCACTATAGTGTACTATAGTGAACAGTCAACTTGTTCGCTGTAGTGTTTTTATTGTACAGGAATAAATCATTGTTAAATTATTTCTATAGAAAGCACAGCAATACACATTGTGCAAGGTACAGAATCTACAGTAAATGTCAGAAACTACACCATCGCCCTTATTCATCAAAAGTGCATAGAAACGAGCACAGATTGCACAGATTGGAGTGCACTGAATGATGTATGAATGAATCTGCATCTGATCTGCATCAGTAAATTTTTAATTTTTAAGCCAATTGATGAATAAGATTCAGCTGCTTGAAAACAAGCTCACATGGGTTAATCTCTTATTTACATGTCCTATACATAATACACACCTCAATTTCTAAATGACCTGAAACACACCCTAATTTAAAGAGGAAGCCAGTCAGCATACTACAGTTAGCCAAGATCCAGGGAAAGAAGGAAATCAAGCACAGAAGGAAATTACTGAAATGAATGGTATCATGTACGCATATATATATAAGTTGTCTACCTGTTGTCTACCTGATTTGAGCTTAAATTATTTAAAAAACAAAACTCTCTCTCTCTCTCCATATATATATATATATATATATATATATATATATATATATATATATATGGAGAGAGAGAGAGAGTTTTGTTTTTTAAATAATTTAAGCTCAAATCAGGTAGACAACTTAAACTGAACAAATTTAATTAAAGCTTCATTTATAAATATAAAATTCATTAAGTTCACATCCAGGACTACATCCTTATTTAATATAACAAAATGCTGAAAGAAATTAATTGAAAATCAATTAAATTGCATTTTAGTGGTGATATGATGTAATAATCTCAAAAATAAATAAAAACCCCAAACCACACAAAAGTGTGATGATATTCAGGTGTCTTTGAATAGCCCAGTTGCCCAAGACAGCTGCATCCAGGTCAGACCTTCATGCTGCCCCTTGTACATAAATGTTCCTATTACTCACATAAAGAACTAATGACCTGTGATAAACCTTTACAAGATAAATATTGACATTAAACATCATTACCTATATTTTAGTATGAGGTTCCCACATGCACAATTCTGATTATTATTATTATTATTATTATTATTATTATTATTATTATTATTATTATTATTATTTATTACAGTGTAAAGATTTTCTATAATTTCTATAATATAAACAATGTGTTCAAACCATAATACTGGAAATGTGCTTTACAGTTCAATACAGCAGTCAGGGTGGTATTCTGGGTAATATTTACCGTTCTGGCTGATTATACTATATCAAAGACCTTACTGCGTAACTACAGTTGCACTCTGACTATACTGTAACAATACATTAAAAAATACAGTATCATTAACTTTACAGTAAAACTATGCACCAAATGCATTTCCCTGAAGCAGCAAAAACCTTATTTGGCTAATATTTCTATTTTTCATGTCTTCCAGGATAAAACAGTTTTCTTTCCAAAACTTTCCATCATTTTGCCATCCTAAGATTTGATTTAAAAAAAATTCAGTGGAAATATATATATATATATATATATATAGATAGATAGATAGATAGATAGATAACCCATACAACTTTCTTATTCTTTTGTATTCTTATTCTTTTCTTTCTTAAATTTTCTTAATTTTTTTAAACATTTTTTTCCCTGGTATGCAGGAATGTGAACTGATTACCACTGTTGTGCTCATTGTTCTTTTTTTTTTTTTAAATCAAGTTCTTATTGTATAAATTTATATAACTGTATATTCATTTTATCCTAAGATTCACCTTTATTTCACCACGCAAATAGTACATAGTGAGCACACTGGACATCACAAGGAATGCTCTGCAGGTTCACCTTCATGCAACACTGTGAATTCAATTGATTGGGTTAAAATTGGGCAGAAACCCTGGCTGACTAGGTCATATGGCCACCAATACCTGCAAGGTGAGCTTATTTCCAAGCCATGCAGTTCTCCTACACTTTTGATCAGGTGATTGCTAGCAGAAAGGCACTCATTTCAGTTCAGCAACCTTCATAGGCTAATTAATTTGTCCTCATTGTCAGAAATGAGCTTACTCTAGCCATTTGGTTCTTTTTATGGATCATGTGCATTACTGATTTGTGCTTACTTCCAAAAATAAAATGAGCAAATGAAGATATCTGAAATAAAGAACAAATTATTTAATATATAACAAATGTAAGTATATTAAGTCTATTACTAGACATATTTCCAAAACTTGTAGCTTAATATTGTCTTATTCTATTGGCTGATGATGTTGCGTCTTTCTAGAAATAAAAGCTTGAAATAAGCAAAATGGTCTGCGAATAGAATAAGACCTTTTCAATATAATTGTACATTTGTTTAAAACAATCTAATAAGGAGAAATATTAAATATGTCTATATTCAAGATATTTTTACTGGCTAAGACTAAGAGTGTTCAATTCCAGTGTTCTGCAGTAAGATATTTACCAAGTAGCATCTTGGGAAAGACAGGACCACACAGAAATATACTGTATATAAGCACATTCTGATAAATGTGCAATAAAAATCTATTTTTATCTACTTTTTTTTTTTTTTTTTACAATGGGATAAATATTTCAGACCTGGAACCACATCTGGGTGCAGATGCCACTCTTCTGGGCACATGCACATCTGATGCACCATTCATGTCATGAAGTAAGAGGTACTTGAGGACTAGCTAGGGGACCCCTTGGTTCAAGCTGGTTGATGTGCTGTGATCTTACACCAGAGCTCCACATGCCCCCCTGTGCCCCTGTAGCACCACACTGCCTCCTAGCCAGTGAATGTAGTGATCTCTTTTCAATGGGGCACTGCTCCCAAGTGGACAGCTTTCATTAGAAAGTCTCAATCAACCTAGAGCTTGTGTCTCTCTTGCTAAACTGAGGATGTTTCTCTCTCTGTGGTATTTGGGGTCTAGCCACAGTTTGATAACATGCTGCTGAAAGTCTTTTACAGCAGACCAAAGGCAACTATAGCTGCAGGTGCAATAATGTCTGCCACTCACTGGGGCGACAGGGGGTTTAGGATGAGGTCCTAATGAACGTAGCTCCATGCTGATGAATTGTATGACCTGTTTTGGTGTTAGGGAACTCTTTAATGAGTTCACTGTGAGACTGAATGCTGTAATGTGTCCAGAATTGCCTAATCCATGGTGGGAGCACATATGAGGCAGCTGTCCAATTATACAGGGTGTCCCAAAAGACTCCATACATAGGAGAAATTAACACTTTTTTATCAAGATGTAACTTTATTTACAAAACATCGTCTACATGTTTGTCATTTGTTTGTAAGCACACATGGAGTCATCTCTCCCAACTTTGGCTCCCAGTTTGGCAACGGTGACGTGTGTCATGTGCTTGCCAAGTTTCCTGTTAAAGTCCATCGCAACCTTTCAGCCATATATATATATATATATATATATATACATACACTATATTACCAAAAGTATTCGGTCACCTGCCTTGACTCACATATGAACTTAAGTGCCATCCCATTCCTAACCCATAGGGTTCAATATGATGTCGGTCCACCTTTTGCAGCTATTACAGCTTCAACTCTTCTGGGAAGGCTGTCCACAAGGTTGAGAAGTGTGTTTATAGGAATTTTTGACCATTCTTCCAAAAGCGTATTGGTGAGGTCACACACTGATGTTGGTCGAGAAGGCCTGGCTCTCAGTCTCCGCTCTAATTCATCCCAAAGGTGTTCTATTGGGTTCAGGTCAGGACTCTGTGCAGGCCAGTCAAGTTCATCCACACCAGACTCTGTCATCCATGTCTTTATGGACCTTGCTTTGTGCACTGGTGCACAGTCATGTTGGAAGAGGAAGGGGCCCGCTCCAAACTGTTCCCACAAGGTTGGGAGCATGGAATTGTCCAAAATGTTTTGGTATCCTGAAGCATTCAAAGTTCCTTTCACTGGAACTAAGGGGCCAAGCCCAACTCCTGAAAAACAACCCCACACCATAATTCCTCCTCCACCAAATTTCACACTCGGCACAATGCAGTCCGAAATGTACCGTTCTCCTGGCAACCTCCAAACCCAGACTCGTCCATCAGATTGCCAGATGGAAAAGCATGATTCATCACTCCAGAGAACGCGTCTCCACTGCTCTAGAGTCCAGTGGCGGCGTGCTTTACACCACTGCATCCGACGCTTTGCATTGCACTTGGTGATGTGTGGCTTGGATGCAGCTGCTCGGCCATGGAAACCCATTCCATGAAGCTCTCTGCGTACTGTACTTGGGCTAATCTGAAGGTCACATGAAGTTTGGAGCTCTGTAGCAATTGACTGTGAAGAAAGTCGATGACCTCTTTGCACTATGCGCTTCAGCATCCGCTGACCCCTCTCCGTCAGTTTACGTGGCCTACCACTTCGTGGCTGAGTTGCTGTTGTTCCCAAACTCTTCCATTTTGTTATGATAAAGCTGACAGTTGACTGTGGAATATTTAGGAGCGTGGAAATTTCACGACTGGATTTGTTGCACAGGTGGCATCCTATGACAGTTCCACGCTGGAATTCACTGAGCTCCTGAGAGGGGCCCATTCTTTCACAAATGTTTGTAAAAACAGTCTGCATGCCTAAGTGCTTGATTTTATACACCTGTGGCCAGGCCAAGTGATTAGGACACCTGATTCTGATCATTTGGATGGGTGACCGAATACTTTTGTTATAATAGAGTATATATATATTCAGGTCCAGAAGTATTTGGAGAATGATGGAGTTTTTGTGATTTTGTCTTTATACACCACCACAACGGATTTGAAATAAAACATTCAAGATGTGATCGAAGTGTAGACTTTCAGCTTTATTTTAAGAGGTTCCACAAAAATATGGCATTTACCATTTAGGAATTACAGCCAGTTTAAGCAAAGAGATGCTTTGCCAGGCCTTCACTGCAGCCATCTTCAGTTGCTGCTTGTTTGTGGGTCTTTCTGCCTTAAGTCTTGTCTTCAGTAAGTGAAAAGCATGCTCTACTGGGCTGAGATCAGGCGACTGACTTGGCCATTGAAGAATATTCCATTTCTTTGCCTTCAAAAAGTCTTGAGTTGCTTTCACAGTATGTTTAGGGTCATTATCCACCTGCCCTGTGAAGCGGCATCCTATCAGTTTTGTAGCATTTGGCTGAATGTGAGCAGAGATTATAGCCCTATACACCTCAGAATTCATCTTGCTACTTCTGTCAGCAGTCACATCATCAATAAACACCAGTGAGCCTGTTCCATTGGCAGCCATACATGCCCATGCCATAACACTGTCTCCACCATGTTTGACACATGATGTGGTATACTTTGGATCATGAGCTGTTCCTTTCTTTCGCCATACTTTTCTCTTCCCATCATTCTGGTACAAGTTAATCTTGGTTTCATCAGTCCAAAGAATCTTACTCCAGAACATGGGAGGCTTTTTCAGGTGTTTTCTGGCAAAGTCTAATCTGGCTTTCCTGTTCTTGAATGTTACCAGTGGTTTGTACCTTGTTGTAAACCCTCTGTATTTACATTCATGAAGGCATCTCTTGATTTTAGATTTTGACAATGATACGCCTACCTTCTCCAGAGTAGTCTTGACTTCTGTTGATGTTGTGAAGGGGTTTTTCTTCACCAAGGAAAGGATTCTGTGATCATCCACTTTAGTTGTCTTCCGTGGTCTTCCAGGCCTTTCGATATTGTTGAGCTCACCAGTGCTTTCTTTCTTTTTAAGAATGTACCCAACTGTTGATTTGGCCACACCTAAGGTTTTTGCTATCTCTCATAGATTTATGTTGTTTTTTCAGCCTAATGATGGCCTCCTTCACTTGCATTGAGATCTCCTTGGACTTCATATTGGTAGCTCCAGTCAAACAGCTGCCAAATGCCATCTCAAAACCTGATATCAACTCCAGACCTTTTACCTGCTTCATTTGTCTTGAAGAAACGAGGGAATGGACCGCACCTGGTCAATTAACTTCTTGTCAGTCAATTGTCCAAATACCTTTTGAGCCCCTGAAAGTGGAGGTACTTTGCTTAAAATGGCTGTAATTCCTAAATGGAAAATGCCATATTTTTTTGGAACCTCTTAAAATAAAGCTGAAAGTCTACACTTCGATCACATCTTGATTTTTTTCAAATCAGATTGTTTTATTTCAAATCCACTGTGGTGGTGTATAAAGGCAAAATCACAAAAACTCCATCATTGTCCAAATACTTCTGGACCTGACTGTATACATACATACATACATACATATATATATATATATTAGTTGCACTGTGGATTACTTAGTTTATATATATTATAAACTAAGTATGAAAAATTTTGGTACACATTTAGCTAAAAAGAGTTTCCCCTCTGCATGGAGACTTTTGGGACACCCTGTAGTAGTATCCTATAGCACCATAAGGTGTACTTAAGTTCCAACATGTGCAAGTTGAGAAGAAAAAGGGACAACTGAATGACAGCAGTATTTACTGCATTTACAGTATTTACAGTATCTCTGCCAGAAGGCATTCCAGTGATTCCCACTGTCGCTTGTGGTGAAGAGGAGTGAAACTCTCCAGTGTAAACTGCAGAAGACTTTGCGATGTGATGGTACTTTCGGATGCTTTCTGTTAAAACAAAATGTTAAGCCCATTGTGGATCCAATCGTTTCACCACTTTGTCAAGGGATGAAGAGCTAATATTTGCAAATGGGGAGGTGCACTAATAGAAGCATGGATAAGGGATTCAGCCATAGTTGGGTAAAGGCAGGATCTAGGAAAACTCTGTTGCAGAGATGGAAGCTAGAGGTTTTAAGTGAGAGACTGATAAACTTCTACAGAAAACATTTATTTGAAGTTATTATTTCTAAAGGTGGTTCTACATGTTACTGAATTATAGGATGTACTTATATTTTCCCATCTGGTTTCTTAATGTTGGTTTACTTTTTGTCCTTTAAACATTTGACAAGAATAACAAGTGTCAGTGACACAACTGAATTAATTCTTCTTGCCTCTAAATCATCCTTCATTATAACTTATCTAGTAAAATGATACAGCTGTCGTCTCTTGTCCTGGTTCCTAATGTCAGAACCATTATAGACTCCGTCTCTTCATATGAGGCCATGGCTGTGTGAGTTGTCTGAGGCTCTGTTCATAGAGTTCCCTAGCGAGATGACAAGAGGAGTCCATCTCCAGGTAAATACACCATCTCTATGTTGATGCAATTTCCATTCAGGGGATAAGCTGTAATTCTTCATGAAAGACATGTTCAGATACAAGCTAAAGCATGTGGCTGAGGGAGGAAGGGAGAGAATGAGTTAAGGGTCATCAGTATAGCAGTGATATGACAAACCATGCATTACCTCACTGAGAGAGCATATATAGATGGAAAAGAGAGGACCAGCAGTGAGCTTCATGGGACAACAGTGGAAAGTGATCTCACACCAGGATGAACAGGAGAGTCTTGAAAATCTTACAATTTACCTACAAATCCCTTCAAAATCCTTAAAAAGCCCTCAAAATCCTGCTTTCCATTCCTCTATCCCACCTCCACTGCCTTGGTAACCAAACTTTCTCCAGAATGTAGCTTCCTCTAACTGTCAGACAATCTCACTCTCTTCATGTTTAAATCATCTGCCCCAGACATCCACATCTCATATAACATTATCACACATAACCACATAACTGGTGCACATTTATTATGCCCTTTGTTGTCTTCTCCACTTGTTTTCCTGATTCTCATGTAATCATCTATCATTGTTATCTGTCTCTCTATGTTGCTTTGTGTTTTCACATACTTCACTGGAAGCATGTAAGCCTCTCAGTGCATTATAATCAAAACGTTGTTATTAGAACATGTATTACAACCTGCAATCTGTCAGTACTTTATATAAAACATGGAATAATGGAAACATCATGATATAAACAAGTGAAGAATATACAGTAACTCGAACAATCCACACTAGCATGTGCAATTCACTGTGTCTCTTCTGCATATGACCCAGACTTCACCCCTGGAAATTTTATGCCTTGCTATAATCAGTTATTTGCCTTATAGATATTTCAGTTTAAACGTCAATGGAGGTAAAATGATAATGCCGAACATTGCCTGTTGCACTCATGGCTTCTGGCTCTCCCTTTTACAACCCCTGGCAAAAATTATGGAATCACCACACTTAGAGGATGTTCACCCAGCTTTTTTACTTTATAGCAAACAAACAAATCACAGATATGACACAAAAAAGGTTTTGTTCAATAGCTTAACATTCTGCTTTGTGAAATATACATAAAAAAATTCAAGGACATTTTTTTTTTATGAATGGCATGTCTTTTTCCAAATCAAGTAGAGGAAAAAATTATGGAATCACTCAATGTTGAGGAAAAAATTATGGAATCATCAACAAAAAAAAAAACACAATTAATACTTTGTTGCTCCTCCTCTGGCTTTTATTCTTTGAGGCATCAGCTTTGCAGGGTGGAGCCTTAACATGGACCAGTTTTTTTACTTTCCACCATCAATTTTCAATTGGATTGAGATCCGGACTGTTTGCTGGCCATGTCATTGAGTTGATATGCCTTTCCTGAAAAAAAGCTTTAAAACTGTTTGCTCTGTGGCAAGATGCATTGTCATCCTGAAAAATTATTTCATCATCACCAAAACTATTTTCTATGGATGGAATGAGAAAATGTCCAAAATTTCACTGTACAACTGTGCATTGACTGCTGAGGTAATGACTGCCATCTCCCCTGGTCCTTTTCCTGACATGCAACCCAATATCATAAATGAGCTGGGAAATTGATTGATTGATTCAGGCAGTCATCTTTATATGTTTTGTTAGAACGGCACCAGACAAAAGTTCCAGCATCATCTCCTTGGCCAATGCAGATTCATGATTCATCACTGAATTTCACTTTCATCCAATCATCCACACTCCATGATTGCTTCTCCTTAGCCCACTGTAACCTTGTTTTCTTCTGTTTTGGTGTTAGTGCTGGTTTTCTTTTGGCTTTTCTATATGTAAATCTCATTTCATTCAGCCGGTTTCTTACAGTTCTGTCACAAACATTGACTCCTGTTTCCGCCCATTTGTTTTTCATTTGTTTTGTTGTGCATTTTCTATTTTCAAGGCATAGTGCTTTGAGTTTTCTATCCTGATGCTTTGACATCTTCCTTAGTCTGCCTGTATATCTACCTTTCATAACCTTCCCATTAAGTTTATTCTTGCAACAAATTTTAGACACAGCTGACTGGGAGCAACCAACTTCTTTGGCCACACTCCATGTTGAAATTCCTTGTTGAAGGAGTTTTATAATCCTTTCCATTGTTTCAACTGACAACTCTCTCATTGGAGCCATGTTTCCTTTCAATTAGCCAAGTCCAACAGCCCATTAAAGTGTGTAAGCACTCCCTTTTAACTGCTGACTTATTAGCATTTTTAGACTTGTCCCAGTATTTGTTTTAGAAATGGAAATTAAAAATTGATTCCATAATTTTTTCCTCAACATTGAGTGATTCCATAATTTTTTCCTCTACTTGATTTGGAAAAAGACATGCCATTAATAAAAAAAAAAAAAGTCCTTGAATTTTTTTATGTATATTTTACAAAGCAGAATGTTAAGCTATTGAACAAAACCTTTTTTGTGTCATATCTGTGATTTGTTTGTTTGCTATAAAGTGAAAAAGCTGAGTGAACATCCTCTAAGTGTGGTGATTCCATAATTTTTGCCAGGGGTTGTAGTTATGCTGTCATAGCTAGTCTTGCCGGAGTCCCTGCTTGCACTCTGCATGCAAAGTACATTGTGCTTAACCATTAGAGGACAAAAGCTCACCTAACAATCTCTTCCTTTCTCTCCATCTCTCTCTCTCCCTCACTCTCTGTCGAGCTACACATGCTACTTCTGAGATGCCAGAGATGCCAGTGATCCTGACCCCTTCTGCTCCTCCTCGCTGCCTGACCCATCCTGATGCCCTACTTCTGGTTGGAGTTCTCATAGTTGAGTTCGCTCGCTGCTGCTGGGGGTGGCCCCATATGGATGGCCTGAAGAACCGTTTGGAATGCTGGGGATAGTGCCACCTGGGGGCTGTGGAGATGGCTTGGGGATCACATATGGGGAGCTGTACTGTAATGGCTTGGGACTGCGGTTGCTGTAGTGGCTTTGGGGCTGCAGTTGCCACGAGCAGCTTCATACTCAGGACTCCATCAGTGGACAGTGGATAGATTTTAACCAGTCGGACTTCTTGCGAAAACTGTGATGAATTTATTGGTTGCACAATTGCACTATTTGTCCTTATAGAACACAATAATAGAAGGGATTTATTTATAATTGCACTATCCGTTGCATGAGGATGGGTTCCCTTTTGAGTCTGGTTCCTCTCAAGGTTTCTTCCTCAGATCATCTCGGGGAGTTTTTCCTTGCCACCGTCACCACTGGCTTGCTCATTAGGGATAAATTCACAGTGATAAATTCAAATATTTACAATATATTTTTGTGAATCCATTTATTTCTGTAAAGCTGCTTTGTGACAATGTCCATTATAAAAAGCACTATACAAATAAAATTGACTTGAATTGAATTCATAGTGATGCATTTTCTAAGGTATGAGCCACAGCCAAGATTTTATTTTTTTGTTTCATATTCTGAATATCTAATGTTACTTGTATTTCATCACAACTCAACCCTCTTTAACTTGGCTCAACTCAGGACATTGTTCCAAGACGCATTTGGAAACCTGATTTGGTTTATTAGCCAGTTCTAATCATGGACAAAACATTCATTCACAGTCTTTTCTTCTTCTGAAGTATTTTAGCAGTGCCAAAACAAAAGCTACTCTGTCAGTCAGTGCATCATCCTTTCTAGCCTATTTATACATCTGTGAGCGTGCTCATTTGCGTCACAGCAGCTGGATTAGGGCACTAATAGCTATTTGAAACATACAGTATTAGTGCAATTAAGGGCATTAAACACACAACCCATTATTTTGACTGATGCTATGAATAGCTAATGAGCTTGACACTTACCATAATGTGCTGTCAACTCAATTGTATCTAATGTCAGTATAATAATCCTGTGGAATAGCATCTGCTGTTAGATGTACTTTGTAGTGAATGCATTACTCCAAACTACTGTTTCAAATTGAAATGAGACCAGTTATTTGCATTTTGAAAATTTTTATTCAGCAAATAATTGCAGTAATCCATTACAAATAAAGCAGGATAATATCACTTTCAAACCAACCTTAATATCAGATGGGAAAATGACATTTAAAATAATAATAATAAAAAAAAATTCAATGTTTTCTGCCACTATGTTTAAACCAAATTGACCATGTAGGCTCTAAAGCAGGCTGCTTCTTCTGACCAACTTTTTACATCATGTAATGGGAATTGAGAGATTTTAGCACTGGATCAATCAAATAGCTCATTTTGTTATGGTTATACAGAGATAATGTTAAGTCCAATGTGGTGAGGATTAATGTTTAAAAAAAAAAAAAAAAAAAAGACAAAAACATTAAAAATTTCTTATTGCTATGTAGCAAAAGTCTTAAATCAGTCCAAAGCCAACAGTACCGTTATCCATCTGAGCAGTCTGCTAGGAGAAAGCACTGTAACTGAAAAACATGGAGGAGGAGGAAGGTCGCACCAAAAATGTAGCCACTAGCTCTCTAGTTTTGCAAACTGGTAATCAAAAAATGGATTTAAAAAAATACACAATTCTTAATATCCAACCTGTTCAGCATGAAAACCTCTTCAAAAATTGTTTGCTGGTGGAGTAACAACGGCTAAGTGGAAGACATGCTTGCACAGCTGGCCAATCCTTGGAGAACAGACACACAAACATGGGAAAAATGGTGACAATTTGTTGCTCCAAATTTAAAATGTACACAAAAGTTATACTGTCTGAGCTCAGTTCAAGTGTAGAGACAATCATTAAAGTGCAAGCCGTTATTACTGACTTACACATCAAGCAAAGTAGATTTACATCATTGCTCAGACCAGCCTCACACACGCCTCACACACGCCTCACACACGCCTCACACACGCCTCACACACGCCTCACACACGCCTCACACACGCCTCACACACGCCTCACACACGCACTCAAGCTTCTCTAGCATAATCATAGGTGGCAGATTCTCAGCTCTCAGATTTGGCTAGTTTTCATCATTGACCCACAGCATGATGGGTCTCAGAGGGAGTTAAAGTTGGGGTTCCACAGGAAGCTGTAGTGCAGTGACTGTTGTTCACTGCTCAGCACACTTACCATGGTCATGTACTGCTGCATCACAACACCTGGACAATAAAACTGCAGAAAACACACAAGTCAGCTGTGTTATTTTCAAACCAATCTGAATTCCTTTTGAAATAAAGCAAAGTCATGTTAGTAAGTCATGACATCATTCAAAAACATCTTAAATGTGGTAATATTAAGCAAAATGTGAAGTGTATTGCCTTCTCGTTCCACACACACTTCCAGAGCTTTACTGAAAGTCTTCCCAGTGTCACTAACAATTCATTTACATTTATCCAGATTGGCTGATGCATTTTCTCCAGAGTGACTTACAGTCGAGGCGTTTGGTTTGGGGGGTGGGACGGACACACAGCCAAGGCGGGGGTGGAAGTGTGGCGATGCTGGGATTCAAACTCACAACCTTCTGATCAGTAGTCCAATGCCATACCCACCACCGCCACCGCTTTCAGTTCATCAGCATGGCACTGTGTGTGTGACGGTTTGCTTTTACGTCACTTCTGGAATGGCTCTTGTATTTAAGTTGTGGATTTCAAGGCCCAGAAAAGCTGCAGTCCTTCCACACGCCATCGTCGTTTTCTGACAGCCTATAAAGTAAACGCAAAAGGGCACATAAGTTTATATTCAACATCAATGGCTTTGTGTTTTTAATTCAACTACACAACATCTTCATTCACACATCAGTGGCTATGTTTACATGCACATCAATATTCTGATATTAATCAGAATTAGGCAATATTCTGATTAATACTGAGTCATGTAAACATTGCAATCCGATTACCTGACTCAGATTAGGCCAGTATTCTGATTCTCACCCTGGACTATTCCTGTTTTTATCAGAAATGTGTTGCATGTAAAACACTTTACTCAAAAAATCCCCTGAAAGGAGATATCTGCGCATGCTCAGTCCGCAAGGAACTGTGGGTGCTAACAGATGCTTAGCTGTAGGCTTGGTATTCAGTAATGGCAGGCATACTTACAACAACCATGTATACAGGAATATTCCGATGCCTGTACACATATAAACATCGCATTCGGAATATGGCTGAAACTCGAGTATAGACTTTACTCGGAATTGGAGGCGCATGTGAACACAGCCAGTGAGCTCGTGCTTTCAGTCTAACCTGAGCGCAGACTCAGTAACATCTCAGTCACAGCGAGTAACCTTCAGCTGAACAACTAACCAACTAAACTACCCTCTCTAACGAGCTCTGCTGCTAAACCTGGTTTAAATAAACCTCTTCTGCTGCAGGGAGATACAGCAGCAACCTGCAACCAAACCAGACAAAGTGTTCAGAGTCGAGGAGCTGCTTTTATTCTTCTCCTTCTCCTTCTCCTGTACTTTTTCTGGTAGATGGTCAGACTGTTATGGTGCATTACTGCCCACTACTGGACTGGAGGGTAAAGCACAACAAAACAAACAACAACAACAACAAAAACTATAATAATAATAATAATAATAATAATAATGATAATAATAATAATAATAATAATAAGGCTGTACATCCTGAACACACTGTAGTGCTAGAATTATGATTATAAGTTGACCAGAAAATATTGTTATATGACCTGAATGTCTGTTTTTTTTTTTTTAGCTCCACTTGTGAGATATAAACTGATGCTCCTGTGCACCTAGACCTGGATCTGTAAATATCTGTAGTTTATGCCAATGAGTGCTTTAAATATGGGTGAAAGTCAGGGCTGGCACTGGCCTGTCAGATTTCAGCAGGCATTTAACAGGGATTGGCTGAGCGTTACAAAACCTGGTACAGTACACCCTGAAGCTCTCAGGATCCCACACATGAAGTAGAATTTACCTACACCTGATATTGACATAATCAGATGTTCATGGAGTACAGACAAAAAAAAATCACCAGTGATAATCTTTTGCATTTAGTGATGAAATCTATTATTTTGCATTAGGGGTGTAACACTGTGCCACTATCTGTATCTATATCTGTTTTGTGCTCCAAGTATTCATATCTATATTCAGATTTAAGCCTGAAGTGGGCATGGCCTAAACTGGATTTTTATTTTATTTTTTTTAATTAAATATGAACCCTACCACTATGCCCCAGGAAACCCCGGAAAACACTAAGAAAAACCCCAGAGGTATAAACATCAGCATTGTCAGTATATCAGAAATAAAGTCCATACATGTATCACATGGTTTTTGTCCCTTGAGCTTCATATCTGACCTTCATATCTTCACACACACCTGTCTGACAGTAAAAACCTCTCACATGCAGCTTGTTTGTTGCGTCCTGCAGGATTCCAGTCTGACATCTCTACTGTCCTGTGAACCTTTCTGGCAAAAAAAAGGAAAAAACCCTGCTATCTATATTTGTACCCATTTAGAAAAAATATTGGTTCATTCAGAACAATAAATATTTGGTGAAATCTCTATTCTGCACTTAACTGAGCCAATCCAAAGCACTGCTAGATCAACCTTTAATCAACTCACTGTATTAATCAGGTACTTTAATGGAAATGATTAAATGGAAATGGCTGAAATAAAAAAGTTTCCAAAATATCAATCAAATATCATTAATCATGTGTCATATGTATTTTTAATGCCATCACAGTTCCTTTTTATCTGATGCAATATTCTTGACATGACAAATATGTACGAAACACAAGTTGAGAACAAATGAAAAACAAAATTATGCATAACTGAGTTCTGAAATTGCCAGCATTTTATACACCATTCACATTTCCTGTAAAAGTTGCTTGCTCTTCTCTAACTGGCTCTGAATTCTCCAACTCCTTGTTGTTAATGTAAAAGTGAAATCGTCTGCCTTATTCCTGACTCAATTCCAACCCATATTCATAACCACTGGCACAGAGCTTTATACAGGAAGTCCTGAGTGGGTGTGTTGTGTAATGGATGTGTCAATCAACACAGATGTTTTGGTTTTATTGGTCCTTTTATTATCTACCACCGATATTACACAGGAATGTCAAAAAAGTTGCATATTGCTGGTGTTTCTTAAGATTCTGGGAATCTAAATAACATGACATGGCAAAAGTACTTTTGAATAAAAATTACATTTAAAAAAAAAGTGGCAGCCTCCTGACATGCGCATTTTGTAACAAAAAGATTTAAAAATATACAACTTTTTCAGTATAAGACAAAACATTGCACATTAAAGTCATACACATTTAAGAGCGGCACTGAGGATAAGTATGTGTTCGCTGAGTGTGACTGTACATACAGGGACTGTGTGTGTGTGTGTGTGTGTGTGTGTGTGTGTGTGTGTGTGTGTGTGTGCACGCACTTGCAAAAAAGGCACAGTCTCTTTGGCTGGAGGTTCTGCCTGCAGAGCTCCAGTGAAACGCTATTGGATAAAACCCTAAACGCTCACACAGCGTCTCCAGAACACTTTTGGTAATATTGGCTACAGACCTGCTTCTGAAATTCAGATGGCACTGATTACGCTGAAGAGGTTCATACTGCAATGTGTGTCAGGATTTTATAAAAAGACATTTATCCTGCAGAGTGGTTTTAGGCACGTTCGGGTGAATGTCCTTTTTCATGATTTACACAGCACTCCTCAGAACACGGTGATTATTACCTTGCTGCTTTACAGAGTGTCTACTGAGTGCTTAA
Organism: Pangasianodon hypophthalmus; assembly: GCF_027358585.1. NCBI lineage: Eukaryota > Metazoa > Chordata > Actinopteri > Siluriformes > Pangasiidae > Pangasianodon > Pangasianodon hypophthalmus. The sequence continues at coordinate 8,473,875 of NC_069730.1, read as the reverse complement.
TAAGGCTTGAATGGTTTGGCTTTAACCTGGGAATGTTTTAATAAGAATAACCTACAACCTCAGCCAGGTCCCACTATTCACATCTCTCCATGTAACAGAGTGTGTGTTCGTAATTCAGAGCTGAAAGGTCGCAGCAGGTCAGACTTCACCATTTGCTGCAGTGTGTGCCATGGCTACTGATTGATGGACAGGTGCTGAAACGCTTCTGTACAATCATGCTGATGTAGGCTTTCATCAGTTTAGCAATGTCCATCACCTAAACACAAAAATGCACAAAAACACTAGACATTAGACAATGTAATCAGAAATCATTAAGTAATTAGTTGAAACGTGAACCCTCTTTCTACTCCCTTACAAATCAATGCACACACACACACACACACACACACACACACGCGCGCACGCATGATATGAAAGCATCTGGACTCAGGTAGAGGTGTGTTTTACACACAGCATGCTGTAAACATATGCAGTTTTGTCCGATTATTATTAACCTTAGAATATTTGGAACGTCCAGCCTCCAAGTCCCAGTGTAAGATGTTAGGATAGAAATGATAATATTTTAGAACAAGTGCATTAATATAAATCTGTCATTTGAATTACAGCCAGAACTGCTGTTAGTTTCAGTTATAGAAAATTAATCAACATCTTCTGGCCAATCAGAATGGAGAATTCACCAGTAATATAACAACAGGTATTTAATTTACAATAAGAGGTTATTTGTTTGAACACGAACTCGAACTCTAAATTCTAAAGTATGTGACAAGTAAGAAATAAAACACAACGTGCTGTTAAAGGAAAATAATCCAGGACGGGACGGCGTGATGTGTCCTGACACAGAGTTACTGCTCCACCCTGAAGCTGATTATTTTTCACAATAACAGCACATCCAGAAGTGATTTTATTCCTCTCATACTACAGCAATTTGCCACGGACAAACAAAGCAGACACTGAGGTAAGTGACCAAACGTTTATCGCTATAAATATCCGTCATTAGCTACATTTATCTAGCCAATCTGTATTGTATTGTGACATCTAGCTATTTAGCATATGACAATAAGCTAGCTAACCTTTGAAAGATTACAGAGACTGTTATAAGCTGAGCTAATTAGCTAGCTGTTATTAGCTAGCTGGAGCTGCAGATGTTCCTTGGTAAAAGGGAGTTAATTTAATTGCAGGAATGCGTTTTCATTTTAACACGACCAACAGCATGCTTCTGTGACTGGTTTATGTGAGGACAGTGTTTGGTTACCTGGCTAGTTTGGAAGTACAGGTCTCTTCCCTCCACACTGATCTTGTAAATGTTGGAATGTGGAGCGCCGAATGAGAGAATGGCCTCATAGGAGAAAACCTCCAGTGGCCAAGCCTCTCCCTGCTTATACACACACACCCCCTTACGACTCACTCCCAGCCACAGCTCTGCAGGATACACACCGTCCACACACTGACAGACAGAGAGAGAGAGAGAGAGAGAGAGAGAGAGAGAGTTGTATATGACATGGTTAAAAAGTTGCTGCCTTTGCTGAAATATACGTATATACTGTATGTGATGTATATTAGATGTAAAAAGCATAAAGTTAAAGCTTAAAGGAAAACTCCCCCCCTTAAACATATTACATATGGGTCAAAGGCATGACGTCTTCTTATTTTGTCCATCAGTATTTTTTATATAAAAAAAAATATTAAATTGTTTTTAAAAGTAACATGCATATGTAGTACCTCTAAAATATATGGAACAACTTTTTTTTTTTTTTTTTTGCTTTTTAGTCTTAGGTAATTTTTTTTTTACATTTAAACTGTAAAAATATCATGTGGTTCGACCATCCACCCATAACTTCTCAAAATGTTTTTAAACTTAAAAGTTATCACGTTTGGCATAATTCCATGACTGTTCTGTGTTGCTGAACAAAATTCCAATACATTTCCATGATTATTTCTGTCATAATACGTAAATGAATATTGTCTGCTGATAACTGTTTGATGAAAAATCATATGGTGTAACTGTAAAGAAAAGGCCATTTTAAGACTTTTGTTTTGAAAAAGTTTTTAAAGACCAGTTGTTGCATCAGCTTGTGAAGAACATGTGACACTTCTTCTAAGTGTGTGTCTTCACTCACCTCTACGTTGAACAGTGTAGACCCGTAACCCTGCCACTCTCTGACCAGGTTCATGTATTTGATCATGGCATTATCCTGACTCATTCCCTGCAGCTTCCTCCATTTCTCCACCAAACAGCTCCTTAATTCCGCCTTCTCATCCTGAAACCACGCCTCCATTGCAGCAGAATTCTCTCCCTGTCTCCGCCCAAGAGACCCCCGGAAGCTCCGCCTAAGCGTGCCCTCCAGGAAACTGCCCCGCTTCTTCTCTGTGCCACTGCTGCTGGAGGTGAAGCGCTGAATACGGGCACGCAGGCGTGCCACAGGGAACACTTGCTCCAGGTCCGGCAATGCATTCTGGGTAGTGTAGTCTCCAAATAGATGCTGCAGCCGAAGAGCTGCCAGGAACTGCAGAGTTTCCTCAGGAGCAGGATACTGTCCATTAATCACTGCCTCATGAGCCTGAAAAAGAAAGAAAGAAAAAAACTGAAATGATTAAAAATAAATAAAACACAGCGAAGGATTACTACAGTCACTTCTCTGCAACTCAGCTGCAGTTGTAAATAGTGGCCTTCCTGCCAGCAATGCTGAAGAGCCCTGATCTCAGTGTCAGGTCCATGTTTAGTGAAAAATCAGACCTGTTCAAACATGAACGCGAACTCCACGCTGTCCAGAGCGATGTTCTCCGTGTCTGTAAAGCAGTACAGCTTGAAATAAAGCTTCCATCCTCCACCCTGATTGTCCTCTCCACCTGCCAGTCTGGGAGAGAATAAAACAGTTGAGTGACTACTCAAACTGGCTGGAAATGACAATAACCTCCATTAGTACAAACTGTACATAAACACCCTTCAAGCAGATTTGCATATTTTAACAAAATGTAATAAAAATATGTTTTTTTTGCATATGTAAAAAAAAAAATGTTAAATGTATTTGTAATACATGGTTCCAGGGACCCTCAGGGATATGGGCAGCATACCCATAGAGTGTTTTTTTAAATACAATGGTGGAAATTACAATCTATCTTTATCATTGGTTTGACTGGTCATCTGAATTGAACGTTTACAAGCATTATGGCCGTGACACTTTTTACTAAATTCATTCTAGTTGCAGCTTTGGACCCTGTGTTTACTGTAAGGTCTGTAATGTTAAATGGTCTTTTTTTGTGATTTTATGCTCTACTGCCCTTCTGTGTACTCACGCCACTGTTTCCCAGTGTTACCCCTCCCTGCATGCTTCTTATTCCTGCTGCACTTTATTTATTATGTCCTATGATGTTATCTTGCACCTTGGGTCCAGCATTATTTCATCTCACTGTGTACTGCACACTGTATGTGGCTCTGATGACAATAAAGATCTACTTGACATGACTTGAATGGGTTTAATCCAAACATCAAGTACTCAGAAACAATTAGACCTATAAATAAAGTCAAATTGCATCTAATGATAATTTTGGTATTAAGAAAAAAAGAAAGTTCTTGGACTTTTCTTACAGATAAAGGGTCCCTGGTTGCAAACAGTTTGAGAACCACTGTTATAGATTATTTAGAATCAAGTTTTTTAACGCTCTCCCCTAACACACAACAGGAGATGATGGTGAAGGCTAGCATGTGCTTCCTCTGAGACATGTGGCTCATGCTACATCACAGCTCAGCGTAACACACTCGGAAGAAAGTGATATCTGCCCTCTTCCACATACACGAGCTCACAGACGCCCTTGTTTTCTCAGTGTCACTGTGATTGACAGGTGAAAGATTAATGCTATCCCTCCCATCCAGAGATCATGACCAATCACGCACTCTTATGGCATCGTCACTACTTGAACTCGCAATCTCCTGCCAATATGGCAAACGCTTTTCTTTTGCCGTACTTAGGAGCCTGAAGTCGTTCTTTTTAAGAGTGAAATGAAGCAAAACTCACTTCTCAAACTTGGCAAGGACGTCGGCCACTATGGTGCGGCTCTCGATGGCTTTGTCTGTGCTGCCATTGTGTTCAAACAGAGCAAACATGTTCCTGCTATCCTCCATAGCCAGGCCCTTTAGCAACTTATCAACCACCTAGAAACACACACACACACACACACACACACGCACACACACAGAGAAACATAGTATTGAACCCAAAGTCACTGTGAAGGACTAAGCTGTAAATAGTTCACGTAACTAGTGACTACCTCTCCTGCTGTGGTGTGTGAGTTGATGGCAATTTTGCAGGATCCACCTCCATGGCAGTATACAGTTGATGTCATTTCCTGTCTGCTGAGAATGGCTCTGAGTTCCTCATGTGATGGCACACATTCCCGTCCACGCACATGCCTCAGTGCCTCCTGGGAAAATGCAGCGTATTGCTCCATCTCCGTGCCTGGGAATAACTCGCGTGTCCTAAATATCACAGTCAATGATTAAACAACACTGATTCCAAGATTCATGATAGCAGACACACACAGATGCGCGCAAACACACACACACACACACACACACACAGCCACTAACCTTTTGATGTGGAATTTGAGGTACTTCAGGACGCTCCTGGAGATAGGGCTAAATGTGCAGCACATGCAGGCTATGACTCTCCAGCCACTGATGTGGGCGGGGCCACCTGGCTCAGGGGGCCGGGTAGTTTGCTTAATGAGTTGACAGTAGAGTTCATCTCGCAGGGGTCGGAGGTCATGACCTGTCTGCAGAAGGCCTTGGATAACTGGGACGGGATCGGCCACGCCCTCAAGCTGCTGAAGTGTGCAAAAGAGCTTCAGCGCCTCAGCCTGCAAAGTGCTGTAGCTCCGCCCCCTTTCAGCTAGTAAACAGAAAAAGACCAAAGATTAGTTGCTTAATTGCTTCCAGAGGACTGGGACAGTTGTGGTGTGTGAGAAACTCACAGCTGCGGTGGACGTCTCCATAAGGCAGAGGAAGTAACGGTGTGTGTAGAGGATGGTGTGTGTAGCGCAGTATTGGGTTCCTCTTGTAAATCTGATCCACCACTTCGGAGTTTAGACAATTCTCCTGAAAAGAGCACAAAACATTAAACACATGAGTTTTTTTCTGTAAATTTTTCTTTTCTAGCGTTTACTTTTAAATGTATTGGAAATTGGATATAGAAACGATTAACACATACAATTAATGATTTTTATTTTATTTATGAAACACTTTATAATTTTTTATTATCAAAATACAGTTTAAAACACAAAAAAATGTTTTCTTAAGTAGTGCGATTTTTCTGCAAATCACTGGTTTTGGACAGGTGCGTTTATTCAAAAACATGCCTGTTTTTTGAGCTTATATATAATTATATAATTATATATAATTTTGTATCAATGCTAAAACACATCAGACACCATTTTATTTATTTTTGTTTGATGACTTTCTCTGAGCATTTTGCTTTTATGAAATAAGGATTAGTTGTAGGATTTGGGTGTGTATGAATGGGCAGAGAATGCCTGCAAAGGTTTTTTTCTGTTACCTAATAACAGAAGAACACACTTATACAGTCTGAAATACACGGAGTTGTCTCACATGCAAGCGACTTTTAGGTCCTATGTTAAGGAAAGATGTCTGCAAATCACTGGTTTCAGAATGAACAGGACTCTTACAGTGAATAACTGCTGAAGCCTGCCCTGCCCTGTGTAGAAAGCTCTTCACTTTTCCACATTGTGATGGATGAAGATGGGCATTTACATGTAAACAATCTCAGATTTTATCAAAAGCAAAGAAAAAAACATTTTAACTGAAGAAAGCTGGTGTGAATTTACTTTAAATGGATTTACCTTTTGAGAGGAAATACATTTATGCATAGTGTTTAACTTATTACTATTCTCCCCATGGACTGACACTGAGAACACACACTTATTGTTTGTCTGCTTGTGTGAGTGTTTTTTATTTTAATTTTAGTTCTCGTGTGTTACCTTAATGTCCTGGATGAGTTGCTGCGTGTGTGTGTCCATTGGTGGTTTATTATCGATGACATTCTGCACAGCGTTGGCCCAGCGGCACACTTCACTTTGCAGCTTACTGTAGAGCCTATACGAGTGTTTACGGCCAAACACTGTCATACCCCAGTAACCTACACACACACAAACACACACACACACACACACACACACACACACACACACAGTTGGATTACAGATTAATTCAGGAAGCTTTACAGTGGTAAATTACTATTATTATTATAGTTATTGACAGATTTTTTTCAAGTGCTTTTTATAATTATTATATTATTATTTTATTAATATGTATCTGTGCATGTGCATGTGCGTGTGTGTGTGTGTGTGCATGTGTGTGTGTGTGTGTGTGTGTGTGCACTAACCAGTCTCTTTGTACACTCTCTCGTCAGGTGGCAGTACAGAACACAGGCTGTTTAGCAGCAGAGAGCCCAGTTTGAGCGCGTTTCTCTCTGAACTCTTATAGTAGTCCAGTGAATTATGGGTAAGCAGGAACCAGCGTTTCTTTAGTCTCAGGTTAGTACGGCTACTGCCCTTCATCTCTTTATGTAACCAGCCTGAGAGGAAGGGACAGAAGGAAAGATGAGAGAGAGAGACAGAGTAGAGACAAAATGATTTAACCAGAATACGGACACTGCAACTCTACAGTGTTTTGGAATTATTCATCCAGATTTCGTGGTTAAAAAGCAGCTAGCAGTTTTCCTGTCTGGTGAGAGGATTATGCCACGTACAGCTAAAACTTGTAACTCAGAATCTTTTACCTCCGACTAGGAAAAACCTCAGAAAACCTCCTCTCATCTCGGAATTCCTATTCGGAATGTCAGGAAGGTCTCCTCAACCCCGAGTTCAGCACATGACGTCACATCAACCTTGGCTGCTCATATCATCAGCAGTTCACTAAAACAGCACTTCTTTACTCTTATAAATGAGTTATACTGTATATACTAGTATTTGCTTTAGATTCATCACCATACAGATATATTCGCTCTAACTCTGACTATACAATTCACGGTTTTGAGGATACATCACTCGTCACAGTTAGCTTGCTAGATTTTTGCTAATAAAAGACGAGCATGGAGGCGTCCATGTTTTTTCCCCACTTCGTAGCTTGATTGCTTGTTTCAGCTGGTATCAGCTTACACGGCTCATAATCAGGGCATGATCGGGTTATATGTGGTCACACATCAGTGGTGCTAGCCAACAGTCTTTTTTAAAATGGCAAAAATGACAATTGACTCGTATTAGTTTGAAAAAGCAAAAGTTTATGGAGCAGAACAAGATGCTAAACAGGCAAGAGAACTGCGTCCAGGGATCCAACCCCCTGCGCTGGAGAACTACTTCCCTGGTGTTCCAGGACTGCATGATTACCGAATTAAGCACTATTCTTAAACACCAGCAAGTTGTAAGTCTGAAAAAAAAAATCTTTCACAAGTGACCTGTGTATGACCTGGTGACATAATGTCTCACCTCGAATAATGAATTCTTGGCCCTGGACTCGTGTGTCTCCCTTAGAGCGCTGCAGGAGGGCGATCCAGTGGTGCATCTCCTCTGGGGTCTCAGCATTACAGTGCAGGACACGGTGAGCTGTGATGATCACAAACGAGTTTGGCCTGGAGATGGAAGAAGGAGACAGAGAGTGAGAGAAAGAGGGATGGTAGTGTGAGTGGAAAAGAGTATGAGAAAAGGAGAAAAGGAGATAGATAGTGCATAAGACAGAGGGAGAGAAAGGGGAGAGATGGGGATGCAGTAGCAGAGAGAGACAGAAAAGGTGTATAGACAGAATGAAGTCTCTAAAACGCTACTGTAACAACACAATGCAAAACATGACACAGTGGAATGGTTTGTATAATAAAAAAAATATTAGATACGTGATCTAATTACAGCAATCTTGTACAAAATGTGCCATGTGTGTGCCATATAATCTGGCTAGTTTTTTTTGTGCAGTTGCAAAACTGCAGCTTTTATTTAAAATAAATAAATAAATAAAACTACAAGAACCTAAAGGTTTCCTTTTGGTTACTGAAGTTACGGTTAGCTTTAGGTGTAGGCATAGCATTAACTAGCCACGTGTGTGTATGTGTGTGTGTGTATACCTCTCTGGGTTGTCTGAGGCACACACAGAGTCGATCATGCCTACATCTAATGTGCCCTATAAAGAGAAAAATAAGATTGCATCAGTAATACAGAAACGCAGAGATGAGTCAGGAGAAACAAACACACTGTGGATGCTAGATGTTTTTCCTCTCATGTGGGTGGCTGTGGGTGATCAGAGAAAATGGCAAGACAGTGTGCGGGTATGGGATTTCAAACAGTCTCTCTCACAGCTCTCCATCAGCATTGCTACTGTATATACAATTAAAGCACACTTTAATATCATCAGTACTTCAAATATGCCAAACACTGTTAGATGTGAGCTGGTGTGTCTGTGGGTACATCGTTCCTCTAAGTCCGTGTGGTATGTGTGTGTATTGTATCTGTGAATGTTTATGTGTACTCACCACAGCGTTCTGTGGGTTGGCCTGTTCGTCATGCATCTCTCTGATTTCCTGCTCGGTGGAAGTGTGTACCTGACTCAACACACTGAACCAGTGGCTACGGAGCATGAGGAGAAACAGTCAGTCAGAGACATTATTAGCTGCTTGGGCTTTATGAGGTTGTTTGTTTAGGTATGTTCTCTAATAAACTCTGGGGTATTTCAGGAACAGGTGTATTAATACTGAGCTCACGTGACACGTAAACTGCACACAGGTCGACTCCATTTAACTAATTATGTGACTCCTGATAGCAACTAGTTGCACCAGAACTACATTAAAGGTTTCACAGCAATGGGGGTGAATACTTATGCAATCAAAACTTTGATGTTTTTATTCATAAATAATTTTGCAAACTCTATTGATATTCCCCCCAATTTATTATTATTGGTTATTTTGTGTAGATTCATGATGTATAATCCCAATTAATTTCATTTCCGTTACTACAAAATGTGGAAGAGGTCAAGGGGCGAATACTTATGCAAGGCACTGGATAAACAGGGTTCTCAAACTATTTGCAACCAGAGAGCTGTTTATCTTTGAAAAAAAACAACAACAAGGATTTACTTTATGAACATGGTTCATCAATTCACTTTCCATCTTCAAATCTAAGGCTCATTATGTATGTATGTGTACAATAATTTTGGCTATTTATTGGTGCCTAAGCTTTTTATTCTTGAAATTTCCATTCACAGAAAGCATTGTTATTAAAAATGTCATTAGAATCAAGTAGCTATTAATAGGTTTTGATGAAGACTATTCAATTCATGTGACCAGTCAATGAGGCTAATAAATAATAACTCAATAATAAATATAACTGATTTACAAATTGAATTAAAAAAATGACAGACCCCCTGGCTAAAACATCTTCATGGATCCACACACACACACACACACACACAATATTGCCATCTTACATATGGGGGCTATCTAGCACAGGGACAGACCAGATGGATGTGCATTTACGCGCACACATACACACACACACACACTCTTACCTGGCATCCTCTGCATTATCCGCTATAAGATGATATGTTCTCTCTGGCATCACAATATCTATTCCGTTCTCCTTGCCTGTGTTATCAATGACCTCTCTAACAAGCAAAAAAACAGAAGAAGGAGGGAGAGGCATTATAGACTGTCTCTTACATGTGGTACGTTGTCTATAAAATGTGCTTTTTGTAGCATGGTCATGAGCAGACACTGCTGATAGAGTGCTTGCAGTACGCCGGCCGTGTGACACGCAAACACGACGGGATTTTTATTGAGGAGCTTGATAAGAACAGTGTTGGACAGATGATCTGATGTGTGAGACAGTAAAGTATTAATACTAAAGCCTTCAAAATTGCTCTAGAATGAATGTCTGGGTTTGTACAATGTGAGATTTACACAAATCTCAGTGTGAGAAGGTCAGCAATCACAACGAGCAGCTGATACAGGCAATAGCCAATAACGGATATATTAAAAAAGGAAGAAACCGGTGAAGGTGTGCAGCATGAACAGTTCTGGAAAATGTCCAGCTCCATTTGCTTTGTGTCATGTGAAAACACGATAAAGTGTGGAATTATTTTCATTGCCTAAGTAACAAATAATCCCTTTAGTATCCCATTGTTACCTAATTATGTAAAAATTGGTGTTAATTACAAGACATCTCCCTTTCATTCCATGCAGTGTGTATTCCCAGTTTTGCAATATGCATCAGACCTTTTTCTAAACTGCAGTGCTTCTCCTGTGTAGCCTCATTTAACCTGTACTACCCTTGGAGTGTGCCCTAGGGCCTTTCTTACTCACACTACTATTGCACTAAGCACTAAGACACTCTGTTGTACTTTTATATTTTATTCCCTAAAAGGTCAATACCTTACATACATGCACCCTTATAATGTACCCTAGCCCTTCTATCTTCTGCCTTACTCACAGTGTAGTGCCCTTGCATTGTACTTTAAACCCTTTATTTACTCTACACTGCCCTTGCACTCTCTCTGAAGCCCTTACATGCTGTGTGGAGCTCTGACAACGTGCCCTAATCCTCCCTTTTCATCTTACAGTCACCTTTGCAGTGTAATACACACTCTGTAACGTACACCAGGACCTTATTGACTCTGCGGTGCCCTTGGATCGTGCTCTTACTTCGCTTCATGCATGTCCAGCATGCCCTTCATCCTCTCCTCAGCATCGTTGTCGTAATAGATAAGTTTGCTCTGGCGTAGGACAAACCAGCGGCGTTTCCAGTTGCGGCGGGAGAGAGTTGATAAGCCTCCACCCTTCTTAAGCAGCCAGCCCTGCTTCAGAGCCTCCTGTCTGCTCCGAAACCACAGGAACGTCTCGTCCTTCAGCACACACCAGCGGCGCTTCCATGAGTTCAGCAGCCCACCTGCAGCACAAACACATTCGCACACAGTTCAGCAACACGAAGAGAAAAGAGAAGAAAAGCGAGGGAATAAAAACAGTTGTTTTTTACCTTTGATATAGAGGAAGCTGTGAAAGTAAGGCAGAGTGACACAGCTGTAGACAGAATCTCTACGATAAGACGACTCGTCATCCGTATCAAACCTGTCAAAGTCATCCTCACTGTCATCAAACTGGAGAAATAAAGGGAGAGAGTGTGTGTTAACTACTTAATGTCTCAGTTTATTATTCATATTATTATTATTCAGTTTATTATGTATATAGAAATAATTGTGTATACATATACATGTATGCTTGTATATGCGTGAGACTCACTGATGATTGGGCTCCCTCAGAGCTGAACCTGTACGCCCCCGAGCTAGCACTGGTGCTTGTCGCCATGGAGCTGCGCTGGTCATGTGACCAGCTGCCAGTCTGGAGCACAGACAGGGACATGCTGGGAGGCAGGACAATGCCGCCTTCATCATACTCATCGGCGTCGTAATCGGAGTCTTCATCTGGTGGGATCAGGTCCTCTTCCTGCTGCGCCCCACAGTAGGTGGTGTCCCTGATACAGGCTAGTGCATGATAGGCTGAGGGCACAGTTGTGGGTGGTGCTGGGGGTGGAGCCACGCGGTCATTGGCGTACGGGTCCTCCTCAGACGAGTCGTCACTGGTGCGGATCCCACTGGTGCGCTGGCCGTCCGAGTGGCCGTGCTCACTGGGGTTCGGTGAATCTTTAAAGCCTTCCTCATCCCCTCCCAATCCTTCATCCACCTCCTCCTCATCCCCACCTCTCCTCCTCTCTTGTTCAGTTTCTTCTGAGCAATCCTGCAACACTAAGGTGCTCTCGATGTTGCGCACACACTCATCGATCTCGTGGAAGTTGAGCGAGGAGAGGAACTGCTGCGCTGCCTTGCAGGCCTCTTCCTCCAGCCTGAGCAACTCCTGATCACGCAGGTGCTGCAGACGTGCCAGAGAATGTGCCGTCAGAGTCTGCTCCCGTGTCTCTTTCTGCCTCCGCAGACCCTCAATTTCACGCTCCAGACGCAGGATTTCCTCCACTTGTGAAGCCTCATTGGGACGGGCTTCTTCCTCAAAAACCTCATCCAATAATGGCTGCTCTGAGCGCTTGCTCTCAGCCAAAACAGATGTTTGCTCCAGACCATTTCTGAGAATCTTCCTCTCTCTCTCAATTCTCAGAGCCTCCTCTACTCTCAGTGCCTCTTCTGCCTGTGAATATGTGACAAAAAACACTACATTACCCAGACTTCCACACTTACAGAAAGGAGTGTAACCACACTGTTTTAAGGCCATTCTTAAATCATGTCAGAATTATGGGAAAATTATGGGAGTTTTGGCTCAGGAATTAAAGCTCAGGCATTACCATGATCCATAACTATTATTCAGGAAGTTAGGTAAAAGAAAATGACTCAAGATTCTAACTCTCTTCTTATGCTACAAATATGATACTGAGTTACCGTGGTAACAGGGCCTAGTAATAATAGCCCCAAGTGTATTGTTTTCCATTGCTAGGAATTTGCTATTATTTCCACTTTTTATCTAACTTTCTAACCTTTTTTACTTTTCTCCATTAACTAAGGGCAGATTTGCACTAGCCAAAGAGAGAAGAAAAGATGAAAGTAGGGTGTAGTAATTGCTATTTTCATGTAGAACCTTTATTAGTCGTTGAATTTTTGAATATTTGAGAGACACAGTGACTCACCTCTCGAGCCTTCCGCTCCATCTCCAGTCTCTGTCTCTCTCTAAATAAAAGAGCAAGTCAACACACCATTAAAATCGAAATCAATCCCAAACTCCTGTTAAATTAAAAGCACAGTGTGTCATGGTAGCGCCAGTGGGCGCAGAACTACACTACCCATCAGCCCCAGCACATCACATGCCTCACTAATCACTCTCACCTGTGTCTCTTATGGTTCTTGTTTTCACGGTTCTGGTTGTTTTGTTTGTACCTTACACAATAAATTATCTGCATTTGCATCTGAATCTCCATTCCGTGACACAGTGAAGCTAACTGGGTCATAATTTAAATCTGAAACTTGCTTCAGCAAAACATTTGGAAGAGACATTAATGCAGTTCATTTTTTTTTGGCAACATAAAATTTTTTTGATGAAATTCTCAGTGTTATTCATAGCCAACAACACCACATGCCACTGGAACGCTGGACTTTAGTGTGCTAAAACGATAGCAAATGCACAGTATGTCTGCTTGGACAATAGATTACATGTCAGCGGACCGACTGCATTATGCCTCATGCTTGCAGGTGTAATCCAGCCAGGTTCCTCTCCTATTAGTATTCAAGTACTGTGGGTTTGAAGAACTACTGATCATTCACATAACCCCCTCCCCCGAACGACCACAAAATTCATGACCTCAGCTTAGTTAGGTCTTAGTAAGTCTTAACACAGGTCCCCACAGAATGCCCTGCCCACCTCTCTTGCTCCTCCTCCTCTTCTCTTTGTCTCCGCTCCTCCTCCACCCTTCTTTTCCTCTCCTCAAGTAGCTGTGTGTAGAGCTGCCGTGCCCTTTGACCTCTAACTCTTTTTTGGAGTGTGATGGAGGCCCAGCGAAGCATCAAGTAGCGCCTGCGCCAGAAAAGTGCCCTCCAGTTTTTCTGGATCACCAGCACACACTGCAGCAGCCGCTTGTACTGCCTCCTACAGGCCGCAAAGAGAAGACAGTTAGGGCTGTGCACCATGTTTATGGACTTCACAGTTGGCTACACACAGGTGACAATATAAAGGAAAAAGCATATGATTTGCATCATTCTCATACTCATCAAACCATTCAGTAAGACCTTGTGCCCTGTGAATGGAGGCACTGTCTGGATAGAAATGTTTCATCATAAAGGTAATAAATCAGTACATCAGTAATCATCATAAATAATAAATCAGTATAACTTTTCTATGGATTTGCGGTGAACTTTTCCTGTAAGATTTGCCAGCAAATTTCCCCTCACAGCATAACAGAGCCACCCTTTTCCCTTTAATTTGTCACCCGTCTGTATGACATATCTGATGTAACAAGTCATAAACTGTGTAAGGATACACTGGGACTGGGATCTGTGCGTGTGTATGTGCTTGTGTGTGTTTACCGTGCCCTGTATCCCAGCAGGTAGGCCTGTATAATGGCTGCAGCCTGAAGCACTTCTTCCTCTCGCTTCTTTTCCAATCGCAGCTCCAGACTCTCCCTTAGGAAAACCTACCAGTGCAAAACAACAAATCACAAACACACACATGCAGAACAAACTAAGTGTACGAGAACAACGATGGCATATTTAAATAATCTTTCATACAACGTTGTAAAACGTAATGAAACTGTGTTTCTCACCCTCGTCTTTCCCAGCTGCCATTCTGCACTACTGCTGTCGTAGAGGCGGAGCACCTGCAGACACGCCTCCTTGGGGTCATCACACCTGGCCACACCTCTCATTAACACATAGTACCTGATAAAAAAAACACCACCACCCATCATAACATACAATTTTTACTTTATTTTTTCTCAGAAAATGGCTTCCCAGTAATTATAATGTTTGTTTACAGAGCAGTCTGCGTTTTGAGTTCAAAACCAAAGTGCTTTCCTTAAAATAAAATATATATAGAAGAAAAATAAATATTAGAAGTAAAACAAAAACAAGTATTTATGCAAATACAAATTAAAACCAATTTAAATCACTAATGAACTGACTATAGAACTCTATTAATTACTAGAAATCATTTTCACCAGGATGAAAGACCCAGAAACAAATAGGCCAAATAAAAGAAGTATGTTTTAAGCTGCATTTAAATACAGATATTGAGTATAAATTAATAACGATAAATTTAATATTTATATAATTAATTAATTATATAATTATATATAATTAATAATACTAATATAATGAGTCTTTCTAGTTAAATCTCAATGCACCTCTATCCTTATGGCTTTGCTGAAATAACCAAAACAATCTTCAGCTAGTTAGTTTAAGTCTCTCTAACAAACCTCTAATGCTCTACATTTATTCATTTACATTTATTCATCAGACTTCATATCATACACAGTGATATATCAAGCAGAGAACAATACAAGTAGTGCTACCATACAAGATTTTTAATTGCGTGCTAGAGGAGCAAAGTGCACAGAGTAGAGGTATAAGAGCCAGTGTAAGTACAGATTTTTTTTTTTTGAGTGGGGACAAGTTGGGGGTTAGCGAGTGTTTTTGAAGGTAGTGACAGATTCTGCTGTCCGGATTGAGGTTGGAAGTTCATTCCACCAGTGAGAGACAATTGGTTTCTGGGAAGGGACCTCATGTCTTGCTGAGTAGGTACCAGGTGGTGGTTGGTGAATATTATGTGGAGCCTATCAGGGAAACATGCAAGAGTAACTCAACACTGTTGTTGTTGCTCTTTCGGCTGCTCGTGTTAGAGGTTGCCACAGTGGATCATTGGTCCGCATATTTGATTTGGCACAGTTTTTACGCTGGATGCTCTTCCTGACGCAACCCTCCCTAATTTTACCCATGCATGGGATCGGCACTGAGAGTACACTCCCAGTAGCTGGGTTAGTTCCCTGCCCAGGAATCAAACCCGGGCCACAGCGGTGAGAGCACAGGAGCCTTAGCCGCTAGACCACCAGCGACCCATAATATCAAAATGCAATTAGTTTCATGGAAAAATTGTATATTACTATATTACTAACTTATACAGGTACCATACTGTAGCTCAAGCTCAGATGGACTGTAGCCCATCTGCTGCTATGCACTTTGACCTGATGTTATTTGGGCAGTGAACAGTTTTCTGCATGGCAGTGACACATGACAGTGACATAGAGTCATAGTGGCATGTTAGTTTGGGTAAAACAGGTTTTTTTGTATCTGGCCTGTTTCTAGTCAGTGGTGATCTCCACTGATGAGCTGGATAAAGGTGGCTGACAGGATATACAAGATATAAGAATAAAATGGCAACTGAGTACAATGGTTTAGTAACAGTAAGTGACCATATCTGAGTTGAAGTAGTGGGAATTCCACTTGAAGTTCATTCATTAAGTAACTGCTTTATCCTGATCAGGGTCGCTGTAGTTCTGTAGCCTATCCGGGGAACACTAGATGCAAGGCCAGAACACACTCTCATTCACACCTAGGGGTAATTTAGCACAGCCAATCCATTTACCAGAATGTTGTTGGGAGATGGGAGGAAACTGGAGAACCCGGAATAAACCCTGGAATAAAGCTGAGCTCAGGATCGATCGATCTGAAGTGGAGAACCTAATATAAATATGTGCTCATATTAACAGAAAGAGGGACACACCTGGTGCAGAAATCCTGGAAGGTTCTCCGAACAGGAAAGCCAGCACGCCGGATCCTCACTGTCTCCAGCATGCCAGAATACCGCAACTGGTTCAGCACCACAGAGTGATCAAAACGATCTGGCATCTGAAAGAAGGAAAGAAGTGGGGTTTTATCTATCTCTTTACAGCTAAATCATTCTTATGGACAACTTTTTCTTGTTTATTTATGCATTAGAATTCCTGAATCCAGACATCTGTTGAATATAAAACATACAAAAAAAAACCCATATAACAAAACTGTTGGTATAGTGATATGAGAAGGGGTTTTTCTTTATACTTTTGCTGTTATTCTGGGAAATCACTTAAATTTTGTTACATATTTGATTGAAAGCTTGCATACACATACACACACACACACAAACACACAGCGAGAGAGAGAGAGAGAGAAAATTAACATGATTGAAAAATAAACTGTTCATTTCACAAACAATAAACAATATTCAATAAGAGCTAATATAATTCTCTCTTCTAAATCTAAAAAAATCTCAAACTATTCCCTGTTTGGTCGGCATTAATTCCTAATACCAAGATCCCGGTGATTTAGAACTCAGATGTAAATAGTATTGATCTTATATATATCTATATATAGTAGATCTATCGTCTCTCCCATATTTCCACAGTAAAACATGAGACATTCCTTTAGTTTTCATTCATTTTTTAAATTTTCTTCCACTTAGTGGACATATTCACTTTACTTGAAGTAGTTTAAGTATGAAGGCAGACTGTCCGCGCACGACATCCACAAATACTCAGATGCAAAAGTATAAACCCTCGTCAAAGATCCCCTTTATATCCAAAACCCAGTACAATAGTAAAAAAAAAAGTGTTGATTCATTTATGAATGAACCCCACCAACCACACTCCAGTGACCTTTGACCTCTGTGGGCGTGAGGTCGGAAACGGGGTGCTCTGTACTCTGCTAATCTTGCCCCAGCTAAATGTCAATCTCTGCAGATGGAAGGAGGAAGTGCAGAGACTGAAGAAAGACACTGAGATGGACAGATCAGTGATGAATGGGGCTCTGTGAGAGTCGATACCAGCTCACGCTGATGAGATTCACTACAGAATACACAAACGTAGCACACACAACCACACTCTCTCTCTCAAACACACTACCAACGTCATTAACATACTGATACACGCAACGAACGTCACAATGCAGTCAGCTATGATGTCTCTCGCTGTGTTTCTGTGGGTGTGTGTGTGTGTCTCAGTCCGTAGACGGGGGTGGAGGTCTGTGAGGTGGGGGAGGTGGAGGTTAGTCTGAAGTCTAATGCTCAACAGAAAGATTTAAGACAAGCACACACTCAGACCACAGACACAACTCTTTAGCATTCTATACAGCATCTGATGCAGATCACTTATTCATATCCACAGAAATAAAGTTACTAATTCAACAAGTCGGTACTTTCACTGACACCTTTAAAGTGGTTACTTTTCCAACTGCATCATTAGGTACTTTCATCAAATCTACTCTTTACCTTCTGCTCTAATTTAAAATTTCTGTTATTAACTTCATTAGGCTAATAACACTCAGAAGTTCAGACACACTTTCTATTAAGGTGTGGAAACATTCCAATACATCCGGCAGATAACAAAACGCCTTGTTATATATTTCTCAGCAAGCAGATTTACAGGATATTTAATAAAAACTATTAAAAACACCTCAGGCTCCAAACTAAAAGGCAGATAAACTACAGACAAAGGAAACCCTTCAAAAGCAACTTCACTTCCATACCACTGATAAAAACATCTGCATGATGCATCCACCGAGATCATTTTCAAAATCATCCCCAAACACACGCCTGCATCTTTTCGGAGCCGAGTGCTGTATAAGCTCATACCGTAATGTAGAATATCTCCTCTCATCCTGCAGACGTGTGGCTCAGCCTGGAAGCAAGTGTGTAGCCCTACAAGAGTCAGTTATTAACTGACCACTGTTCTGCTCCTCTCTCTCTCTCTCTCTCTCTCTCTCTCACACACACACACACACACACACACACACACACGCGCACACACTCACACTGTTCACACAATACACAGCTCTGATCTCTTTCAGCCACTGCTGGTTGCCATGGCGCTCAGATCCATGCTGGGCTAATTTGTGCACGATGTTGGGAGGGTGTCAGGGAGAGGATTGTGGGTAAAATTTGGGCAGAGGGAGGCTCAGCTGTTTACTTTCAAAAACATGCGTGTGTCACTGTCTCTCTTTCTCTCTGACACACACACATACAGAAAAACAGAAAACTGCACCTGAAAAAGTGAATCAGAGATTAAACACTAGAGCGAGAGAGAGAGAGAGACTGTGACCTGCATGTTCTGTAAGTCACTCTGGAAAAGGGCATCTATCAAATGCTAAAAGTAAATAAGTATATAAACATATAAGAAAAAAATCTATGAGTAGATAAATGTAAAAGTAAATTTTTTATACACAGTTGCTTATAACTAAATTTCTCTAAAACCTAAACTAAAACCTCTTACTCAACCTGACTGATTAAATCCAGTCACTACAGTAATGTACTGTAATTCATACTAATGTATTCCCCAAACCACAATTCTCCATCCGTCACCTCTGCAACTGGTAAAATAACTTAACAACACATTAGCACTCTCTCTCTCTGTCTCTCTCTCTGTCTCTCTCTCTTTCTGTGTGTGTGTGTGTATATACCTTGTTGTTGTTGGGTTTGATGCAGCGCACAAAGAAAGGGTTGGAGGTGCTGAGGGTGGACATCAGGGAGTGCAAAGAATTCTGGGGAAGAATACATAAAAAAAATGTGAGATTGCGCACACACAGTGTAAAAGCTTAATATGAAATGATTTTGTTATTTGGCTATAGAACCTGACCCGCAGTTTTTATTTATTAATTTATTTAGCACTACTGAAGCATATGGGCAATTTAATAACAGTAATAATGCGGCATATACCCTGATGTTGACCAAATGCTAACATGCTAACAATACCACGTTCTCTAGCTTTACAGAAAGCTTTTAGAAAGGTACAACATGCTACCAACAATATTAGCGACTATGGAGTACTAGCCAAGTTAGCATTGTGTTAACCATGTTAGTGTTGTGTTAGCCATGTTAGCATTGTGTTAGCCATGTTAGCATTGTGTTAGCCATGTTAATGTTGTGTTAGCCATGTTAGTATTGTGTGTAGTTAGTCTGTTGAAAGCCTTTAACATACAGAAAACAGCAATAATGTGTTGTTTCTGAATGGATACATGATGCTAAGTCAACATGAAGAAACGCTACTCAGTTCCTGCTCCTCTAACATTGTGTGTATATCCTGACTAGTGTTGTGATGGTATACAGGAATAGTAATAAACTATGATATGGAAATCTAAAATAGTTATTGTGCTAACATTATGCTACACTGCTCTAGATAATAACACCAAAGTGTCAAGTGAAATGTGAATAATAAAATATGCTCCAGGGCTTTTCAGAGAGAGTAGCCTAATTTTTTAAAAGAACAAACAAGTACGTAACAACCTGCTAAAGTTATAACATCCACAAGAACCTTATCCTCATTAGCTGACATTCTGAAAGCTGTGATATTGTGCTGTGTGATTATCATGCTATGAAAAACTATAATTATTTGCAAAGGGGAAATGTTTAAAAGTGTTTTTGTTTAAACGTGTTCCAAGTGTTTAAATTGCATTCCCTGCCATGTCTATAAATTCTACAGGTGCTCACCTTAAACTGGGAGCTGACTGTTGGCCTGCGGTGCTGTGAGCTGCTTTTCATCATGTCCTGCCCACACCTGCTACTCATCCTCTCAAACAGATCATACACAAAATCCAAGCTAGAGAGTGAGAGAGAGAGAGAGAGAGAGAGAGAGAGAGGGAGAGGGAGAGGGACAAAGAACATATAAATAAAGGGCAAAGGAATCATACTGAATTAGAAACACAGCAACACTTCAAGAGCCTCCAAACACACACACACACACACACACACACACAGACTAGGGTTCCATAGATGAGATGGTAGTACGTGGGGGGATGTTGACTATTCAGGGAGGTGGAAAAAACAGTGAGGTAGATGGTGAAGAAAGCAGGCTCAATGTATGTTGTTAGTCAGAACAAAATATTTTTTAAAATATTTAAAGATTTTCTTAAATGGAGTACTACCATTTTGCTATCACTTTGTATGAAGTGGAATTCCTCACACAGTAATTTTTGTCCATTAAAGCTAAATAAAACTGAAATAAAACCCTCACACTGTGGCAGAGTGAATTCCATCATGAACAGTGCTGTGTGAAAGAGCACATTCGGAGCCACGGGTTGCACATCACTATCCAACCCCATTCTGCAAGTTTAGAGCCAGCTGACAGAGACTGATCCAGACTCTTTTACATCTGCTACTAAGACTGGAGCTAAACATGATGCTTCAATTCCCAGGTCATTATCGGCCTTGAAAAACCTCCCACACACTTCAACAGACATCATCATCCATGCTCTGCTGATGGACAAGAGCTTCCATGCTGCGCACTCTCAGCTCCAGAATGAATGAGCCACCAAATCATTAAATATTTGCATTTTAAGAATTAATGCATCGTTTAATTGGGTAATATGATACACAGATGTATTATTTCTCACATTTGTTGCATTGATTTATTTATTTTCATCATTAACAGTGTAGCCTAAAAAGCACTGAAGCTGGAAACATGTATTCTGGGTATGGCTGTTAATTGAAGTGCAGTTTGGCAAAGTTTTTGCTGTAACTATGGAAAAGATGACTAGTCGACTACTAAAAATTAATACCCCCCAACGCACACACACACACACACCTGCTATCCCTGAGTAAGTTGAGGATGTCATCTCTGAAAGTATCTCTGTTTTTCTCCAGGATCCCTCTCACGTCATACACCACCTAGAGACATCATAATATTTAACACACACACATTCTTGTATGTAGGCACACACAAAGCTGAATGCTTAAAGCATGCAACTAAAGTAACTAAAAATGGAAAAGGATATAATGAAAGGAAAATAACATACAAAATAGTTCAGTGACACTGACCCCAGAGCATAGGTCATGACTCTCTTCACAACCCCACAAGGAACACATTCTGACTCATTTCAGAAACTCACATGGGCTTGTTAACTACTGCACAGGTACTGAATACACACAGTGTGTTGGCTAGGATGTCTTACCTCTCCTGCATAGTGCTTCACTCCAAAGAAGTGCACAGCAACTCGAGGCTTTGTGTAGAAAGGGTTTTTCTGTGAGTGTGAAGATGAAAAAGATGGAGAGGAAAGAGTGAAATTAGACTAGTGTTAATTATAAACACTAGCTACAGCAGCGCACATGGCAAGAGAGAGAGAGAGACTGAACTGAGATGAGACTGTGAATAAAGTCTCCATGCTGCCTGCATAGTGCCATTAAATCCTGTAGTACTCTCCTGCCCCCTGCTGGACTAAACAAATATACACAGCAACCACAAACAGGAAATATGATCCGGACTCTAATTAATAGCCTCAGATGTCAAAGGCTGTCTTGATTTCTGCAAATATGTCTGGAACTGTCATAATTCCACAGTAGAATTGACTAATTAGTTCTGACCACACTGTACATCTGGCTCTGTATAGCACAAATGCCTGTGTGTGTGTGTGTGTGTGTGCGTGTGTGTGTGCGTGTGTGTGTTTTAGGAGACTTACAGAGTGTTGGCTGTGGAGCTTCTCCAGCAACGTAGCATCAGTGGCTTTGGGAAAATGACTTTCTTCATTCATCAGAGCCAACAAACCCAGTTTCTGAAGAGGTGCAACACACAGACACACACACACACACACACACACATAGATACAAAAACATGAAACACACTCACATACAGATGATCATCATACATACAGTATCATTTTCTGTTGAATATGTAGCAGGGCATGTGCATGTAGAATACCTTCTCTATGAGATCCAGACATTCTCCATTGTCCATCCAGTTAACATCATCCCAGATGAGTCCTTCCCTACACACACACACACACACACACACACACAGAGTATTTTAATACTTGTATATTTGGATTTGACCCAGAAGTGAAAATATCTTGATTAAAATTATGATAACGTGACAGTACATGTGTTATGGCCTGGGAAATCCCTTCACCTGGAGAAATTTGCTGCCATAGAGTTCTAAAAACTACACTCTTTCCTGAATGGGAATATGTTTCTCTTTTGCTTGTATCTCCAACACAAGTAAGTGTATAACATTTTTAAAATCTGCTACGTGAAAAGGGGGAAAATTGGATTTAAAGTAAAGATTTCATTCTGTCTGCAGTGCAGGAGCATCATAAACATTTTGACAGCCGATATCAGATTACAAACTGAATACGGCATGTAGCTATTCAACAACCTGATCAATGCGTGACATCCACTGTGCCAGGAAAATACACTCAGCTAGCAAGGAATTAGTCATCTTTAGCAGACTTTTTACCACCGTGTCTGTTAAACTGGCTCTTTACACAACATGATGCTATAAAATGGTTCCATGTCATTTTGGTGAAATATATTTATAGTTTCTAGTCATAGTGTGTCATAAGCAGAAAATCCAGTTTTGGTCAAAACTTTTCTATATTTTTTAACTTGTTTTTCCAGATTTTTGTTGGTCTGGTTTCCAGAATTCAGTAACAGCGACATCTGATGGGATTTCTCCGACCATCTCACATGCATTGTATGCACTGTATATGTGTATTGTCAATATTCTGATGTTCTGCCTTGCCATTTACATCATCAGCACTACAGACAGTAACAGTAGATCTGTACAGTAGATCTGTTACAGTTTGATCTAATGTACAAATCAAACAAACAACCACCATCTAGTGACATCAGCATTCCTGCAGCCTTACGTCCATCACCAATGATATTATCATCAATGCTCCTGGAATTAAATTGGTGCATTTTTATAGCTAAGTGAAGTGGCACTTGAGTCCCCTGATTAATTTCTTTTGCAACTACGGAATTTAGGTGATTTATGTCTGGCAGTCTTTCATTTTACGCAGTTTTCAACCCAGCATCATTTCTGCCTTTAGTTTCTTACACCTAGCAAAAGCAACGTAGTGCAGTAACATATGAAAACAATCAGCTAGTTAATCAAATCAGTGCCTTCTTTCTACATTGTAAATTACAATCAGTGTGTCTGTCTTTTTAAAGATACACAGTCAATAAATACCTGTTGCCACCAGCTTGCCAGACACACACACACACACACACACACACACAGTTACTTGTCTTGGAATAAAGCATGCATCAATTATATTCAGTGAAGTGTGTGAAAACAGCTTCATAAAAACATGCACTTGGCTTTGTGTAAGAACTGTTGTCGCTGTTGCATGATGGGTAAAACAGCTTGGCTTGAAGGATTCCCACAGAGTGTACTGTATGAATGTACGGTCGATTGCTTAAAGCTGAGACAGTAGGTATTAAAGTTAATTAATTAGCTAGTTAATTTAACTGAATTTAACACAATTTTTAATTTATATTCCAAAAACAGAAAGAAAATATGGCTATAGCTACTGAAAGCAGTGAAAGTAAACAAGCATTAAAATAAGTTGCCAGATGGTATGTACACTTACAGTTGTTTAATTTATTAATTAGTGTTTTCATTTCTGGTGCACTTTTGTATGGCTTTTATAAGTTGTGTATAGGGGGAACACTTTTTTTACGCTTATATGGAAGACCACTGCTGCTTTTCCAAATGTGTCATGTTTAATTCATCATCGGCACAAATACTGGTAGACCTGGCCAGCTGTTCTTGTATATCAAACGTGGAACTCTCAATTATGTAATGATGAATACACACTGTACAATTTGAGCTTGATTAAATTTCAGCTGCGCTGACCGTCACGGCAGTGTGAGGGCGGCAACAAAGCCTGATTAATCGCCTAGACAATCTCCAATTAAACAGTCATATGATCACATGGATTTGCCAGAAATTTTGGCTGGTTGTCCTGAAGTCAGGCTGGATTTCTCAAAGCTATGAACGGACCTTTTTAAATTCATGCATCGACGAGTAGCAGCAATATTTATGTCAACAATATGGCACAAGCAGAGTGGACACAATGCAGAGATATCAGACAAAAACACACGTCCCTCATAATTCCTCATATTTCTTCATCATCCTACCATGAGGAGGAATTTGAGCAATGTTTGCAGGAGATAGGGACTGCTCTTATTCCCCAAGCGGAGTGTGAAAGCATCATGTCACAGATAAAGCACACTATCCTCTCCAGATCCAAAACAGAAAAGCACTTTATGTACTAAACTCAGGGGTCATGTCATGTTTTTTGTGCAGTGAGACTATCCATGTTGTGGCAAGACCATTAGATCAAATATTTTTACTAACTACAGAACAACATATTAAAAAATTGTTCACTGTACACATGTTGTAAGATTCTAAACAAATGTATGCTGGCACTTGACTTCAAATAGGCTGCTGCACATTAAAATATCTAGCAAATTAGCATGTTACATATTTATTTATATTACATAGTTATTTATGTTCATTTATTTAAGGTGCTTTTATGCCTGTGAAAGACAAAAGAATATTATTTTCATTAGACATCTATTCCCACTACCATCTACAAAAGCTACAGTAAGTATTTTGTCCGATAAAGGAACTGTGTATCGTACGTAAACACACACACACACGTACACGCACACGTGTACACACCTGTTGTACTCCAGCTGCTCCAGGGAGAAGATGTGCTTATTGAAATACTCCTGCAGCTTCTCATTGGCGTAGTTAATGTTGAACTGCTCAAACCGATTCACCTGAAAGAAAGACACAGCATCATGCATCAGTCTGCTTCCTGCCTCTGAACCCCCTGTACCAGTTATGAAAGTTATACAAATTTCATAATCATCATAATATTTTCCAAACACTCTATACATTATTATGTTTGCTGTCATTCTATACAGCAAAATCAGAAGGTTGATTGGCACCTCAAAGTTCTCAAAGCCAAAAATGTCCAGGATGCCAATGGACTTGAAGTTGTCGTTGCCGTGGATACGCTTGTTGAGTTTGTGGATGATCCAGGTGAAGCACTGAGAGTAGAGAGCCATAGCCATAGAGTCTCGAGAATCGACAGCCTAGAGCGCACACGCACACACACACACACACACACACACACACACACACACACACACACACACAAGGACAGCGAATTCCACAGCATCAATATCAATAAAACGTCAGGATAATTTGAGTGAGTCTCATGAAAAAGTTCCTCTTGTAATTAAACACAAGCACCAAGTAAGTGGATAGGAAAAGACAATGCAGCATGTGTATGTATGTGATCAGGTAGATGTGTGTATGTGTGTGTATGAGCATGTGTGTGTCACCTGTTCTACAGTAAGTGGAGTGCTGATCTCTTCTCCTCGAAGGATCATGGATCTGTGTGTCAGAACTTCAGCCAGCTGTGTGCAGTCCAAACCCAACAGTTCCGCTGCACTGCTGAGAGCTAAACACACACACACACACACACACACACACACTCATGATTCTTAAATCCTCATTAAAAATAGATTTGTTTAGCCTAGTGAATTTGAAGTTATGATGTCAATAATACCTTATGTTATTATTATTATTTGATTTGAATGAAATGATTCATAATGATTGAAAGTATAAATAAAAATAAAAAGATTCTTATTATTAGGATTGTAGAGTTAAGATTTTACAAAGAAGACTGATGAAGCAAGAAGAGAGAGAGAAAACGGGAGCAAGAAGGTGTTCATTAGCAAGGTCTAAAAAGACTCTAATGAACAGAGAATAGAGAGTTTAAAAAATGTTACATAGGAGAGACAGGAGAAGTGCAAACCTGCTTTGGAGGAGACCTGAGCTCCTCCGGCTGTGGCGAATTCAATGTTCCCAAGGTGCAGAATTCCAGCTAAAAGCCTCATAACCTCACAGATACTCTCCTCCCCAAAGTGCATGGTCCGCAAGGCATTCTAAACACACACACACACACACACACATTAAAAATAATGTGATGGCGGCTCCTGAGTGGCACAGCAGAAAAGTGGTAGCCCTATCATCCGGAGAAAAATGTAGCCTGTGTTGAGAAAATTGTTGGGAGATCGCTCTTTTGAATCCCGATGATGCCACAGCCATCTATGGCCAGGAGCCAAGTGAGCAAAATTGGCCGTGCTCTAAGAGTGGAAGGGAAGACACACTCCCCTGTCAATCACAGCGACGCTAGACAATCATAGACACCTGTAAGCTCACGCATGCAGAAGAGGGCAGAGAGCACTTTTGTCCGAGTGTGTTACGCTGCCCTGTGCCACAGCATGGCTTCACATGTCTCAGAGGAAGTGTGTGTTTACTCCTCACCCTCGCTAACTGGTAGCTGTCTTACGATGGAGAGAGTTAACTAGTGGGAGGGAACCGGCCAAATTGGGGAGAAAAGTGGGTGGGTGGTGGGTGGAGGGGTTATTACAGTAAATTATAAAGTGCTGTGTGTGGTAATTAGGGCTATTTAAGCAAGTTTCACTTTTAATAATTTCACCAATAATTTTCAGAACATTTCCTAATTTATTTGGCTAAATATGTTTTAAAAATATTTAATTAAAAAAAAAAATCTTCCCTGCATGAAGATGCCTGATTTTGATCCAAAAGTGGATCCAAAGTAACTTAAACATCAGCCACAAGGAAACATTACTGTGGGTAAATAAATAGAAATAACATTAAAATTTATAATAAAATTATAGTATTGGCTGCTTGCAATTTCCGTTGCTTAGGAAGACGACAATTTTCATATTAATAATGCAATGTATTAATATCCTGATACACCTGAGTCCAGCATCACTGCTTTTTATTATTCTCTGCACCAAGGGGATGTTAAAATCTGCTTTTGTAAATCGTTTTTAATTTCTTTTCTTCATTAAACAATGAAATATTGGCTTTATTGATTTATTGCTGCTTTGTTAGCAAACTCTCAGCCGAACAAACTATTACGATACATACTGCATATCGTAAACACAAACAAAATTTGATATGACATTTGAGCTATTTCTCCCTCCTCTAGTTACAACTGTATTTGTGAATAACTGCATTATTCGTTTGTGTGTCTTACCAGCACTTCCTGAAATGTGTGTGTGTCACTGATGGTGTGATCCCTCACACAGCCAGACTGATTCAGGTAATGAAAACTCTCAGCGGGCAGCAGAGAAAACTCCTCTGAACAGAGAGAGAGAGAGAGAGAGAGAGCGAGAGAGAGAGAGCGAGAGAGAGAGAATAAGATTGATTTGTTTAAAAGAGACAGAAAGACTGAGGTGTTGTGTTGAGTTTAAGCCGCACTGACCCCTCTGTTCTGCACTGCTTCCTGCCAGTAAAGCGTAGAATATATGGTAGTTCCTCTCGCCGGGATTCTGCCGCACAACACGATTCTGACAGAGTGAGAGGAGACAAAATTATATATATATAATTATTTATATATATAAAATACACACACAGTATACAAAACAAAATAAAACATTTAAATGCTTGCTCACCTTCTCTAATAAGTCTTTATGGGAAAAGATGGTCAAGGAAAATTAACAGTGAAAATATTTTGCTCTTACAAAAGCAATCTGTCAAGCGTATGCGCTCTCTCTCTTTCTCACACGTGCACACACACACACGCACACACACACTGCATTAGAGGAAGCAGAGGAAGCATTGATCTTTCAGGAGGATCATATTTAGCATAATACAGGATACAGTCCACAATCTTTCCTCCCTGAATGTTTCCCCGCTGGCTAAAGTGAAGCTGGATGAACTTCCCGAAGCGGCTGGAGTTATTATTATACACCGTCTTAGCATTTCCAAATGCCTCCATTATAGGACTGAAGAAGAAACACACACCCACACAGACAGCCAGCAGAATATAGAGGGAGAAAGAAAAAAAATTGTAGCACATGATTTAGTTCATGGGTGAATCTATAATCATGAAAGTGCATTGCTTGTATTGTGGTGTGTGTGTGTGTGTGTGTGTGTGTGTGAGTGTACCTGCTCTCCAGGAGCGCCTCCTCCACGTGGGATGTTGTGTGTCTTGCGGAAAGTTCTAGGCTCTGCTGACTCATTAAAGACAAGAACCGCAGAATCACCTTGGTACTCTCCGTCTTACCTGCACCACTCTCCCCACTGTCCCACACACACACACACACACACACACACACATGCACGTTACTTGACTTTGATGTTCTGTTGATTCCTGTGTAGTCACACACTTACAGTAATGGTTCATGTAATGGAAGTGTCTCACTCAACATGTTTTCTATAAATATATAAAGTTGAGCTCAAAAGTTTGCATCCTCTTGGTATATTGGTGAAAAAAATATACCTCTATTTTACAGGTTATCAAAAAAAAAAAAAAAACAGAATGTAATGTTTATTTAATGGTGGTTTTTTATTGAAATCCCAATATAACATGACCAAAACAGCAAATGCAGCTGGAGATATCGAGGAAAACTGCAGATCATATTAAGTAAATACATAAATATATAAATAAATAAATACGAATTTACTGAAGCTTTCATGAATCATTTTCAAATTCTTTGCCATAAACAAGACTACTGAAGGATTGTTTTCTATTCTTTTTCTGACGTACCAAACTGACATAGCAGGCAAATATGACCTATGCTCAGAACGACGTAATCTTCTGCGCATTTGAGCTACAAACTGGGGAAAAACATGGACACCTCCATGTTTGTCTTATCTTAGCCACAAGCTAGCCAGCTAACCGTGATGACCGATGTATATTTTCTGCCACAAAACAGTGAACTGTATAGTCAGCGTTATAGATTTAACAAGCGAATAAGTCTGTATGTTACAAGCAAATACCTGTATACAGCATAACTCATTTAAAGGTACTTTAACTGCTACTTGGTTCACTGTTGATGCTGTGACGTCACTTGCTGAACTTGGAGGAACTCGGAGTGGAGGAGTCCTAAGAAGGGATTTCGAGTTGAGGGGGAGTTTTCTTCCATTTTTCTTGGTCTGAGGTCGGGAAGTACGAGTTCCGTCCTCTAGTCAAACGCAACATTAGAATAGTGCTAACAAATTAGCTACCTAATCTTACAGCATACCCCATATCCCAACGTTTGAAGGACGATTTTTTGTATTCTATAAACTAGTTATGCAAAAGATAAACTAGTTGCGCAAAAGTTAAACTAGTTATGCAAAAGTTAAACTAGTTAAAATAGTTACACAAAAGTTAAACTAGTTACGCAGATGATAATATACATCCACTCTAAACTTAAATGTGTAATTACAGACTATACCTGTTATTTTACCAAACCATTTATCTTAAAAATGCTATTACGTAGCATAATAATGTCATTTGAAGCAAGTAAAGAAAGATTTGAGCATGTATTTGGGTAAATCGGACATCATTACAAGCTTTAGCATTACTTGTTAGCTAAAGTATCTTAGCTCCAGTACAGAACTAAAGAAGTAAATGTCAGACATGCCCTTGCTGATCAGTCACATCTGAGGGAAGTATAAAATATAGTATAAAATTGTTCTTCAGTAAACTATTCCTTTAGTTAAATTAGTTTTGGTCTCCTAGACACTGAGATTAGACATTTAAGCCTTTATTTGAATGTGAGCCAGACACACAGACTGCACACCAATTCTTCTTTGACCTTTACCTACTTGTGTAATTAGTGTTGTCAGGCAACCATGAGATTTAACCTTTGACACTATGTAAGGGTCTGAAGCCAGGGATAGGGCTGTGGCTCAGCTCATATTCACAAAGAGTTAACATATGGAAATATGTCCTTTTAGTTCTTTATTCAGACCTTTAGAGGTTTGAGTCTACTGTGTGTCTGTATCTGTGTTTAATGTCTATGCAGCATGAGGACCATGTGTGCATTGTTTCTCTGTGTACTGTGCGTTTTTTTTTCTTTGGTTGGGGCATGTGTTGAAGTCTCTCTTACTCCATTTCCATTTCTCCATTTCTCCAAGGTGCTGGGGCTTAATCAGGGAACCACAGAACCTTTCCAAGAACCATCCTAAATTTCTACCAATTTCAAATAGTTAGGCAAAACATTACATCGTCAGATGTGGGCTGTAGGGCTGGTGTATAGCGTCGCTCAGCGTATCACATCCGTTTTTTGATACATCTGTTTATCCAACAATAAATTCAACAGACTGCATAATAAAATAGGATATTCATCATGAAAAACCACTTACAGTACATGAGCTTTAATAAACATTTAAATTTAATCAAGCCCACACTCCCTCTTCTGAAAAAAAGCCTCTTTATCTTGAATCAGGATAGGCTATAGGGGTTTAAAAACACACACACACACATGAGCCAATACGCTAGCATAATAGCTGGTGCTAATAACACACGCATACACACTCATCTCTCTCTCTCTCTCTGCTGCTTTAAGGCTGGGTTAAAGAAATCACGACAGAGATCAGAAAGTCCACATTCAGAAAGTGGAGAATGCAGGATTCATAAACACATCTGAGCAACAGAAAGCTGCATGACTTTCACTAGCTAACAGTGCTGAATAAAGCACCTGTGCTTCAGACACGGCCCTTGAGAGTGACAGCAGTAGGGTTCTTGTGCATAAACTGTGCTAGTTTTGAAACTGGTCGCAATGGGTGTGCACCATGTTTTTTTCCAACACAAAGACTTAGGACTGCCATATTTAATGCACAAAGGTTTTGGGCTAGTTTCAGGTCTTTTTGTGCAGTTTTTGAGTTGAAAATGGAAACATATTCAGCCAAGGCTTATTTTTGCTGTATTGAAAATGTATAGTATCGAAACACCACCATATTGTATTAAATGTGAATTTTGCATATCATTACACCCCTAATATTGTCATAAACACAACATGGGATAAAAGCTTTTTATTGCTTTTAACTATTTCCCTGGGGGTGCAAATGCTCAAAATTTTGTTATCAGTAGCATTAGCAGTGTAGGCCCTATTAAATTAATATTTGTGATAATATTACTATTTTCTACTATTTTACTATTTACTATATAGATCTCAGCAAGCAGCATTCTACACTATATGGTCAAAAGTATGTGGACATACTTTTATATCCCCACAGCAACATTCAAAATCTAGTGGAAAGCCCTCCCAGAATAGTGGAGGTTATTATATCAGCAAAAGGGGACCAATTCCACATTGCTGCATTATTTGAGTTGTCATGGCAACAAATAATGCCATCCCTAAGCCGTCAGAAGTTTTTCATTCCCAGAACCGACTCTTCTGTGGCATTTCCGCAAAATGTTTGAAGGTTTGAAGCATGGGAAGGCTACCAGTGGGTGCATAAGCAGTAAATATTCACAATAATAACAAAAAAATTCCGCTAGACTACAGCAGGAAGATGAAACATGAAGAGAGATGTACTTAAACTGCTACCAAAAATCCGTTGCATTTCCTTATTCATATGAGGCAGAATGTAATGGGAAATGCTGATAGGTCTGATAACTGAGTCAGATTTGTTTGTGACACACAAACACGCACACACACACACACACACACACACAGGACAGCTCTTCAAAACCAACAGGTCTGACAGGTTTAAAGAGCTCTGTTTCTGGTTCTCAGAAGAGATGAGAATAGCAGAGAAACATACAAATATCCTAGCCATGTTCGACCTCTGAGACAAATCGCATGAACTCTGCTGCACTAGTCCCAGTCTCAGACGTTCCGCCCACCAGCATCAAATTCCTATTGTACTGGCTACTATCTTCAAGGTTGCAATCTGATTGGCTATTGGCACTTCAATGCATACACAAATCCATATACCGGTTTCCAGTGGTAACACTGCTTCCTGGAGCAAGGTACAGTGACTTGCATAAATATTCACTCCCCTTTTCCACATTGTCCAGTGTTACAACCTGGAACTTTTATTTGGGATTATACTATAGGTCATTAATCTACACAAAATAGCCCAACATGTTGAAGTGCAGATTAAAAAATTATTTATAAATTAAAAAAAATACAAACTTGTGACTACACAAGTATTCACACTCACTGTTGTGAAACCCCTAAATTAGTTCTGGTGCAACTGATTGCCATCAGAAATCACATGATTACATAATTACCTATGAAACAGTGGTGAGAAAAGAGCCATTCTTGAAAAAAAAAATGAAATCTCATCTGGAGACTCATCAAACATGTGGAAATCACCCTGAGAACAATGTCTTCACAGTGAAGCATGGTGGCGGTAGCATCATACTGTGGAGATGCTTTTCATCAGTAGAGCCTGGGAAACTGGTCTGAGGTCAAGATTGATGGAGCCAAAAACAGGGCTCTCTTAGAAAAAAAACTATTCCAATCTGCAAGAGACTTCAGACGGGCATGGACATTCACCTTCCAACCGGACAATGATCCTAAGCATACTGCCAAAGCTACTCTAGAGGGGATCAAATGTTTTCTATAACTATATTATATTGACATACTGTGCAAATTATAAAAAAAATTAAATTAAGTCAATTTCAATTTCTACAAAATGTGAAGGGGGGTTATGTAAGAAACTGTGTATTTACTGGACTGAAAAAAAGTTTTTAAAAATTGCTAGAGTTTTTTTTTTTTTGGCAAGTAAATGTGGCTGGCTGTTTGCAATGTCAAATCAAATGGCATTTTCTGTAAAAGTAGGTGGTTCTCCTGAGACTATACTGCACCACACACACACACACACACACACACGCATACATGTTAAGAGGCAGGCAGTTAAAACTGCTGGGTAATGAGAAGCCTAATCTATTAAACAGCACGAAGCCAAACACACCATACAGACTTCCCTGGTGGCAGAAATTCATGCTCACAAACTGACCCGTTAACAGTTTCATAATAAGGTGCATGTGTGCATGCTCTGTATGATGTGCGTGTGTGTTCTCACTGTACCTAATGAGCACACACTGATTGTTGTTGCGTTTCCAGAGCGAGCGGTAGCACTCATTGGCGATGGCGTAGATGTGAGGCGGGATTTCCCCCAGGTGATGTCGACTGTAGCTCTCCACCGCCGACACGTCGTAAAGCTCCGGCAACTGCTGGTACGGGTTCACTGCTGCTAATATAGACCCTATATACGTCTACAAAGAGAAAGAGACAGAGAAAGAGTGGATGAATTGGGAGAAATAATATTATTTCATTTAAAATTTGTCTGTGTTTGTGTGTTTTTTGTGTGTCAGACAAGGACATACTGACCTACTTTACATCTAATATGCAAATACATGTGGATGGCTGTTGAGACTTGATTTAAATAGCAAATCTGTGGATTTAAATGAGTAACAAATTTAAATGCTCAACCATCCTGCCCAATACATACTGAGACTGTGACTTCCCAGACACCACACACACACACACACACACACACACACACAGTGGGAAAGAGAGATGAACACACAGATACGCACATGTACAGAGAGAGAGATCGAGAGAGATGGATGCATACAGACACATGCGCACAAGCAGTTACACACGTACAGAGAGAGAGATGGATGCATACAGACACACACATGCACACACAGTGAGAAAGAGAGATGAACACACAGATACACACATATACAGAGAGAGAACGAGAGAGAGATGGACGCATACAGACACACACACACAGTGAGAAAGAGAGATGAACACACAGATACACACATATACAGAGAGAGAGAGAGAGAGAGAGAGAGAGAGATGGACACACACACACACACACACACACAAATTGGTATTACCAGAGCTTGCCTGAAAAAACTCACTTGTTAGGAAAATGGTTTTGTGTTTATTCTGCAGCAAAGAAAATACATACAGTTGAAAAAGCACGGCATAGTCTGCTGTGACTTCACAGTTGTTGGACTGATTCTGCTAGAATATTTGCTGTTGTTCAGCAACTTTTGGTAAAATGGACACTTCCTCATGTTGACGTTTCTCTGTGTATGCTAGCTCTTATATGGAAGCTAACATTAGCAGGTGATTGTGAGTCACCTTGTATTGAGTGAATAATAGGAAAATATGTAAAAGGTTAGGAATCATTTAAAGTGGCAAAAATTTTAATTAAAATTTTTATTTCATACAATTTAGTAGTCATCGAGGTTTTATTGAGTTTCTGGCCTCAATAAGCTGCAGTGTCCACATAACTAAACACAAAGACAAATAGCAACCCAAAGAAACCAGCAGCAGTTTTTGGTAACCTATCAACAAGAAAACACACACTCTAGCATGCAGAGACACACACACAAAGCACACACACAGTGTAAACTAATTTCAGTGTGTGTGTGTGTGTGTGTGTGTGTGAGAGAGAGAGAGAGAGAGAGAACTGTAAGTTGTAATATGAGCAGCTCCAGCTCCAAACTAAACGCAAGCAGAGCTATTTCCTACTGTTTCACACACACACACACACACACACAGAGAGACTGCCTTAAATGAAGAAATAAAGTTTCTCATGAATTCACTATTCCAACTGTGTGTGTGTGTGTGTGTGTGTGTTTGATGTGGTTAAAAGAGCGGGTAGCTAGCCTACCATGCTCTGTCCTGATGACGGGGAAAAAAGTGCACAGCTGTTTATAATCAGAGCAAGAGAGAGAGAGAGAGAGAGAGAGAGAGAGAGAGAGAGAGAGAGAAACAGAGAAACAGAGAGAGTCCTTTGTGTGTTAAATGCTATGGAATTTGATCTGACTGAGGGAGACATTCCACAGGACATTGCTTCAGGACACAGACATTTTTAAAATGCATACACGCAGGCATGTATGGATGCTTAAACCCTTAAAATGCAAAGGTTAAAATGCATACACAAACATGCATGTAATGTAAAAAAAGAAACGAACATACACACACACAGACATGTGCATGCAGACACATGCACACACAGACACACACTGCACATAGTCTCTTGTGTCATGTTTGTCCAAATGCGAGCTCTATTCAGGATTAATCAGTCCCATCTGCCACCAATTATCCCATCGGCTCACAATCTATCAGGCTGTCTTGTCTAACAGCAGACACTAGGA
This sequence comes from Pangasianodon hypophthalmus, assembly GCF_027358585.1. Lineage (NCBI taxonomy): Eukaryota > Metazoa > Chordata > Actinopteri > Siluriformes > Pangasiidae > Pangasianodon > Pangasianodon hypophthalmus. The sequence continues at coordinate 8,438,639 of NC_069730.1, read as the reverse complement.
CTGCTTTTATCAGTGTGTAAAAATATTCCCTAGATATACACAGTCAACATCAGAACTATTGGCACCATTCATATAAATGAGCAGAATAACACATGCAGTAAGTCAGCTATCTAAAGACCAGGTGCCTTATTTATAGCACATACTAACTTAAAAAAAAGTTCTCATCATTTACATACACAGCCATTATTTTTCTTTTATTAAAATGTCTGGGTCTTGTACAACCTAACTTGTCCTTAATAAACAACAAATTCTGTGCACTGGACAAATTAGAGGAAGGTTGACTTAATGTTTGCTATTTACACATTTTCAAAAACAAACAACAAACAAAAGAAAGTAACCTTTATTTAAATTATTTATAGATTTTGTACAACCTAAAATGTGATGTTATGGCGACGGAAGCATCCCACCTACTACATATATAAAGGTCTGTACAGCTCATAGTTCTCCCAAGCTTTATTTAATGATTTCAGCTCACAGCCATAAGGAAAAGCTTAGAAAGAACAGTACAGTGAAATTTCTCTCTTCTGATTGGATAATTGTAAGAATGTGCAGGGGTACAGGTGTTCCTATTAAAGTGGCCTTTAAGTGTATATGCTTTTGGATTTCCCTTAATTTAGTGTATATATTGATTAGTTAATCACATTAATCATTAATTGGGAGAATACTGTTAATTCACATATATTACAATGTGGTATCAATGTTAAAAATGTTACTGAGCTCATAACTTTGTATAAAAGTATATGATTTTTGAGAAGTATATTATGGTAGCAGTGTAGTACCTATAAAACCGTTAGTTTGATTAAACTCTTCAGTATGAGGTGTTGCAGGGTGGTGAAAGCCTCACTCTGCAGAGAGGTTCTCAGGCTAATCATTAACTAACAGCAGGCCTGTGTCTCATTACATCAGTACTACAGTGATAAGGTCATTGAGGAACAAAGCCATGCAGCACAAAAAAACAAAAGCACAACCACAATAAGGACCCAATAAGGATGGACACAACACATATCCATGTTTTACTGAGAACCTGATTAATAAAAGAGATGGTTATGAGGGCGGGGGAGAAAAGCAAGGAAGCTTTTTACTAATATGTTTCCATTAGAAACAGATTTAGAATGAAACCCCCATAAACAGACTTACATACAGAGTAAGCTATAATCATAACTTCCAATTCTTGGCAGTTCTTGGCGGAACATGTTTGCTATATCCCTAAACACGTCTTGCCCGTTACTGTTACCATATTGGCGATTATGTTGATAAAGTGAGCAGCAGACAATAAACCCAATGCCTCCGATTATTGTGCTTTCATGCCCTTTAGAAGCAGAATGAAAGCTTAACTTGCTATTACATTTTAATTGTTTTCTCATATGACTGAACGTTTCTTAACCTAAAATGACACATTGCAACAATTTGCTATTTAAATATTCTTTAGGCGTGGCGTTAATTTGCCACAGAGGTTTAAGACAAAATACTATTATTTAAAAACGTAGCAATGATGGGAAGTATTTTGTGTTAGAAAAAAGATAAGTAGCTCATCTAATTACTTGACCGGAAATTTAGAATTATTCTGAGTATTGTTTAGTTTATATAATACAAAGCGTGCCAATATTTCTGAAGTTAAGTGTATAATGCGAGAAACCATCCTGGCCCTAGCTGTTTGGTTAATGAATGTAGTAAATTACTGGGGTCTCCCAGATAGCAAAAGTATGTAATGTATTAGGATGAATAGATGTCCTCTTTTTTCTATGAATTTCCTTTCGTAAAGCTTACATTATTGACCAGAATTTCTAAAACTCCTGAAAAAAACCCCAGGATTTTCTTTTGTTCGTTATTCTGTCTGTGTGAACAAACAGCTCATATCCAGTAGGTGTGTTAGGTCCGTGCACTACCTGTAGAAGGTTTGATCTTTCATGCAGATGTTGCTAGGAAACATGGAGCGGGTTAATTAAGTAAAAGCTTGTCTAGCAGTTTGACACAGACGTGTAGGAGGATGCAAAAGACCCACATTAACATTGAACACATTTCACTGTTATATAAGGAAAAAACAACAACAAAAAAAACAACTATTTAAAAAAAAATGT